>NC_088299.1:17437522-18637522 GCF_032854445.1 Liolophura sinensis
GGTCAGAGCTGAGGGAATATATGTGCTGTGTTATAACTGAAGGAACTATTGGTCAGGGCTGAGGAATATGTGTGGTATGTTATAACTGAGGGAGTCATTGGTCAGAGTTGGGGGAATATGTGTGGTGTGTTATATCTGAGGGAGCTATTGGTCAGAGTTGGGGAATATGTGTGGTGTGTTATATCTGAGGGAGCTATTGGTCAGAGTTGGGGGAATATGTGTGGTGTGTAATATCTGAGGGAACAATTGATCAGTGCTGGGGGAATATGTGTGGTATGTTATAAATTAGGGAACTATTGGGCAGAGCTGAGGAATATGTGTGGTATGTTATAAATTAGGGAACTATTGGGCAGAGCTGAGGAATATGTGTGGTGTGTTATAACTAAGGAAAGTATTGATCAGAGCTGAGGGAATATGTGTGGTGTGTTATAGCTGAGGGAAGTATTGATCAGAGCTGGGGAAATATGTGTGGTGTGTTATAACTGAGGGAGCTGTTGATCAGAGCTGGGGGAATATGTGTGGTGTGTTTCAACTGAGGGAACAATTGATCAGTGCTGGGGGAATATGTGTGGTGTGTTATAACTGAGGGAGCTATTGGTCAGGGCTGGGGGAATATGTGTGGTGTGTTATATCTAATAAGGGAAACTATTTGTCAGAGCTAGGGGAATATATGTGCTGTGTTATAACTGAGGGAGCTATTGGTCAGAGCTGAGGGAATATATGTGCTGTGTTATAACTGAAGGAACTATTGGTCAGGGCTGAGGAATATGTGTGGTATGTTATAACTGAGGGAGTCATTGGTCAGAGTTGGGGGAATATGTGTGGTGTGTTATATCTGAGGGAGCTATTGGTCAGAGTTGGGGGAATATGTGTGGTGTGTTATATCTGAGGGAGCTATTGGTCAGAGTTGGGGGAATATGTGTGGTGTGTTATATCTGAGGGAACAATTGATCAGTGCTGGGGGAATATGTGTGGTATGTTATAAATTAGGGAACTATTGGGCAGAGCTGAGGAATATGTGTGGTGTGTTATAAATTAGGGAACTATTGGGCAGAGCTGAGGAATATGTGTGGTGTGTTATAACTAAGGAAAGTATTGATCAGAGCTGAGGGAATATGTGTGGTGTGTTATAGCTGAGGGAAGTATTGATCAGAGCTGGGGAAATATGTGTGGTGTGTTATAACTGAGGGAGCTGTTGATCAGAGCTGGGGGAATATGTGTGGTGTGTTACAACTGAGGGAGGGTCAGGGCTGGGGGAATATGTGTGGTGTGTTATAACTGAGGGAGCTATTGGTCAGGGCTGGGGGAATATGTGTGGTGTTTTCTAACTGAGAGAATATGTGTGGTTTATTATAACTGAGCGAACTATTGGTCAGAGCTGAGGGGATATGTGTGGTGTGTTATAACTGAGAGAATATGTGTGGTGTGTTGTAACTGAGTGAGTTATTGGTCAGAGCTGGGGGAATATGTGTGGTGTGTTATAACTGAGGGAGCTATTGGTCAGGGCTGGGGGAATATGTGTGGTGTGTTATAAATTAGTGAACTGTTGGTTAGAGCTGAGGGGATATGTGTGGTGTGTTATAACTGAGAGAATATGTGTGGTGTGTTGTAACTGAGGGAGTTATTGGTCAGAGTTGGGGGAATATGTGTGGTGTGTTATATCTGAGGGAGCTATTGGTCAGAGTTGGGGGAATATGTGTGGTGTGTTATATCTGAGGGAGCTATTGGTCAGAGTTGGGGGAATATGTGTGGTGTGTTATATCTGAGGGAACAATTGATCAGTGCTGGGGGAATATGTGTGGTATGTTATAAATTAGGGAACTATTGGGCAGAGCTGAGGAATATGTGTGGTATGTTATAAATTAGGGAACTATTGGGCAGAGCTGAGGAATATGTGTGGTGTGTTATAACTAAGGAAAGTATTGATCAGAGCTGAGGGAATATGTGTGGTGTGTTTATAGCTGAGGGAAGTATTGATCAGAGCTGGGGAAATATGTCGTGGTGTGTTATAACTGAGGGGAGCTGTTGATCAGAGCTGGGGGAATATGTGTGGTGTGTTTCAACTGAGGGAACAATTGGTCAGTGCTGGGGGAATATGTGTGGTGTGTTATAACTGAGGGAGCTATTGGTCAGGGCTGGGGGAATATGTGTGGTGTGTTATATCTAATAAGGGAACTATTTGTCAGAGCTAGGGGAATATATGTGCTGTGTTATAACTGAGGGAGCTATTGGTCAGAGCTGAGGGAATATATGTGCTGTGTTATAACTGAAGGAACTATTGGTCAGGGCTGAGGAATATGTGTGGTATGTTATAACTGAGGGGAGTCATTGGTCAGAGTTGGGGGAATATGTGTGGTGTGTTATATCTGAGGGAGCTATTGGTCAGAGTTGGGGGAATATGTGTGGTGTGTTATATCTGAGGGAGCTATTGGTCAGAGTTGGGGAATATGTGTGGTGTGTTATATCTGAGGGAACAATTGATCAGTGCTGGGGGAATATGTGTGGTATGTTATAAATTAGGGAACTATTGGGCAGAGCTGAGGAATATGTGTGGTGTGTTATAAATTAGGGAACTATTGGGCAGAGCTGAGGAATATGTGTGTGTGTTATAACTAAGGAAAGTATTGATCAGAGCTGAGGGAATATGTGTGGTGTGTTATAGCTGAGGGAAGTATTGATCAGAGCTGGGGGAAATATGTGTGGTGTGTTATAACTGAGGGAGCTGTTGATCAGAGCTGGGGGAATATGTGTGGTGTGTTACAACTGAGGGAGCTATTGGTCAGGGCTGGGGGAATATGTGTGGTGTGTTATAACTGAGGGAGCTATTGGTCAGGGCTGGGGGAATATGTGTGGTGTTTTCTAACTGAGAGAATATGTGTGGTTTATTATAACTGAGCGAACTATTGGTCAGAGCTGAGGGGATATGTGTGGTGTGTTATAACTGAGAGAATATGTGTGGTGTGTTGTAACTGAGTGAGTTATTGGTCAGAGCTGGGGGAATATGTGTGGTGTGTTATAACTGAGGGAGCTAGGTCAGGGCTGGGGGAATATGTGTGGTGTGTTATAAATTAGTGAACTGTTGGTTAGAGCTGAGGGGATATGTGTGGTGTGTTATAACTGAGAGAATATGTGTGGTGTGTTGTAACTGAGGGAGTTATTGGTCAGAGCTGGGGGAATATGTGTGGTGTGTTATAACTGAGGGAGCTATTGGTCAGGGCTGGGGGAATATGTGTGGTGTGTTATAAATTAGTGAACTATTGGTTAGAGCTGAGGGGATATGTGTGGTGTGTTATAACTGAGAGAATATGTGTGGTGTGTTGTAACTGAGGGAGATATTGGTCAGAGCTGGGGGAATATGTGTGGTGTGTTATAACTGAAGGAAGTATTGATCAGAGCTGGGGGAATATGTGTGGTATGTTATAACTGAGGAAAGTATTGATCAAAGCTGGGGGAATATGTGTGGTGTGTTATAACTGAGGGAAGTATTGATCAGAGCTGGGGGAACATATGCAGTGTGTTATAACTGAGGGAAGCATTAACCTGACAAGCATGTGCATGTATGATGTATGTGAAATTTCAAAAGCAAGCTTCACAAGAAACTTTATCAACCTTTTTATGTGATGTTTTCTGTGATACAGGAGGAGTTGCTGGTCAGCTGTATTCCATCTAACTTGGTCAAGACCATCAAAGATCACCTTGTGAAATGTGCAGAGTCTGAGACACCAAAGTGTACCATGTTCCATGACCTCTATGTGCAACATAACTCCGATGTCACGTAAGCCTGGGCATTGGCGATTTCTGTGGATGGCATTAGTCTAACTATCAAGACCCATCAAAAGTTGGGAATGTGTTTTGTCAGTTTCAGACCATGCACCTGTAGTGACAGTTTAAATGTTTATAAATTCACCACAACCCCCCCCCCCCCCCCACAACCCTAACCCCCCAGGTGGGTTATTATGAAGATCAGTGATTATATTCCTCTTGATGAGACAAAAACCATGATTGTAAGAGGCTGTAAAAGTTACCAAGCAAGTTATCACTAATATTAAACAGGTCTTATGAGAAGCAACCAAGTGAGATGAGTAAATATGTTCATAGCTCCGCCTGGATACTGCAGCTTCCTTTAACAGTGAACATCAGCACTGTTGTGTATAAGGTCATTCCTGATCAGAGTGTTAGAAAGTCTTTAGCCAATCAGTAAACAAGTAAATATGGTGCTTTTTAAGTAGTGTTGAAATTTATTCATTAAATCAATCAGTCAATAAATGAACAAGGTGATTATTGGGTAGAGTGTTTAAACTTATTTATTAAATTAATAATTAAATAAAATAAAGCGTTTTTAAGTAGAATGTTGAAATTTTTTTATTAAATCAATCAACCAATAAATCAATATGGAGATTCTTGGGTAAAATGTTAAAATTTATTAAATTTTCTGTAGCCTACTAGTTTGATGATGACTGGAGTATATTTATACTGGTACATCACACTGTTACTTGTCTGTAATATAACTCCTAATATTTGTTTTTCATTTCTTTCAGTATTTTGTATGCAGATATTGTGAACTTTACCCCACTGGCTGCAGACTGTTCTGCATCTGAGCTCGTTCACATGCTCAATGAACTCTTTGGAAAATTTGATCAGTTAGCCCAGGTAACCTTGGTGATTGTAGAATGTGAATCTTTATATTTTCCTCACCATCAATTTGTTTGAAAACTTAAAAAGTGCACCACAGAACTGTTAGCGAATGTCACATGATCTTTGAGGAAGTAAGTGGATGCATTAGCCTGACAATCGTGGATGTGATATTAGAATGATCCGTTAAGGTTTGGACAAAACACCCATTGACAGCCAGGTGGGTTGAGTACATGTGGTACAGATACCAGTCTGGAGAAGTCGTTAGGAGGCAAAGGACTGGATTCAGGACTGGCTGGAATATGGATAGAGGCATTTGTGCTAATGTTTATGCATGCATAAGCTTATCTTTAAAAAAAATTACATTGCTTTACATCTATGTAATCTTACACTAACTATGTGACCTTTTTTTTTTTGAATTCCTGAAAGTCTTTAGTCATTACTTTTGTAGAAATGTAAATGCACATACACTATTTGGATGTATTAAATGGCTGTTACGGAATGCATCTAGCAAGTTTTGGGGAATGCGGTTCAGTTTTTGGTATTAGTTAGATTGCACTAGTTCCCCCACTTACCTGGATTCCTCCACCCATAGGTACGGACTCCTGTCAGATTGGTAAATTAGTTTTGAGTATAGCATAAACACCAAGCATTAAAAATGGCCTGTTTGATCAGTATTTATAAATGAATCCATTTTGACCATTTTTGATCTATCTGATAACAGCTATAAATTACCTAGTAAGATTAATGATGGAAAGTTTGGTGGAAATTTTTGTTTGAAGATCTATGTGTGTGTTATGTCTTGTCAGGAATCTCACTGTACAAGGATAAAGATTCTGGGAGATTGTTACTATTGTGTGGCAGGGTTACCCAAACCTAATGCTAACCACGCCACAAACTGTGTGAGAATGGGCCCTGAGAATGCTGGAGGTCATAGGGTAAGTCAGGATGCCTGTACTACTGTAAGTGTGGCAGGGTTACCCAAGCCTAATGTTAACCACGCCACAAACTGTGTGAGAATGGGCCTGAGAATGCTGGAGGTCATAGGGTAAGTCAGGATGCCTGTGCTACTGTAAGTGTGGCAGGGTTACCCAAGCCTAGTGCTACCCACAACCACAAACTGTGAGAATGGGCCTGAGAATGCTGGAGGTCACAGGTAAGATACCTGTACTAGTATGTATGTCACGGCTGGTGGCTGGTAAAGTTCAACTTTACAACTTACCCCCGTGGTACATTGTACATAGAAAGTGAAATAGTCCTTGTGTATTGGTATGGTATTACACAACAATCAAATAAATAATAAATAATTTGTGTGCCTTGCTGGGCAAAGCTATCTAATGGGTTATCCTTTAAGACGATCAGTCCCTGACGAATATAAAGCATTTAGTTTTGGCTGGATAGGCTGTGGTTTGACATGAAGAGGTGTATCACAGTCAGATATGTGGTGGGATGAAGTGAATTCCCCTGCCAGTGGGGTCTCTGTGAAAACGTTGGATATAAATGACGAATTTTATGAAAATAAAATGTTTTCTGTCTGCTTGCTGTCGTAACATGATTTTTCTATGAAGTCGGCCTTTCACACTGGGTATTCTACCTGTACAACTCCAGCCCTTCCTGTATGATGTACTTAACATCAGCAGTAGTACTAGTTGATGTTTTTCGCTAAGTGTAAGAAGATGACATGCATAGTTGTTTGGTTTGTCACAGTGAAGTGCGAGAGGCGACAGGAGTAGAGGTGGACATGCGTATTGGCATTCACACAGGGGCCGTGTTGTCGGGAGTCTTGGGCCTCAAGAAGTGGCAGTATGATGTCTGGTCGGATGATGTCACCCTCGCTAATCACATGGAGTCCTCTGGTGTTCCTGGGTGAGTGAGTCAACGTTTACAGTGCCGTTCTGAACAGTTTAATCATTTGATTGCTGTTTAATGCTGAATTCAAGCTGTTTTCCTTCCATGATGGCGGGCAGTTTTACATGAGGTGGAAATGCTCATTGCCATCAAAAAATTTTCAAAAGTCATGTGTCTCCAGGGCCCAGGATCACATAGCAATCTTAGATTTAAGTCAAATTTACATCACTGGGATGTCCTTCTCCTAATTTATCTGAAATTTATTATGCAATAACTCAGCCAGAATTTATGTGGTTAAGCAATATTTTCATGTTGTTACAGAAATCATTTTAAAAATGATTTAAAATTTTGACTAAGTCTAAGAACGCTTTGCAAACCCGAGGCCTGAAGTTCAAAATCTGACTTGAAATCTGAAATCTGAATAATTACTTTTGTGCAAACTTTATTCATTATGCTATAATTATATTTTGGTTTTTTGGGGGACGATTATCATTCTAATTAAATTACCCTAACATTTTTTATTACTGTGACTTTTCATGTTGTTTGACAGGAGAGTTCACATCTCCCAAAGCACCCTGGACTGTTTGGACGATCAGTTTGAAGTGGAACCAGGAGAAGGAGATCAGAGAAGCTCATTCCTGTCAGATCTCCATATGAAAACCTACCTTGTCAAGCCTCAGAAACTCCAGCGGGTAAGTGCACTGTTAACATGGTTCAAGGTGAAACCGGCAGCTAGTGTTCAGCTAGTAGTTTAACTAGTAGTTCAGCTAATTGTTCAGCACTTTACACCTTGCTCCTAAGTAATTTCTTGATGCTGGATACATTTTAAATAGGATTTCTATGCAGTAGGTAAAATTGGGAACAATTTATTGATTTATTTGATTGGTGTTTTACACTGTACTCAAGAATATTTCAATTATATGACGGCGGCCAGCATTGTGGTGGGAGGAAACCTGGCAGAGCTCGGGGGAAACAACGACCATTCACAGGTTGCTGACAGACCTTCTCATTTACGCTTACAGTCAGAGAGGAAGCCAGCATGAGCTGGAATACCTAACAAGTGGTATTTGGAGATAAGCCTGTCCAAATTCAAACTTCTGGGATAATAGATTGCATACAATGCGAAAGTTTTACTTGAATCCATCAAAAAGCAATGTTTATACTTTTAGACAAGCCAACAACAGCATTTTGTAGTGATTTAAAGAAGTTTGTGGATAAAATGCCAGTGTGGTGTTTTTTCAACATGCTGATGGTTTTTAGCCATACGGACAGGTGTGTCTTAGCTTTATAGCACTTTTGTATCACTCCATTTAGACACAAAGAGATTTTTATACATATGAAGTATGAGGATGACGTACAGTGATTGTTTTCTCGGATTGCTTAATGTTTTGTTTTTAGCTCACCTGTACGAATTACCATTTTTGTAATCAAGAAAAGTTTCATGTAGGGCTACATTTTTTCCTACATGCCTACCTACATGTAGGAGAGCAAGAAGGGTATTAGGTTGCTCTGGCAATTTGACCATTTTCTTGTTTTATGGACATTATGCACAAATTCAGATTGACTTCATTCTGTTCTCCTGTCAACACAGATTTCTATAAGCTTACAATCACTTATCTAGATAAGCTTTTTGTCTTTCTAGCTACTTTACCAGATTTATAGAGTGTAAGAATTGACCTTGATGTATGCCGATATATCTGTAGAAAGCTTTCCACATCTGTATTAGTACTAGGGGCCTGTGACACTGCCACATGCATGTGCATTCCTATACTGTGACGGAAAGTTTAAACCTTCCATGCAGACAGTGACTGTTGTCAGCTGAGTATTTACTCAGCCAATCAGAGGGCTGCAGTGGCCACCCATAGTACATGGATAGCCAATCATGGGAAGCGATTTGCAAACAGAAGACCACTTTTTAGTACTTAAACACCCCACAATGAAGTTTTATTTTACTACCATAGTTCAGCATTTGCTCAGCCATTCACAGCATTGGAATTGTTCACGGATTGCCACATGCAGTTCACAATTTACATATCAAAGATCACTGCCTCATTTTTCTGCCTGAACTTCCCCACAATGACATGTTTACCACTGCAACACTTTTCAGTTTTTATCTTTATGCTAATTCCATTGCCTAGTTGACTGCTATAGCACGCGAGTTGGAGGGATTCTCTGAATGTCTTATTAGTCTTTGATGTTATTTATTGTCTTATTTGATGTCTTATTTTGCTTTGTTTAGCGGAAGTTCCGTGCGACTCCAATGCGTGGACGTTTGGACAGTAATATGAGAGCTTCTCTAAAGGTGACCAGGTACCTGCAGACCTGGGGGGTAGAGAAACCATTCTCTAAACTGAGGCGGAACACCGTGGCCAAGAAGGTCTACAGTTCCAAGGTAAGAACTTGTTTTCAAAGTAGATGACACATGTGCATGTACCACTAGCGTTTTAAACCGTTTCCGCTTGACTCTTAGTTTCTCACTTCATGGCTGGTTCAGTCATGTGAGTTGAGTGGAGGAGCCTAATTCCTGCTGCTGCAGACCATTGGTCATTGACCAATAACGTCACTGGGTAGGGTTATGTGTTGGGCTTGGTAATTCAGGAGGTTTACCGCGTAAATATAGTCTTTCTTGGTCTTAGCCAGAATTCCTCCAACCGAAAACCTTGAAATGACAAAAAATGAACATGATGGTAATTAAAATGAAATAAATAAGTAAAGCAAATGTGATATGTGTGCTCTGATATTAGTTTTCTTGTTACACTTGTACAGAGTTTTTCTGGGATTGAACAAGAAGTGCTAGGGAAGACAAGAACACGTCCTCCAGATTCACGGTAAGATGCTTATCAGATGTATGACGGCTTATACAAGACTGCAGTGTTCCTTTAAGCAATCTGAATAATTCTGTGTATAATGAAAGCAAAATACACATAGATCAATTACCGGTGCATTTAGTCCACTGAAACTAAGTGGGGTGTCAGGTCTGGTATCTGCATACTGTAACTGGGTGGGGTGTCTGGTGTGGTGTCTGCATACTGTGACTCGAGTGGTAGGGTAGGTGTGGTGTTTGCATACTGTGGCTGGGTGGGGTGTCAGGTCTGGTGTCTGCATGCTGCAACTGGATGGGGTGTCAGGTCTGGTGTCTGCATACTGTGGATGGGTGGGGTGTCGGGTCTGGTGTCTGCATACTGTAACTGGGTGGGGTGTCTGGTGTGGTGTCTGCATATTGTGACTTGGGTGGTAGGGTAGGTGTGGTGTTTGCATACTGTAACTGGGTGGGGTGTCAGGCCTGGCATCTGCATACTGTGACTGGGTGAGGCAGTAAGATCCTTCATATGACGTGGAGTCATGTATTCAGACAATACTGATGGCATATTGCAGTCTAATCCATTAAAAGGTATGTATCCAATACTATCATGAATTGGCTGGTTTCCTAATTCTATTGCAGATCCAGTTTACAGCGTGAAAAGATAGCCTATATAAAAGAGGTGAACAGTCAACTTGTGTCAGAGCTGGAATACCTGGACACTCGTCAGTGAGTATTACAATCAGTAATGTCAGGTATGCGCTGACAAGTGAGGACTAAAATTGAGGCCTGGAAATTTTAGAGTGTATACTTGTGGCGGTCTGTACTTTGATCATTGACGAACGATACATATGAGGTGGAGTAAGGTAGGATTACATTAATCTGTATTCACAGTATGAGTACCATTTAGTCATGATAACGCTCATGATAACGTTCATGCCCTTCAGGAATCTACATGTACATGTATGTTTATTTGTGTATTTGATTGGTGGTTTATGCCTTACTCAAGAATATTTCACTTATACGACGGTGGCCAGCATTATGGTAGAGGGAAGTCGGGCAGAGCCCGGTGGGGGGACCCATGACCATCCCCATGTTACCTGCAGACCTTCCCACGTATGTCTGGAGAGGAAGCCAGCATGAGCTGGAATTGAACTCACATTGACTGCATTGGTTGGAGGCTCCTGGGTCATTGCGCCATGCTGGCGTGCTTACCCCCTCGGCCACGGAGGCCGTGCACATGGAGGTACTTTATGTGTTAACATTGTACATTTAATTTATTGCTTCCGTTTTTTTGCCAGTTGCATTTTAGTTTATAGCTTTAATACTTACACATGTATGTCCTTAGCTTTTCTGACACAAAACAGTGAATAATGACTGTACGTGCTGTGTGTACATGCAGGCAGTGGTGCAACTCTGAAGAGTTTAGCCCTGTTCTTCTGAAGTTTAACCAGAGAGAAATGGAGTCGGCTTATGTCCACCAAGGGGATCCCTCATTCAGGTTTAGTCTCCTCTGCGTGCTCGTCATCTTCACCTCACTGGGCTCTGTACAAATCTTCATGATCTCCAGGTAAGTTTGCCTTTAAAGTTCTGGGGCCCTCCGTGGCCAATGATGCCAGATTTGCATATTGACTCAAGAGTCTCTCACCAATGAGATCACTGCAAGTTCAAGTGCAGCTCATGCTGGCTTCCTCTTGGGTTGTGGGAAGGTCTGCCAGAACCCGCAGGTGATCTTGAGATGACTCAGTTTCTGCTTGCAATAGTGCTGGCCACCATTGTATAAGTGAAATATTCTTGACTATGGTATAAAACACCAATCAAATAAATAAACAGATCTAAAGTCCTGAAGAAATTTTAATGATATCTAGGTAACTTGTAATATTTTTGCTCTGTAAAGATTAGCAAAATTTTCAGGAACATGTACTGTTTCTTGGCAATGACAAAACGTTTTGTTTACAAAAATAGGATAGAAAAGCTAAAGTCATACTGCCTTCTCTGTCTGAACTGGAAATCAGGAGTGCTTATGTACGTACATTGAATTAAGTCATACTGCCTTCTCTGTCTGAACTGGAAATCTGGAGTGCTTATGTACACACATTGTATTAAGTCTTACTGCCTTCTCTGTCTGAACTGGAAATCTGGAGTGCTTATGTACGTACATTGTATTAAGTCTTACTGCCTTCTCTGTCTGAACTGGAAATCTGGAGTGCTTATGTGCGTACATTGTATTAAGTCTTACTGCCTTCTCTGTCTGAACTGGAAATCTGGAGTGCTTACGTACGTACATTGTATTAAGTCATACTGCCTTCTCTGTCTGAACTGAAAATCTGGAGTGCTTATATACGTACATTGTATAAGGTCATACTGCCTTCTCTGTCTGAACTGAAAATCTGGAGTGCTTATGTACGTACATTGTATTAAGTCTTACTCCCTTCTCTGTCTGAACTGAATATCTGGAGTGCTTATGTACGTACATTGTATTAAGTTTTACTCCCTTCTCTGTCTGAACTGGAAATCTGGAGTGCTTATATACGTACATTGTATTAAGTCATACTGCCTTCTCTGTCTGAACTGAAAATCTGGAGTGCTTATATACGTACATTGTATTAAGTCATACTGCCTTCTCTGTCTGAACTGGAAATCTGGAGTGCTTATATACGTACATTGTATTAAGTCATACTGCCTTCTCTGTCTGAACTGAAAATCTGGAGTGCTTATGTACGTACATTGTATTAAGTCTTACTGCCTTCTCTGTCTGAACTGAAAATCTGGAGTGCTTATGTACGTACATTGTATTAAGTCTTACTCCCTTCTCTGTCTGAGCTGGAAATCTGGAGTGCTTATGTACGAACATTGAATTAAGTAATACTGCCTTCTCTGTCTGAACTGGAAATCAGGAGTGCTTATGTACGTACATTGTATTAAGTCTTACTCCCTTCTCTGTCTGAGCTGGAAGTCTGGAGTGCTTATGTACGTACATTGAATTAAGTCATACTGCCTTCTCTGCCTGAACTGAAAATCTGGAGTGCTTATGTACATACATTGTATTAAGTCTTACTGCCTTCTCTGTCTGAACTGGAAATCTGGAGTGCTTATGTACGTACATTGTATTAAGTCTTACTCCCTTCTCTGTCTGAACTGGAAATGTGGAGTGCTTATGTACGTACATTGAATTAAGTCATACTGCCTTCTCTGTCTGAACTGGAAATCTGGAGTGCTTATGTACACACATTGTATTAAGTCTTACTGCCTTCTCTGTCTGAACTGGAAATCTGGAGTGCTTATGTACGTACATTGTATTAAGTCTTACTCCCTTCTCTGTCTGAACTGAAAATCTGGAGTGCTTATGTACGTCATACTGCCTTCTCTGTCTGAACTGAAAATCTGGAGTGCTTATATGCGTACATTGTATTAAGTCATACTGCCTTCTCTGTCTGAACTGAAAATCTGGAGTGCTTATGTACGTACATTGAATTAAGTCATACTGCCTTCTCTGTCTGAACTGGAAATCTGGAGTGCTTATGTACGTACATTGTATTAAGTCTTACTGCCTTCTCTGTCTGAACTGGAAATCTGGAGTGCTTATGTACGTACATTGAATTAAGTCATACTGCCTTCTCTGTCTGAACTGGAAATCTGGAGTGCTTATGTACACACATTGTATTAAGTCTTACTGCCTTCTCTGTCTGAACTGGAAATCTGGAGTGCTTATGTACGTACATTGTATTAAGTCTTACTGCCTTCTCTGTCTGAACTGGAAATCTGGAGTGCTTATGTATGTACATTGCATTAAGCACAGTGCAGTTGGTGAGTGATGGTCCATCTTCATTTTCTCATTCAGCTTTTTCGATTTGTTATAAACTACCCTAAATGACCTAGAAATTCACCCATGAAACGTAGTTTTAGAGGCAGACAAATGTCACAAAATACTATTTTTGGTGCTGAAACTTACAATTTTTTAGTCGAATATCATCTCATGTTCCCAGCAAACTGCAAAACACATTCCTAAAATCAGCAGAGCCCTCAGAATCAGAAAAAATGGGCAAGTTAGTCATGGACGCAATTTATTGTCACTCAGGGTATTCCTGTCTTGGAGGTTGAACCATCTGCTCTCCAGACAGTTATTGAGACTTGATCCAGACATATGTATTGGTTGTAGGTCTCTCAAGGTGGTTCTCACATTTACTGTCATGTGTCTCAGCCTTCTCACTCTGGTGTTGCTCACATTTTCAATCAGCATATTGGTAAGTACAAGTTTTTGACCAAAGCACTTGTACCTCAAGCATGTCATTTTCAGACTTTGCTAGTAAAAACTGTTCTGTTTTTTTTTAACACTTCGTTTAACACTTGCTGTTTGTTTTAATTCAAAGTCTAAGTGTGACTAAATGTTAACTGGTGTATATACTGGAAAAACTGTTTTTTACGTGCTCTTGTGTTTTTGGTTAACGTCATATTTTTTTTTTTCTTTGCAGAAAACAAATAACAAGCTGTTTGGACTTTTCAACAAGTTTTCTGAGCTGATATCTGAAAACTATGGGTTTCGACTTGGTTTAAGTCTCTTCACCATCACACTGGTCCTGACGCTCAGTGTTATCACTATAGTAAGACTCTAATCCCATCATGGTAACATTTGGCCTACCAGCAACCGTGATCAGAATACAAACACTTGACATGTATTCTGTATCACAGTCATTGCAGAGTGATTAAGACTGATTGATGACTACACCTTCAAAATTATCTCTAGCCAATCAGAAAGAGTGCTAAAAATAGCTCAGTTAGGGCAGACACCATGTCCGACAAGATGCTTGTTTTTCTATTGTCTTTGACAAAGAATGTGTTGGTTCAGTCTCATTGTCAGACTGAGAGCCTCTAGTAAAGATTCCCCCCACCTCTGATGTTGTTTGGGTCCATCTGACAATAACTGTAAGAGGTCAGAAGTGACCATATGTCTGTCTGTGTGGTCTTACATGAAGTTTGAAATTTAATACTTGCTTTATACTAGAATGACATAAACCTGGTATATTTGATATTGCTCTGTGAGTGAAACTGTGTGCATGACATGTGGGAAACTTGTTTGTCAGCCTGTGTATTATCTGTTCCAGACTGACTGTACGTCATCTAATATCCCCCTGTCATCAGCTAATGCAACTGTTCAGCCTGGAACTGCTAGCTGTGATTTCATACCTGTAAGTATAAATACCTGTAAGTTTATTTATGGCCATACAAATACTGAATGAAGAAGGCAGTCTCATTCTAGTAGCATTCACCTGTTTCATCACCCTAGAGGGTTATGCTGCCTTTGTACAGTGCAGTTTGTAACAGTCGATCTTAAGGAAACAGTTTCCAGCAGGAACATGGATGTTTTTATATTAAAAGAAGCTTCATGTGTTTCTGTTGTTTTTTGGGACATAAAGTCAGATATTTTCAGATTTCATAATCTTGGAAATTAGTTGATGTTATATATTATCAGTCATTACCTGCTTAATCTGCTTTTATAGCAGTTTGGTATTATAATTACCTAGATGGAAAACTTATCTGATGATAATAAGCTGTGAATGATGTGTATCGTGTCTAACGTTCGCTCTAGACCACTCGTCTTCCACCCGTTTTGTGCACATAATGTACATAAGGCATCTGTATGTCAGGCTGGGTAAGGCTCACAAGTAACTGGCCACATGTTGGTGTTTATACCCAGGATATTGCTCCGCCTGTATGTCAAGCTGGGTAAGGCTCACAAGTAACTGGCCACATGTCGGTGTTTATACCCAGGATATTGCTCCACCTGTATGTCAGGCTGGGGAAGGCTCACAAGTAACTGGCCACATGTTGGTGTTTATACCCAGGATATTGCTCCACCTGTATATCAGGCTGGGGAAGGCTCACAAGTAACTGGCCACATGTCGGTGTTTATACCCAGGATATTGCTCCACCTGTATGTCAGGCTGGAGAAGGCTCACAAGTAACTGGCCACATGTCGGTGTTTATACCCAGGATATTGCTCCACCTGTATGTCAGGCTGGGGAAGGCTCACAAGTAACTGGTCACATGTCAGTGTTTATACCTAGGATATTGCTCCACCTGTATGTCAGGCTGGGGAAGGCTCACAAGTAACTGGCCACATGTTTGTGTTTATACCCAGGATGTTGCTTCACCTGTATGTCAGGCTGGGGAAGGCTCACAAGTAACTGGCCACCTGTCGGTGTTTATACCCAGGATATTGCTCCACCTGTATGTCAGGCTGGAGAAGGCTCACAAGTAACTGGCCACATGTCGGTGTTTATACCCAGGATATTGCTCCACCTGTATGTCAGGCTGGGGAAGGCTCACAAGTAACTGGTTACATGTCGGTGTTTATACCCAGGATATTGCTCCACCTGTATGTCAGGCTGGGTAAGGCTCACAAGTAACTGGCCACATATCGGTGTTTATACCCAGGATATTGCTCCACCTGTATTTCAAGCTGGGGAAGACTGACAAGTAACTGGCCACATGTCGGTGTTTATACCTAGGATATTGCTCCACCTGTATGTCAGGCTGGAGAAGGCTCACAAGTAACTGGCCACATGTCGGTGTTTATACCCAGGATATTGCTCCACCTGTATGTCAGGCTGGGGAAGGCTCACAAGTAACTGGCCACATGTTGGTGTTTATACCCAGGATATTGCTCCATCTGTATGTCAGGCTGGGGAAGGCTCACAAGTAACTGGTCACATGTCAGTGTTTATACCCTAGGATATTGCTCCACCTGTATGTCAGGCTGGGGAAGGTTCACAAGTAACAGGCAACCTGTCGGTGTTTATACCCAGGATATTTCTCCACCTGTATATCAGGCTGGGGAAGGCTCACAAGTAACTGGCCACATATTTGTGTTTTATACCCAGGATATTGCTCCACCTGTGTGTCAAGCTGGGGAAGGCTCACAAGTAACTGGCCACATGTCGTGTTTATACCCAGGATATTGCTCCCACCTGTATGTCAGGCTGGGGAAGGCTCACAAATAACTGGCCACATGTCGGTGTTTATACCCAGGATATTGCTTCACCTGTATGTCAGGCTGGGGAAGGCTCACAAGTAACTGGTCACATGTCGGTGTTTATACCCAGGATATTGCTCCACCTGTATGTCAGGCTGATGAAGGCTCACAAGTAACTGGCCACATGTCGGTGTTTATACCCAGGATATTGCTCCACCTGTATGTCAGGCTGGGAAGGCTCACAAGTAACTGGCCACCTGTCGGTGTTTATACCCAGGATATTGTTCCACCTGTATGTCAGGCTGGAGAAGGCTCACAAGTAACTGGCCACCTGTCGGTGTTTATACCAGGATATTGCTCCACCTGTATGTCAGGCTGGGGAAGGCTCACAAGTAACTGGCCACCTGTCGGTGTTTATACCCAGGATATTGCTCCACCTGTATGTCAGGCTGGGGAAGGCTCACAAGTAACTGGCCACCTGTCGGTGTTTATACCCAGGATATTGCTCCACCTGTATGTCAGGCTGGGGAAGGCTCACAAGTAACTGGCCACCTGTCGGTGTTTATACCCAGGATATTGCTCCACATGTATGTCAGGCTGGGGAAGGCTCACAAGTAACTGGCCACGTGTCGGTGTTTATACCCAGGATATTGCTCCACATGTATGTCAGGCTGGGGAAGGCTCACAAGTAACTGGCCACCTGTCCGGTGTTTATACCCAGGATATTGCTCCACCTGTATGTCAGGCTGGGGAAGACTCACAAGTAACTGGCCACCTGTCGGTGTTTATACCCAGGATATTGCTCCACCTGTATGTCAGGCTGGAGAAGACTCACAAGTAACTGGCCACCTGTCGGTGTTTATACCCAGGATTATTGCTCCACCTGTATGTCAAGCTGGGAAGACTCACAAGTAACTGGCCACATGTCGGTGTTTATACCCAGGATATTGCTCCACCTGTATTCAAGCTGGGGAAGGCTCACAAGTAAACTGGCCACATGTGGGTGTTTATACCCAGGATATTGCTCCACCTGTATTTCAAGCTGGGGAAGACTGACAAGTAACTGGGCCACATGTCGGTGTTTATACCCAGGATATTGCTCCACCTGTATTTCAAGCTGGGGAAGACTCACAAGTAACTGGCCACATGTGGGTGTTTATACCCAGGATATTGCTCCACCTGTATGTCAAGCTGGGGAAGACTCACAAGTAACTGGCCACATGTTGGTGTTTATACCCAGGATATTGCTCCACCTGTATGTCAGGCTGGGGAAGGCTCACAAGTAACTGGCCACCTGTCGGTGTTTATACCCAGGATATTGCACCCCCTGTATGTCAAGCTGGGAAAGACTCACAAATAACTGGCTACATGTTGGTGTTTATACCCAGGATATTGCTCCACACATAAAACTGACTGGCATAGCCACCTACATGTATCAGTACACCAATTTTGACTGTGGTAATAAACAAGGCTCAAACAACCTCCATGGGGAATGTCACTATTAATCTGTTAAAGGGATCCTATATTGTGTGTACTTTCAGTACTTTGTCAGCTGTTGTCAACTTTCCCTGATGGCTTGTGGAGTATTTCTGCGTCTCAGTTTTATCATCAAGTTTGCCATCATGGCCTTTGCTGTCCTGCTATTCAGCCTTGGTATCCACACCATCTACAGTACAGCCTTCATCATGTATACCTCAGTCAGTGTGGCCACACAGGGTAGGTACACTTCATTGTGTAAACGGGGGCCTCCATTGCCGAGGGGGTTAGCATGCCAGATGGCGCAATGACCCAGGAGCCTCTCACCAATGCTTTCACTGTGAGTTCAAGTCAAGCTGATGCTGGTTTTCTCTTTTGGCAAGGGCCTGGTAGCAACCTGCAGATGGTTGTGGATTTCCCCTGGGGTCTGCAAGGTTTACTCCCACCATAATGCTGCCTGCCGCCGTATAAGTGAAATATACTTTAGTACGGCGTCACATGAATAAATAAATTTAGTATGTAAATAAACAGGGGTGCAGGTTCTGACGCTGGACAAAGAATTTTACATTCTCTGCTCACACAATTCATAGGGCATTGTTGACAATGCAATCAGTGAAAGTTGTAAGGCTATTTTCACAGCCGATGTACATTGAACACCAATTGCTTTTAGGCTGACATAGTGTGCTTATCTGTATGTCATATGTGGCAAAGGACATGTAGCAAGAAGAATGGTAACCCAGCTGTGCAATGAATTCACAAATATGACTACATATAACCATTGGTGAGATGTGGAGGTTTATTAGAAACCATCAACAAGCCATCAACAAAATATGACCAGTTTTTTATTTGCATAGCAGGTACATACCAGTACATGTCCACATCAGCATTTTGAGATAGGATTGCTAAATTCAGAAATCTTTAGACACTACTAGAGACACTCATTGGTAAATGAATTGACATGAAACTAACTGTTGACAGGTGTGACTTAACACTACAGACCAGGTCTACTCTCTACCTGCTGGTGCTGTTCGTCACACTTCACCTGCTAGACAGACAGGTGAGTCTTCATAACACTACATTTTCTAGTTAGAGAGGTGAGTCTTCGTAACACTACGTCTGCTAGACGGACAGGTGAGTCTTCATAACACATTGTCTGCTAGACGGAGAGGTAAGTCTTCATAACACTACACCTGCTAGATATAAAGGTGAGTCTTCATAACACTACACCTTTGAGACAGGCAGGTGAGTCGTCATAACACTACACATGCTAGACATACAGGTGAGTCTTCATAACACTACACCTGCTGGACAGACAGGCGAGTCTTCATAACACAGCATATGCTAGACAGACAGGTGAGTCTTCATAACACTACACCTTTGAGACAGACAGGTGAGTCTTCATAACACTACACCTGCTAGACAGACAGGTGAGTCTTCATAACACTACACCTTCTAGACAGACAGGTGAGTCTACATAACACTACACCTGCTAAACAGACAGGTGAGTCTTCATAACACTACACCTGCTAGATAGAAAGGTGAGTCTTCATAACACTACACCTTTTAGACAGACAGGTGAGTCTTCATAACACTACACCTGCTAGACAGACAGGTGAGTCTTAATAACACTACACCTGCTAGACAGACAATTGAGTAAATTTTAAATTCCCACCCAATCTCAAGAAGAAATGAAACAGAAAATGTTGGATTTGATTTTTATATTTCTCACTCCAAATAAACTGTGAAGAAAATAAAAGTTTGGACAAATGGATACACTGAAGGATGCATAAAATTTTATTTGAATCATAAAGCAGAACTTATCACAGTCTTTGTTACCAGCAGGTATGTACTAGCATGTGCCTAAGACAGTCAGGTGGTGAGATTTTCAAGCATCCTCCCTCTTTGTGATCTCTGTTCCACAGCTAGAGTTTACCTATCGCTTGGATTTTCTGTGGAAGTGGAAGTCGCGGAGTGAGATTGCCCAGGTGGAGCTCATGGGGTCGGTCAGTAAGACACTGCTGGAGAATGTGCTGCCGAGTCATGTGGCAGAGCATTACCTGAAGAATGTCAGCAAGTCAGAAGTGAGTGACAGCACACCTGTGTGGTTATAGTATGATACACTTACATCTACCAGTGCAGGTTCTCTTTTTTATTGCTGAGCTAAGTTTGATTTAGTTAATTACTGAATTTCTCCAAAAGTTTTAATTAGCATTTTTCAAGCGACACGTTATGATTAATTCATCCACCTTATAGGTCCATTTTAAAGGTGGTTTTTTGGTGAGGTTTGATTCATCCACCTTATAGATCCATTTCAGAGGTGCTTTTCTGGTAAAGTTGAATTAATTTCTTAAGTGTTGACACCAGAAGCATCATTCTAAGGCCTCCCTGTTCTCCTTGAAACTGCATTTTTAGATTCCTAACTTTAGATGAAATGCAGTGTTTGTTTGTTGTTGTAATGCCATAATCTAGAATGATTCACCTATAAGATGGCAGTGAGATTTGTAAGTGGAGGAAATTTGATTTGATGGGATAAACCACAGACCACCTGTAGATGAAAGAAAAAGTTATATTCAATAAGGCTAAAAGGGGTCTTCCTTGGCTGAGATGGTTAGCGTGATACTGCGACGCAGTTACCTCCTTAATACATGGGAAGATCCCCGAGCAACCTTCAGATGGACCGGGGCTCTGCCCAACTTCCTTCCACCGTAATCCTGGCCCCCGTCACGTAATTGATGTATTCATGTGTATGGGATAAAACACCAATCAAATAAATCAATACATAAATAAAACTAAAGAAGTAGGAGCTTTAATGCTGATGTTGTTCACCACTTACTGGTATCACTTAATACCCCACAGATGAGAGTGGCAGAAAAGTCTGGAAAAGAACCCTGTTGATAGTACAATAATAACTCAGATTAGACATGATATGGTAAAATATATCCAATGAATGTACAAGCCACTTAGTTGGTTTAAAGCCATGACCTTTTGGGTTCGTAGCCTGATGTGCTTCTGCCTGCACATGTTGGCCCAGTTTTAGACACACGTTACAATAAGCTCACTGTGAAATCCCAGTGGGTGTGATTGACATTGACATTTAATGGTAAATTGTATAATGACACTGGTTTTGTTGTTCTCAGAGCCTGTATCACGAATACTACAGTTGCGTGACTGTCATGTTCGCATCAATACCCTCATTCAAGGACTTCTATCAGCAGACGGCTGCCAATAAACAGGGGCTGGAGTGCCTGCGTGTTCTTAACGAGATCATAGTTGCATTTGATACTGTAAGTGCATATCTAGATGTTAACAGCGTGGTTTTTCTGACAGATAGCATTTACGCTTTGAACACTGAGGACGGTTTTGTAGCGTCTCTATTCTTGAATTATTTTTATGAGAAAATTTTAGTTGGCAGGATGATATTGTATTGTTAAGTGAATGTTCTTATGGTGGTGAAGAGTAAAGAGGGTTTTTAAAAGCCATGGTGAGCAACATTAGACTTATATCATGGCAATTGGGTAGGCCCCTGTGTGGTTTTTAGGAAACTGAACATAACACTACCACTTTGACGAAGAATCGTCAGTGTTACAGGTGAACCTGGCTAATTAATATACATGTGCCTGGGCACTTGTTTGTGTCTATGGAAGTTAAAATTTTTGTTAACTTGGTGAACCTAATATATTGCTTTCCCAGAAGGCCACAAACGCTAGCTAGCTAGGCAAAAGTGTTGAATTGTTTGAAACTGACTACTGCTGGCTGTGTACATGTACTTTGACTCCATTTCACAAAAATTCCCAAAATTTCCATTTATAAGCAGTTCACTCAAGTTCTCAATCCCTATGCACATGTAGTTTTTGACTTGAGTTTTTTTTTTCCAAGAAACACTCTGAGTTTCTCCGAAAAAAAAAAAAAAAAAAAATACAGACTTTGTCTGCATTTTACTCCATTGTGGAAGGTTGGAGTTTGGTACACTGTGGCCTGCAGCTTGAGGTGATTTCTCAAGGTAGATGTACCTGGTGATTTGTTTGATCAGTTTCCTTGAAGCATAAATTTCTTTTCATTTTTCTATCATAGTTGTAGCTATCGGTTAAACCAGAGAGCCAGCTGGTAAAACTACAGGTATGGTTATGTCAGGATGAAACACCTCATAAAGCCACATATTTACATGCTTTTGTGTGCTGTGTTTTCCTGAAGCTACTGTCCAAATCTGAGTTCAGCTGTGTGGAGAAGATCAAGACAATGGGCAGCACGTATATGGCAGTTACAGGCCTCCACCCCGGGGAGGGAAATGAACAGGTGAGAAAGGGGGTCAGTCTGGACTCTGAAAACTCTGCTGGTATGTCATTATGTACACTAGAGGATCTATTGATGCAGGTCATTCCATGGTGATCTCTACTTCAGAACCTCAAGATGTACCCTGCAGTGGTTTACACCTGTTTTGTGGTTCATCTGTTTTGTGGTTCAGAACCACTCAGGCTGGTGAATGCCTGTGTATTATACACTTGTGTCTTCTGAGGAAGAGATAATACAGGGATGTGTGTGAATATTCTGAGGTTTCAAACATTTTGAATATTTGCAAATTCAGAGGACTATTGTTTTTTTTCTGGCCCACCTGATGTAAACAAAAAAACATAACCATGGTAATGCTGACTTTCATAGTCTCGGGATATTAAATAATGCCATGATATTAAGTAAGAAAACCTCAAAACTTAACACATGGGCAAGATGCTACTGTGCACCTTGAGACATTGTTTCTGTTTTGTTTTTTGTTGTTTTCTGAATGAGACCTATTAATTACAAATTTAAAGTATAATAAGATTTTAATATTTAAATGTTGTTCCACTTTTAGACCACTGATTAGTTATCAAATGTTATGACATGATAATAAGTCACTTTCGCATTTCAGAAGGCCACCATTTTTTTAAAAGAAATGTCACGAGATCTGGCAGTATACAGGAGCTGGGTGCTAATTTTCACTCAACAGACTATGTTTTTTACCTAGGGGCCGCATGCTTACAACATGAAATATCTCTCAGTGAAATTTTGCATTGGAACTCGTGACCCCATTCGCAGTAACTAATGGTAAAAACAACAGAGAAACTGAAAATGCAGAGTAAAGAGTGTTACATTGAAATCTGGCAGTTTTACTTTCCTTGAAAAGCAGAAATTTTAAAGGTCATTGTGCGTGAAAGGGTGTTAATTTGATCATGGCTGCTCTGTTGTGGCGAATGTAGTGGTGCGTGTCCCAAAATGCGAATGCTGCTTATTGGTCTGTTTTTGTTTTTACTAGGTTATTACAGACACTACCCTAATTCCTCAACCTTTTCTCATAAAAAAGCAACTTTCAGTGCAATTTATGCACACTTTAAATTTGATTTTGGAGACAGAACTATATTGATTGAATTGGCCTTCAAATTTCAGGGCTTCACAAAAACTATAATTTTATCAATCTACACAGAGTAACGCCTTCAGAATATGCTTGAATATACACCTTGCAAACATACGAAAATGTTGAAGAATGACAGTAATTACCAGAACGTCTGTTTCATGACTTGTGTATGTCTTGTATCAATGAAGCTACTGTACATTCTGTAGGCTTCAGTATAATTATTTATTTAAGACGAATTAGATTAAAAAAGCCCAATTTCTCCACTTTTCTGCAATATGCACAAACTCATGACTCATGACAAACTCTCTGAGAATGCATATATTAACTTTCATGATTTGTGCAAGATTGAAACTAATGATAAAAAATTAATGATTGCATAAAAAAAAAAACAGAAAATACCACCTTCAAGATGTTGAAGGTGGTATTTACTGAAAGAGGATAAGTTGATCATTACAGAAAAATGGGTTCAGTTTGAATTGGTTAAACTGGAACTTGATGAGATTCTCCGGTATAGGCACATGAGATTTCTTTGTTTCTACATTGTCAGGACTGTGTAAAGAATGAGCAGGATAAGTTGATCATTACAGAAAAATGGGTTCAGTTTGAATTGGTTAAACTGGAACTTGATGAGATTCTCTGGTATAGGCACATGAGATTTCTTTGTTTCTACATTGTCAGGACTGTGTAAAGAATGAGCAGGATAAGTTGATCATTACAGAAAAATGGGTTCAGTTTGAATTGGTTAAACTGGAACTTGATGAGATTCTCCGGTATAGGCACATGAGATTTCTTTGTTTCTACATTGTCAGGACTGTGTAAAGAATGAGCAGGATAAGTTGATCATTACAGAAAAATGGGTTCAGTTTGAATTCATTAAACTGGAACTTGATGAGATTTTCCGGTATAGGCACATGAGATTTCTTTGTTTCTACATTGCCAGGACTGTGTAAAGAATGAGCAGCATGTGCTTACCATGACGGAGTTTGTCTTCACCATGATGGACCAGCTGGAGGATGTCAATAAGGACACATTCAACCAGTTCAAACTCAGAGTCGGTCAGTTCCGTTAAAACCCTGTACTTGCTCACTGTCATCTGAGGCCCAGTTTAGCAATTACTTGGCATTTAAATTAAGGATGCAGTGTTATACATAAGTATTCTCCTTTTAGCCAGTAAACCGGAAACCTCTGTAGCCTTTTGTTAAATCAGGGTGTAGCAGATTGTTACAGCTTCATATAAGTATGCTTCAAATGGTTTTATTTATACTATCCTGATGAAGACTAGGTTTAACATGCGTGGAGTTTCTGGCCTTTAGAAAGTACATCAGACATCATTATGCATTTTAATTCTAGGCACCATGTACCAGTACTTTAATTACTACTGAGTGAAGCAGTGCATACGTCCCTGTAAACTGCTACAGCTACTCTCTAAGACTTCTGGTGATGCCCATTGTGTACCTACATATTTGTCAGCCTAGTGTGATTATCCACTCGTCAAGTATGATGTGGTAATAAGCACGTCAGGTGTCAGCTGACCGATCAACTCACTTGTGAGTCATACCCTCCAAACGTGTTCCCATACCAGCTTGTTTGCTTGTCATGCTGTTAACTTGCTGGGCAAAACAGGTCATCAGATATATTAAGTTTTCTTTTTCCAGATTATTTTGATTGACAGCGATCATTGGTCAGTTACTGTGTTTTGATGCACACAGGTATCAACCATGGCTCGGTGATAGCTGGGGTGATTGGTCCATGTAAACCACAGTTTGATATCTGGGGTGATACTGTGAATGTGGCCAGTCGAATGGACAGTTGTGGTCAGTCAGGAAAACTACAGGTGAGCATTACACGTCTATGTAGTCAGTCAGGTAAACTACAGGTGAGTACTCCAGGTGTGTGTGGTCAGTTAAATGGTCAGCTGTGGTCAGTTACGTAAACTACAGGTGAGTGGTCCAGGTGTGTCTGGTCAGCTGTGGTCAGTCAGGTAAACTACAGGTGGAGTAGCACAGGTGTGTGTGGTTAGTCAGGTAAACTACAGGTGAGTAACAGGTGAGCAGTACAGGTGTGTGGTCAGTCAGATGGTCAGCTGTGGTTAGTCAGGTATACTACAGGTGAGTAACAGGTGAGTAGTTCAGGTGTAAGATCAGTCAGATGGTCAGCTGTGGTTACCCAAGTAATCTACAGATGAATAGTGCAGCTGTGTGTTCAGTCAGATGGTCAGCTGTGGTCACTCAAGTAAACTACAGGTGAGTAGCACAGGTGTGTGGTCAGTCAGATGGTCAGCTGTGGTCACTCAAGTAAACTACAGGTGAGTAGTACAGGTGTGTGGTCAGTCGAATGGTTTAGCTGTGTTCACTCAGGTAACCTACAGGTGAGTATTACAGGTGTGTGGTCATTCAGATGGTCATCTGTGGTCACTCAGGTAAACTACAGGTGAGTAGTACACGTGTGTGTTCAGTCAGATGGTCAGCTGTTGTCACTCAGGTAAACTACAAGTGAGTAGTACAGGTGTGTGGTTATTCAGATGGTCAGCTGTGGTCACTCAGGTAAACTACAGGTGAGTAGTACAGGTGTGTGGTCAGTCAGATGGTCCGCTGTGGTCTGTCAGGTAAACTACAGATGAGTAGTAGAGGTGTGTGGTCATTCAGATGGTCAGCTGTTGTCACTCAGGTAAACTACAGGTGAGTAGTATAGGTGTGTGGTCAGTCAGATGGTCAGCTGTGGTCAGTCAGGTAAACTACAGACGAGTAGTACAAGTGTGTGTGTGGTCAGATGGACAGCAGATTAAGACTTCCTGGACACCTTGTTTGTGATGACATGCTGTCTGTCTTTTGACTTGTCAAGAAATGCATGCAAATAACAAACAAATAGACATGCTTTCTTGTTGCTCTATGGGGCTATATTTATGTAGAAACATAGCCCTATATGCAAGCATTGACTTAGGCCTACCCGGCACCCCTGGGTTTTGAGTGTGCTGTCCTCAACATACTATTGTCCGCCGTCTGATGTGATTGTCCGCCATCTGATGTGATTGTCCGCCGTCTGATGTCGTTGTCCATAATTCCTGCCCATTTCTGCAGCCAGTATATGTCACTGTAGTGATATGCTTCAGCTAGCAGGCTTGCACAGGACCAAAAATCCTCTGTGCATGTGACCAATAAGCATCACCTGTCATCCATGAGACATGTTTGAAATTTGCTTGGCAACACTCCAGACTTGCCAACTTCTCCCGTTACCCCATATGGAGGCCTGCATGGAAAAAGTCGAAGGTGCGGCTGGCAGTATCTGAGTATTGCCGTCCACGGCTGTCAAAACATGGAGGATGACCTGTGTTTGCCATGTACACCGGGGAGATTTGGACCAAGGGCATTTCCAAGGTGAAGCACATCACTAAACTGACATACATCGGACGCAGAAATGGACAGGGGATTACAGACAACCAGGTCATACAGCGGACGACAAGAGTATGCTGAGGAGAAAACACTGAGAAGCCAGTAGTGAAGGCTAAATGCCTGCACATAGGGCTGCGTTTGTGCAGGGTAAATACCTGCACATAGGGCTGTGTTTGTGCAGGGTAAATGCCTGCACATAGGGCTGCGTTTGTGCAGGGTAAATGCCTGCACATAGGGCTGGGTTTGTGCAGGGTAAATGCCTGCACATAGGGCTGCGTTTGTGCAGGGTAAATGCCTGCACATAGGGCTGTGTTTGTGCAGGGTAAATGCCTGTATATAGGGCTGTGTTTGTGCAGGGTAAATGCCTGCACATAGGGCTGTGTTTGTGCAGGGTAAATGCCTGTATATAGGGCTGTTTTTGTGCAGGGTAAATGCCTGTATATAGGGCTGTGTTTGTGCAGGGTAAATGCCTGCACATAGGGCTGTGTTTGTGCGGGGTAAATGCCTGCACATAGGGCTGTGTTTGTGCGGGGTAAATGCCTGCACATAGGGCTGTGTTTGTGCGGGGTAAAACCTGCACATAGGGCTGTGTTTGTGCAGGGTAAATGCCTGTATATAGGGCTGCATTTGTGCAGGGTAAATGCCTGTATATAGGGCTGTGTTTGTACATAAACATAGCCTGATAGAACAAGATTTCTTATTTACTTTTCATATTTTGTTTTTTAATTTTATTTTGTAGGTTCCAGAAAAAACTGCTGTGATTCTTATAAATGCTGGCTACCCTTACCAGTGTCGCGGAGAGATAAAAGTGAAGGGGAAAGAACCAATGAAAACTTATTTTGTGTTCCCAAAGTGAGAAGGCTGGCTAATACCATGAGTGGAGAAATATGCAGATGGTGAACAGAAGAGGAAATCTGTTTACTTAAGGAGTGGAGAAATATGCAGATAGTAAACAGAAGAGGAAATCTGTTTGTAAAGGAGTAGAGAAATGTGGAGAAGGTAAACAGAAGAGGAAATCTGTTTGTAAAGGAGTAGAGAAATGTGCAGATGGTAAACAGAAGATTAAATCTGTTTGTAAAGGAGTAGAGAAATGTGCAGATGGTAAACAGAAGAGGAAATCTGTTTGTAAAGGAGTAGAGAAATACACAGATGGTAAACAGAAGAGGAGTGGAGAAATACGCAGATGGTAAGCAGAAGAGGAAATTTGTTTGTAATGAGTGGAGAAATACACAGATTGTAATCAGAAGAGGAGTGGAGAAATACGCAGATGGTAAACAGAAGAGGAGTGAAGAAATACACAGATGGCAATCAGAAGAGGAAATCTGTTTACTTAAGGAGTGGAGAAATATGCAGATGATGAACAGAAGAGGAAATCTGTTTGTAAAGGAGCGGAGAAATTCACAGATGGTAAAGAAAAGAGGAAATCTGTTAGTAAAGGAGTGGAGAAATACGCAGATGCTAAACAAAAGAGGAAATCTGTTGTAAAGGAGTGGAGAAATATGCAGATGGTAAACACAAGAGGAATCTGTTTGTAAAGGAGTGGAGAAATACACAGATGGTAATCAGAAGAGGAAATCTGTTTACTTAAGGAGTGGAGAAATATGCAGATGATGAACAGAAGAGGAAATCTGTTTGTAAAGGAGTAGAGAAATGTGGAGAAGGTAAACAGAAGAGGAAATCTGTTTGTAAAGGAGTAGAGAAATGTGCAGATGGTAAACAGAAGATTAAATCTGTTTGTAAAGGAGTGGAGAAATATGCAGATGATGAACAGAAGAGGAAATCTGTTTGTAAAGGAGTGGAGAAATTCACAGGTGGTAAAGAAAAGAGGAAATCTGTTTGTAAAAGAGTGGAGAAATACACAGATGGTAAACAGAAGAGGAAATCTGTTTGTAAAGGAGTGGAGAAATATGCAGGTGTTAAACTGAAGAGGAAATCTCTTTGTAAAGGGGATAAATTAATTGGCAGATGAAGGAAATACATATAAGTAACTGTGAAGCTGAAGAAGGGATGCATTTGGTGAAGGAATGAATAAATTGACAAACGTCAAAAAGTGTATTTGGCAAGGGAATGGGAAACTACGATGCTAAAGAACAGAACAGTTTAGTAAAGAAATGAGGAAATTAGCAATAATAGAAATACATTTGTCATCAGAGAGAAGGGCAAATATGAAGTTTGAGGACAAAACATGAAAATAAAGGAGTAGAGAAAGCGAGAAATTTAAAGCTCATGAAAGAAAGGAAATGAGCTGACTGAAATCCATTGCAGGCAATTCTTAACAATAAAACTGTAATCTTTATCAGGTGTGTAAAGATGTGTTCTTAGAGTTTAGGGGTTTTATGACTGATTATAAGCACAAGCTAGTGAGACGAGTCATTTTATCTCAGGTGGGGAGTGAACATGTAGGCTGTCTTAATGACTGAGTCTGTACCATTAGGGCAGACCTTATCCAATGGCAGGTAAATCAGTTCTGTGTAATCAGAGTGCACATGTAGACCTACTTAATGACTGACTCTACGATTAGTGCAGACCTTTTCCAATGGCAGGTAAATCAGTCCTGTGTAATCAGAGTGCACATGTAGACCTACTTAATGACTGACTCTACGATTAGTGCAGACCTTTTCCAATGGCAGGTAAATCAGTCCTGTGTAATCAGAGTGCACATGTAGACCTACTTAATGACTGAGTCTGTACCATTAGGGCAGACCTTTTTCAGTGGCAGGTAAATCAGTTCTGTGTAATCAGAGTACACATGTAGACCTACTTAATGACTGACTCTACGATTAGTGCAGACCTTTTTCAGTAGCAGGTAAATCAGTCCTGTGTAATCAGAGTGCACATGTAGACCTACTTAATGACTGAGTCTGTACCATTAGGGCAGACCTTTTTCAGTGGCAGGTAAATCAGTTCTGTGTAATCAGAGTACACATGTAGACCTACTTAATGACTGAATCTGTACCATTAGGGCAGACCTTATCCAATGGCAGGTAAATCAGTTCTGTGTAATCAGAGTGCACATGTAGACCTACTTAATGACTGACTCTATGATTAGTGCAGACCTTTTCAGTGGCAGGTAAATCAGTCCTGTGTAATCAGAGTGCACATGTAGACCTACTTAATGACTGACTCTACGATTAGTGCAGACCTTTTCCAATGGCAGGTAAATCAGTCCTGTGTAATCAGAGTGCACATGTAGACCTACTTAATGACTGAATCTGTACCATTAGGGCAGACCTTTTCCAATGGCAGGTAAATCAGTTCTGTGTAATCAGAGTGCACATGTAGACCTACTTAATGACTGAATCTGTACCATTAGGGCAGACCTTTTCCAATGGCAGGTAAATCAGTCCTGTGTAATCAGAGTGCACATGTAGACCTACTTAATGACTGACTCTATATGAGTAGTGCAGACCTTTTTCAGTGGCAGCTGAATCAGTCCTGTACTGCATTCAGCCTGGATTTCTGGCTGTGGTTATACTGTCTCACAGATCTTTCTGAACTGTCCCTGACACTGACAGAATTAACTTTTATGCATCATCAGATTACTCCCTGTTTCCCATGGTTAGTTATATGTATACATATACAAGAGTCATAGCAATTTCAAACCAACTTGATGGGTCAACTTAACTGCCCTATTTGACTGTAACTATAGAATTGTCCACATACTGCCAGTTGTGTATCTCCAAAACTGCCGAGCCAGCTGAAACTTCCCAACAACACTCAGTTAAATCAATAAATATAATTATACCATACAGGTATTTAACCTGTTAATTAAGGCAGACATACTGTGATTAGTGTTAACACCTCGTATAAATATACAATATGTCACGCGAGGCCTTCTGCTTATAGCATTCCATCAAAGCTTAAGGGTACATGTGTGTGTGTAATATGACAGCTTAGAGCTGTTGAGGATCACTTGTTTGTTTTTTAATGTTATAAAATAGTTCAATATAATTCAATATCCCATTTTAATAACTAAAGTTGTTCTTGGACTATTTGGGTCATGTCATATTGAGAGTCTACATGTAGTGCCTGAACAGATATCAAAATATACAGTGCTACCCTCAGTGGATAGTGACAATGACTGATCACATCTGATATGACACCCACCTCATCATAGTATTATAACTGACATCAGACATGACACCCCACCCAGGCACGGTATACTGACATCAGTCATGATGCCCCCCCCTCATCACAGATATCAAAATATACAGGGCTACCCTCAGTGGATAGTGACAATGACTGATCACATCAGACATGACACCCACCTCATCATAGTATTATAACTGACATCAGACATGACACCCCACCCAGGCACGGTATACTGACATCAGTCATGATGCCCCCCCTCATCACAGATATCAAAATATACAGGGCTACCCTCAGTGGATAGTGACAATGACTGATCACATCAGACATGACACCCACCTCATCATAGTATTATAACTGACATCAGACATGACACCCCACCCAGGCACGGTATACTGACATCAGTCATGATGCCCCCCCTCATCACAGATATCAAAATATACAGGGCTACCCTCAGTGGATAGTGACAATGACTGATCACATCAGACATGACACCCCACCCAGGCACAGCATACCGACATCAGTCATGATGCCCCCCTCATCATATCATACTGACATCAGAGGAACCAGTACTGAGAATGAATGACTATGGCTTTACATGCCACTTTGGGTACAACATTTGCCATATCATGGGGAAGCATTAAGTTAGAAGGCCCTGTGACTGCCAGTGTTACAGTGTAAAGTATGACTAGAACAGAAATTGAACCCAAGACCACACGATTAAAAAACTATCTGATACTTACATGTACATGTAAGTCAGGCTTACATAAATGCATACAGTCTTGAATTGTGGTATACTGGTAATTCCTGAACTTCCATTTGAATATAAATCCAAAGTTTCAGTGTTACCACATGTCACACAAAACTAGCAATGTTGAAATACAAAATAATCCCTAAGGTCATTCAAAATTTTAGCACAGTTAACTGTTTTGAAGTTAAGACCAAGTCTCACTTCATACGTTTTGAAGACAGATTTGTGGCCCTGGTACCAGGTCTCGAGCTGGATGTTTTGAAATAAGTGTTGCACATTTGGGAAAATAAGAGGGACGTGTAGGTTTTAATGTGCTGTAGATGTATGTCAAATTGGTGGGTTTTAGTGCATGTACTAGTATAATATAGATTATTGTCTAGTGTGCCTTGAATTTTTTACCTGTCATTTTTTACTTGCACATGTATATTACGAAATTGGCATTGCTACAGAGAGAACTGTCAGTGTTCTGAACATGGGCTGTATTGTGAAGTTGGCAGTGCTACAGAGAGAACTGTCAGTGTTCTGAACATGGGCTGTATTGTGAAGTTGGCATTGCTACAGAGAGAACTGTCAGTGTTCTGAACATGGGCTGTATTGTAATGGTGGCATTGCTACAGAGAGAACTGCCAGTGTTCTGAACATGGGCTGTATTGTAATGGTGGCAGTGCTACAGAGAGAACTGTCAGTGTTCTGAACATGGGCTGTATTTTAAAGTTGGCAGTGCTACAGAGAGAACTGTCAGTGTTCTGAACATGGGCTGTATTGTAATGGTGGCATTGCTACAGAGAGAACTGTCAGTGTTCTGAACATGGGCTGTATTGTAATGGTGGCATTGCTACAGAGAGAATTGTCAGTGTTCTGAACATGGGCTGTATTGTAATAGTGGCATTGCTACAGAGAGAACTGTCAGTGTTCTGAACATGGGCTGTATTGTAATGGTGGCAGTGCTACAGAGAGAACTGTCAGTGTTCTGAACATGGGCTGTATTGTAATGGTGGCATTGCTACAGAGAGAACTGTCAGTGTTCTGAACATGGGCTGTATTGTAATGGTGGCAGTGCTACAGAGAGAACTGTCAGTGTTCTGAACATGGGCTGTATTTTAAAGTTGGCAGTGCTACAGAGAGAACTGTCAGTGTTCTGAACATGGGCTGTATTGTAATGGTGGCAGTGCTACAGAGAGAACTGTCAGTGTTCTGAACATGGGCTGTATTGTAATGGTGGCATTGCTACAGAGAGAACTGTCAGTGTTCTGAACATGGGCTGTATTGTAAAGTTGACAGTGCTACAGAGAGAACTGTCAGTGTTCTGAACATGGGCTGTATTTTAAAGTTGGCAGTGCTACAGAGAGAACTGTCAGTGTTCTGAACATGGGCTGTATTTTAAAGTTGGCAGTGCTAGAGAGAGAACTGTCAGTGTTCTGAACATGGGCTGTATTGTGAAGTTGGCAGTGCTACAGAGAGAACTGTCAGTGTTCTGAACATGGGCTGTATTGTAAAGTTGGCAGTGCTAGAGAGAGAACTGTCAGTGTTCTGAACATGGGCTGTATTGTAATGGTGGGAGTGCTACAGAGAGAACTGTCAGTGTTCTGAACATGGGCTGTATTGTAATGGTGGCAGTGCTACAGAGAGAACTGTCAGTGTTCTGAACATGGGCTGTATTGTAATGGTGGCAGTGCTACAGAGAGAACTGTCAGTGTTCTGAACATGGGCTGTATTGTGAAGTTGACAGTGCTACAGAGAGAACTGTCAGTGTTCTGAACATGGGCTGTATTGTAATGGTGGCAGTGCTACAGAGAGAACTGTCAGTGTTCTGAACATGGGCTGTATTGTGAAGTTGACAGTGCTACAGAGAGAACTGTCAGTGTTCTGAACATGGGCTGCAGTGTAATGTTGGCAGTGCTACAGAGAGAACTGTCAGTGTTCTGAACATGGGCTGCATTGTAATGTTGGCAGTTCTACAGAGAGAACTGTCAGTGTTCTGAACATGGGCTGTATTGTAATGGTGGCAGTGCTACAGAGAGAACTGTCAGTGTTCTGAACATGGGCTGTATTGTAAAGTTGTCAGTGCTAGAGAGAACTGTCAGTGTTCTGAACATGGGCTGTATTGTAAAGTTGGCAGTGCTACAGAGAGAACTGTCAGTGTTCTGAACATGGGCTGTATTGTGAAGTTGTCAGTGCTACAGAGAGAACTGTCAGTGTTCTGAACATGGGCTGCATTGTAATGTTGGCAGTTCTCAGAGAGAACTGTCAGTGTTCTGAACATGGGCTGTATTGTAAAGTTGGCAGTGCTACAGAAAGAACTGTCAGTGTTCTGAACATAGGCTGCATTGTAATGTTGGCAGTGCTACAGAAAGAACTGTCAGTGTTCTGAACATGGGCTGCAGTGTAATGTTGGCAGTGCTACAGAAAGAATTGCCAGTGTTATGAACATGGGCTGATATTGTGATTCCTTAATTTAAGTTACGTTTAGTTCATATTTCTCGTATGGATATTGTACCAATGCTGGACATGGGTTAACATCCGTCTAAAAACATCACTTATGGTTTGTATAGATGTGAAAACAAAATCTGGCATTGTTTATGTTTCGTTTCTGTTGGGTGTATAACATCTGTGATGTGTATGTATGTGTGTACCAATCTATAATTAACATTGCAATGCTATTTTTGTGTTTAGTATAAAAGAAGTTGTTACTCAGGCCAGAAACACATTTGTACACATATATTCAAAGATGAGTGGTAAATTTCATCTTAACTGACTGCTGCATGTGTACATACATTTTTGTAACACGAAATCCACATTGTTTATTCTTTTGTTTTCCTCAGGATGTAATAATAATAATAATAATAATAATCTTCATTTGCACATAAGATTTAAAAGCTTCCACTTTGTCATTTCCATATGTGTGTTTGGAGTATTTAAGTAGATGTATACACACGGAAATTATTTATTTATTCGATTGGCGTTTTACGCCGTACAAGAATATTTTAATTAAACAAAAGCGACCATAATTATGGCCAGCTCCAGCCGAAATAATGTGCACAGTTTTCCTGGCAACCCTTTGCTCAAATAACTGCAGTGGGTCTGGCACATCTGAAATAATGTGCATAGTATGTCAGGTAGCCCCTGCCGCAACAGTGTGCAGAGTGTGTCCGGCAACTTCAGATCAAATGTGTTACTGGCAGCCTCTGCCCAAATAATGTGCACAGGGCAAACTGTCTGGTAGCCTCAGCCCAAATAATGTGCACGGTGTGTCTGGCAGCCTGAGCTCAAATAATATGCAAAGTGTGCCTAGCAGCCTGAGCTCAAATTATGTGCAAAATGTGCCTAGCAGCCTAAGCTCAAATAATGTGCAAAGTGTGCCTGGCAGACTGAGCTCAGACAATATGCAATTTGTGTGTCCGTCCAAATAATGTGCAGTTGTGCCTGGCAGTCTCCATCCGAATAATCTGCATGTGTGCCTAGCAACCTATGTCCAAATAATGTACAAAGTGTACCTGGCAACTTCAGCTGAAATAATGTACAAACTGTGCCTGGCGGCCTCCTCCCAAACGATTTATCTGACAACTTTAGCCTAAATTATGTGCATGGTGTGTCTGTCAACCTAGCCCACAAAATGGCGCAATGTACATGCGCATGAGAGTCTCATTCCAAATAATGTGCGCAGTGTGGCAGTCTCTTCCTAAATAAGGTACATGGTGTCCTTGGCAACCTCCTCCCAAACTCATTTGTTTGTTAAATATACACTTGTACATCTCATCTGGCTTGAAGCCACAAGGTCGTGAAAGGAAGGATGGTTCCAGAGTAATTTTACAGGGCCCTTCAGTTCGTCTATGGTATACAGCCTCTGTGTAACTAATACGCTGACGCATGGCTGTCTATGAAGAGAGTACGGTTACATGTAACTGGACATTAGAACTCAATTGTCTTGTCATCCACATCACACAGGTATCATGACTCATGTGAACAGTGTGACAAGTACACACCACAGGTTGATGAGGATTTATTTAGTTATTTATTTGATTGGTGTTTTATGCCGTACTCAAGAATTTTTCACTTATAGGCCTACATCAGCGGTCAGCATTATGGTGGGTGGAAACAGGGCACAGCCCGGGGGAAACCTACTACCATCTGCAGGTGATGATGATGTTTCCTTCTAGCACAAGAAGATGGGGTTGCAAAAACTATCGAACCTATCCATTACTCCCAACAATAAGCAGAGATAACCATAAATAACAGGGTGTTAAGATGGAGGATGAGATGCTTAGCGATTTATGTCACCTTTCTCGTATTCACGCTGTACTTGTATGGCGAGGAAAAATCGTAAAATTACGCAGCAGGCACAGATAGATAAAAAAAATGTGTTCTTTTCAGCCTATAGTGTCATGTTTTTAAGTTTTCTTCTTTAATTCTGTAAACTTACTTGTTATTATGCAAACCATGGTATGATCATGCCTACTCAGCCAAGGAACACAATTCACAAAACAACTTGTTATTATGAAAACCAAGGTATGGTCATGCCTACTCAGCCAAGGAACACAATTCACAAAACAACTTGTTATTATGAAAACCAAGGTATGGTCATGCTTACTCAACAAAGGAACACAATTCACAAAACAACTTTTTGCGCCATAGGTAAACATTTTATTTTCATTGTAACCTGAAATATCAGCGACAACTTTCACAAAATTTCATAAATCCATTTTCTCGTAATTAGCCTGAAAAGCTACAAGAAACACACGTGGGACTTCAACCATTTTGTTAAAGTCCACCCTAAGCTTCATGGTGTACCTTTCAACATCCTCATTACTTGTACTAATAATATAGCCCGTACATAAATCTTCATCATGGCATTTTTCTTTGTATGCATGTTGTTTATAATTAAAAGCAGGTAAACAAAAAAGGACCGTCAATATTTCCCATGTTTGATAAGATCGTGTTCATGAACTTGTTCTACTCGTACAAACATGCAGTTTAGATTCCCAGTGCTGTACATTTTAATGGAACTTTTATTCTTAGTCTGTTCACCTGTCACACCTGTTGCAAAACGGAACTCGTACAGCAGTTCTACAACTGACGCAGTGAGCCACACTCAGCATGACTTATCAAATTGTGTAGCGTGTGCTTGTGAAAGGTCCTTGAGGCATACTTAAGATTTACACACATGTACAGTACTGTTACCTACAAGCAGGTTTATAGTGTACCAAAATACACTGTAAATAGGACTAACTTAAACTAGCACAGTCTCTCATTCAGATGACTCTTCTCTCTCATCAACATTCTGCACACTGAGCTGGAGGACAGAGCCCTGATTATTCTCTTTCTGTTGGGTCTCGGGGAGGGAATGTGTGATGCGTCCCTGTATGGAGGAACTCAGAGGAAAGTAGTTCTTGGTATAAATACAGAAATACTGACAGGTACTTTTGGCAGTTAAATTGGTCACTGCGGGGTCGTTTCGGTAACAGCTGGTACTACCCCAGACTCACTAACTGTTATTGTGCTAATGTCCCCTGTTTGGAGCGTCTCTGAGCAGTAGGGGAGGGACACAGTGCTCACCTGTGAGCAGGTATCATTGGACGTCTGTATGAGCTGTACAGGCAGGGAGGGGGCTAGAAGGACGGGGCCTGTGGACTCCACCCCTGCAGCCCCTGCCTGGTCCTCGGGGGAGGCCAGGGTGGAAGGTGATGGTGTGTGTGGTTACCCCATCCTCCTCGGCCCCGGCAGAGATTGTTGTCTGCACACCCTCCAGGATGTGGGTGCTCTGCTGGGAGGATGTGGGGGGCACGTTCTGTGACATAGCATTAAGGGCAGAGTAAATAAGCTGCGCAGCGCTGACGTCAGAGGGTACAAGACCTTCGTAGTTAGCCGTCAGCTTAGCCAGATCTTCGGCGCTGATCTGGGCATCCGTCCCCTGTACCTCCACCTGTTGGTCAGTCCTGATCGTTAGCACCTGTTCCTCGCTTCCGTCAGGCGGTGTGTCTGCTAGCGTACAGGTGACGGGTAACAAGCCGTTCTGATGATCCTTCTGATGGTTCACAAAGTTCTGCTTGCTAACAGTCCTGTACTGACACAACTCACAAAAAAACACCCCAGCCAGCCCTGGGTGCTTGTTCTTCATATGACACTTCAGTGATATGGCTTGTATGCAGGCGTATGGACAGTACTGACATTTGTAGGGCTTGTGGCCTGTGTGTCTCATTCGGTGACGCCTCAGCGAGTTATGATCTCCTGTCACATATGTACACAAATCACACCTGCAAACCACATCAATATGCATACATTAAAACAAAACAGTTGACAAACATTTAATAGAAGTTTTTAGTTATTTCGCTGTTTTTATATTCATACACTCCACAAATTTAAACCTACACATCCTGACTGATTGGTGCTTAGCAAAGTTCTCCATTTATAATACAGCAGTCAGCTTTATGCACAGCATAAACTTCTACCAGGCACCTCACCAACTTCTTGGCTTAAAACTGCCGCACAAACAGCAAGAGCTTGATTCAAGGCCCGTCAGACCCAGTGCATCATCACTCCCATACATTTTCCTAATGTTAACTAATGAAGGCTGTCTGCATTGTTCCCCATGTATAGAAAGTGTCTACCAGCAATTTAACATTAACAAGGGGAGGTAACTTTATGGTAATACATGGGATAGCCATGTTCCAAAAACCCAACCACTGTTGCCTCACTCAGCTAAAGGCTACAAAAACTGGGTTCAAATGACTTCAGCAAAAACAGCTGCTTCTCGGGTTAAAAAAATACCTCACAACTGATTGGTTAAACTTTTAACTTGGTAGCGCTTTAAATTTTTCAATGTGCCCGTGTTTGCATACTTTGAACTGCAATATTTAGGCTAGGCGACATCTCCAGAATAAAAGAGTATTCCTTCTAAACTTTATTAGGGATATTTTATTGATGAATACTATACATTTAATCTAGTTTTGTCTTTTGACAAACAACCTGGTATAATAAATGTAAATATATGGGCTTACTTGAACGGTTTTTCCCCAGTATGTGTTCTCATATGAAGCTGGATCATAGCTTTCCGTGAAGCGGAGTAGCCACACAGGGAGCACACGAATGGTTTGACCTTACAGTGCACAGCCTGCACATGTTTGGCCAGACATTTCTGATTGGCAAATGAGCGTTTGCAAATGTCACACTGTCTGCTGGAGTACCACTTCTCTGAGTCTGAGGTCACTTGGTGGATGGATTTGTGGTTGTGCATTTGTGCCAGCTGTTTAAAGCCTTTGTCACAAATGGTGCACTTGTAAGGTCTCTCCTCCCCATGCACTTCACGATGAGTTTTCAGCTTGTGCATCGTGTCTGTCTTAAAGGAGCAGTCCTCGCAAGACAGTAGATCTGTGTCAATCTTGTGAGCACGCCAAAAATGAAACCGTAACTCTCTCCACTTTGTGAAGATGAGCATACATTCACAACATTGGAAGCCGTATTCCTCCTCGCCGCGTCGATGGCACTTAACATGCAGATCAAGACATTCTGAGGTTTTGAACCGAGCAAAGCAGCCAGTTTCAGGACATTTGAATGTGTAACCCTCTAATAGGCCCATCTCCCGTGTTCTCACTTTTGTCCGTTCCAAGAGGTAGTCTGTTTTCAGTGCTTTCGGAGTTTTGATTCTGCGAGGCCTGCTTCTTGTCCCCCCAATAACTACCATGCTCTCGTCTTCTGATGAGGGTTCATTCGGCGGAGGTTGTGCATCATGGTAGCCCTTGGGTTTGCGGCCAGGCTTTTTCCGCTGATTCACCTGTGTCCCCACACTGACTTTTTCCCGCTGGACAACCTGGGAACTAGCGGTGTGCTGGTAGAGGTACCTGTGCTGACCATAACACTGGATTCTGCTGTGGGAAGCATTGTGTTGTGCGTATGTAACATATGCAACTTGCATTCCTCTACATTGTTGAATCCCAAACTGCACTGGCCGCATAAAAACAGTTCCCTGGTGACAGTATTGCTGGCAGGTGCACCTATGACAGCATCTTCCCCTATCTCCACATCGATATGACTGGTGGCCTGGCTAGTCTCAAGGTCATTAGGTCCATTCCCAACTTTCACTTCAGCACTGTTACTGACTGGTATTTGTAGATTGTACACCTCATCCTCCTTGGGCTGTGTGTCGCCTGTCAGACAGTCCACGATGGGAACGTCCGTCTGAGTGGACATGTGATCTATATCACTCTGCTCCTCCACACCATCTGTAGATGGCACCATGATGGTCTGAACACCGCTGCTCTTCTGAGGGAAGTGGTGACGAGGCTTGAAGATGGGGATGTCAGAGGACGTTGTGACAGGGGTTGGGATGTGCTTGCTCTTGACATGTGTGGCGATATCCTGGGGGTGGGGACTGGTAAATTCACACAGCTTACACTTGTAGCTCATCACCACATCCATGAAACTGTCTAACGAGTCCATGGCCACTTCACCATTCTCACCAGCCTCCATAATCACAATCACAACCTCCTGCCCTGTACAAGAAATATAGAAAAATTACATGGTATACAGTATAAAAAAAAGTTCTCCATATACACTTATTTATTGTAATTAAAAGAGGCTTGCTGGCCAGCTCAGACAGTCCACATGCTGCCGGCTCGGAGAGTCCACATGCTGGCCGGCTCGGACCGTCCACATGCTGGCCGGCTCGGACCGTCCACATGCTGGCCAGCTCGGACAGTCCACATGCTGGACAGCTCGGAGAGTCCACATGCTGGCAGTACAAGTGTTAGGCTCTTGACCGATGAGGTGATAGCACGTTTGAATCAAACTTTCACTCACTGAATACATGAAAGCTGTGGTTTCACTGCAGCCTCTAACCAGTGTGGTTGCCAAAGTTGCATCCTGCTGCTTTTTAAAGGCTAAACGTTCATCTAGTACATGTTGAAGGGCTGTGATTTCCTCAGGTTTTCTCCACCCATAAACTTGACCAAAGTGTTTATTAGTGAACAATATTTTAGTAAGGGTGTAGATCTCAGAAATGTTGAAATTAGACCTTGCTTGGTGCGTAATTCATGAAACAAAATAATGCTGACCTGAATACAGACTTGAATGATATTAAAAATAGAAAAGGGTTGACTACGGTAGGCAAACTACTGTGATGAGATACATAAATGAAACAGATTTAGAAAGAGCACATTGCAAGCAATCCAGCTACATGAATATATTATATTTCACAGTTCAGTTTACTTTCTGGTTTATTTCTTGGATGAAAATGAGGAAGAATGCAACAACAAGAATGATTGCTTATGTAGTAATTTTCACTGATTTATCTGCTCAAGATAAAAAAACCAGGATCTAATCATGGATCTTGACATATTATATTTCCGTCGTTTTAGGGAACCGGTGGATAACAAAAAGAAGGTAGGGTTCAAGCCATTTGTTTTAGTGAAATTGTCTATATGACATATGAACTGACTATATGATAGCAGCTGGGCGTTAGCTTAGCTTTGGGCTATACATATTAGGAACCTGCACAAATGGGAGCACTTGCAGTTGTACCTGCTCCTTACCAACCTTACCCATGCAGAAGGAGGTGAAAATATTCGGAATCTAAAAGTAGGGGTTGCTATTACATGGTACAGTGACGTCAATTCATTGAAGAACCAGCTTTTCACAATGAGCATCTGAGATTCATCTTACTGACTAAGAGAAGGACAAATCTAATCTTAAAAACTGCCCAAATATTTTCTAAATGACACGATGTTACCACAAATCTCTGTTACCTTATCTAACATATAATACATGTATGTACTGTAGCCAAAGCGCAGTTGTGTTGAAATCACTGGTGTCAGTTAGCCCAGAGGCAGTTTTCATGTAAAATGATACTTTACTGAATTACCGTTACAAAATCGTGTGTGGTGAATGGAAGGGGAAATATTAGGATGTAGATTTGACCAGCCTGAGTTGAGTGGTTATTTGGGACACCACACGTTCCCCACCGTCACTGAGGGTTCTGGTCTCTTGAGCGATTGTAGCAGCAAAGATTAGGTCATATCCAAATATTCCTCAACTAACACTCAGTGTACTCTTGACTTCCTTACTGCATAGTCATCAATTGGGAAAACTTGCCCGACACTCATAAGATCAATAAGATCATCAAGGTAAAGCTCATACTTTTCTCTGTCACGCCATGCCTTTTGTTTTCAGTTTCGGGATGCGGTAAAGGTTTTAAGTTGTTTTAACGTGGTAGTGGAGTGACGTCATTTCATTGAAGAATGCCCTTTTTACAATCAACATCTGAGAAGTGAGTCAGCGACCAACAATAGCATCACCTTTGTCTTTACAACCCTTCACTTTTGCACCCATCAGCCAAATTGACTATGTGTTGTAAGATAACATGTATACATATTCGGAGTATGTGTAACAACTACTCTGGGCCAGTGCACTGGAGGTCCAAATTCCGATATTTTGATCAGATTTAGAGACCGTGACAGTGTCCCACTAATTCCGGTTATATTGTCAGACTGTCAAACGGTTAAGGGTAGTCAGAGCCAACAGAGGTCTCCAAACAATAAAGTACATTGCGCCTAGAGCTGTATTTATCAAAAAAATTGTCGGCCAACAGAACACGTGCGTCAAAAATCATAACCTCGACGCCATTTTAGAAAACAACGGCCTGTTCTGACATCTTAAAAGAAATACACCCTTAAAATATGATATTCCGACCCTTGACATAGCCCGCCTGAATAATCCTGTAGTCCATGAAATTTATCAAGAATAGTTGGCTAAGAAAGAAAAGATTTACCTGAAATACTGACACGAAATTTCAAGATACAGCTTTGACTCAGGAGTATGTTTGAACGACGTCACAACTGACTCGCACACAATATCACACTCGGATTTCATTGGTTTTCATTTTTGCACGCTGGATTACCGCCCTTAGAAAGTGCTTGTTGCTACATGTATGAGTGTCAGTGTATATTTTGTCTCTCCTCAGAGAGACACTTTATACATTTGCCTGTCCATAATTAATTTATTTGCTCGGGATTTCTTATGCCGTACCGAACCGATACCTGAACTAGAATGTTCCTGACTTCTCGGTATCGCGGTAGCGTACATGTAGCTTACAGGCGGCCCAAAGGCCTTGGCCCACTTGGACGAAGCCCTCGGTTTTAACGTTAAGAGCACGTAACTACCATGGCGACGTAATAGCTACACGGTGAAATCGTATGGGCTTACACCATTGCACTCACCGATATGAAATTTATGCACGGTATCTTATTCTATATACATGTAATGTAAATCAGGATGCCTACCATGCAAACTGGGTAGATGTAGTCGACTGCTAACTTGTACGCCTAAGCCTATACATGCCACGGCGTGATTGTGAGATTGACTGATTTTTGCATAGCCTTACACCATACACTATAAAATATAGGGCCTCCGTTGGCGTCGAAGTCGTACATGTATGAATGCATGGAGAACGACGTACATGTACACTGCACGTCATGCATTTGGTGCATGGAAAACAGAATATTGTTGATACGAACAATCTGACTGAAAACAAGAAAAATAAATGAAACTGATGTGTGTTCATTGTTGTTAATTTGTTTTCATCTGTGACTTAAGAAAGGCGTGCCTTTTTTATTTTTGATTCGTGTATATATAGGCCTACTTGCAGGTGATAAATCGAAAAGAAAACCGATCGTCCAGTTTTTGATTTTCAGTTTTGTTTGACCTTGTCAGAGAAATTAAATTTACAAAATGTCATAACTGCACGACTAGGCTCTTCAGCCCAATCGCGGGTGGGGGGTGGGGGTGGGGGAGTCCGTTCCATTGGCTCCCGGTTGGCCACTGGGCCACATTGGCGCCACTACCGTCACTGAATCTGACGTCGGTGGAGTCGGGGGCCTGTATGGGGAGGCTGAAGGGCGGGTTACACAGAAGGTCCACAGGTCCATGGAGGAGGTAGGCTAGTGGCCACTGACGTGTCGTTCCATTGGCCACTCGAGGAGACCAGTGGCGCCACTTACATCGGTGGAGTCGGTAGGGTGGACTGTAGCGTCTTAACTCACACGACTTGACGCGACTTCCAGACCGCACTGTGTCCTCTGGTGGTCACTGAGTCTGCCACCAGTGGCGGTCAAATCAATGAATGGAACACCCCCCAAATGACAGTAGAACGCATCATTTTCTTCTGTGAGGTTGAAGTGCGTGTGTAAGCCTACTTCATATGTTTTATTTGGCTGGTTCCTGCCCGTGACGTCAGATGGTGCTAATGGGTGAGGACGACCTACACGGACGGTCCAAATCAGAGTAGAACGCATCGTTTTCTCCTGTGACGTAGTGCGTGTGTACTTGATATATGTTTTATGAGCATACATACACCGATAATTGTGACGTAATACAGGAAAGAACAAATGAGTTCGCAGCTTTGAATCGTCTTGACGCGACTTTCGAAACACTGGAACGTCACACTGTTCTTCGGTGAGTCCACTAATAAGAATTTGCTATCAGTGGCTGTCAGACCGACGAATGAAACGCACTGACAGCTAGCTCTTCTCTAATGTCACAATCTACGTCCAATAGTATGTCAGTATTATTCCAGACGTCAATTATTTGCATGTATACAGTTCTAGATAAGTTTTCGCATTGGGTAAAACAACGCGGATAAGAAAGGAAATGCAAATTATATTCATCAAAAGGAATAAGATAAAGATGACCAGAACTGGTTGTGACGTCACACGTATCACACGCGCCATATGCCTACTCTGTTGGACGTCCACGTTGTCAGGTGATGTTTATTGTGACGTCACTGGTCATGTGTACTGTATCCACTTGAGAGAGAGAAAGCCGTTGTCTTGCATGAGGCTGATCAAGTCAGCGACACTAGCATGTACCACGGATCAGGGATTCCGGATGTGTGCCAAACTTTGTAAGTTTGTTGTCTGCAGGCCCATGTATCCTGTTCCAATGATACTGCATTGTTTTTCAGGATCTAAACCCTCTATTAGTAGCTTTTAGAGGCTTTTACGTGGTGAAGTAAACCGGGCTGAAAACCCCGACCTGTGGCAATCCTGACGAACATACTTGCCACGTCGGTGGAAGACAACAAACGGAATTTTGAAACGTCTTCACCGCTCACAAATCTGTTTGTTTCAACACTTTATTGTCTTCCACATGTAAAATTATACATAGAGCACACGTTTATATTTTGTAGGGCCAACCCTCGGCGATACCCTCTGGTGTACTCTACGAGCTGCAGGCCTATTAAGCTAACAATAGGTTCCGAGGTATGTATATGTCCTTTGTTTCACCGCGATGTGGTTGAAAAAATTGCCGATGTGGCCTTAAGTCATAACCATTCATCAATTCATTCCTATGTTTACTGAGCCTAAACTGATTCAGGAATCTAGAATCAGGAGGCTTTGATGGATTGAGCAAACAGCTATCGGTGCCTCTGAACTACAGATTTCGGAGAGATTAGGTACTTTCGAGAGTATAGTAGGCCAGTCACTGAAACGTCGTGCGGAAGACACCACGTGAAGACATGATGCCCCGTCCAGTTTACTGATGCTGTGGTGAACTTCGTACATCACCTTAAGGGTCTGTGTCAAAGGCTGTGTCAGGTGCTCAAGTGCACCAGGGATTGTAACCATCCAAAGACTCGCCTCAGTCTTGCATCAGTTAAATCCAGTCACTGTACCAAACTACTAGCGCGTCAGAGGTTTCCCGTAAGTGTTACAGTGGACTGATGTTAGTTCCTTAATTTGTTAGGACGTTCAAGTTTGCCTATCATCATATACACCAAACACAACACAAACTCCAGATGCATCTTAACCCGATGGTAGCTACAGATTGTAGAGGTCCACTAGCTGCCATCTACAACTGTGATAGTGGTGAACTACTGTGGTATCATTGTCAATGAGAACTGTGCACATGGTTTGTTTGAATGCTACTGCTCGTGGGGCCTCGGTGACACGTGGTACTATATAATTACACATACCTGTACCTCACACGTGGAAAATTTAGTACGTAATTTGCCAAAGGCCTTTTGTTTACTCAGGGCCACTCCGGTTTCCTTCACTCATAAAACTGACTACCCTGCATGATACAAATGAAAAACTTTGGCTATAATTAGCGTAAAACCTCGATGTAATATGCAAACAAATAACTGTGTAAGTGATATTTGTGTTGCCAGGCCATTGACTGCTCGCCGTGTATCCATGAGAGTGATGTTCTGGCCAAGATGCGGGAGGGTGTGTGTGAGGGGGATCGCCTTGTGCTGAGGGGGGCAATAAAGTTGATGGAACAGGCTCCTGAGTGGGTGTGGGAAGACGCCGCCCTTAGGTGCATAGGGGACTACATGGACTGTACATTCTACGCCGGTGATCTTGCCAGCAGGTTTACTGTGGGCTTCAACAGAAAAGCGGAGGTGGTTGCACGTTGTGACCACCCGAGTGTTTGGTTAATTGTCAGAAACTATTCGGCCATCGCGTGGGCAGCCGTGGGAAAGGCCGTTCATATCGTGTCCAAGACCATCTCAAAACCGCACAAGAAGAGAAAGAAACAGCGATCGAAATACTAAGTTTTTATTTTGACATTCTCTCGATCAGGCAGAATACTAACAGTTTTTACTGATATTTTCTCGATCAGTCCAAATACTGACACTTCTTATTCTCTCGATCAGTCAATGTTTATCTAGCAATTGTCGACTTCATATTTTATCTTCTGTCTTAACAACGTTTGGTTATCGATTCCTGTAACATTTTTGTTCATTTCCAACAATACATTCAACACTTGAAGACAAGCATTAACCTCAAGGCATGAGATAATCTTCTTTTAAAGGATAAACCGACTATAGAATTGAGAATTTTTGAATTGGTTCAGGAAAATACAAAAATGAGTTGCATTTGAATCCTAACTAAACCTATAACCGGGCCAATATTTTCCCCAAAAGATTCCCACAATGCAATGTTCGTTCGTGGATCGTTTATGTAAACAATATATGATAGTTTGAAAGGAAACTGTTAGTCTAGTAACCAAATGTTACCTTCCTTTCTGTCGATAATGTATTATAAAGTATTGATTATTCCCAAGGATCTGTGCGACAGAACTGAATTTACATAGTAGGCCGCGTAATTACACATTACTGTGTATAATACAATCGTCTAATAACCCGGACAAAAAAGTCGGTCATCGGCCATGTTTCTAACTACAGCGACTTGAGTGAGTTGATGGTTAATTTATTTATTTATTTGATTGGTGTTTTACGCCGTACTCAAGAATATTTCACTTATACAACGGCGGCCAGCACTATGGTGGGTGGAAACCGGGCAGAGCCCGGAGGAAACCCACAACAATCCGCCGGTTGCTGCCAGACCTTACCACAGTATTAACTAATACACTTTCGAATAACTGGGCCCTGGAAGTCTGAAATTTATGTACATGACATGATGTCGCCGTCGGCAACAATATTTTTAATATGGTTGTGAGCTCGAAACCAGCAGTGATGCACCTTACATCTGGATGTTTCTCAGGTTCACGTCTAAGGTTTCTCCCAAGTTTTTTTTTCCTCCATCTGTACTACGTGACAATCTAGTTCCTTGTATGCAGTGTGTACAGCCATTTCGATGACCTGATGTTTTGCTCAACCCAGATTGTAAAAACAGCTGTTCACATTGTCATCTAAACGTCTTATAAGCTGTTACTAGCATTCAATTTGTAACATGTGTTGGGTCCCCGGGCTGATCGAATCTTAATCCACCTGTGTAAACATTGTAAATGACGTAATCACCAGATGATAAGCTACCTATAAAAGGCTCTAAAGGCTTAGCTTTGATCAAGGACAAGGAGACGGGCTGACGTTAAAGACTGTGGAGGCATGGGGTATTTGCGGATATCTTAAGCCTTGTGTTTTGGCAAAGCATTGCACGTGCTGATAATCTGCCATGATTAACAACAAGGTAAGTCACGCGATAAGAGCATTCGTCGTTTTGAATTCTCAGCCCTTTGTGTGTATTCACTTAACTGAATAGTTGTCAGGAAAATCTAATTTTGCCGCCCGGAAAAAAAGAATAATTGGGTTTCAGGACACACATCTTACAGGCGCTGAAGAATGATTGGCGTCCAAAAAGAAACCTCCCACAGGCGCTGAAGAATAATTGGGATCCAGAACAAACCTACAGGCGCTGAAGAGTAATTGGGGTCCAGAACAAACCTCCTACAACGGCTGAAGAATGTTGAAGTCCAGAACAAACCTCCTACAGGCGTCGAAGAATGATTGGGGTCCAGAACAAACCTCCTACAGGCGCTGAAGCGTAATTGGGGTCCAGAACAAACCTACAGGCGCTGAAGAGTAATTGGGGTCCAGAGCAAACCTCCTACAACGGCGGAAGAATGTTGAAGTCCAGAACAAACCTCCTACAGGCGCTGAAGAGTAATTGGGGTCCAGAACAAACCTACAGGCGCTGAAGAGTAATTGGGGTCCAGAGCAAACCTCCTACAACGGCGGAAGAATGTTGAAGTCCAGAACAAACCTCCTACAGGCGCCGAAGAATGATTGGGGTCCAGGACAAAACTTTTAAATGCGCTGAAGAAAATTGAGGTCCAGAACAAACCTCCTTCAGGCAGTTAAGAAAACGGATGACCTCTAACAGGCGCGCGAGTTTGGCAATGTACTCTTAGTGGTACATGCATGTAACCACCTTAGGGAGGTATAATGTGTGTGCACATTTACACTTGCTTAGGGTGTCACCTCATACTTTATCAAGAACTAGACCACCAGCTATACTCGCAGTGATCTCTTCATGTCAAATTTGTCAAAGGGGTATGTCAGACAGAACTGAACGGATCACTGCACCATGTAACTTATGTGCCATGGAGCCCTTTTTTCAGTGTTATAGTAGACATCACAGCGATAATTGAAGATATGTGTATAGTTATTTCTTTTGAGAGTTCAGGACTCCCAATATCACAAAAGATTTGAATATACTAGTAACTTTGTCGATGTATGTCACAAAGGGATTAGAACTGAAATATCACAAAAGATTTGTATATATCCTGTGAGTATATACCAGAACGGAATCACAACTGAAGAAAAAAAAAATTTGTATAGTAAATAGCACGAGATGGGCACCTATATATTGATTGGTCTACATGCACGAGAAATGCATCAGTGGTCATAAAAGGTTATCTTATTTCTTATTTATGCTGGAACAATTAGTTTCATTTTCATTTCTCGGAAATTAAAGCGGTCAACTAGTAAGGTATAAGTCGTTATCTTATTTCTTATTTATGCTGGAACAATTAGTTTCATTTTCATTTCTCGGAAAAGCGGTCAACTAGTTAACTATACAAATCTGCGCAGTGGGAAAGTATCAGATTTTACCTGCTGCCTACCCGTTTGGTTGTGATTCTTGTGTAGGTATAGCTACAGAACCAGCCTCTGGTTCCTTATTGGTCTGTAGTGTATGGTTTCAGAAAATCTATCAGAGTTCTGTACACATACAACTGTACAGTTTGTTAGCCAACAGCTGCCAGGTTTTAAGCTGAAATTATTGTTTCAGTTGACTAGGCAATAATACATATGTGGAGTCACAACACAGTAACGAGGTAAAACCCAGCAAAACCGAAAATAGTTTTAGTAACTGAGAATACTTAAGCAATGGAGTCTTGCTGATGAATACTGTGTACCATTTTTTTTTTATGTTGATAAATCTTTACGTTGCAGAAATTACTTAAAATCGAAGCACAAACTCAGACATGGCCGCGGAGCAAACAGAGGTTGTAACCGAATCGAACAGGTGTGCGGAGATCGTGTCCGGGCTGTTGAGGACAGAGACGGAGGTGGCCGTGGATGCTGAAGGCGTTAACCTCGGGCGAACCGGCCCCCTGACGCTACTTCAGGTGGGCACGAGGGACGGGCGGGTGTACCTCTTTGATATCCACAAAAACAAGGTTCTCCTACAGCCAGGTTTTCTTAAAGACCTGCTAGAATCGACGAAAATTGTTAAGGTAGGTGAGCTTTTACATCTTGCGGTAATTTGGCCAGATGTGACTGGGCGAATACGTGCTCACAAATAGCGTTCCCCTATAGGAGAGAGGTGGGGTGGTGTTGTATAAGTGGAAATTGATGTATAGGTCTATGCGTCGAGACATTCGTATCCCAGCGGTCAACCAGTAAGGACGTTCCCTGTCAATAACCTCAAGACCAATTCCCAAAACGACATTTAACACACCAAACTACCAAAGACCTAAATTACGAAAATAAGACGGAATCATACAAAGAGAAGCAGTCAACAGTTTTCAATGATGTGAAATCAGTATTCAAGCCCTGTACCATACTAGAATATAAGTTCTGGATAATAAAATATGCATCTCAGTTGCGCTTTGATTGTAACTGTTCATATATCCAACGCGGCCACTTAATTCAGCACAATGAATATATGCCCGGGTTTTAAGCGGAATCAGATCACATTGTCAGAGATTCGGGAGGCTTTGTCTATATTTACTTACAAGAGAATTATACTCATTGTAAAACTTAAGAAACTTGGAGTGAAGGCGTTTGATAGAATGAACTTGAATGACAGAAATCGTCACAAACATACAGGATCTAACAAATGCTACAAGGCGAGCTACACGTATGTACACGCTATATGCAGGACCCTTCGATATTTTGCGGTCCAAGTAAGGATAATTGAAACTATCCCTCTTGTCATAAAGTCTGCGAGAGAGGAAACAGTGCTGGTCTTTGTACAAATACACGTCCAGATAATACGTACCATCTGGAGAGTGTGTGATTTAATCCAGCAAAGATGAACATTTATCTTTTACAACCCATGCTATAGATGGTTTGTTTAAAGCTAACAGGTCATCAATACACCGTTTAGTGAATGAGAGAGATAGGGCCTGGTGAGGATTACTCCTCAGTAGTTTCTGCATATAGTTGTATTCACATGAGAATAGGTATAGGTCCGCCAAAAGCGGGGCATAATTTGTACCCATCGGAATACCTATACACTGCAGATATATGCTTTCTCCGAATTTCACATGGATTGTATTAATGAGAAATTCAAGCAACTCAAGCAACGTGGCCATGGAAACATCCCATGAATCTTAAACCTTGTATGTAGTGGAACTGAAGAAGGCTTTGTTGCCACTGACGTTAATTTAACGGTGACTGGTTTTATTAAGCATCGGTACAATTAGTGATGAAATTCTATCAATTAAATCTGTGTGGAGAATTGTAGTATAGAGTGAAGAAATCGCAGCTAGAGATGTCCTATACTGTGCGTGTATTTGAGCGTCCAGATCTTCAGTGAGACGTTTAGTGAGGCAGATGTTCAGCGTAGCCAACACGTTACTGTTTCTCTAAACAGTATGGACGCGTTTTGCAATGTGCAAACGTGGAATGCTATTAAAACGCTTATTTTGAATGGAATGTTAAAAATTTAGAGCACCTAATAGGTGGTGTGTTAAAATAAAATTTCCGAATTTGAATTTTAAAAGCGGAGTTCAATTCACGTATCACATACAAGTGTGTGCTATATTTGAAGGACTCTTTCTTGCTGAGAATGATATTGCTCATGTTGACGCAATTCACGCTACGTGCGTTTTCTTATTACCGTATAACATGGACTTTTGTTGCATTTTTTTGCAGATAATCCATTCGTGCAGAGGAGATAGTGCCGCTCTTCGTGCACAGTTCGAGGTCAACCTCCACAATGTATTTGATACGCAGGTAGGCATATGTAAATTTATTTGCTTTATTGGTTTCCTCCCATCACAATGCTGGTCGCCATCGCACAAGTGAAATACTCCTGAGTACGGTGTAAAACACGAATCAAATAAATAAATAAATAAATTTACTTCATCGCCGTAATCAAGAAGTTTTCTTTGCCAGGTGCTAGACGCTCGTCTTGATTTAAAGCCTCAGCGGTATTCGCCAGCTGGTTTTGAGCCTGCAGCCTCAGGCTTATAGCCGATTGTCGGGGGGTGGGGGGGGGGGGGTGATAATGACTTGTACAAAATCTAGGCTTACATGTATGTAGTTCGATGCATTAACTGACTGGTGTTTTACCCCATACTCAAGAATATTCTACATACACGACGGCGCTCAGTATTTTGGTGGGAGCAAACTAGGACATATTTTTAATAAAATAAATTAATATCATGAGCAAATCGAATTGACAGCCAGACAAAGGAAGCACAGTAGCCTTACTCAGCATTTTGCGCATGCGTGTGGCACTAATTAAATTGTTATTGTGTTCTCACCATAAGGTGGCTCATCTGGAGATTGAGGAGTCAAAGGGCAAACGTCTTCCGGTAGAACTGAAGTTGGCGGATCTGTGCGACATGTATGGAGGAAACTCAGCAGCGTTGGAATCCAAAGACGATATTAAGGTCCGTGTCTTTAAATCTTGCACATAAAACAATTCCGAAAACAGACAAAGCAATAATGAAACAATCAAATGTGCCGACCGTTCAGCCATGTTTTCATGATGATTCATATGTAAACGTATCGTGTTGTTACAGTGTAGTTATTGGTTTAGAAGAGTGGCGAGTACTTCCGTTGGCCAAGTGACAAGTAAAATAAATGTTAGAGGGTAAGATGCTAAAGAATGTGTTTAATTGTACCTAACAGAAAGCCTGGATGACGACAGCCGGCTATTGGGCGATCCGTCCTTTGAAACCGGAAATGATCCAGTACGCAGTCGCAGATGTCATTGTTCTCTTTGCTCTATATGACAACCTAATAAGGTAAAACTGTATTGACATTTTGGTTGAAAACGTTAGACGTCTGTAGTTTAAGATGAAAACTCTTGTCGCTTGTCCTGTTAGATACGATCAATAATATTGCTGTATTTGCACACTCTGCGGAAGTTCGTGGGTTTCCCCCGGGCTCTGCCTGGTTTCCTCCCACCATAATGCTGGCCGCCGACGTATAAGTGAAACATTCTTGTGTAGGGCGTAAAACACCAATCCAATAAATAAATAAATAAATAAATAGATATTTGCACATTATAGCGGACCTAAATGAAGCAGAGAGCTGGAACAGGCTGTCATAAGGAAAGCTCTGATAACCTCAGCTACAAACTATTACTGGTTCCTTTTTCCTTTTTGGACACGTTATCGCACAATATGAAGAGGATATCTTTCTACATACAGTATACATGTAGCAAGTTTTTATTTAGAAGACAACGGTAACCGGGACAGGAAACACTAGGGGTTCGGCTATGCATCCATAGTCATTCCGAAGACTTTGAAATTAACAACCTGGGTACAATGTACCGTAGCGGGTTTTTCTTCCAATCATTATCACGGTTCAGCTGTAGAGCGATTATATTTCCTTTTTACTCTGAAAGTCTGTGGTGAGTACCAGTTCTCGTGAACACATTCACCCTCTGGTAGCGCCTTGTGAATTTTGGTACAAACCCTGGGATGATGTAAACATTTACACGAAACTTGTGGAGGCACCGCTACATGATTTTGAGTTCCGGGTAGATTCCATTCTTCCTTATTTAAATAATCGGGCCTTCCATATAATAGACTGCAGAAAAACCATGAATTTCAGTGGTGAAATAAATATGCATTGATGAAGGTTCAGACAGAATGTTCAGTTCATCATTAAAGAACAACAGTTGTATTTCCCCTGTGTACAAGTACGTTGATGATAAAGATGTGGTAGTGTATTATATAGCATTATGGTGAACCTATTACCCCTGAAGCTATTCAGTTCCTGTTTTTTTCATCTAGAATTTATAGAGATTCTATCCACACTAACGTTTAAACACTGCCGAAACTTCCTCTTGAAATACTCTACATTGGCCTATCCCATTAACGTATTCCCTGTGGATCCTAGTGCGTCTGCACTCTTGATACTTCACCCAGTGTCTACAGACACTCCATCCACACTAACGTCAAGCGCTGTTCGTGGATCCTAGTGCATCTGCACTTGGGAACTTTAGCTGTCACTGACAACAGAACAGTTCTGCTCAGCATCGGCCAAGAACTACAGCTAATGGCATCCAACTTTATGAATTCACACAAACAGTTTCTCACCACTTGTTCAAGACTTTATGGTAGAATTTTACTGAGTTATTAGATTATATTTTGACTTTAGCACAGATACGTACGATGTGTATTGTTCGGCCTTCGAGACCATCTCATCAATATGGTGGTGGTGGTAGTTTGATGCACGCCACGATCAGTGCTGAAGCCAAGTAGTGTTCATATTAATGCATTATAACATAGAGATGAGAATGAACTATACTCTAAATTTTCTTCTAGTCCATAGAAGCAGGAACCTTACTGTAGCTTCGAAGGCTCTACCAGACTTCTTTTCCAGGCCTGAAAACATTGCCTGGGCGGGGGTCTGTAATGCCAGCACAGAGTAGTTCCACATAATAGCGATGTCTCTAGCGAGTATATTGTGGGCATCGGAACAACATATGCTAAATTGTTTCCTCACAAACATCACAAACACCCGTATCATGTAAATGAAATCTGTTTGAATAAGAATTCGTTTGAATGTCCCCGGTCCTCAATCTGTTGCATAGGATTTCTGCTCGCCTTGAAGAAAGACTAACAGATTAGAAACACTGTTATTAAAGTTATGAAAATATCTGCCTTTAGTGGAAGTGTCCGAGACTGAAACGGACACAGACACATATTGAGCCATATGTAAATGAGACAGCGCTTGTTTCGCTAGCTTGTCCGCCCATTTATTACCTGCAACACTAGAATGGCCTGGGACCCACTCAAAACAGATTTCCACACCTTGGTAGAATAAACAGGTACATAAATGAAGTATATCAAAAATGATTGTAGAGCCTTTCCTTGGCGTACATTTCTGTAAAGCAAGCATTGCACTTAGAGAATCCGTGAAGATAATGGCTCTTGCTGGCTTAAAAATCTGCTAAAAAATGCAACGCACACAGAATCCCAGTCAATTCAGCAGTAAATACCGATACTGCATCCATAAGTCTAAACGCCTTACTGTGGTGAATTCCAGGGACACAAAATGCACAGCCGATTTTGTCAGTATCCGGGCACTTTGAGGCATCTGTAAAAGCCTGTTGATAGTGGCTCCACGTTCTGGCAATATAATCCCTAGAGAAAAGGGAGACAAATTCTGAGTTATGTGACTTTTTCACTTCTCTGTGTACCGCTTGTAAAATGTTCGGTAGACGTAACTTCCATGGAGGAAACGCAGGAATAAAATTGTACCAGATTTGAATGCCGGCGATCTGCATTGTGTCGTACATACGTTTCGCTCGTACACTAAAGGGCTCTCTTTTTTACTGCTTGTACCTTCAAACAGAATATCATAATAGGATGGTCTGAAAATGTCAGTTGCTGAGTTCCCATGTGAAGCCATCAACTCCAAATTGCAGTGATCGAAACTGTCTTCGAATAAAGAGAGGCCATTCATTACATGTATGTTGAAGTACATTTAAGGGAGTTGTTTTAAGCGAACATGTTACAACACAGAGAGCTGAATACTGAATACTGTCAAACTTAGCTTTAACTGAAGCACAGGCAGAATCGTAGACTTCGCATCCATAATCTAACCGTGAACGAATAAGTGCTCGATACATTAACATTAAACAGTAAGTGTCAGCGCCCCAACATTTCCCAGATATAGCTCTCATCAGATTGAGAGCTTTCTGACATTTTGCTACAATGGGATTTACATGAGCATTGCAAGTAAGTTTAGAATCAAACAAACCGCCCAAATAACGAAATGATTGTACAATCTTAACCTCACTACCATTCAGATATACCGACATGTAAGGTAGTAACCTCTTGTTTGTGAAAATTACGACTTCTGTCTTAGCTCTTGAAAACTTGAACCCCCATGCTTTACTCCAGGCCGAGATAGAATCCAAACCTTCTTGTATGTACCTTCTAGCAAGCAGAAGATTTCTTGTACCATACCATATGACTTTATCGTCTGCAAATAGCGAACGGCTTAAATTAGGATTCAACGCTTCGAGGAGGTTTTTTACGGCGATGCTGAAGAGAGTCGGCGATATTACGCACCCCTGGGGCACCCGTTTTCAACAAGAACAGGATGGGAATAGGTTTTGCCAATACATACCTGAATTAGCCGGTCAGACACAAAACTTTTAACCCAACCAAATAAGTTACCACCAATACCAAGGTCTCTCATCTTCATCAGCAGGCCGTGTTTCCAGAGCATATCATAAGCTCCCTCGATGTCCAAGAAAACTGCAAAGACGGACTCTTTCTTGGCCAAGGATCTAAGAATGGTTGAGTCAAGTGTTACAATATGATCAGTGGTGCTTCTGTTAGCTCGAAATCCGCTTTGGGTGGGCGAATAAATGTTGTTTTTAGCCAGAAACCAAACCAACCTGGGATTCACCATGGTCTCCATGACTTTACAAAGACAAGACGTCAGTGCAATTGGTCAGTATGATGACGGAAGCGATGCATTTTTTCCAGGTTTGGCAATTGGAACTACTGTTTCCCTCTTCCATGCTAAGGGGAAATACATTTTATTCCACACAGAATTGTACAGAACTAACAGAACGTTCAAACATTTGTCTGGCAAGTTGATTGAGTAACTTATATTGTCTTCTCCGGGAGAAGAGTCTTTCTTAGCTAAAACAGCTTGTTTTAACTCAGGGAGTGAAAACTATTCATTTATTGCCAAATCATCGAATAATACATTCTCAAAAGAATTGGAGTTTTCCATGTTTTCCTTGTGTTCCAGAAATTCCGGATTGTAGTTAAACATATGCAAAGTCATATCTGCTATAACATTGCATTTTTCTTTGTATGTAACGGAACATGTCATATCTGTACTCATTATAGAAATAGTTGAGTGCTTACGATTTCTGCTGACTGCTTTCACCTGGGACCACACGGTCTTCAGAGAAGTGCGATTGGTGAGATTTGAGTAACATTTACGCCAGTGTGCTTTCAGTGTTTGTTTAATAACACGCTGTGCAACAGCCTTGCAACGTTTATATTCAGTGATATCTTCACAGAGACGCGTACGACATGCCCTATTGTTTGTCCGTTTCCTGTCCCTTATAGCTGAGCTGCATTCCTCGTTCCACCATAGGACTGGTGTCTTTCCTAGACTAGGCTTCAACTGAGGAATAGATTTCTCAGCTGCAAAGTTGATGGCATCAACAACGTTTGAATTAAAAGTATCAATATCATTGTCATATAAATATATATATATATATAAACTTTACATTACCCACTGCCTGTTGTAATTCTACTCCTAACTTTATAGGACTGAAGGTCGCGATAGGGACATTACCAACAGCCGACATTAAAACATCCAAGCTGCTATTTATACACTCCTGGCTGACAGTTTTCTCTTTTGGCTTTTTACCTCGAGTATCATTTTCGCGAGTATCATCTTCGGGAGACCGGCTTCGTTTACTTCCGGCAACAGAAGTTTGAGTTTGAAATATGCCCATGCCTTCCTCTTCCATAATTGGGTTGGTCACTATATACATGCATCAACAAGTGAAGTTAGTACACTGACGGTTATTGGGATATTCCATATTTATATACATACGTACATTGAATCTAATTCTCAGTGCAAGGGCTGGATAGTTGTGCGTGTGACCCGTGACAGAGCTGGGTCAAATCACGCCCGTATTCTATGGCCTCTCAAACCGGTCCATCTCATCATTATTCATTCTGACCCTCCTTTTATAGATTTTCAACAAAGTAGGTGGAGCCTAAGTACAGAATCCAGCTCTGTGATTGGCTAACCATGAAAATAGCTGCACGTCAGTCACAAACTTGCTAAAATCCTATCATTATCATTAACGTGGAAAATAAGTTTTTCCCTTCAAAGGTTTAAAACCTCTCAAGTAATTTCAGACTTAAAAATCAACAATTAAAATCACCAAAAGACGTAATAATTCCGTTTATCCATGACGTTAATAAAACAAAACTAATCTCACATCGACAAGAGCCATGTATGCATAAAAATTACCATGAAAATTATGCATGAAACTTACTTACGCGCAAAATGGCAGGCTCAAGAAAACGGTAGGACCTAATTTTCCAGAGTAAACTTCACGAAAAAATGTACATTAAAATGATACCATCATGAGTAAGTACTGCTATCAAACGCTTCCTAGAGTATATCTACCACATACTCAACCATATTTTATCAAATTCAACATTTACATTTCAAGGAAAGCATTGCCAAAACAAAGTTTTGAATATCCACAACATCAACAACGTAATGCTAAATTCTTCGACTGATGTAGTTGTTATAACCCCACGAATCCTACTCTAAACCGACTTCCAAGACAATTGCTACGTGCGAATCACCACTCACTGCTCTATACCAGCCTCAGAATGATCTCAAGGATAAAACTATGGTTATTTCTTGTCCTAAATGTTCCCCCCAAAATGCCTTTAACTACGAATGGGAACTAACAGCAAAGTCTAGTTCTCAAGGACTGACCTAATAAAAGCTCAGCCAATGCTACTGTTCAAAACGTCACCAATTATTATCTTTTAACCAGCAAGTGACTATGGCAATCTACATTCATACTAAAAAATATTACTTACAAGAAACCAGATCTCTTGTAACTGTAGCAACAACTATTAAATGTCAAATACTATATTGACATTATCAGTCAATCAATAATGGAGATACGCCCATATATACACGAAAGAGGTGTGGTAATAAGCAACCACAATGATTGAGATATACGTATATCCAGAGTTAAACTCTGCTATAACAAGTCCAATATTGAGTAAAAGTCAAATCCAGTGATGGTGTCAGTCCCCCGGATACATAAATATATCGGTGAAAGTCCAATGTTCTAGAGTATACTGTCCATAAAAATGTTCCTAAAACGATGGATATAGTATAAGTGTTACTGTATTGTGAAGTTACTACTCTCTATGTATCTACAGGTATGTTAAGTGTTGTTTAAATGTTAAATTTGTCACAGTACTGTATTCTCGCCTGTCAAACGGATATGTCAGATACGGGTCAGGCCAGTGTCAGTATATATCCTGTGATCGCTGGGTGAAGCGTCATAACAACTCTGTTACATAGCTTTTCAGTGAGTCGACTGATTATATAATCTGTCATGCAAAAGCAGACAGTGTCGAGATATAATGTAGATGATATCGGCGACGACGGCATCACCACCCACCCCACCCCACACCATCCCACCCCACTAAACAATCACACAAATATTTTATGATGATAAAATTTAATATGCCTGTCCTCAGCCTCCTGCACGAGAAAGGATTGTATGGGAAATTCCAGAAGTCTGTAGATGTGGAGATCGTTGTACAGACGGACTCTGCTGTGGATAAACGTAAACAGGAACTACTAACCAGTACAGTGGATGCTATCCTGAAGGAGATAGCCACCAAGTGCGACCGCCGAGAGTACCAGTGTCTGGAGGACCTGAACGAGAACGAGGCTCGCGCCATCGGGTTATGCCGAACTGATCAGATCATCCGATCATCGTCCACGTTCAAGAAGATACGGATGCAAAGTGTGGACAAGTTTGTAATGGAGACTGAAGGAAAGATTGCGAACGATCCAATGGCGTGTGAAGTGTCCGGAGGTCTTTACGGTAAACTGAAAGCCAACGAAAGCGAGTATATCGGCACCGATCTGGGCCGTAGAATAAAGATCCTGTTAAATAGGGTCGGCAAAATACAGATGGAACAACTCAAGAGTAAGTACAGTGTGGATACCCCACTGGAATATATCCGCGGCAGCGACTTTGGGCCCATCAGGAGTATCCGGGTTGATGAGGAGGACAACGCCATTCGGAGGGCATTGTACTACCGAGTAACTGTCCGAGATCTCCTGGTACTGAAAAAACAGTACCAGGAGAACCCCAGAGCTGTGGAGATCAACAAGGGTCTACACAACAAGATCCGTTTTCTGGCAACGAGGAGCGGTCATTGTTCACGAGAGCTGAAACATCTGAGCAAAGAGCTGTGGACCACATTCGTGCAACGATACGGCAGAGAGCACAAGTACTAAACACGTGTAGACTTCTTGGGTTGAAATGGTTACAGGAAAAGACGGCTCGCTAGACAGAGTGCTGAAGACCATATCTGAGAGTACTTTTAATCATATTTTAGACTTTTAGGGGTTTTACATGTATTCGTAGAGATTTTGGAATTCTGGGGTGGGCTTAGGGTTAGACCTATACATTCAAATACTAATATCTCACTTCACGTTTTCCTTCTTCTACATTCACCCACAGGTTAGTTTTAAATGGGTGTAAAAGCTGTTCTAACAGTAAAAACTGTATTTGGAGAGGAAACACTTTTTATGACATCAAGCATCTAAACACCGGCTGTCCATCCGGTGACCTTGTTCTCACAGCACCCTAGCGGCCCTTGGTCAGCCAGCTCTCGCTGTTTTAGTGCTGTGCAGCTTTAATGCACTTGGCGTTTCGATCCAGCTTACTCCAATCATTCACCTGCCATAAGTGAAAATATAATTGATTATGGCGTTAGACAGCAATCCCATAAATTAAACCGTGTTTGGGAACGGTAGTAACGGCAATAAGCCATAACCCGTCCCGGTAGTTACCTATTATAGATAGGCAAACAAAGCATTGCGATAAACAGTTTCTTTTAACATAAATTTACTTTGTGATAAAATATTATGTACTGTGATATATTTTAATCTTTTTTATATTGCTTAAGAGGTATATTGCTGCCATATAAAAGATTTATTATATACATATTTGATAAGTGTTATCTTTTTTACTAAATTTATCAAATTTCATTCTAGTTTTTCTTTTTAAGTTTTAAAAGATCTACATACACTTTGCTTACCTTACATGTTTTATTGATATTTTATCCTGACTTTAAAAGTCTATGTTACTGCAGTAAGTTTTCAACTTAAGCGTTGTAAAACAGGATTGTCTAACATCAAATACCCGGTATATATATTGTGATCGGAGCTTCTCACTACCAAATAGGCTATACAGAAACATCTCAATCATTCAAGGTCTTAGCGTTGACAGAGCCGAGAAAAATTGGGTATCCTTGCCAGACAACTCCACAACGCCAGATTTCAGTTGAATGTAGGATTCTCAAACTTTCCAGAGGGCATCTTTCTTCATTTTTTTAAATGTTATTTCACGGAATAAGATCGAAAATGAAACAGTTACACCAAGTAAATGGCTGGTGTAAGTTTAAATTTATTTACAATCCAACGCGTGGCTATCATACAGAAACGACAAAGAGTCTGTGTCTAAGCCCATTCCTTTCATATATACTGATAACGATGAATGAATACATCCGGCATTTTATCCAGACTCTTTGTAATGATATCAGTAACATGGACATGTACTTGAAGGGTCATTTCAGGAGTGTTATCGAACATGTCTGGCTCATTACTGACCATCACAGAAGCGAGGCGAATTGATATGCTAGTTGATATGAGTAAGATTTAGTCATGGTATTACAAACCATGTCGAACAGTACAGCTGATTGTCCTGGCCCAAACCATATTCCCGTCAGCTATATTCTCTGCTAAGTAACTCTGGTCAAAATACACAGCAACCTCTCGTCGCTGTTCACATCAGTGTGTTATAAGCAGTGCATATATATATGGCAAATGCCTGAGACGTTGAAAAATCCCTTCTGGAATTCTTGGGTTATCAGAAAGGGAAAATGACGCCGCATCCTATGTAAATGTTAAAAAATTAAATCCTTGGATAGTAATAAAAAAATAATCAATTTGCGCCGAGTTAGTTTTGTTTGGCTCATTTGTCTTTTTTGCAGACCACGGTTGTATTTATTATGTTTTTGAAGTAACAATATTCAAGCACGGTGTAAAAAAGACGCTGACACGCTTGTGCTTTCGCTGACCTTCGTGATAGCCACTTCAGTAAAGTCCATCTCCCACTGACCACGACTACATTCCCGACTATTTACAACCACCCCAAGTGTTCGCCACCCAGTTGTCGTAGCTCATCGCGGTCACTCGGCAAACAAAATTCCACGACTGAACACAAGTGTTCAAGACTGTTTCCAGACATAAGCGGAAATGACGTTTTTGACACCTTGACGCCTTGAAGCCATTTCAGTCATCACCATCACATTTTCTATTTGGCTGGACAAAATGGAATTTCAGTGTGCCTCTCAACATGTGGAGGATCTGACTGGTTGTAGTGCCGCTACAGGGTTGCAGTAGCAATTGTTGAGCAGCAGCGGAGGGAAGCAGCACTGCTATATAGGCTTCGTAGGAGGCTTTGGGCGATACCCTGGCTTCTGAGACACCCAGGATATGACCAGTGCGAGCTAGTTCTAGGGGACAGATCAGGCTTCCGGAACTTCCAGCGCATGCTCGGTCGCATTGGGGCCAGGATTGAGCTAGCGGTGACCAATTGCATAACACGCCTTAATGATGACAAACCCAGAACAAATGCTGATCTTTGCGACCGAATCAAGATCATTACATAATTAAATTACTACAAAAGTAAGACAATATCACCACTGTCAAGTCGTAGCCGAGTTTCACGATATGTTCATATCTGTCGTGAAAGCTTGCATACCATATAAGACTCAACAAGAACGACCCTGACATGTCGAGATATGACCTGGACAACTGAAAGTCCGCATTCTGAGTTGAGTTTCGAGTCAAGTCAACTTTAGACGTGAAGCAGTCGGGAAGATAGTCGTGGCCAGTGGGAGAGTAGCTTTAAAAACCTGATCTGAAAAACCTCAACTGGGGAAAGTTCGCACTCACACGGTCCCTCAAGTAAAGCACAACACTGTGACAAGTGTCGGTCAGGTAAGGTATAATATTGTGTCCTGGATCGGTTAGGTAAACTATAGCATCGTGTCCGGAGTCGGTCAGGTAAACTATAACATCGTGTTCGGGGTCGGTCAAGTAAACTATAGCATCGTATCCGGGGCAGGTCAGGTAAACTAAACAAGCTTTAGAAATCTGATCTGAGTAGCCAACACTGGGCGAAGCTCTCACTCACGCTGTCGGTCATGTAAACTGTAACATCGTGTCCTGTGTCGGGAAGGTAAAGTATAACATTGTGTCCGGTCATGTAAACTATAGCACCGTGTCCGGGGTCGGTCAAGTAAACTGTAACATCATATCCTGGGTCGGTCAGGTAAACTAAACAAGCTTTAGAAATCTGATCTGAGAAGCCACCACCGGGAAAGCTCTCACGCGGTCGGTCAGGTCAACTACAGCACTGTGACCGGGGTCGGTCAGGTAAAACTATAGCATCTTGTCCGGTGTCGGTCAAGTAAAGTATAGCATCGTGTCCGGGGTCGGTCAGGTAAACTAAACAAGCTTTAAAAATCTGATCCGAGTAGCCACCACTGGCTAAAGCTCTCACTCACGCGGTCGGTAAGGTTAACTACAGCACTGTGACCGGGGTCGGTCAGGTAAAGTACAGCACTGTGACCGGGGTCGGTCAGGTAAACTGTAGCATCGTGTCCGGGGTCAGTCAGGTAAACTAAACAAGCTTTAGAAATCTGATCCGAGTAGCCACCACTGGCTAAAGCTCGCGCTCACGCGGTCGGTAAGGTTAACTACAGCACTGTGACCGGGGTCGGTCAGGTAAAGTACAGCACTGTGACCGGGGTCGGTCAGGTAAAGTACAGCACTGTGACAGGGGTCGGTCAGGTAAACTATAGTATCGTGTCCGGGGTCGGTCAGGTAAACTAAACAAGCTTTAGAAATCTGATCCGAGTAGCCACCACTGGCTAAAGCTCTCACTCACGCGGTCGGTACGGTTAACTACAGCACTGTGACCGGGGTCGGTCAGGTAAGTATAGCACTGTGACCGGGGCCGGTCAGGTAAACTGTAGCATCTTGTCCGGGGTCGGTCAGGTAAACTAAACAAGCTTTAGAAATCTGATCCGAGTAGCCGCCACTGGCTAAAGCTCTCACTCACGCGGTCGGTAAGGTCAACTACAGCACTGTGACCGGGGTCGGTCAGGTAAAGTACAGCACTGTGACCGGGGTCGGTCAGGTAAAGTACTGCACTGTGACAGGGGTCGGTCAGGTAAACTGTAGCATCGTGTCCGGGGTCAGTCAGGTAAACTAAACAAGCTTTAGAAATCTGATCCGAGTAGCCACCACTGGCTAAGGCTCTCACTCACGCGATCGGTCAGGTCAACTACAGCACTGTGACCGGGGTCGGTCAGGTAAAGTACAGCACTGTGACCGGGGTCGGTCAGGTAAAGTACAGCACTGTGACCGGGGTCGGTCAGGTAAACTATAGCATCGTGGCCGGGGTCGGTCAGGTAAACTACAGCAGTGTTACCAGTGTCGGTCAGGTTAGCTATAACACTGTGTCCTGGGTCGGTGAGGTAATCTATAGCATCGTGTCTGGGGTCGGTCAGGTAAACTATAACATCGTGTCCGCAGTCGGTCAGATAAACTACAGTACTGTGACCTGGGTCGGTCAGGTAAACTACAGCACTGTGGCTGGGTGGGTCAGGTAAACCATAAGATTGTGTCCAGGGTCGGTCAGGTAAACTATATCATCGTGTCCTGGGTCGGTCAGGTAAACTATAGCAATGTGACAGGGGTCGGTCAGGCAAACTATATCGTCGTGTCCGTGGTCGGTCAGATAAACTACAGCACTGTGACCGGGGTCGGTCAGGTAAACTACACCCCACCCCAGCCACAGTGCTATAGTTTACCTGACCGACTGCGGTCACAGTGCTGTAGTTTACCTGACCCACCGCGGACACGATGTTATAGTTTACCTGACCGACCCCGGTCACAGTGCTGTAGTTTACCTGACCGACCCCGATCACAGTAACGTCTTACATTACAATGGCGTTGTTTATTTTCGTTTGATACAAAGCGATATTTTAACGTAAAATGCAATTCAATAGGAGGGAGTTTGGCCATGCAGTGTAACGGAAAAACCAAGAGCATATTTCGTGTCCAGGTACCGTACAGAATATACAGGGCAACCGGACGACGGCCGCACTCGAAAAACAATCTCTCATATTTAACACAATACTTTGTTTTGTACGGAGCCGTAAAAGTAAAACGGTGAAAAAATTAAGTAGAAAAGAAAAAATGTGACAAATTTTTGGAAATGAAAAATTCCACTCGAACTGCGCGCCTAAAACAAGTCGGTCTTTAGTGGTGTACTGTTTTGTTCTTTTTGTACTGTCACTGTTTCTGTATAGCTCTAGTTATGCTCGTCAAGCAAACACGTACATGTAGGCCTACATGCCTAGGTTCTCAAGCACTGTAGTGTGGCACCTGAGAATAATGTGTTTTTAAACACATTGGAATTAACCTTTATAGATGATCAGGCCCATTATAAACCCATTGTTATTTATGTAATGGTACAACCGTTGCCAAAATATGTAGTTATTAGCGAGAAACACTCCTCTGTGGCTGCCATATTGGCTGTTTGACAGCAAACCATCTGTGATTGGTTAATAAACTTTTCAGACTCGTTTGTTACTCTTCCAAAAAAATTGTTTTCAGCTTGTCACTTTTACTTTTTCTTCTTTTCAATATTTTTTTTAATGTGTCACTTTTACGGTTTTTTTTCTCTCCCAAAATTTGTTTCTCTGTGTTTTTGAGAGATGCTGGATTAAATTATGTGACTGGCACACAGTTGTATGTGCTCGATAACATAACACTCTGTAAAATCAACACAAGTCGTGTACTGTGCTGCGGAGATATCAGAACAAGTCTATCATGTCTTACACAATCACTGGAGCAAAACCATCATCTATTCCGCCATCTCACCGACATAGTATACTGTCAGTGTATCAGAATAGTTTTACTATGAATGACAGACCGTTTCTGTGGCCTAGAACGTCCGCCTCAAAGTCGAGAGCTTTGAGATCAAACCCTGGTCGGGTAATATCAAAGACTTTAAATACAGTACTTGTCCGTGCGTCGCTTGGTGCTCAGCACCAAGAGGTTAGAGCAAGGAAACAGGACTGGTTGACGCGATGTGTGTATAGAAATGACTGGCTGTGGCGTAACTATAATGTGAGTGAGTGGGGTGTCATGTTTGGTGTCTAACATCACTTCGATACTTCACTGGCGGCGACTTATCAGGATCATCAATATTGCCCTATGTGATTCATTGTTTGTTTATTTATTTGATTGATGTTTTACGCCGTACTTAAGAATATTTCACTTATACGACGGCGGTCAGCATTATGGTGGGAGGAAACCGGACAGAGCCTATGTGATTCATGTTTCGCATATAAGAAAATATGAGCAAGCAATTCCATTAATTTTATCGGGCTGTTAGTTATCAGTTCAACCATGTTTACAATGTAGTTTATAATAAGGCAATAACCCAGGAGAGACTCACCAGTGGGGTAACTGTGAGGCCACTGTGAGTTTAAGTTCAACTCATGCTGGCTTCCGCTCTAGCCGTACATGGGAAAATCCGCCAACATCTTGTGGTTGGTCGTGTGTTTCCCCCGGGCTCTGGACGGTTTCCTCTCACCATAACGCTGGCCGCCGTCGTATAACAAAAATATTGAGTACGGCGTCAAACAACAATCAAATAAAAAATGACCACGTTTGTATAACGCAACTGCTGGCTACAGTTTTAGGAAACTGTGTGGTACAGTGCTGTGAGTCATGAGTTTTGCGGTACACTGTAAGACAGCCGGTGGAGATAGTGTCAGGAATCTGCCTGGTACAGTGCTGTGAGTGATGAACTTTGCAGTACACTGTAAGGCATCCGGTGGATATAGTTTCAGAAAAGTGCTTGGTACAGTGCTGTGAGTCATGAACTTTGCGGTATACTATAAGGCAGCTGGTTGATATAGTTTCAGAAAACTGCTTGGTACAGTGCTGTGAGTGATGAAGTTTGCGGTATACTGTAAGGTATCCGGTGGATATAGTGTCAGTAAAGTGTTTGGTACAGTGCTGTCAGTGATGAACTTTGCGGTATACTATAAGGCAGGCGGTGGAGACAGCGTCAGGAAACTGTTCGGTAGGGTGCTGTGAATCATAAACTTTGCGGTATACTATAAGACAGCTGGTGGGTATAGTGTGAGGAAACTGTTTGGTAGAGTGCTGTGGGTCATGAACTTTGCGGTATACTATAAGACAGCCGGTGAATATAGGGTCAGGAAACTGTTTAGTAGAGTGCTGTGGGTCATGAACTTTGCGGTATACTATAAGACAGCCGGTGGATATAATGTCAAGAAACTGTTTGGTAGAGTGCTATGAATCAGGAACTTTGCGGTATAGTATAAAGCAGCCGGTGGATATAGTTTCAGGAAACTGTTTGGTAGAGTGCTGTGGGTCATGAACTTTGCGGTATACTCTAAGGCAGCCGGTGGATATAGTGTCAGGAAACTGCTTGGTAGAGTGCTGTGGGTCATGAATTTTACGGTATAATATAAGGCAGCCGATGAATATAGTTTCAGGAATCTGTTTGGTAGAGTGCTGTGAGTCATGAACTTTGCGGTATACTATAAGGCAGCCGGTGGATATAGTTTCAGGAAACTGTTTGGTAGAGTGCTGTGGGTCATGAACTTTGCGGTATACTATGAGACAGCCGGTGGATATAGGGTCAGGAAACTGTTTGGTAGAGTGCTGTTAATCATGAACTTTGCGGTATACTATAAGACAGCCGGTGAATATAGTTTCAGGAAACTGTTTGGTAGAGTGCTGTGGGTCATGAACTTTGCGGTATACTATAAGACAGCCGGTGAATATAGTTTCAGGAAACTGCTTGGTACAGTACTGTGAGGGATGAACTTTGCGGTATACTATAAGGCAGCCGGTGGATATAGTGTCAGGAAACTGTTTGGTACAGTACTGTGAGGGATGAACTTTGCGGTATACTATCAGGCAGCCGGTGGATATAGTGTCAGGAAACTGTTTGGTAGAGTGCTATGGATCATGAACTTTGCGGTATACTATGAGGTAGCCGGTGGATATAGTGTCAGGAAACTGTTTGGTAGAGTGCTGTGGGTCATGAACTTTGCGGTATACTATAAGACAGCCGGTGGATATAGTTTCAGGAAACTGCTTGGTACAGCACTGTGAGGGATGAACTTTGTGGTATACTATAAGGCAGCCGATGGATATAGTGTCAGGAAACTGCTTTGTACAGTACTGCGAGGGATGAACTTTGCGGTATACTATGAGGCAGCCGGTGGATATAGTGTCAGGAATCTGCTTTGTACAGTACTGTGAGGGATGAACTTTGCGGTATACTATGAGGCAGCCGGTGGATATAGTGTCAGGAAACTGTTTGGTAGAGTGCTGTGGGTCATGAACTTTGCGGTATACTATAAGACAGCCGGTGAATATAGTGTCAGGAAACTGTTTGGTAGAGTGCTGTGGGTCATGAACTTTGTGGTATACTATAAGACAGCCGGTGGATATAGTTTCAGGAAACTGCTTGGTACAGTACTGTGAGGGATGAACTTTGCGGTATACTATGAGGCAGCCGGTGGATATAGTGTCAGGAAACTGTTTGGTAGAGTGCTGTGGATCATGAACTTTGCGGTATACTATAAGACAGCCGGTGAATATAGTTTCAGGAAACTGCTTGGTACAGTACTGTGAGGGATAAACTTTGCGGTATACTATAAGGCAGCCGATGGATATAGTGTCAGGAAACTGTTTGGTAGAGTGCTGTGGGTCATGAACTTTGCGGTATACTATGAGGCAGCAGGTGGATATAGTGTCAGGAAACTGCTTTGTACAGTACTGTGAGGGATGAACTTTGTGGTATACTATAAGACAGCCGGTGGATATAGTTTCAGGAAACTGCTTGGTACAGTACTGTGAGGGATGAACTTTGCGGTATACTATCAGGCAGCCGGTGGATATAGTGTCAGGAAACTGTTTGGTAGAGTGCTGTGGGTCATGAACTTTGCGGTATACTATAAGACAGCTGGTGGATATAGTTTCAGGAAACTGCTTGGTACAGTACTGTGAGGGATGAGCTTTGCGTTATACTATAAGGCAGCCGGTGGATATAGTGTCAGGAAACTGCTTGGTACAGCACTGTGAGGGATGAGCTTTGCGGTATACTATAAGGCAGCCGATGGATATAGTGTCAGGAAACTGTTTATGTAGAGTGCTGTGGGTCATGAACTTTGCGGTATACTATGAGGCAGCCGGTGGATATAGTGTCAGGAAACTGCTTTGTACAGTACTGTGAGGGATGAACTTTGTGGTATACTATAAGACAGCCGGTGGATATAGTTTCAGGAAACTGCTTGGTACAGTACTGTGAGGGATGAACTTTGCGGTATACTATGAGGCAGCCGGTGGATATAGTCTCCATTGTTTAGAGCGTGTCTCTGGTAGGAAACACTATGTTCTATAGACTTGTCGGGGTAATCTTATATAAATGTAAGCCTATGTGCTGGTGACAGGGCAATTCCGAATACTCCCGTTTATTCTGCATAGAAAACGACCACTAAGACTAATAATTCTGTGTTTTGATCGCAGCTCGTTGATATTGTTACCTTTATTTTTTATTGGGAGACCGGGGAATATTTCGTCAAGTTTCTCTAAAACCTCCATATTCAAGCCTATAAAAAGCTGCATGACACTCTGACGTGTGTTAACCATTTTATTCAGCTAATGTTTATGGAATTTGTCTGTAAGTATACCCTGGAAAGATGTTACCCGGGTAAAGCGTATTACTTTTGGGTATGAACCAAATGAAAAGATACCTAACAAAATACACGGCAGCTGCAAAAAAATAATAATCTGTATTATTGACGAACTTTAGATGTTTGAAAACTCATGGCTGAATAAAACAGCAGTTTTAATGGCTTTAGAGCATTAAATACGTATTGTATAAGTAAAAAGTAAATACCTTATTCACTGAAATGTTTTATTCTTAAGTTAGCCGTCACCAGATCTGATAAGAAAATGATGTTTACCAAGAAAAAGTTTAATACCAAGATATTTCCGCTGACGAAACTGACGAATATATACGACAACCGTGTAATACTGTGTTCTGACGAAATTGACGAGTATATGCGACAACCGTGTAATACCGTGTTCTTGCGAAATTGACGAGTATATGCGACAACAGTGTACTACCGTGTTCTGACGAAATTGACGAGTATATGCGACAGCCGTGTAATACCGTGTACTACCGTGTACCGGTTTAAAAGAGTGACCCTCTTCCATAATAAACAAATAAATGTCTTTTATAGAGTTGTTTTTCATTTAAAAATTTAAAAAATGGGAGTGTTTATTATGTTTTTAGTACACGTACAAAAGGTAACTGTGTAACAACAGTAAAATCAAAAGTCAACTGTCGACTTCCCAAAATGGCGGACGGAAAATGTATGGGGGAATATGGCGTCACGTGCATGTCACTTGCCACAGAGAACAATGCTATAGCCCAAAACTCTTGAATTTAAAATGAAACACTAAACCAAATGTATATTTGCTTTGAAAAGTTATGCCAGGGAACTATTATAAAACATGACTCTTTTATGATGTTGCACAACCGAAATATCGCAATCCAAAATAAGCAAGATCACGGACAACGAGACAATCGAAAGCGGCGTCATGCTATCAGTTTTATCCAATCAGACAAGAGTTATTTCTGTAACCTGAAACGCGTGACTTCGTGTTCTGGCTGCTCTAACATGACGTATCCCATGGCCTGGTAAGAATTCCTCATTACAAGTTGATTTACAGAGCTACCAAGTAGGCCTATGTCAAGACAAAGATGTTTTTATAAAAATAACCCAGGTGATATTATTCCTTGTCTTTCTTTTAATGGACGCCAGTGAATGGAGCACAAACGTTGCACGTGATGTGTTGTGCCAATCGCTTATTTCCGAGTCATCTCACAAATGGACGATCTCTTAGTACTGCTGGACTCATCATCCATTCCAAAACTTCCGAAGTAGGTAGTACCTGAGGATAAATGCTCCTGACTTTGTGCGTCGGGCTGTCCAACGTGCCAGAATGGACTCTCAAGTGAAATCTCTACTCCAGACAGCCAGGCCCATCCGCTAGAAACCTTACGACCTCCAAGCCAATAGGTACCTGTGTGGAAGGAATTAAAAAAAAGTGAGTTTTATACTATTGGATTGTATTTAGTACTTAACTCAATCCATAGATCGATATAGAAATCAATCTGTTGACCAACAGATCAATTAATCAATACATTGAGCAATCAGCTAATCATAGATTGGTCATCTTATCAATAAAAACTGTCCATGGAAGGTTAAAACCTTATGCCGTGCTTAACAATTGCTTACCCTAATTACACCAGGTAATTGCTTTATACATTGTCAATGACAATGGTAAAAAAAGTGACGAAACTCTCTTACGCTTGTCATTGCCTATTGCTTCCTGCAAGTACATAAACTTTTCGTCCGTGTCCAATGAGATCAAATCCCCGCCTTTTTCCTGACAGGCGTGTCTTGACTCCTCCCACTCCATTTCCTCGATATTCATCCAGTAACACAGAGCTAGATGCTGAACAAAATGGAATCCGACAACGTCTGGGCAATCTCCTACGGTTAGAATGAAAACCGTTTATGAGTTGTATTTAGCTGAACGAAAAAGAACGATCTTTATCAATTAAGGTCTCCACAATTAATTCAGCGGTTATAGTTATTTATCGAATGCTATGTTTTACAGTTTCATCAACTCTTGAGGAATTCTCTTTAATCGAGCTTGAAATCCAACAGATAAATCTATATGAGTAGAGAGGCTGGCTGAGAGAAGTGTGCCCATTAAATTCAACAACTACTACACTATGTAGCGTCATGTGCATTTGTGCATGATTCAAAGTGAGCTGCCATGATATAAATTTGGCTGTGATGGTTCCCTTTTAGTTGTTTTATATCCATCTCTATCTGCCCCTCGGCACAGCGTGGTTACATACCCTAGCATAAAGCTGATTTCTATGGAAGTACTCAGCACAGCGTGGTGATATACAGTAACACCGACCTGATTAGTACGGTAGTGCGCTTAAGTAACCCTAGTGGTGCAGTTGGACTAATACTGAATGGACGATAAGGCCCTTACAAAACAAAAGGCACATATAAAGATAATTGATACTTGATAATTAAAAGCAAAATTAACTCAGAGTTCCCGTTTAGTGGTTATATATTATGGTTTTCTTAGTTAATTGTTCGTCAGTGCCACAGACCGTAGTTTTGAATTCTGGGAAATTTGTCCCAAAATGGTATGAGGACCCGAATAGTACCGTCCTCATACCGCTGTCTGTGTGGTGAGATGTCCTCATCCAACTTCCACTGAAGCGCAATGGCCTATCAGCACACTTCATTAAAGCACAAGACTCCCTCAGTCAGAATTGGAAGAATCGTAATAATATTTTCTTAAATACTTACTGCTTCTGACTTGATACTGTCCGCCATTAAGCTTGGTGTAATACAGTCTACATGTATTAGTGCTGCGATCATAATGGAATGAGGCACATTTTTCATCGCTACTGCAAAAAACCATGGCTTCTACGGCTGAGCGGCTTGGTACCTGTTTGTACATGGATCCAGCCAGCTGACTGGACGACCGCCGATGACTGGTGAATATTCTCTCCTGGTCGCCCAAACAAAGGACATTGGCTTGTAAGGATAAAATAATGAGTCCTTTATACAGAGCTGCAGTAATCATTTTTTCCTGTTTTCTTTGTTCCTTCCTGATTTGTGTTATTATTCGCAATGGAAATGGTTAATGGCCGCTACAGAAGCCAACATAGGTGTTGTCTCTCGGCGTGTTCCTGGTGACAGTGTTTATCAATGATGCAACTTCCCATATGTAAGTTACAAAGACTTTTGTTAGGAATTTTAAATTATGCATTGCCTTTAGCTAATGTACTTGGGGTAAAGCATTAGCTTCCGTAAATTGATTTTCAATTAGTTTTGTTCAAAAACAAAAGACACCGGTAACATAACGCTTCGGGCTTTAAACTTTTCGCATACAAAATTTACCAGACATGGGCGATGTTGCAACTACATGTATTTAATTTACTGGGACAGTCATGGGATAAGTGACCGAATGGAAGAACGAAGATGTCACATAGCCTTATGTCAACAGCTATGGGAGTTTCACAAACGCACCTGTGACATTTAAGCGCTATATACATGTGTACACACATGTGAGCATCGTGATTACCAGACACTTGCATGGAAGACTGGCTAAGCCAGAACTCTTTGGATAATATTTTGAATGTTCTGATTTAAAAAAAAAACCCTTAGCTGTGTAAATATTTTATTGACAGGACTGGTTGATGAGATCAGATTTTCATCTTGGATGTTTACTCAAGTCCGAGATTGGTATACCACTTTCAAACTATAATATGGTTTTTAAGTCCACAACGCAAATGCTCATTTCCAAAACAATCTAAAACACCAGTTTCTATAAAATACGAAAGAAAAAACATATAAAAATAAGTGCCAGATAAAAGCAATCAACAGTGTGATGTAGGGTTGACAGTGGATATTCTAAACATGACATGCAATCCTTATTTCGAACGGGTAGTTCGAGGATAATTTTCAAGAGATAGTTACCGGAAGTAGGATTCTAAGTCGCGCGTTGAATGCACATGCTCATAAAAGCTGTACGATGATGTAATATACATGAATACTTGCTTACGAAGAGAGTATATGCGACAACTGTGTAATACCGTTTGCCGACGAAATAGACGAGTATATGCGATAACGGTATCATACCGTGTACTACCGTGTGCCTGTTTAAAAGAATGACCTTCTTACATAATAAGCAATAAATGTTTTTTATAGATTATTTTTTTATCTTAAAATTTACAAAATAGGGAAGTTTATTATGTTTTTCTGTACACGTACAGAAAGTTGCACACACGAAATATCGCAGTTCAAAAAACTCGGAAAGCGCTGTCAGTTGACGAGTATATGCGACAACCGTGTAATACAGTGTACTGACGAAATTGACGAGTTTGTGCGATAACCCTGTAATACAGTGTGCTGACGAAATTGACGAGTATATGTGATAACCGTGTAATACCGTGTACTACCGTGCACTGGTTAAAAAGAGTGACCCCCTTACATAAAAAACAAATAAATGTCTTTTATAGATTATTTTTATATTTTAAAATTCACAAAAGGGGTGTTTATTATGTTTTCTAAAGTACACGAAGACAAAGTAACGGTGTAACCAACAGTACAAGCAATGGTCAACTGTCGAATTCCAAAATGGCGGGCGGAAAAAGTACGGCGGAATATGGCGTCGCGTGCATGTCACTTGAGACTAAGCTGTTTAGAACAACGTTGTAGCCCAAAACTCTTTAAAATAAAACACTAAAGCAAATGTATATATGCGTCGATAAGGTATCCCATAGTATTATTATAAAACATGACTCTTTTATGTTGTTACACAACTAAAATATGGCAATTCCAAACAATTGAAAGCGCCGTCATGTTATCGGGTTTACCCAAACAGACAAGAGTTATTTCTGTAACCTGAAAACGCATCGTGTTTCCGATTGCTCTTACTTGGCGCATCCCATGGCCTGGTAAGAATTTCTCATTACAAGTTGATTTACAGAGCTACCAAGTAGGCCTATGTCAAGACAATGATGTTTTTATAAAAATAACCCAGGTGATATTATTCCTTGTCTTTCTTTTAATGGACGCCAGTGAATGGAGCACAAACGTTGCACGTGATGTGTTGTGCCAATCGCTTATTTCCGAGTCATCTCACAAATGGACGATATCTTAATACTGCTGGACTCATCATCCATTCCAAAACTTCTGAAGTAGGTAGTACCTGAGCATAAACGCTCCTGACTTTGTGAGTCGGGCTGTCCAACGTGCCAGAATGGACTCTCAAGTGAAATCTCTACTCCAGACAGCCAGGTCCATCCGCTAGAAACCTTACGACCTCCAAGCCAATAGGTACCTGTGTGGAAGGAATTTAAAAAAAAGTGAGTTTTATACTATTGGATTGTATTTAGTACTTAACTCAATCCATAGATCGATATAGAAATCAATCTATAGGTCAACAGATCAATTAATCAATACATTGATCAATTAGCCAATCATAGATCAGTCATCTTATCAATAAAAACTGTCCATGGAAGGTTAAGACCTTATGCCGTGCTTAACAATTGCTTACCCTAATTACACCAGGTAATTGCTTTATACATTTTCAACGACAATGGTAAAAAAGTGACGAAACTCTCTTACGATTGTCATTGCCTATTGCTTCCTGCAAGTACATAAACTTTTCGTCCGTGTCCAATGAGATCAAATCCCCGCCTTTTTCCTGACAGGCGTGTCTTGACTCCTCCCACTCCATTTCCTCGATATTCATCCAGTAACACAGAGCTAGATGCTGAACAAAATGGAATCCGACAACGTCTGGGCAATCTCCTACGGTTAGAATGAAAACCGTTATGAGTTGTATTTAGCTGAACGAAAAAGAACGATCTGTATCAATCAAGGTCTCCACAATTAATTCAGCGGTTATAGTTATTTATCGAATGCTATATTTTACAGTTTCATCAACTCTTGAGGAATTCTCTTTAATCGAGCTTGAAATCCAACAGATAAATCTATGTGAGTAGAGAGGCTGGCTGACAGAAGTGTGCCCATTAAATTCAACAACTACTACACTATGTAGCGTCATGTGTATTTGTGCATGATTCAAAGTGAGCTGCCATGATATAAATTTGGCTGTGATGGTTCCCTTTTAGTTGTTTTATATCCATCTCTATCTGCCCCTCGGCACAGCGTGGTTACATACCCTAGCATAAAGCTGATTTCTATGGAAGTACTCAGCACAGCGTGGTGATATACAATAACACCGACCTGATTAGTACGGTAGTGCGCTTAAGTAACCCTAGTGGTGCAGTTGGACTAATACTGAATGGACGATAAGGCCCTTACAAAACAAAAGGCACATATAAAGATAATTGATACTTGATAATTAAAAGCAAAATTAACTCAGAGTTCCCGTTTAGTGGTTATATATTATGGTTTTCTTAGTTAATTGTTCGTCAGTGCCACAGACCGTAGTTTTGAATTCTGGGAAATTTGTTCCAAAATGGTATGAGGACGCGAATGGTACCGTCCTCATACCGCGGTCTGTGTGGTGAGATGTCCTCATCCGACTTCCATTGAAGCGCAATGGCCTATCAGCACACTTCATTAAAGCACAAGACTCCCTCAGTCAGAGTTGGAAGAATCGTAATAATATTTTCTTAAATACTTACTGCCTCTGACTTGATACTGTCCGCCATTAAGCTTGGTGTAATACAGTCTACATGTATTAGTGCTGCGATCATAATCGAATGAGGCACATTTTTCATCGCTACTGCAAAAAACCATGGCTTCTACGGCTGAGCGGCTTGGTACCTGTTTGTACATGGATCCAGCCAGCTGACTGGACGACCGCCGATGGCTGGTGAATATTCTCTCCTGGTCATCCAAACAAAGGACATTGGCTTGTAAGGATAAAATAATGAGTCCTTTATACAGAGCTGCAGTAATCATTTTCCTCTTTCCTTTGTTTCTTCCTGATTTGTGTTATTATTCGCAATGGAAATGGTTAATGTCCGCTACAGAAGCCAACATAGGTGTTGTCTCTCGGCGTGTTCCTGGTGACAGTGTTTGTCAATGATGCACCTTCCCATATGTAAGTTACAAAGACTTTTGTTAGGAATTTTAAATTATGCATTGCCTTTAGCTAATGTACTTGGGGTAAAGCATTAGCTTCCGTAAATTGATTTTCAATTAGTTTTGTTCAAAAACAAAAGACACCGGTAACATAACGCTTCGGGCTTTAAACTTTTCGCATACAAAATTTACCAGACATGGGCGATGTTGCAACTACATGTATGTAATTTACTGAGTCAGTCATGGGATAAGTGACCGAATGGAAGAACGAAGATGTCACATAGCCTTATGTCAACAGCTATGGGAGTTTCACAAACGCACCTGTTACATCTAAGAGCTATATACATGTGTACACACATGTGAGCATCGTGATTACCAGACACTTGCATGGAAGACTGGCTAAGCCAAAACTCTTTGGATAATATTTTGAATGTTCTGATTTAAAAAAAAAACCCTTAGCTGTGTAAATATTTTATTGACAGGACTGGTTGATGAGATCAGATTTTCATCTTGGATGTTTACTCAAGTCCGAGATTGGTATACCACTTTCAAACTATAATATGGTTTTTAAGTCCATAACGCAAATGCTCATTTCCAAAACAATCCAAAACACCAGTTTCTATAAAATACGAAAGAAAAAACATATAAAAATAAGTGCCAGATGAAAGCAATCAACAGTGTGATGTAGGGTTGACAGTGGATATTCTAAACATGACATGCAATCCTTATTTCGAACGGCTAGTTCGAGGATAATTTTCAAGAGATAGTTACCGGAAGTAGGATTCTAAGTCGCGCGTTGAATGCACATGCTCATAAAAGCTGTACGATGATGTAATATACATGAATACTTGCTTACGAAGAGAGGTCTCTATGAGGGGTCAACACATTAGAGCGGCGAAATGACCCAGGTGCCTTCCACCAATGTGGTAGCCGTGAGTTCATGTCCACCTCATCCTGGCCTCCTCTACGGACGCATGAACTAAGGTCACTCAACAAACTGCGGATGGTTGTGGGTTCTACTGTGTTCTGCCCGGTTTCCTCCCAAAATAATGCTGGCCGAAGTCGTATAGGTGAAATATTCTTGAGAACGACGTGAAATACCAGTCAAATATATAAATAAATGCCTACAAAGACGGGCTTAGCAGAAGGACATACAACTATGATGACTTTGAAACAGATAGCCGGTGGCCGTGAACGCTCTCCCCACACTTGCCAACGAAAGAAAGACAGCCAGAGGCCCTGAACATTCTGTCCGTATTTTTTAACCAGTAAGAAATAGCCAGATGGCCTTAACGCTCTGTTCATATTTGCCAACCAGAAACAGATAGCCTGAGGCCTTGAACGCTCTGTCCGTAATTCCCAATCGGAAAGAAAGAGCAAGAGAATTTGGGAGCTCTGTTCATACTTGCCAACCAGCAAGAGACAGTCAGAGGTTCTGAGCTTTGTATCCATACTTGCGAAGAAAGGACAGATAGTCGAAGGCCCTGAACGCTCTGTTCGTATTTGTCAACCAGAAAGAAATAGCCAGAAGGCCTGAACGCTCTTTCCATACTTGGCAACGAGAAACAGACAGCCTGAGGCCCTGGACGCTTTGTCCGTGCTTGCTAATCTGAAAAAAATAGCAAGAGGGTTTGGACGCACTACCCATATTTGCCAAGTAGAAACAGATAGCCAGAGGCCCTGAACGCTGAACACGGTGCGACAACCGTGTAATACCGTGTTCTGTCGAAACTAACGGGTTTGTACGACAACCGTGTAATACCGTGTACTGTCGAAACTGGCGGGTATGTGCGACAATCTTGTAATACTGTGTACTGTCGAAATTGTCGGGTGTGTGCGACAACTGTGTAACACCGTCTACTGACGAAATTGACGAGTATATGCGACAACTGTGTAATACCTTTTGCCGACGAAATTGACGAGTATATGCGATAACGGTATCATACCGTGTACTACCGTGTGCCTGTTTAAAAGACTGACCTTCTTACATAATAAACAATAAATGTTTTTTATAGATTATGCTTTTATCTTAAAATTTACAAAATAGGGAAGTTTATTATGTTTTTCTGTACACGTACAGAAAGTTGCACACACGAAATATCGCAATTCAAAAAACTCGGAAAGCGCTGTCAGTTGACGAGTATATGCGACAACCGTGTAATACAGTGTACTGACGAAATTGACAAGTATGTGCGATAACCCTGTAATACAATGTACTGACGAAATTGGCGAGTATATGCGACAACAGTGTAATAAGGTGTGCTGACGAAATTGACAAGTAAATGCGATAACCGTGTAATACCATGTACTACCGTGTACTGGTTAAAAACAGTGACCGTATTACATAATAAACAAAATAAATGTATAGACTATTTTTATATTTTAAAATTCACAAAAGGGGTGTTTATTATGTTTTCTAAAGTGCACGAAGACAAAGTAACTGTGTAACCAACTGTACAAGCAATGGTCAACTGTCGAATTCCAAAATGGCGGGCGGAAAAAGTACGGCGGAATATGGCGTCACGTGCATGTCACTTGAGACTAAGCTGTTTAGAACAACGTTATAGCCCAAAACTCTTTAAAATAAAACACTAAAGCAAATGTATATATGCGTCGATAAGGTATCCCATAGTATTATTATAAAACATGACTCTTTTATGTTGTTACACAACTAAAATATGGCAATTCCAAACAATCGAAAGCGCCGTCATGTTATCAGTTTTAACCAATCAGACAAGAGTTGTTTCTATAACCTGAAAATGCGTGATTTGGTGTTCTGGCTGCTCTAACATGACGTATCCCATGGCCTGGTAAGAATTCCTCATTACAAGTTGATTTACAGAGCTACCAAGTAGGCCTATGTCAAGACAAAGATGTTTTTATAAAAATAACCCAGGTGATATTATTCCTTGTCTTTCTTTTAATGGACGCCAGTGAATGGAGCACAAACGTTGCACGTGATGTGTTGTGCCAATCGCTTATTTCCGAGTCATCTCACAAATGGACGATCTCTTAGTACTGCTGGACTCATCATCCATTCCAAAACTTCCGAAGTAGGTAGTACCTGAGGATAAACGCTCCTGACTTTGTGAGTCGGGCTGTCCAACGTGCCAGAATGGACTCTCAAGTGAAATCTCTACTCCAGACAGCCAGGTCCATCCGCTAGAAACCTTACGACCTCCAAGCCAATAGGTACCTGTGTGGAAGGAATTTAAAAAAAAGTGAGTTTTATACTATTGGATTGTATTTAGTACTTAACTCAATCCATAGATCGATATAGAAATCAATCTGTAGGTCAACAGATCAATTAATCAATACATTGATCAATCAGCCAATCATAGATCAGTCATCTTATCAATAAAAACTGTCCATGGAAGGTTAAAACCTTATGCCGTGCTTAACAATTGCTTACCCTAATTACTCCAGGTAATTGCTTTATACATTTTCAACGACAATGGTAAAAAAGTGACGAAACTCTCTTACGCTTGTCATTGCCTATTGCTTCCTGCAAGTACATAAACTTTTCGTCCGTGTCCAATGAGATCAAATCCCCGCCTTTTTCCTGACAGGCGTGTCTTGACTCCTCCCACTCCATTTCCTCGATATTCATCCAGTAACACAGAGCTAGATGCTGAACAAAATGGAATCCGACAACGTCTGGACAATCTCCTACGGTTAGAATGAAAACCATTATGAGTTGTATTTAGCTGAACGAAAAAGAACGATCTGTATCAATCAAGGTCTCCACAATTAATTCAGCGGTTATAGTTATTTATCGAATGCTATATTTTACAGTTTCATCAACTCTTGAGGAATTCTCTTTAATCGAGCTTGAAATCCAACAAATAAATCTATGTGAGTAGAGAGGCTGGCTGACAGAAGTGTGCCCATTAAATTCAACAATTACTACACTATGTAGCGTCATGTGTATTTGTGCATGATTCAAAGTGAGCTGCCATGATATAAATTTGGCTGTGATGGTTCCCTTTTAGTTGTTTTATATCCATCTCTATCTGCCCCTCGGCACAGCGTGGTTACATACCCTAGCATAAAGCTGATTTCTATACAGTAACACCGACCTGATTAGTACGGTAGTGCGCTTAAGTAACCCTAGTGGTGCTGTTGGACTAATACTGAATGGACGATAAGGCCCTTACAAAACAAAAGGCACATATAAAGATAATTGATAATTGATAATTAAAAGCAAAATTAACTCAGAGTTCCCGTTTAGTGGTTATATATTATGGTTTTCTTAGTTAATTGTTCGTCAATGCCACAGACCGTAGTTTTGAATTCTGGGAAATTTGTCCCAAAATGAAATGAGGACGCGAATGGTACCGTCCTCATACCGCGGTCTGTGTGGTGAGATGTCCTCATCCGACTTCCATTGAAGCGCAATGGCCTATCAGCACACTTCATTAAAGCACAAGACTCCCTCAGTCAGAGTTGGAAGAATCGTAATAATATTTTCTTAAATACTTACTGCCTCTGACTTGATACTGTCCGCCATTCAGCTTGGTGTAATACAGTCTACATGTATTAGTGCTGCGATCATAATCGAATGAGGCACATTTTTCATCGCTACTGCAAAAAACCATGGCTTCTACGGCTGAGCGGCTTGGTACCTGTTTGTACATGGATCCAGCCAGCTGACTGGACGACCGCCGATGACTGGTGAATATTCTCTCCTGGTCGTCCAAACAAAGGACATTGGCTTGTAAGGATAAAATAATGAGTCCTTTATACAGAGCTGCAGTAATCATTTTTTCCTGTTTTCTTTGTTTCTTCCTGATTTGTGTTATTATTCGCAATGGAAATGGTTAATGGCCGCTACAGAAGCCAACATAGGTGTTGTCTCTCAGCGTGTTCCTGGTGACAGTGTTTGTCAATGATGCAACTTCCCATATGTAAGTTACAAAGACTTTTGTTAGGAATTTTAAATTATGCATTGCCTTTAGCTAATGTACTTGGGGTAAAGCATTAGCTTCCGTAAAATGATTTTCAATTAGTTTTGTTCATAAACAAAAGGCACCGGTAACATAACGCTTCGGGCTTTAAACTTTTCGCATATAAAATTTACCAGACATGGGCGATGTTGCAACTACATGTATGTAATTTACTGAGTCAGTCATGGGATAAGTGACCGAATGGAAGAACGATGTCACATAGCCTTATGTCAACAGCTATGGGAGTTTCACAAACGCACCTGTTACATCTAAGAGCTATATACATGTGTACACACATGTGAGCATCGTGATCACCAGACACTTGCATGGAAGACTGGCTAAGCCAAAACTCTTTGGATAATATTTTGAATGTTCTGATTTAAAAAAAAAACCCTTAGCTGTGTAAATATTTTATTGACAGGACTGGTTGATGAGATCAGATTTTCATCTTGGACGTTTACTCAAGTCCGAGATTGGTATACCACTTTCAAACTATAATATGGTTTTTAAGTCCATAACGCAAATGCTCATTTCCAAAACAATCCAAAACACCAGTTTCTATAAAATACGAAAGAAAAAACATATAAAAATAAGTGCCAGATGAAAGCAATCAACAGTGTGATGTAGGGTTGACAGTGGATATTCTAAACATGACATGCAATCCTTATTTCGAACGGCTAGTTCGAGGATAATTTTCAAGAGATAGTTACCGGAAGTAGGATTCTAAGTCGCGCGTTGAATGCACATGCTCATAAAAGCTGTACGATGATGTAATATACATGAATACTTTGCTTACGAAGAGAGGTCTCTATGAGGGGTCAACACATCAGAGCGGCGCAATGACCTAGGTGCCTTCCACCAATGTGGTAGCTGTGAGTTCATGTCCACCTCATCCTGGCCTCCTCTACGGACGCATGAACTAAGGTCACTCAACAAACTGCGGATGGTTGTGGGTTCTACTGTGTTCTGCCCGGTTTCCTCCCAAAATAATGTTTGCCGAAGTCGTATAGGTGAAATATTCTTGAGAACGACGTGAAATACCAGTCAAATATATAAATAAATGCCTACAAAGACGGGCTTAGCAGAAGGACATACAACTATGATGACTTTGAAACAGATAGCCGGTGGCCGTGAACGCTCTCCCCACACTTGCCAACGAAAGAAAGACAGCCAGAGGCCCTGAACATTCTGTCCGTATTTTTTAACCAGTAAGAAATAGCCAGATGGCCTTAACGTTCTATTCATATTTGCCAACCAGAAACAGATAGCCTGAGGCCTTGAACGCTCTGTCCGTAATTCCCAATCGGAAAGAAAGAGCAAGAGAATTTGGGAGCTCTGTTCATACTTGCCAACCAGCAAGAGACAGTCAGAGGTTCTGAGCTTTGTATCCATACTTGCGAAGAAAGGACAGATAGTCGAAGGCCCTGAACGCTCTGTTCGTATTTGTCAACCAGAAAGAAATAGCCAGAAGGCCTGAACGCTCTTTCCATACTTGGCAACGAGAAACAGACAGCCTGAGGCCCTGGACGCTTTGTCCGTGCTTGCTAATCTGAAAAAAATAGCAAGAGGGTTTGGACGCACTACCCATATCTGCCAAGTAGAAACAGATAGCCAGAGGCCCTGAACGCTGAACACGGTGCGACAACCGTGTAATGCCGTGTTTTGTCGAAACTAACGGGTTTGTACGACAACCGTGTAATACCGTGTACTGTCGAAACTGGTGGGTATGTGCGACAATCTTGTAATACTGTGTACTGTCGAAATTGTCGGGTGTGTGCGACAACTGTGTAATACCTTTTGCCGACGAAATTGACGAGTATATGCGATAACGGTATCGTACCGTGTACTACCGTGTGCCTGTTTAAAAGACTGACCTTCTTACATAATAAACAATAAATGTTTTTTATAGATTATTTTTTTATCTTAAAATTTACAAAATAGGGAAGTTTATTATGTTTTTCTGTACACGTACAGAAAGTTGCACACACGAAATATCGCAATTCAAAAAACTCGGAAAGCGCTGTCAGTTGACGAGTATATGCGACAACCGTGTAATACAGTGTACTGACGAAATTGACGAGTATGTGCGATAACCCTGTAATACAATGTACTGACGAAATTGGCGAGTATATGCGACAACAGTGTAATAACGTGTGCTGACGAAATTGACGAGTAAATGCGATAACCGTGTAATACCATGTACTACCGTGTACTGGTTAAAAAGAGTGACCCTCTTACATAATAAACAAAATAAATGTATAGATTATTTTTATATTTTAAAATTCACAAAAGGGGTGTTTATTATGTTTTCTAAAGTACACGAAGACAAAGTAACTGTGTAACCAACTGTACAAGCAATGGTCAACTGTCGAATTCCAAAATGGCGGGCGGAAAAAGTACGGCGGAATATGGCGTCGCGTGCATGTCACTTGAGACTAAGCTGTTTAGAACAACGTTATAGCCCAAAACTCTTTAAAATAAAACACTAAAGCAAATGTATATATGCGTCGATAAGGTATCCCATAGTATTATTATAAAACATGACTCTTTTATGTTGTTACACAACTAAAATATGGCAATTCCAAACAATCGAAAGCGCCGTCATGTTATCAGGTTTACCCAAACAGGCAAGAGTTATTTCTATAACCTGAAAACGCGTGACATCGTGTTTCCGATTGCTCTTACTTGGCGCATCCCATGGCCTCGTAAGAATTCCGCATTAGAAATTGATTTACAGAGCTACTAAGTATGTCAGAAAAAAGATGTTTGTATAAAAATAACACAGGTCATATTATTCATTGTCTTTCTTTAATGGACGCCAGTAAATGGGCCACAAACGTTGCACATCTTCTGTTGTCCCAATCGTTTAAAGGGGAAGAAAATTTAAATATCATTAGATAGATCACCACCAGATAGAAAAAACATGTGCTCTTTTCACCCTATAGTGTCATTTTTTAAAGTTTTCTTCTCCTTTACTTGAGAGGCATCTCACAAATGGACGATCTTTTAGCACTGCCGGAATCATCATCCATTCCAAAACTTCCGAAGTAGGTAGTACCTGAGGATAAATGTTCCTGACTTTGTGCGTCGGGCTGTCCAACGTGCCAGAATGGACTCTCAAGTGAAATCTCTACTCCAGACAGCCAGGTCCATCCGTTAGAAACCTTACGACCTCCAAGCCAATAGGTACCTGTGTGGAAGGAGATAAAGAAGTGGAATTTGATACTATGGAACTGTATTTAGTACTTAACACAATCTATAGATCGATACAGAAATCAATCTATAGACCAACGGATCAATTAATCAATACATTGATCAATCAGCCAATCATAGATCAGTCATCTTATGAATAAAAACTGTCCATTGAAGGTTAAAACCTTATGCCGTGCTTAACAATTGCTTACCCTAATTACTCCAGGTATTTGCTTTATACATTTTCAACGACAATGGTAAAAAAAGTGACGAAACTCTCTTACGCTTGTCATTGCCTATTGCTTCCTGCAAGTACATAAACTTTTCGTCCGTGTCCAATGAGATTAAATCCCCGCCTTTTTCCTGACAGGCGTGTCTTGACTCCTACCACTCCATTTCCTCGATATTCGCCCAGAAACACACAGCACAGAGCAGTTTTTAGCTGAACGAATCGGAACATCAACGATCTCTATTAATCAATGCTTCAACACTTAAATCAGCGTTAGTTTTTGCTTGATTGAGCGGGTTATATTTATATATCGAATGCTATATTTTACAGTTTTATAAACTCTTTAGGAATTCTCTTTGATCGAGCTTGAAATACAATAGATAAATCTAAGTGAGTAGAGGCTGGCTGACAGAAGTGTGCCCATTAAATTCAGCAACGTCTACACGATGTAGCGTCATGTGCATTTGTGCATGATTCAAAGTGAGCTGCCATGATATAAAATTGGCTGTGATGGTTCCCTTTTAGTTGTTTTATATCCATCTCTATCTGCCCCTCGGCACAGCGCGGTGATATACCCTAAGACCGACCTGATCTGTACGGTAGTGCGCTTAAGTAACCCTAGTGGTGCAGCTGGACTAATACTGAAGCGACGATGAGGTCCTTACAAAATAAAAGGCACATAAAAGGCACATAAAATAATTAACCACAAAATTAACTCAAAGTTCACGTTTATTGGTTTTATTTAGTGTTTTCTTAGTTTATTGTTCGTCAGTGCCACAGACGATAAGTTCGAATTTTGGTTAATTTGTTACAGAGGCGCCTTCAATTCGTACGACAGAAATGTACGGAAGCGTGTAAACGACATCTCGCCCAGCGGCTCCCGGCATGAGGACGGTGCAAATTGTACCGCGGTTCGCGTGGTGAGATGTCCTCATCCGACTTCCATTGAAGCGCAAAGACCTATCGACAAACACACTTCATTAAACTAGAAGACTCCTTCAGTCAGAGCTGGAAGAATCGCAACACCATTTTCTTAAATACTTACTGCCTCTGACTTGATACTGTCCGCCATTAAGCTTGGTGTAATACAGTCTACATGTATTAGTGCTGCGATCATAATGGAATGAGGCACATTTTTCATCGCTACTGCAAAAAACCATGGCTTCTACGGCTGAGCGGCTTGGTACCTGTTTGTACATGGATCCAGCCAGCTGACTGGACGACCGCCGATGACTGGTGAATATTCTCTCCTGGTCGTCCAAACAAAGGACATTGGCTTGTAAGGATAAAATAATGAGTCCTTCATACAGAGCTGCAGTAATCATTTTCCTGTTTCCTTTGTTCCTACGTGATTTGTGTTATTGTTCACAGTGTCAGTGGTTAGTGTAAGCTACAGAAGTCAACATAGATGTTTTCTCTCAGCGTGTTCCTGGTGACAGTGTTCGTCAATGTTCCTACATCCTATATATACGTTACAAAAGCTTTTGAGTTTTAAATTACTGATTGCCACAAGGAGGGATCTCCGTGGCCAAGGGGGGTAACACGTCGGCCTCACCATGGTCGCTGTGAGTTCACGTCCACCTCATCCTGGCTTCCTCTCCGGAGGCACGAACTAAGATCTCGCAGCAAACTGCGGATGGTTGTGGGTTCTACTGGGCTCTGCCCGGTTTCCTCCCAAAACTATGCTGGCCGAAGTCGTATAGGTGAAATATTATTGAGAACGGCGTAAGACGCTTATCAAATATATAAATAAATGTCCATATTTGCCAACCAGAAACAGATAGCCATTGGACTAGAACGCTCTGACCATATTTGCCAACCAGAAACAGATAACAATTGGACTAGAACGCTCTGTCCATATTTGCCAACCAGAAACAGATGGTCATTCCCAGACCGTTCTGTTCATATTTGACAACCAGAAACAGATGGCCATAGACCCAGACCGTTCAGTCCATATTTGCCAACCAGAAACAGATGGTCATAGGTCCAGACCGTTCAGTCCATATTTGCCAACCAGAAACAGAGGGTCATAGGCCCAGACCGTTCGGTCCATATTTGCCAACCAGAAACAGATAACCATAGGCCCAGAACGCTCTGTCCATATTTGCCAACCAGAAACAGATAACCATAGGTCCAGAACGCTCTGTCTGTATTTGCCAACCAGAAACAGATAACCATAGGCCCAGAACGCTCTGTCCATATTTGCCAACCAGAAACAGATAACCATAGGTCCAGAACGCTCTGTCCATATTTGCCAACCAGAAACAGATAACCATAGGTCCAGAACGCTCTGTCCATATTTGCCAACCAAAAACAGGTAACCATAAGCCCAGAACACTCTGTCCATATTTGCCAACCAGAAACAGATAACCATAGGTCCAGAACGCTCTGTTCATATTTGCCAACCAGAAACAGATAACCGTAGTCCCAGAACGTTCTGTCCATATTTGCCAACCAAAAACAGATAGCCATAAGCCCAGAACGCTCTGTCTGTATTTGCCAACAAGGGTGTTAGATACAATATTAAGTTTCATGAATTAAAATGAAGGTGTTTGTTGACAAATCCCTGACATTAATTTTTAATACTAAAAAATAGCATAAAGACTACAGGATTTGAAACCAGAGCCGCGACAAGATTGTGAATGTTGGTAAATGGTCACACGCAACCGGTGAAAGCCGGCCTTTCGTCATTTCACCTCAGTTATTTACCTCGGTAAGGGTTTCATTCTAACAGTTCAAGGTAATGCTCAAATAATAACAATCTACACGTGTGCGAGCACCATGGTAGAATTATGCAAAAAGACTGATGTATAATGCAATTTATTTAGACGTCAATAGAAGTTATCAAATGATGACCGTTTGTAATGCCTACACCTATATATTGACTCACTGACTTCACGTAGATATCCATGAGAATTTTCAACAATTCTGCAAACAATTAAACATTCCCTGAAAGATACATTTATATAAGTAGTAGACGGTCTTGTTGCCGTTTATATTAATATAACCACAACTTCTTTTAGTCAACTCTGAGATAACTAATATAGACATTCTAGCATTTAAATATTGGTGAAAATTAGAGGACAGAGAGTAGAGAAATCCCATATGTCACCGCTGGTCAGGCTTTAACCTCTATAGTGTGATCTTTTATGTTATATGGTACGTATGGTTAAGGGTCAAGCTCTGCCCTAAGACGGTTTCAATTGTTAAGAATTCATGAACAGTGAGCTTCACTGATACCTGATTATTTTGTAACGGCACAGCCGTTCTATTTCAGAATCACTTTGGTTTCGGTAAAGCACTCGTCGACTGGACTAACAGCAGTTTGGTGATACAGCTATTTAAACACGAAACAGATCAAGCATCATTAGGGCGGAAAGGTATATTATTGGTCTTTCATTAAAAAAGGCTATGTATAAAAGGTTTTAATAAATAGCTGTTCCAGAATGCAAGTATATAGCACCAAAGTGTCATGGGTGTAGCTGTAAATTTATTTAGCTCCTTAGCAACGATTGGATAGTTAGAATTCTTGCCAAAGAATATAGTTACATGGTGTTTGTGCACTGAGACAAGCCAAATGTTCCTTGAATACATTAACATGGTGTTTGTGCACTGAGACAAGGCCAAATGTTCCTTGAATACATTAACATGGTGTTTTGCACTGAGACAAGGCCAAATGTTCCTTGAATACATTAACATGGTGTTTGTGCACTGAGACAAGGCCAAATGTTCCTTGAATACATTAACATGGTGTTTGTGCACTGAGACAAAGCCAAATGTTCCTTGAATACATTAACATGGTGTTTGTGCACTGAGACAAGGCCAAATGTTCCTTGAATACATTAACATGGTGTTTGTGCACTGAGACAAGGCCAAATGTTCCTTGAATACATTAACATGGTGTTTGTGCACTGAGACAAGGCCAAATGTTCCTTGAATACATTAACATGGTGTTTGTGCACTGAGACAAGGCCAAATGTTCCTTGAATACATTAACATGGTGTTTGTGCACTGAGACAAGGCCAAATGTTCCTTGAATACAATATCAAGGTGTTTGTGCACTGAGACAAGGCCAAATGTTCCTTGAATACATTAACATGGTGTTTGTGCACTGAGACAAGGCCAAATGTTCCTTGAATACATTAACATGGTGTTTGTGCACTGAGACAAGGCCAAATGTTCCTTGAATACATTAACATGGTGTTTGTGCACTGAGACAAGGCCAAATGTTCCTTGAATACATTAACATGGTGTTTGTGCACTGAGACAAGGCCAAATGTTCCTTGAATACATTAACAAGGTGTTTGTGCACTGAGACAAGGCCAAATGTTCCTTGAATACATTAACATGGTGTTTGTGCACTGAGACAAGGCCAAATGTTCCTTGAATACATTAACATGGTGTTTGTGCACTGAGACAAGGCCAAATGTTCCTTGAATACATTAACATGGTGTTTGTGCACTGAGACAAGGCCAAATGTTCCTTGAATACAATATCAAGGTGTTTGTGCACTGAGACAAGGCCAAATGTTCCTTGAATACATTAACATGGTGTTTGTGCACTGAGACAAGGCCAAATGTTCCTTGAATACAATATCAAGGTGTTTGTGCACTGAGACAAGGCCAAATGTTCCTTGAATACATTAACATGGTGTTTGTGCACTGAGACAAGGCCAAATGTTCCTTGAATACATTAACATGGTGTTTGTGCACTGAGACAAGGCCAAATGTTCCTTGAATACATTAACATGGTGTTTGTGCACTGAGACAAGGCCAAATGTTCCTTGAATACATTAACATGGTGTTTGTGCACTGAGACAAGGCCAAATGTTCCTTGAATACAATATCAAGGTGTTTGTGCACTGAGACAAGGCCAAATGTTCCTTGAATACATTAACATGGTGTTTGTGCACTGAGACAAGGCCAAATGTTCCTTGAATACATTAACATGGTGTTTGTGCACTGAGACAAGGCCAAATGTTCCTTGAATACATTAACATGGTGTTTGTGCACTGAGACAAGGGCAAATGTTCCTTGAATACATTAACATGGTGTTTGTGCACAAGGGCAAATGTTCCCTGAATACAATATCAAGGTGTTTGTGCACTAAGACAAGGCCAAATGTTCCTTGAATACATTAACATGGTGTTTGTGCATTGAGACAAGGCCAAATGTTCCTTGAATACATTAACAAGGTGTTTGTGCACCGAGACAAGGCCAAATGTTCCTTGAATACATTAACATGGTGTTTGTGCACTGAAACAAGGGTAAATGATCCCTGAATACATTAACATGGTGTTTGTGCACTGAGACAAGGGTAAATGTTCCCTGAATACATTAACATGGTGTTTGTGCATTGAGACAAGGGCAAATGTTCCTTGAATACATTAACATGGTGTTTGTGCACAAGGGCAAATGTTCCCTGAATACATTAACATGGTGTTTGTGCACAAGGGCAAATGTTCCCTGAATACATTAACATGGTGTCTGTGCACTGAGACAAGGCCAAATGTTCCTTGAATACATTAACATGGTGTTTGTGCACCGAGACAAGGGCAAATGTTCCTTGAATACATTAACATGGTGTTTGTGCACAAGGGCAAATGTTCCCTGAATACAATATCAAGGTGTTTGTGCACTAAGACAAGGGTAAATGTTCCCTGAATACATTAACATGGTGTTTGTGCACTGAGACAAGGCCAAATGTTCCTTGAATACATTAACATGGTGTTTGTGCACTGAGACAAGGCCAAATGTTCCTTGAATACATTAACAAGGTGTTTGTGCACCGAGACAAGGGCAAATGTTCCTTGAATACATTAACATGGTGTCTGTGCACAAGGGCAAATGTTCCCTGAATACAATATCAAGGTGTTTGTGCACTAAGACAAGGCCAAATGTTCCTTGAATACATTAACATGGTGTTTGTGCATTGAGACAAGGGCAAATGTTCCTTGAATACATTAACATGGTGTTTGTGCACAAGGGCAAATGTTCCCTGAATACATTAACATGGTGTTTGTGCACTGAGACAAGGGTAAATGTTCCTGAATACATTAACATGGTGTTTGTGCACAAGGGCAAATGTTCCCTGAATACATTAACATGGTGTCTGTGCACTGAGACAAGGCCAAATGTTCCTTGAATACATTAACATGGTGTCTGTGCACTGAGACAAGGCCAATGTTCCTTGAATACATTAACATGGTGTTTGTGCACTGAGACAAGGGTAAATGTTCCTGAATACATTAACATGGTGTTTGTGCACAAGGGCAAATGTTCCCTGAATACATTAACATGGTGTCTGTGCACTGAGACAAGGCCAAATGTTCCTTGAATACATTAACATGCTGTCTGTGCACTGAGACAAGGCCAAATGTTCCTTGAATACATTAACATGGTGTCTGTGCACTGAGACAAGGCCAAATGTTCCTTGAATACATTAACATGGTGTTTGTGCACAAGGGCAAATGTTCCCTGAATACATTAACATGGTGTTTGTGCACAAGGGCAAATGTTCCCTGAATACATTAACATGGTGTTTGTGCACTGAGACAAGGGTAAATGTTCCTGAATACATTAACATGGTGTTTGTGCACAAGGCACAAACCCCTATCCATAAGAACTTACATTCCTTACGGAGAGCATTAATATATGGTGGATTGATAAAACAACATTCTCTTTAGCAAGATTGAGCCAATGGTTAGGTACCGGTCCGGAAGGACCTACTTCTTCAATTCTGAACACTTATTAACAAAATCCTCAAATGTAGAAAAGCCAAAAAAATCTTTTGTTCATTGTAATATTTACCTTACTCTATTCTTTACATTTAAAACCCCTGATATAAAGAGATTCTATAGCTAAGGATTTTCAATAATGCCAAGGTCAAGAGTCCGGATATGTTCACATTTGTCATAATTGAAAACAGATGATCCAAAGTCACAACTGTAATCAGCGGATGTTAATCGGTCAATAGAACACCTTATGTGGAACTGATTAAACTTTTTCGATATAATAGGCTTAGTATACTATCATATGCCTCAGGGCTTGTAGATGTTGAAATAATTGGCCAAAATCACTTGTTTATTGAAAATGCCTGTTAGCTCAACGAAATCAAGAAATTGAGTCGATTGCGTAAGATTTCAAGTGTTGTAACAAGACGATAGAATCGAAAATACGACATATCTTAACATATATGGACGTACAGCTTGTCTTGACACTTTGAAGTTGTGTATGTTATTAATTAACATACCTCGATTTAGGCATTTTAAAGGCAGTGCATATAGTGCTAGGCATAGAACATTGTGGAGACCAATTTTCGGTTAATGGATACAAACCTGAGTAGAAGCAGAGATTACATCGTTTGGTGAACGAGGTGGTTAGCTCTCCAGCGTGAGGCAAAGGCACGGGAGCTTCTCACCAATGCGGTCGCTGTGAGTTTAAGTCAGCGTAGCAACATGCAAATGGTCGTGGGTTTCCCTTGGGCTCTACCCGGTTTCGTCGGTCAAATTGTCGTGTAAGTGAAATATTCTTGAGTACGACGTAAAGCACAAATAGATAAATAGTTTAATCATTATTTGTAGTTTTGCAAAGTATATTGTGCTAAATTTCTGTATGCTATCTTTGTCTCTCTGGGGCATCTATTCTTGACATGCCCCGATAGCACAGTTGTTAGAGCGTCCGTTCCGGGAGCGGTGGATCCAGGGTCAATTCTGGATCGAGCCTCACCTAAGACCTTACAAAAGGAAGTTGTAACTTCCTCGCTTGGCTTTCAGCATGAAGGGGATAGTGCAACGACTGGTTGACCAGTATCAGTATAATGACTCAAGCGGGGCGGCTTACTTGCCTTCGATAAGGCGTCTCAGTGAAGCAGCACTAGATAAAAGAGGGGTGGACATCCGTTCTGCAACAAGGAGGTATATTACATGCACCCTAAGGATTCCTTCGAAGTCACATGGCTGAAAAATTGTTAAGTACGACGTTAAACCCCAGGCAATCACTCACTCTATCTTTATGTTTTCAGCAACCGTAAGGCAGTCGGAATGCCGACCTGTCCTAGGTAATTTTAGTAACCTGCTCTCTTAGGCAGTCGGAGTGCCGACCTGTGCTAGTTAATTCAGTAACCTGCTCTCTTAGGCAGCCGGAGTGCCGACCTGTGCTAGGTAATTTTAGTAACCCACTCACTTAGGCAGCCAGAGTGCTGACCTGTGCTAGGTAATTCAGCAACCTACTCCCTTAGGCAGCCGAAGTGATCACCTGTCCTAGGTAATTTTAGTAACCTGCTTACGTAGGCAGCCGGAGTGCCGACCTGTCCTAGGTAACTTTCGTAACCTGCTCACTTAGGCAGCCAGAATGCCGACCTGTGCCAGGTAATTTTCGTAACCAGCTCTCTTAGGCAGTCAGAGTGCCGACCTGTGCTAGGTAATTCAGTAACCAGCTCTCTTAGGCAGCCGGAGTGCCGACCTGTGCTAGGTAATTAAGTAACCTGCTCTCTTAGGCAACCGGAGTGCCGACCTGTGCTAGGTAATTCAGTAACCTACTCACTTAGGCAGCCGGAGTGCCAACCTGTGCTAGGTAATTCAGTAACCAGCTCTCTTAGGCAGCCGGAGTGCCAACCTGTGCTAGGTAATTCAGCAACCTACTCACTTAGGCAGCCGGATGCCGACCTGTGCTAGGTAATTCAGTAACCTGCTCTCTTAAGCAGCCGGAGTGCCGACCTGTGCTAGGTAATTCAGTAACCTACTCGCTTAGGCAGCCGGAGTGCCGACCTGTGCTAGGTAATTCAGCAACCTACTCACTTAGGCAGCCGGATGCCGACCTGTGCTAGGTAATTCAGTGACCTGCTCTCTTAGGCAGCCGGAGTGCCGACCTGTGCTAGGTAATTCAGTAACCTACTCGCTTAGGCAGCCGGAGTGCCGATCTGTGCTAGGTAATTCAGTAACCTGCTCTCTTAGGCAGCCGGAGTGCCTACATGTCTTAGGTAATTCAGTAACCTACTCACTTAGGCAGCCAGAGTGCCGACCTGTGCTAGGTAATTCAGTAACCAGCTCTCTTAGGCAGCCGGAGTGCCAACCTGTGCTAGGTAATTCAGCAACCTACTCACTTAGGCAGCCGGAGTGCCGACCTGTGCTAGGTAATTCAGTAACCTGCTGTCTTAGGCAGCCGGAGTGCCGACCTGTGCTAGGTAATTCAGTAACCTGCTCTCTTAGGCAGCCGGAGTGCCGACCTGTGCTAGGTAATTTTCGTAACCAGCTCTCTTAGGCAGTCAGAGTGCCGACCTGTGCTAGGTAATTCAGTAACCTGCTCTCTTAGGCAGCCGGATGCCGACCTGTGCTAGGTAATTCAGCAACCTACTCACTTAGGCAGCCGGAGTGCCGACCTGTGCTAGGTAATTCAGTAACCTACTCGCTTAGGCAGCCGGAGTGCCGACCTGTGCTAGGTAATTCAGCAACCTAATCACTTAGGCAACCGGATGCCGACCTGTGCTAGGTAATTCAGTAACCTGCTGTCTTAGGCAGCCGGAGTGCCGACCCGTCCTTGGTAATTCAGTAACCTACTCACTTCAAGCCGCAACTGAAACAGAGAAATCCGGATTCGAACACATTCGATAACACATTATCACTGCAAGAACTATCGTGTCCAAGTTTTTCCATCACAAGTCTGCACTCTCTAAATTTCCTAAATTTTACAAAGTGTATAATTCTATTGTATGTAAATAAGAACAGAGGGTTCGGAATTTCTCGCATAGCTATGCTTCATAACGGTTTCTAGCTTGACTTAACCAGGGAGTAAGTGGGGTGTGTTTGCATGGTTGAATTAGACCAGCACGTTGGACATATAAACAGTTACAATCATAGCGTAACTGAGGTACAACTACATTAGTACACGACTTGAATACTGATCTCGGTCATTCGCCTAGAACTTTCCTTGCGTCTTTACAACGTCACTGAAAGCTGCTGACTGCTTTTGTTTGTGTGAATCCATCCCGTTTTCATACTTCATATACTTTCTCATATCTTTGGTGGTTTGTGTTTCTGTTTTGGTGCCTACAATCATCTTGTCCTCTTGTATTCTTGTCACACAGTAAGCAATTAGGCAACTCAAGCGTCTTTAATTATTTTCACACCCCCTAACTACCATTCATATGACAAGTTAGGGTAGATTAGATTGTGTGTATTGAGGACCATATTAACTTTTTGTTTTATTTTATACATCACTTAAAGAAGGAATTTCAGTTGTCATATTTAATATACAAACACATTAAAGCAATGCCCAGGAATCAATTGGAATGCTTAGTCTACCAGCATAATCCCTGTTTATGCAGGAATATAATATAACAGATAGCAGCATCATTATGAGCGGGATTATAATTCACAGGTTTTGACAGTCTTACTGGGCAGATGGCTGACACGGTGGACATCTTAGATGTAAGGCGCAAATCGATACAAGTCTGCGAAGTTTACAAACTGTTGAGACACCGAAACAAAGTGGAGGACAACAACAATGAATCCTCTAGCTATAAGACTGCATGTAGTTACATGTCAGCCCATTTTTAGAACCACAGGAGCAAACCATGAATTATGTAAAGGGTTTATTGTCGCACAGTTTACACACCGTAGACAAAGGAATTGACCACTTAAACATTAATCTAAACCGTGTGTATTCTTTTGTGTGGTGGCGATTTGTCTGGAATGTTCCCCATCTGACGTCAAAAGGTCAGCTCCACGGTCGTTAAGACTTGTGCTTGAGCTCCTTTTTCTCCTTTTTTGACGTCAGCGTAGCCTAGAAGTACTTATAAAACTGAGACAGTTACATTCAAAGGTGTTAATCAAAGGACTTGAGGGCTTGAAAAACTAATCAAACAGTTTGATGCCCGGGTTTCCATCTCACAGTTGCTGGCGTAGATGACCCCGTCACTGCCACACACGGGGGAGAAGATCCGGGGCCACGCCCTCGGACAAAACCTTTCTTCAGACCTCTCAAAAAGAAACCACTCCTCATCCTTTCCTTTGTCACTTATCCCCAACTCTAAGGGTGATATTAGTCATGTCTAGCGTTGTGTACATATTTTTCAAAATCAAAAACAACGCATGACACCGTAGCTGAACACCAGGCATTGGATAAGAGAGTACCAGTTGTGACACGGAATAAACATTTTTCTCAGTGATATAACAAGAGAAATCTCGGGTAAAACGTGTATTTAGCTTCATTAAACACTTATATGTATTTGTTCGTAATAGATTCTACTCAGCCCACGTCATACGACTCACACAGCGATCTTAGTACGTGCAAATATTTTCTGAGCAGGCCTGTGCGGCGCGTGCGGCCCGATGGGATTCAACATCTGTATTGGCCTTCAGCAGGCTGTATTGGCCTTCAGCGGCCTGTATTGGCCTTAAGCGGGCTGTATTGGCCCTCTATTGATCTTCTGTATGGGCCTTTTGCGACTGGTTTATCACAAGAAATGACAGATTTTATTATATTACCCGGTGATATTACATTACTCCGGAGATGTTATATTATTCGTGCATTATTACATGACACAGGAGACCCGGGATTAAACCAGGGTCTGGTCATACCAAAGACTTTAAAAATGGTACTTGTTGCTGCCTCGCTTGGTTCTAAGCATTGAGAGGTTAGAGCAAGGAAACATGACTGGTTGGCCCAGTGTCAGTGTAATGGGTGGGATGTCATATCTGGTGTCTTCAGCATGATACTTCAGTGGCGGCAGCACTTTGGCGATGGGAACTCGAAGACACATTATGTATACACACAGCTAATGATTTGTCCCCGTCGTATGACTGAAAGACTACGACGTAAATCCACTAGCACACATACATACATAATGAGAAGTCTAATAACATTTTTATGAACATCAATCCGCCTGTGAAACTATTGCACATACACTGTTTCTCTAAACTGTAATTATGCTTCACAGACTTGTGAGTATTTAGTAGCTCACCATGGGAACCTTTGCCGAAAAGAACAAGAATCCGTCCTACAGGAATCTGTTTGCTGAGCCCATGACAATGTGGATGTAGGCCTATCCGGCAAATTGAAGACATCCGTTAAAAACTACTAGGGAGACATGATGTCTAATACACAGTTAACTGTTCTACCAGGGACTGTATTAATCTATATGACTGCTTCTAAAACACAACAGATACATACTTTCACATAATCTGGACATACTGTATCAATTTATCACACTAAACACTTTTGGGTATTTATAGCGCTGGGCGTCTTTGCCCTATAGATGGATGGACAGTCTAGCTAGAATATGTCATCTTTGCAGACTGCTGACAGTGGGTCTGTTTTTTTTAAATATTTTTATATTTTATATATATGATAGTCTTTTCGCTATTATTTTTTATTCCTCCCCCAGTTTTCCTGATAATCTTTATCATTTCTACCAGACTGGCCCAAACACTCAGGAGCCTCTCACTAATGCGGTCGCTGCGAGTTGAAGTCAAGGCTCATACTGGCTTCCTGTCCGGCCGTAGGAAGGCGTGCCAGTAACCTGCAGATACGCGTGTTATTACATAACATGGTGTAACACTCCTGACTTCGAGGCGGACGAGCTAACCACTGGGCCACCGAAGCGGTTACTGCTCATTATGTGCCAGGGAGAGAAACATGACAGTCACATAATGACGCCCAGCTCTGTTTGCCATGATGCTTTGCTGGATATCGCTAAGCCGATAGCGCACATTTGTACACCAGCTTAATGTAGACCACACCAGTTCTCGTAGGTCGTGACCACACGGTGAACAGTGGTGGAGTAATTCTTCAGTGTGGCGTAAAACATAAATTCAAACAAATAAAACTGTTAAAAACATTACTTGTAGTCTACACACATAAACTAGTACTAAATTCCACCTGAGGCGGAAGTGTATGCTGTATGTGGGCCTAAGGTAAACATACGGATTTCTACTTTGTTATAAATTAAAACCAACTATAGACTACCTGATTGTTTGCTCTGAGGCACAAACTGATGATTCATGTAAATAGTGTGCACAGATCTAGCCCCGGCGTTATGCTTTGCTAATTCAGAAACAGAGAACTGATTTGCGCCTTTATATACACAGCCTACTTATTTACATAGTTCATTTGGAATCACTATTTGTGGTAAGAGTGTCAGCGTCAATGGTAGTTTAAGCCAAGTTATTGACAGTGTGTGTCTTTACTGAGCTTGCTGATCTGGAGACAAATCCGGTAAACTATTCACTTTAGATTGACAATGTTTCCAACATAAATAAGCTGTAATATGAACGCAGGACCTTAGCAATAAGACAGCGTTTTTCATGTCAAGTGATGGCTCAGGAACCAGGCATCTTTGCTCTATAGACAGATAGCTGGACAGCAGCTAGAGTATGTTATCTTTGTAAGTCGCGGACGGTGTTTTCATGTTTTCCTTATATTCTGTCTTTTCCCTGTCATTACCATTCACCCCCCCCCCACTCCCTCCTGATAATCTTTATCATATGTGCCAGTATGGCCCTGTAGGCCCATGCTGTTATAGTGTGATATATACGCATACTGTTCATCCACGATATCCACTGTAGCCTGTGAGTAATACTCTGTTTACGCCCACATCATAACTGCATTGTTGGACAGACCTGTAGTTGCTATGGAAACGACCTTGATCCATACTGACGAGGCAGATTGTTGTGTTTCATGCAAAGGCGTTGTGGCCTCACAGAACCGAAAGTGAAAGTAACGTGTTTTCCAGGGGAAATTTAGCAGAGAAATGAGCGAGAAAGCTAGTTTTGTTACAATTCTGCCGTTATAGTCACAGGCGACTTGTCTTGGGGTAAGACTGTCAGTGTGGATACAGCTGTGGGAGGCGCTAAACACAGGTCCAGGTAAGGAACAGGTCAAGCATACACAACTGAAATGTGTTGTATATGCCCATATATAGTGTAAACTGATTCTACCACTACAAGGCAAAAGCAAAACCACAACGAGCTGACATGTATGTGCATAGACATAGTCCGTATTGCCGTGAAGGCTGAGCTGAGCTGAGCTGAGCTGAGCTGATCTGTAACTCAATAGGATTTCGTGCGTGGCCTGCTGGTTGGCGTGTTAACACAGCACAATATGATTTCTGAGAATCCAGCTCTTGCACGCTCCTCCTCCGGTCATAGTGCGTTGAAAGATCTGCCCCCAAGCTGTGGATGGTCGTGGGTTTACCCCGGTTTCCTCCAACCCTATTGCCATAGCGCCATTGTAGAAGTGAAATATTCTTAAGTAGGGCGAAAAACACCGATGAAATAAGTAAATAAATAAATAATGATACCAGAGGAGATTTTGACCTGAGAGGAGAGGTTGAGCGAGTGTGTGTGTGTGCGTTGGGGAAGGTGGGCGAGTTTGAGGAATGAGCTAACCATAGAAGCCTCATACTCCTAAATCACCGAGGACACAATCTGTTAGCGGCGTGCCTTTGATTATCTTCAAATCTGAGCTCCATTTAACCTAATCGACTGGAGCTCTCGTGTCACTTCTGGAAACTTATAGTCAATTAAGAACCATTGTAGAAGTGAAATATTCTTAAGTAGGGCGAAAAACACCGATGAAATAAGTAAATAAATAAATAATGATACCAGAGGAGATTTTGACCTGAGAGGAGAGGTTGAGCGAGTGTGTGTGTGTGTGTGTGCGTTGGGGAAGGTGGGCGAGTTTGAGGAATGAGCTAACCATAGAAGCCTCATACTCCTAAATCACCGAGGACACAATCTGTTAGCGGCGTGCCTTTGATTATCTTCAAATCTGAGCTCCATTTAACCTAATCGACTGGAGCTCTCGTGTCACTTCTGGAAACTTATAGTCAATTAAGGCAGAGAATACTTTTTAAAATTAGTCTGGTATGAAAACATTTATCCGTGCTGCACAATGCAGCAGAGCCCAAACTCCTCACAGTGCAGGCACCGCTGTCAACACTCGCATTAAAATCACTGCAACAACTACCAAAATTTTGTACACAAATGTGTAAAGAGTGTAAACTCTGTTTATTGATTATCAGTCCTTGCCAACGATACTCCAGTTCTGCATGTAACACGGGGTAGAAAAGTCAAACTTGTCCAGCGCTTAGAACGAGCGGTACAGAGTGACACATGAGCATGCGTGTAGGCTCCTGTAACAGGAAGTTTGGAATTTCAGTGTAATGATACTGGAGATCCCCTTGCGGCAGGAAATCACCAGGGGACTTAAAACTCCCGTGTGATTTACTTAACACCTCAGTGTAACGACACTGTGCTCGAAACATCTTGTGGATGTAGACTGAATTACCCGAGGATCCAGGTAGGTTAATAGAGATCACCCGGTTCGGTGTATTTGGAGGGTAGAGGTCGAACTTCCTCGGGCAGTATTATAGCAACTAAGGCCTACAGGTCATTGTGACAGCTGCTGTTATAATCTTGAAGAATCTGTTAAAAAGTTATGACAACAAAACCTTGTGTTAAATAGTAGTTTATTATCATTCGAGGTCACGCGCCTTTCTACGTGATCCTACGGTACCGAGACAAGGCTCGTGTATAGATGAGAGCCATCAGCGCATTGATTCCCCCCCCCCCCCACCCTCCCCCTAAATTTGCGGTGTGTTCAGATTCAAGCAAAATACCTGCATCTGCTTGTAAATTTAAGCAACTACCTGCATTTGAATTAATCAAAAAACACCCAAAATAAAAATGAACCATTTACACACGTATTAGCTATTGAATATTAATTTATTCAACATGGCGGTCCCACGAAAGGCAGCATGAAAGGAGAGTTCGAAGAAGTAGCCGCGTATGCCATGGCAAGCGGTGGCGTTTCTGTAGAGTTAAATCCTAAGGAAGTCACCGCTCTTCGTGCAGCATGCGAGAAAAGAGATGTCATTGCAGTCTAGTCGACTGGGTATGATGTAAGTCCTGTATATCAGCTTATGCCTTGGGTCATCATCCAGCGTCGAGAACACAGTGAGGAACTCACGATAAATATTGTTGTATCCGCTGTGAATTCTGTTATGCAAAATCAAGTGCTAAGTGTGTAAATATATTTAAATTGCCATAGTTTAGCGTTAGCACGGGCGGAGATGGTCATAATACCCACGGACGCCTGTAAAGAGCGCACTGCTCAACAGTTTGGTACGTTCGCTATCGCGTGCAGTTGTTTACATACGTCGAAAGTAGTCCTCTCTGATGAGGTGACGTAATGCACAAGCTCGCTTTCGACGTCGCTGTTGTAAAAAGTATGGCGCCCATGTCTATTAGGACACAGACCCCCATTACAACTTCCGTTTTTCGTTGACGAATGTAATTCTGTGTATTTTAGGGTATAAAGTCTTTTTTTGCCCCCAGGCGGCCATTTTTGGTGTATAGGTGCATGTTTGGTATTAAAATGCTGGAAATTGCCTAAACTTTGATGAGGTATGAGCTTTATTGATTGAAAGTTTGGAATTCTGGGCGAGAGGACACAAGGTGTGCTGTGGCCTATTGGAGATGTGATCTCAATGGATTCAGTAGGTACATCTCAATTTTAGAATGGTTTATGTGTATGTGTTGGTTGGCTTTTCCGGTGACGTTTTGGGACTTGTAGAAAACAGTAAAATAATAGGTATTGTGCTGTGGGGCTTTGGTTAATATGCTTAAGTTGCATAGGACGTGTGCATACTGATGGGTGAAATGTGTCAAGTGAAGTTTCTCATAATGACCTGAAGTTTTCCATTCCTTTATAGAACTTCCTTATTGCTATGGGGAATACAGAGAGTGGGCTTACTCGGATATTTGAGGGCACTCAGGTAAGGTTTTGGTTTTCACCTGAAAACCCACGAGTTTATCTCAAAGCTTTCGATTTTAAAAGCCATGTACTTCTATGACTTCCGGTTTCACATATAATACATCTATTTGATGTTAAATCAAAATAAATAAATTAAATATATAAATAAATACAAACAAACACACACACACACACACGTATATATATATATATATATATATATATATATATATATATATATATATATATATATATATATACGTGTGTGTGTGTGTGTGTTTGTTTGTATTTATTTATCGGATTTAACATCAAATAGATGTGTTATATGTGAAACCGGAAGTTGTTTGATGAAAGCTAGATTGAACAGGACGGATTGACCAATACAGACAAGTCCACTGGGGTAGCTATTAAAACTATAAAATGGCAAAACAAATAGAGTACAAGTTCGAAGGCAATATAGGCACAGGGGCTACAGGACTTGTTTAAATCTTTATTCTACTTTCGTGTAATCACCGATTAAAATTGGAACAAAACGCAATCTCGCCCAGGCTTGCCTAGCGTTATCTCACATCAGACACGATAGTGCTATACGAAAAGATTGCAGCATAAACCCAGGGCAATAACGACGATGTGATCTGATCACTTGTCAATTTATCTGAGTTAGGGTTTTATTCCAATTGTTCAGGTAAATACTAAAGTAGAAGCAAGTTACTCGCCCCCTAGCATCATGGCTTGAGGAGAAGAAGGTACAAAGATATATGCAGTGGTATTTGTTGCAATGTATTAGACGTCGCTGGTCTAATAGGCCTGTTACTGAAAATACTGCATTATCATCACATTTAATACAAAGCGCCTTAAAACAATGCAATCAGAACCACTATTTCCGAACAAACAATAAATATATGACACAGCGCAGTTTCCAATGCATTCCGCAGTACCATACTCCACTAATAAGCTTAACATATTGCAAGATATTATAGATATTCCGAAAAAAACTGAAATTCCTATATTTGACTTTTCAATATACTGAAGATTTGACAAAATAAAATTTTGTCGAAATATTGAAACATCAAATATGCAACTTCTCCGTTTTATAGAAGTATCTGTGCTTTTGCACGATACAATAGTTAGCCTATATGTTGCTGTTGTTTCAGCCAATAGAGTGTTCTCCACGCGTAGAAGAGAGTGACTTCCAGAGAATCATCCAGTCTGGGGTGACAGAAAAAGACCGGCGTGTGCTGAGGGGCGGGATGACCCTGCTAGGGGAACACCCTTCCTGGGTGTGGAAGAATGCTGTTGTCCGCTGTATAGGCGACGACATTGACTTCAGTTTTTACTGTGGCGGCTGCACCAACCGGTTCGTGGTATGTTTTGATGGCCACGACGAGGTGAGGAAACAATGCAACAACACCAGCTGGGCACTCTACCTCTATAATGGCGCTCTGCACATTTGGGGAAATCTAAAACAGCTGGCGTCTCTTGGAGCTCCTGCGGCGCTGAAGGCAATCATGAGGCCGTGAAATGTTCTTGACTATATCATGGCAAATTCTATATCACGTGGGGGAAATTATCTATCTTAACGACGACTACACGAATCCATAGGATTTGTGTCGTGTGACGATATAACAATATTATCCACATAATCAGCAGTTAAATAGATATTATTTGTGTTCATGCATCTGCGTAGACTTCAATATAGAAGGTGTATTAGGTTAAGGCTTTTATGTGGCTTTATGTGAATAATGCCTGGTGACTACATTCCACACCAGCCTGGACCTTACAACTAACTGACTGGCTTACAGAGAAAGTCATGCAGGAAATACGTTGGTGAATGTGTTTACAGCGGTAAAAATACAGGACGGGGAACTAATAGATGAAGGGAGATAACTTTGTTTTCCTGACTCTCCCAGTGAATGATATATATGAAGTCCGCTCTGAACAATTACGAACCATTATGATCATTCAGTATCAATCAAGTAATTTTCCAGTAAGGCTGAGGCCCAACTTATAAAGCCTTAAACTCAGCTCCTAAAAGCGGTTGTTCTCTGCTCTTTATTAGACCCTAGGCAAACGAGGTCGCGTGTTCGAATCCAGCTCTCACTGTTTCTATCGCAACTTTAAGTCATAGAGATTCCGCCAGCTGTAAATTTTACCACCTTTAATTAAGTGAAAATTCTTGAGCAAAACGATAAACACCAATTAGATAGATGAATAACACAGTCTTTTCTGACACACTTTCCAGCACACAGCTAAAGTGCTCATAGTTACACGTCTTAGCTCGCCCTGTGCCGGCATTTGATATCCGCCATCAGTGTGAACAGTGGTTAAAACTTGTGGTTAAAAGTTCAACATTGATTTGAAGTTCATCATTCTAACTTACACTTCAGTGTTCAAAATTACGCTTTACTGAAGATTGTTTGTGAAGTACCGACTATAAAATGGTAATGTGAACTTCATTTGTAAACGAGAACATTAGACATGTTAGAAAAAAGTGGGAAAATAGGTGATATTCTGTAGCAGGCATTCATTCGTCATATTGGTTGAAGCAAATGATTTGCCAGTTCGAACGTTGCAGCAGACATTTGTATGCAAGTCATCCACCATAATGGATGATCTGGGTAGATAATCGCAAGACCAGTTTCCAAAACAACATTAAACGCAAGCAGAATTAAAAAATGTGTAAATATGCTCGTGTGTGAAGATTTCTTAAAGATTTAAACAGATTATACTGTTTCCAGGCTGTTTAAATTTCTGTGGTAGTAAGCGAAGTATCCAAATCTGGATGGGCCTCGACTGTCTATAGCAGAACCGTCTCTGTACGTACGTTCGACTCTTTGTGTAAAGTCCCAGACTTGCAGTGTTTAACAGCTACAGCTTTATTTTGTGCGGCAGCTAATCTTACAAGCTTCGACATACTGACACAGTTACGATATACTTTTACAAGTTTCCTGCTTCTCTTACCAAGACCAAACAAATCAGTGGTGTCATACATTGTTAGTTAGACCTGCGCTTGCCGCGTCTTAAAAGAGATCATATATTGTGGAAATGTATGTTTGGATGTACTGAGTTTAGCTTGGCTAAGCTGACGGTTCAGAGCGACAAATTGTGTCGCTCTGTGAAATAAACTGCTGGATAAATTATGCATTTATTATGAGATTTTTATAATGATTTCATGTCTAACACCCTGTATGAGCTTGGCAGATTATGGGGACAGCCGTTACACGAAATATTCTGAACATCACAGACGGAAGACAACATCAACTATGAGCAAACGATGAAGTTGTGAGAAAAGTTTCATTTGTGGGCTAGAACCTATACGATTCTTTTTATCAACAACAAAGGTATACATGTTCAAAGGTACCAGTAGTTGCAAAATTAACAGCCTTGTCATAGGAGAAGTTTACAGGTATGTGTTTTGTAGAGCTGAGGCGAAACCCCACACCGTCTAGAGGTTGCTACAGACCTTTCTCTTCATACATCTAAATGGAATGCTTATGCCCAAAATTTAGATATTATTATTATTTCTGTATTAAAATAACTGTGCATCACTGTGTCATTAAATCCCTTAATCTGGCCGCCTGGTGTTTGTGTCCACTTCTTTTGACTCATTTTCAGTGGTATATATCAGATGGGATAACTGTATGAGTTGACTGCTGAAAGTTTTGTACTATGGAATCGTGAAACATTTATTCTTATCTGAATAAATGTGGATTTATTTTCTTCATTGAGGTCCGGTTGTGGCGTAAAGCCATGATTATTGAGGTCCGATTTTGTAATCTACATGTCATGAGCGATGCGAATCGTCATTGTACAGGAGAATCCAATTAAACCAACCAAACAGAGCGCTGGATTTCAAATTCAATTTTGAAAAGTATGACTTAACTGATATTAGTATCGTATGATGGCTGATAGCGGCCATTTAAACCAAGACCTTTGAAGCCCAGCGCAAAGATGTTGGAAAGTGTGGAGGTACCGGTTTAATTAATATCGCGGGACCCGCCCCTTCGGCGACCTTCGGGAAGGGCACGAAAAAAAAATGGACGCTGTCAGCAACCATAGTGATGTCTTCACTCTGCCATAACATTTTTAGTTTTGTCTACATGCAGAATTTATTGCCGAATGTACACAACTGTTCATGGTCAATGTCACTTAGAACATTGGCTACTGAACGGTGAACGACTGTCCTTTCTACAGACTTCGTAAACCATTCTCGGTTCAGTTTACTCAGATTTTCCAGCTTTATTGACCAGTGCTTATATTTTGTGACAAAAGGATTGACATTAATTTAATAGCATCAGATTGATGTTAAAAATGTCACATCATTTGTGTAGCCCGCCATGATCTTCAGTATTTCCTATTGGAGCGTAGGGAATCTGGGATTTGGGTCAATACGAAAACGGGTCGTGTGTTGAATTGTATCCATAAATTGGCTGGAAGCAGCAGATTTGTCAGAATTTGTGGCCTTTGTATTAATGTTTAATAGAGCAATATTTTATTTGAGTGCTGTTTTACGATTTACTCAAGAATATTTCAATTATGCGACGGCGGTCAGCATCATGGTTGGAAGAAACCGAGCACTGCTCGAGGGAAACCCATGGACATCTGCAGGTTTATATGACAGGCCTTCTCTGACTAGAACTCATAGCGATCGTATTGGCGAGAGGCTCCCTAGTAAGTACTTCGAGCTGCCACTGGGCCACTAAGTATCTAGTTAGTTGAATGCAGTTAAAGTATATCAAAATTTTGTTTGGACAGAATTGAAAACTATTTGAACACCTTACTAGAGGTTACCAAGGTAACAAATACTATGACTTTACTTCCAGCAACCACTGCTCAAACATATATTGGTCATGCTAGGTTGAGTTTTTGACATCTTACAGAGAACAATTCAAGCTGCATGTGGACGTCATGCTACCGCTTGAAAGTTAGGGGATATATGTTTTTGCAGTTGAAATTGAAAAATTACTACATAAATAATCAGAAAAATCAAAATCTAAAAAAGCCCACGTGCGTCGCACCGGCTCCAAGGGTCAAACTTGTCGAGTGGTGGAAGTGATGTAAAGCAAGCGTAGAGAGTATTTTAATGTAACAAATTGATAGTCATCTTCGGGTTGCTAAAAACAAGTTTTATAGTTTCCGTTGTAGGCCTATATTTCCGTCATAGGCCTATATCTATTCACTGCTGCGAAAATATTTTTAGGCTTAAGTAGAATAAGTGTCTTTCCCTCATAGCAAGTCTTGGGATATCAAATCAGTTTGGAAGTGTTTTTATCATCCTTGTCTTACTTATACAACGGACAAAGGAATACAAAATGCTCCGGAATCTCAGACAGTTATTCCGATAGCTGTGTTGTTCCTAACATCTACAGCTTAAGGCTATTCCATTCTCGTATTACTCATGGAAATTTCAAAACTTATTTAGTCTTGTCCTAAACACAACCTGCTTTCCATCGTTGTTAACTTACATGGTGTCGTATTATAAACTAACGCTGTTTCGCCATTCCTTAATTGGTACATAAGTAATAGCTTTACTACATGTATTTTCCTCTTATTTTCTAAAGTTTCTCACCGAGTATCAAGATATAACGAATTTCTGCTGCAGTTAAAAAGACCTGTTACGATGCGTGTTGCAGTGAGCTGTAGCTGTTCTAGATTCGGTAGCAGTGCAGCCGTCCCAAACACATGATCCATGTTCTAGTATGGGTCTAAAGAAAGATAAATACAGTATGTATGCAAGAATGACCACAGACCGTTACTTGCCCAGGTGGCACATCAGCTGAGATAGATTTAGATACTGACTGAGGTGTACCTACCAGAACAGGCTGGTTACGGTTGCCTACATAGGTATGCAACCAGTCAAGAACATCGTCCTAGATACCATTTTGTTGCGTCTTAAACAACAAGGCTTTGTGCCAATCTGTATCAAAAGCCTTGGATATATCGCAGAGAACTATTTACTCCTTTATTTATCGACTGACAAAGTGCTGTGAGAGAATCCAGTAAGTTTGCAATACAGTCGAGTGTCTTGGTAGAAACCCTGCTTGATATTCATAGAAAGAAACTGTCGAGTAGCCCATAAGGGAAATGAAAACAAAGCTGTCATTTAGCTCGTTTGCTTTCTCGATATACCTATTGTTACGTTTTGCTTAATAAGTAAAGGAATAACTGTTGATTTCTTGTTATCCCTGATCGCGTTAACAGTGTTGGAGCCAAATTTCGAGTTTTCACATCTACTTTTTGTGAAGAGGTTTTTTCATATTATTGACTTTATTTCGGCATTGCTTGTATTTTGCCCGCATCGCTTTTTTTAGCGGCTTTCTTTTCCATTGCGTTTTGTGAATTCTTTTCGTAATCACATTTTTTTGTGCTTTTTTTCCTTTGTCGGTATCAGTACAATTATCAAAAAATTGTTGCCAATTAGTTGTCAAGGTCAAAATCTTCAACCTTATCTATCCAGGCCTGTCTTGAGTATGACTGGAAGACATTACAAGATATAGCAAAATCGATAAATGGAGCTCTACGGTCACTCACCCCTCTGTCCGCTTTAATAACACCACAATGAAGCACACTTAAATCACCATAGATTGCGACTGGATGAAGGGCAGTGCTAGATTTTCCAGTGACATGAGTAGGTTCGGTGATAATATTTTAAAATTTTGTTGTAATGAAATGAATTCAAGAAAGCGAGATTTATTATATAATACATTATCGTTCAGATCATCTGTTAGGATTATAGTTTTACTAGTTTTCCAACATATTTTTATGAGATTTAAAAGTTGCGCATGGACTGCTGGGAATTATGTGTACGACGTGTAGAGAAGAATTTCTTTATGCCTTATCGTTATCTTAACGCTCAATGTTGTATCGTGTACAATGAATCTTACTAGATATATATACCAAAATACCTCCCCAAGGGATTAGGCGAGTCGAGTCTGTATCTTTCCTGGAAGGGGGATGATAATCACAATTGAGGAGAGTACTATATTTGTGATAATAGTCTGTGTCTGTGTCACCGTATGATCCCAGACAGTGTGCGTCTTTTTACGGTTTTACGGTAGACTCTGAACATCTGGGGAATGACCCGCCCTCAAACTCACAATGTCCCCAAGATAAAGCTGAACCATGTACGTTCCGACGACTTCAGTGTTACGAAAGCGTGTTGAATTCCAGTGATAGTGCCAAGTCTCATCTTTACTATACAGACAGGATGGATACAGCTGGAGCTTAACGCTCTGGCAAGAACTTTCAAAACTGTCCTTTGAATAACATTTACAGATGACTGACAGCGGCTCTATTTTAATACGCCGCCACCAAAACGGGGGATTGTTGGTGGGGTTTAAACAGTTTTCAACACAGAGTTTTAACTTTTGAAGGATGCATGGATACACAGATGACGATTTGTCTATTTGCGCGGTTGTCATGGCTACCAGATTGCCATTTTGCCTATATATGCTATGTAAATAGATATGATGTCGTGTCCGGGCTACAACTCCCACTGTTTTCTGTGTTTAATTTTTGATGGATACATACTTACATAGATGACGATGTGTCTCGACTCATATTTGTACATTTCCGCGTTTGTCATAGTTGCCAGATGGCTTTTTTCCCTATGAATACTATGTAAATAGATATGGTTTCTTGTCCGGGCTATAACTTCAACTGTTTAAATATGTAGAGCTTTAATATTTGGTGGATACGTGCATGTAGATACACAGACTACGATGTGTCGCGACTCACATTTGTACATTTTCGCGGTTGTCATGGTGACCCGGTAGGGGTTATGCTCACCTCAGTGATGCTGGTATTCAAACAAATGCAGTTCTTGGGGTGTATATTGTGTTAACTTGAACTCATATTTTTTTACGTTCATCCCCTATGTTCACCCAATTTGCCTAATATTTCTCATCATTTTGTACCAGAATTACGGCGTACAACACCAGTAAAATAAATAACTAAACAGAATTGATTTTTTTTTTTTTTTTTTTTTTTTTTTTTTGATTGGTGTTTTACGCCGTACTCAAGAATATTTCACTTATACGAGGGCGGCCAGCATTATGGTGGGTGGAAACCGGGCACAGCCCGGGGGAAACCCACGACCATCCGCAGGTTGCTGACAGACCTTCCCACGTACGGCCGGAGAGGAAGGCAGCATGAGCTGGTCTTGAACTCACAGCGACCGCATAAACAGAATTGATTCTGTTATTCAGAAATGTTGTTTCCATCATAACCGTGTTTTTTCCCATGATGCTTTGATAGTATGACATGTACAGGTGCACTTTTCCCATAATATCCAAGGTAAACTGTGAGTAACAGCTTTTTTTGCGTACATCAATGTACACTATACTGTGGAATACGCATGTGGACGAGCCGTATTGACGCTGGAGTTGTTTGTTTTCATGCGTATAAGCGTTGTGAGCTTGGAGAATCGAAAAGGAAACAAACTGGATTTCGTTGAGTACGTTTAGTGGAAATTTACATGAGTCAGCTTTTACTTAAGTCTGCCCCTATACAGTGACAGGAGAAAGGCCCTGGTGTAATTCTGTTAGTACCGGCACAGCCATGTCAAACACAGGTAAGGAATAGATAAGATATATAATACTGGCATGTTCTCTTCTCATTCATTTTCATGTTACAAAAACTTATTACAAAAGACCAAAGTAAAGCTCCGGCGAGCTTGTCTACAGGTCTATACATGTAGTCCATATACATGTGAACGCAGAGCTGAAACTCTTATGAAACAGGAGGCTTTTGGAGGGGGGTAAATTTGACCCAGAAATTTGTGGCGGCGGTGGTGGTGGTGGTGGCGGTGGTGGTGGTGGCGGTGGTGGTGGTGGTGAGGGATGGGGTAGGGGTTGGGGGGTGAGTTGACGTTGGGGTGGCGTTTGCAGATGGACTATCACACCAGTTATATTTTCAGGTTTTGAGTAAGCACGTGTGCTTCTCCTCTCTCAGATACAGACACAGAGATTGGCGGCATAAATTGTTACATATATTAGATATGAAACTCATATGTGGTTGTATGAGAATAACCAGAAGGGATCGTTAGCACTGGCCCGGCGTAACTGAAAGCATTCCAGCTGTTTTGCTATAAAGATTCTTAGATTGAGAAGACAAGAGTTCAACAGTTTGTAAGCACTGTGCCCCCCCCCCCCCCCCCCCTTCACCACCAACAAAAAATGTCTTAAATTACTTTGTACGTAAAGAAGTGTAGAATGGAAAAATATATAGAAAATGACAATTGCCTCTTGTACATCATTTTGTGTACACATGTTACACGTTTTCAAATTCCTCCTCGAACTTGATACTACAACGGTGTCCGGATTCTATTCTTTGTGGAAGGGATAAAGTTCTTAATCTACACACTGCTTTTCAGTGATCAGTATTTTCATTTTATCTAAATGAGTCTTGAAGCCGACATCACATTTTATATATCTATAACGAATTTAGGTGATTCGGTTTCAGCAAACATCTCTTTACTTAAACATTTCACAGAACCGTTTGATATCCACACAACCAGCATTTAAGCACATTTCACCGGAACCATATCTATAGGTGTATTGTTTGCATCTGCCATCGAATTCATACAGACTTTTTTCACACATCTCCATATGTTGGCGCGATACATTTTTCGAAATTATGTTTTCTGAACTGGTTATTTTCAGAAGATATTTTACATTTTGTGTATGTAATTACTGTGGTGACTGCAGGTACAGTGATTTGATATCAAGTTCACTATACTTGTGGGCCTATCTTCATACATTTGATGTAGGCAAAGTGACGCCTAGCAACTGTTTAAAAAAGTTAATATGGATACGTTCCAGAGCAATACCTTCATGGAACCCCCATGCTTCACAACCATAGCTAGCCGTAGCCCGAACAAATGTATCAAATAGCTTTGAAATTACACTAATCACGAGACCCAAGTTTAATACCTACAAAATGGAACATTTACAGAATTAAAGCTTATGTTTAAAAATTACAAATTTATAACAAGACCATGCCTGAATAATCAAGCTCCATGTTATAATATGTAACACTGACCTGTAAACAATCTACAGGTACGTTTTTACTGTCGGGCGTGTTGGGACAAGTGAGTGAACTATTCAAATGATGTCTGTTGCTACTTCTATGATTAAATTGCAAGTCAGTGATACGGTGCATTTGAAAACAGCACATGCTTGAAAACAGACGGCTCTGTAGCCTAGTCTTACATTATGATAGACTTTATCTTTTCCTTTCTTTATAGGACGTCCTAATATAGCCATGGGGAATATACAAACTACCCGGATATTTGAAGGCTCTGAAGTGAGTTTTTTTCCTGATAATATATAATGAAAGACGATCGTGTATCGGAACACGTTTTAGAAGTTATGTACTTCTATGACATGTATATTATTGCAGTGTTAGCCACACCGCATTTAATATAATCTCAGTGGATGACATGTGAGGATAAAGATTATCCGATATTAAACACTATGATCCTCATTCTACAATACTTAATCAGACTTTTTCACCGACTACAGCCGTCACATTACATTACGAACAATTCAAAGTATATGACGATTTACCGTTGCTTTCCCCAGGGCTGTGCCCGGTTTATATACACACATGTACTTGTATCTCAGTACCGGACTACGAAAATAAACTATAACATTTTAATGATCCTTTTAATACGGGAATTGCTCTCTTTATCACTGAAACGACAACTTAAAGTTGTACAAAATCTTGAGAAACGTCAATGTCACAGGAATTAAGGTCATGAAATTCATGTCGGAAAAAAACTGTATGCTACATTTCTATCCTCTTTTAAGTATCCGCCAAAATAAATAAATGAATAAATAATGTATACTATTTTACGAATTAATATTACTTTTTGTGTTCAACTTATAATGAGGGTATGCAATCAGCTTTTTATGGCAGACAGCGTCTGTCTTTAATGTTGGCTAGCTACCAATTCTGCATGAGCCTGTCAATCATTCAGCTGCATGTTTAATCAATGTATTACACCGAAATGTATTACACAGCGCAGTGTCCAGTATATTCCATTGTAACATTCTACATATTAATGCACTGCACGCAGTTGTTGCTTTGTAGCAACGTAGGGTGTTCTCCGCGTACTGAGGAGAGTGGTTGTACGATGTAGCAGTATAAAGACATTAAAACAGAGCCATCCGATGAGTAAACCACTATTTCGTTTTTGTACGATAATTCTGGACACAGTGCAGTTTCTAGAGTATTTCAAGATAATATACTGTTGTTGTAGTTTCTGCAAATAGAGTGTTTTTCGCGTATAGAAGACAGTGACTTCCTAAAAATGATCAGTCTGGGGTGACAGAAAAAGACCGGCGTGAGCTGAGTGGTAGGGATGACCATTCTAGGGGAACACCCTGACTGGGTGTGGAAGAATGCTGTTGTCCGCTGTATGGGAGACAAAATCGACTTCTGCTTCTGGAGTGGGAGCTAGCACCAACCTGTTCGTGGTAGGCCTATGTTTAGATGAAAACGACGAGGTGAACAAACAATGCAACAACACCAGCTGGGCGCTGTATCTCTACAACGACGTCATTCAGGTTTGGGGGCTGCTGAAATGGCTGAAATTGTTCTTGAAAATGTCTTGAAGAAATACGTATGATGTGGGTAAAATTACCTGTGTCCATTACGAGACATTCGCATTCACCGTTTTGCCCACTGATGTTACATGTTGTGATGTCACCTTGTTTAAATCATTACGAACAAACAACCAATGGCTTCAACTAAATTAATGTCCATGGAAAATGGACGGAAGCGATGTATGCATCGACATATAAGCCAACGACGACAGAGAACGTGTGATCATGTGTTTTTGTAGGTTGCTGTGAATAATGCTTAACCGTTATACTGCCACGCCCACGCACGTGGTGAACAAACTCGGTGAGGCCTTTACATTTAACCCACAGCTTTAACCAGAAAGTCAAACAGAAAACACGCGCAGCATGCCGTCAAAAGGCGAAGATGTTGACCGATAGTAAGAATTACAGGGATATTATTAAAAAGCACTAAAAGAGGGACATAACTCTTTCGATGGTTGAGCAGCCACCCGCCTATGGGAAGGGGCGCTCTGTAAATTCGTGGCAACGGTAAAGTAAATGACTCAATACTGAAGCGTGTATAGGAACTCATATATATATTGTTACGGTATTGAAAACAGCAACAGAAAACAGACTCAGTGACTCAAATATTACAATGCTTTATATATATAAAATGAGTCGTACAGTTTTACAGACAGTTCAACAACAACAACATAAAAAAAACATACACATCAGTATTACCGGTCTTTAAAAGTTTCCAGTTCACCTTTGTATCCCAAGGAACGTATTCCAGGAGATCCTAACGTAAAGACCATGGGATAAACACACAATTCACAAATTGTCCCAGTCGGGTACTTCGCTAGGTTAGCGAACGCGAACACAGGTTACACAGAACTGGAACAGTCAAGCCTTTGAATGACGTCACACCCGCAGAGCACAACACAGGGTAAATACAGGCATGGAGGTATAATCCACTTTAGAACAGTTTCCCGCAGAAACTCACAAAACGAGCCGTTCAGAGACGTAGAGTAATGTCACCTTGTGGCAGAACGAACGTCCTTTACAAAACTGAAAACTTTCAGTTTAGAGTCCTTGACGACCCTGTCGGTCAGGTGAGGTCAGCGTGTTAAACAAACTACACAGTCACACACTGTATAATCATAATAAAGATCCGAACACCAATAAACGTGACTTCCGCAGAAATTCACATAACCAGACATCAGTACTACTGTGGTACACAAACGGTGCCGGCATAAAAAAATCTGTCCTCCCAAATGAAACTGGCATCACCAGCTCATATCAAAATAATGGACTCCATACGAGAGCGTCGCACACTCTCCTGGCTCCCAGTGGATGCAGCAAAACTCCCTCCACTCTGCACAGAAAACACGGCTTATATACGCTCCAGGTGGATTCAACTATTCTTAAACACAGAATTAACAGCCAATGAACAGCCAGTTAAATAAACAGAGCATTGAACAAGGTGTCTTTCCCGCCAGGTCCGCGCTGTACATATATAACAGGGCCTGTTTACGCTTATAACATATAACACAAAGGTCCGCAGACTAACAGTACATGAAGAACGTTAAATAGTCATACATAACAATATGTCAAGGCTCAGTTGGCTCATGGCGACCGTGAGGCCCGTGGCCACCTAGATCACGTGTTCAAAGCTATTCCTCACGTTTTCTGTGGCGGCTTTAAGTCGTGAGGTTTTCATGAAGCTTTCATAGTGTTAACTGGCCCTAGCCAAATGCACATTATAACATACACTGTCAAGGTAGTGAAGGGCTTACTTAGCAAAGCGAGCTTCAAATAACCGGCCCCTAGCCTTTGCCATATGAGTGAAAACTTGAGTCGAGCACAACGTTAGACGCCGATGGAATAGGCATACATATACATACGTATGTCCCCCATGATCCCATTTCACAGCACAAAAACAAATCGTGTAGAACCATGTACTGTTTTCGTATGACATCGGGCAATTATCACCTGATAAATATCATCGAGTGCTCTTATAATAAATATCTTATACATCAAGGAGAATCGGATCGATACCGGTACATCAACCAATGATGGTTTTCCCCGCCATAATATATAAGATCAGGCAATGTATTACATCATTTGTGAAAATTGAGAAACAATTGCGTATTAATTCTGAACTGTGGCTGGCACAGTGCTTGTCGAGGATTTGACATTCGTCAAAACGTCAGCAAGAGCAACAGTAATAATAATAGTAATAATAATAACAACAACAATAATAATAATACAACACTTGGTTTTCTTGGGCTGTTTTTTTTTCCATCCCTGGACGAGCCAGTGGTCATTTATTCGGTTCTTGAGCATGATTTTACATGACCCTTACCATGCCGACGTGGTCTGCTGTTACAGGGTGTATTTTAGGGATCAAAGGGGATGTGTAAATGTTCGCCACTTGACCAAACATGGTGTTTATCCAAGATCTCGTGGTAAAACTACAATGATAAAGTGTACTGAATCTGTTGGTCTCTCGCATACTCAGAAATCTTGAAGTAAGTATTTACCGTTTAGAGTTGCTGTTCATTGCGTAATCTGTATTACCTCCGTTTGTGTATTTTGATTCGTATTTCATAGCCGCGTCCAAGCATTCATTTTGATTGATTTTTTTTATTTGATTGATGTTTTACGCCGCACTGAAGAATATTTCACTTATACGACGGCGGCCAGCATTATGGTGAGAGGAACGTTGGACACAGGAAACACTGACCTTCTTGGTCAGCTGTATATAAATTCCGGAGCTGAATTTCAGTTGTTTTGTAATTAATGCTGCATTTGAAAAGAACAACTCAGTAACATTGTGCTGACATGATAAAGGTCATGATAGAGGTCATAGATCTAATCGGTAAATATGCCTAATACATCTACTTCGTTGGTGAGTCCGTGCCTACACTCTACACGTTGGTGTGGGAAGCTCATATTCTTGCAAGGAAAATGAAGTTATAACAATTTTATAACAATTTTTTTTTGAAATTGTTTAGACGTTTTAGTATCATATCACCGTAATAAATGAATTCCATTTGATCTCTTGCACTATGTGATCTCACGGCAGTATAGATGGATATTGGGAAATTGGAGCGATGTACTCTATTCCCAGAGACAGTGTTGTGGGTTGTGCTACTGCGGTGAGTTTGTTTTAAACGTTTGTTGGTGCAGCCATTGTAAAACAAATTACTCTCCACTGCCATTGTCCAGCATGCAGCATGCTTTAGAATAATTATGACATCACTCGAGGCATTGAGTTCTTGGTGTCGACAATAAGCTTATGGAATTTTGTTTATTATGAATTAGAAACAGTATTTTAACTGCATTTTCTTCTCCGTATTGTTTTGGTTTGTCTCTATATGTAAGACATATAGAAATTGTTAATTTTTTTTACAAGGTTAGAATTCTCTGTCTTTGTACTGAGGTCCTCAAGACCTCCTTCATGGTACACGTTGTCGTCGTTGCTCTGGGTTAACTCTCTATACTGTAACATGTTTACATTATATACATAGGTTTCCTCATAGTTTAGGAGTTAAATCAGCCAAAATGTTGGTTACAACGACAATTTTTTAATTTTTACTTTGTACACACAGACGATACATTATCATGATCACAACCAAGAACTTTAAAATAATGGTTTTTGTTTAATGCGAAAATGGAAATACAAATGTCGAAAACGTCCAACCACTAGACCATGGCGCAGCGAGTAAAATAAAATGAATCTACAGATACATAAGATGTCATTTAATCTTCAGAATACCATTGATACATATGTATTAGCTGGGAAAGGTGCACTCGGATCACCGGTGCATTAGGTATCCGGCGAGAACAGTGTCCATACACGAAAATTTATTTATTTGACTGGTGTTTTACGCCGTACTCAAGAATATTTCACTTATACGACGGCGGCCAGCATTATGGTGGGTAGAAATCGGGCAGAGCCCGGGAGAAACCCACTACCATCCGCAGGTTGCTGGCAGACCTTCCCACGTACGGTCAGAGAGGAGGCCAGCATGAGCTGGACTTGAACTCATAGCGACCGCATTGGTGAGAGTCTCAGGGTCATTACGCTGCGCTAGCGCGCTAACCAACTGAGCCACGGAGGCCCCTCATACACAAAAAGTCCATAAAGTTTCATGGCCATGAAAGATATGGCCGCTGTGCAGTAACCCACCAAAAGAGCTCGTATTTTTATATACCACAAGGCGACTGACCTTGATGATGCAAAATACTTTCGGAGAGACTTTGACGAGTACTTCTGCATATTGTCAAGGTTTCATTTGGGTCAATGTTAAAAATAGATTTTTTAATGTGACAAGTTTTGTAACATTTTGACAAATGTTATAATACATGCTTCTAACAAAGTCGATAAGACACTATACACTGTACTGTGGAATAGACATGTGGAGGCGCCGCATGTTTTCATGCATATAGGCGTTGTGAGCTTGCGGAATTGAAAGTGAAACTGGGTAAATGGATTTCGTTGAATAAGTTTCGTGGTAATCTACATGAGTCACCTTCTAATTCTGTCCCTGTACAGTGAGAGGAGACATTACTGGTGTAATTTTGTTAGTACGGCCACAGCCGTGTGAGGACGTCAAACACAGGTTCAGGTAAGTAGTAGATAAGACATATAACACTGGATTGTTCCCGACATGTTAATTGCCATGTTACACGAATACAAACTTAGTCCAAAGGACCGGTGGGCTGGTCTGCAGGTCTATACATGTAGTCCCTATACATATGAACACAAAGCTGAATAGCACATGTATCTGGTATCATACCAAACCAGAGGGGTTTGGAGGGGGAAATTTGACCCAGGAATGTGTGGCAGGGTTGGAGGTTGGGGGTTGGGGGCGTTTGCAGAACGACTATCACACCAATTATGTTCTCAGGATTTGAGTGTATGCTTCTTGCCTTAAAGTACTTTGTACGTAAAGAAGTGTAAAATGGAAAAATAAATAGAAAATGACTTTTGTTTCCTGAACATCATTTCGCGTACACATTTTACACGTTCTCAAATTTCCCGTCAATCTTGTGCTACTACCACGGTGTCTGATTTCTATTGTTTGTTTAAGGGATGACGTTCGTAATCTAGACACTACTTTTCTATGATCAGTGCTTTCATTTTATCTGAATAAGTCTCGAAGCCGACATCACATTTTATATACCTATAACGAATTTAAGTGATTTGATTTTTACAAACATCTCTTTACTTAAACATTTCACAGAACCGTTTAATATCCACATAACCAGCATTTAAGCACATTTCACCGGAACCATATCTATTGGAGTATGGTTTCCATCTGACATCAAATTCATACAGACTTTTTTCACACATCTCCATATGTAGGCGTGATACATTTTTCGAAAATAAATTTTCTGAACTGGTTATTTTCAGAAGATATTTTACATTTTGTGTATGTAATTTCTGTGGTGACTGCAGGTACAGTGATTTGATATCAAGTTCACTATACTTGTGGGCCTATCTTCATACATTTGATTTAGGCAAAGTGACGCCTAGCAACTGTTTAAAAAAGTTAATATGGATACGTTCCAGAGCAATACCTTCATGGAACCCTCATGCTTCACAACCATAGCTAGCCGCAGCCCGAAAAAATGTATCAAATAGCTTTGAAATTACACTAATCACGAGACCCAAGTTTAATACCTACAAAATGGAACATTTACAGAATTAAAGCTTATGTTTAAAAATTACAAATTTATAACAAGACCATGCCTGAATAATCAAGCTCCATGTTATAATATGTAACATGGACCTGTAAACAATATACAGGTACGTTTTTACTGTCGGGCGTGTTGGGACAAATGAGTGAACTATTCAAATGATGTCTGTTGCTACTTCTATGATTAAATTGGAAGTCAGTGATACGGTGCATTTGAAAACAGCACATGCTTGAAAACAGACGGCTCTGTAGCCTAGTCTTACATTATGATAGACTTCCTCATAATAGACATAATGTTTCCTGAGGATAGACTTCCTCATAATAACAGTTATCTTTTCCTTTCTTTATAGGACGTCCTAATATAGCCATGGGGAATTCACAAACTACCCGGATATTTGAAGGCTCTGAAGTGAGTTATTTTCCTGATAATATATAATGAAAGACGATCGTGTATCGCAACACTTTCGTTTCAGAAGTTATGTACTTTTATGACATGCATATTATTGCAGTGTTAGCCACACAGCACTTAATATAATCTCAGTGGATGACATGTGAGGATAAAGATTATCCGATATTAAACACTATGATCCTAATTCTACAATACTTAATCAGACATTTTCACCGACTACAGTCGTCACATTACATAACGAACAATTCAAAGTATATGACGATTTACAGTTGCTTTCCCCCGGGCTCTGCCCGGTTTATATACACACATGTACTTGTATCTCAGTACCGGACTACGAAAATAAACTATAACATTTTAATGATCCTTTTAATACGGGAATTGCTCTCTTTATCACTGAAACGACAACTTAAAGTTGTACAAAATCTTGAGAAACGTCAATGTCACAGGAATTAAGGTCATGAAATTCATGTCGGAAAAAAACTGTATGCTACATTTCTATCCTCTTTTAAGTATCCGCCAAAATAAATAAATGAACAGCTTGGTACTTATATTATAAATAATGTATACTATTTTACGAATTAATATTACTTTTTGTGTTCAACTTATAATGAGGGTATGCAATCAGCTTTTTATGGCAGACAGCGTCTGTCTTTAATGTTGGCTAGCTACCAATTCTGCATGAGCCTGCCAATCATTCAGCTGCATGTTTAATCAATGTATTACACCGAAATGTATTACACAGCGCAGTGTCCAGTATATTCCATTGTAACATTCTACATATTAATGCACTGCACGCAGTTGTTGCTTTGTAGCAACGTAGGGTGTTCTCCGCGTACTGAGGAGAGTGGCTGTACGATGTAGCAAGAAAAAGATATTAAAACAGAGCCATCCGATGCGTAAACCACTATTTCGTTTTTTGTAGGATAATTCTGGACACAGTGCAGTTTCTAGAGTTTTTTTTAATATAGTATACTATTGTTGTTGTTTCAGCAAATAGAGTGTTCTCCACGTATAGAAGAGAGTGACTTCCAGAAAATGATCCAGTCTGGGGTGACAGAACAAGACCGGCGTGTGCTGAGGGGCGGGATGACCCTTCTAGGGGAACACCCTTCCTGGGTGTGGAAGAATGCTGTTGTCCGCTGTATAGGAGACAACATCGACTACTGCTTTTGGAGTGGGAGCAGCACCAACCGGTTCGTGGTATGTTTCGATCAAAACCACGAGGTGGAGAAACAATGCAACAGCTCAGGCTGGGCTCTGCGTCTCTACAACGGCTTCATTCAGGTTTGGGGAATGCTGAAACAGCTGGCGCCTCTTGTGGCTCCAGCGGCGTTGAAGGCAATCACGAGGAAGTGAAATTGTTCCTGAAAATGTCTTGAAGAAATTCGTATCATGTGGGTGAAATTACCTGTGTCCACTACGATTTTTTTTTTTTTTTTTTGATTGGTGTTTTACGCCGTACTCAAGAATATTTCACTTATACGACGGCGGCCAGCATTATGGTGGGCGGAAACCGGGCAGAGCCCGGGGGAAACCCACGACCTTCCGCAGGTTGCTGACAGACGTGTCCACTACGAAGACGTTTGCATTCACCGTTTGCCTACTGATGTTACATGTTGTGACGTCACCTTGTTTAAATCATTACGAACAAACAACCAATGGCTTCAAATAAATTAATGTCCATGGAAAATGGACGGAAGCGATGTATGCATCGACATATAAGCCAACGACGACAGAGAACGTGTGATCTATGTGTTTTGTGGGTTGCTCTGAATAATGCTTAACCGTTATACCGCCACGCACACGCACGTGTGAACAACTTGGTGAGGCCTTTACATTTAACCCACAGCTTAACCAGAAAGTCAAACAGAAAACACGCGCAGCATGCCGTCAAAAGGCGAAGATGTTGACCGATGTAAGAATACATGGATACTAAAAGCACAAAGGGACATAACTCTTTCCATGGTTGAGCAGCCACCCGCCTATGGTAAGGGCGCTCTGTAAATTCGTGGCAACGGTAAATAAATGACAATACTGAATCGTGTATAGGAACTCATATATATGTCAAGGCTCAGTTGACTCATGGCGACTGTGAGGCCCGTGGCCACCTAGACCACGTGTTCAAAGCTATTTCTCACGGTTTCTGTGGCGGCTTTAAGTCGTGAGGTTTTCATGAAGCTTTCGTAGTGTTAACTGGCCCTAGCTAAATGCACATTATAACATACACTGTCAAGGTAGTGAAGGGCTTACTTAGCAAAGCGAGCTTTAAATAACCGGCCCCTAGCCTTTGCCATATGAGTGAAAACTTGAGTCGAGCACAACGTTAAACACCGATCGAATAGGCATAACATGTACATATTGTTACGAAGCCAGATAACACAATATTATAAGGATCGTCCATAAAGCCTAATCCCCAGGGATAGACTTGTTTCGAGCAGGGGCTCCCGAGATTGGTAGACGAACCAGAACACACTGGATAAGTTTGCGACAGTTTATTGAAGATATATATACAGAGAGGTAATGCGCACGCACCGGCGTGAGCACTCAGTCCGGCCCTTGTAATCAGGACAGAAGCTGGCGTGATAAGCTCCGATAACCTTCTGCAGGCTGTAAGCGTCGTTTAATACCCGCCAGGCCTTATTCAGGACTTTGCCTCAGTGTCCTTATTCAGGAAGAGAGACGAGTTCTCCGAGCGAGCTGTGCAAGATTTTTTTGTTTAAATACTGGTTTTAGGGTCACTTTCCTGGCGGATATCATGGCCCATCAAATCAGTGTTTTATTTATTTTTTTTTAACACATGAATATTTTGGTTATATAATAGCAGTGCGTTGGTATACTATTTACATATGTACATGAGTCAATTAGTGGGATTAAACCTCTTTGTGGTAGCAAGTGTATAGCTTATTGTATAGGTTCAAATGCTGCCATGGTCATTTAACAGAAAGGGGATAAATAGTAAGCTATTTACAGAGATTAATGTTATCTTTACATTAGAAATACATAGATCTACATTAAAGAGTTACATTGAGCTGCCTATACAGAAATTTAGACAGAGAGAAAACAACAGCAGTGCTTTTATTTATTGGTTAACAGTTTTGTTCTCTTGCTTCCTCCTCTGTGACGTGGAGTTCAGGAGCTCCCGCCACTTATACCGGACGCCGTCCAGGAAAAACCAGCGTACTGGAAACCTGTGCCTGTAACAGGTGCGAAAAGTATAAATGAGGAGCAAGGATGTCAGGCCTCATCCGCTTAGTTAAATCAAGAGATAGTCCTATTGTAGTGATGTCTTTCATGTTTCTGGTCTTCGTTTCCTTGGTGTTAATTTTCTTTCGTCCCATGGGTCTTCTTATTGTTTTCCCTGTTTTCTTTAATTGATTTCTTTTTCTATTTCCAATTTTTATTTGTGGCCTCCCATAGCGGCACAGACAGCATGTTTCATAGACCGGTAGAACAGTTCCTGGCCTAGAGTGTTTAGGTGCATTCCGTCGTTGGTTAGAATTTGCTTTTGTGGTCGGATCAGTCCCCTGTGTCTCCAGAAGGTGGCCAATTGGTTGTTTGTCAGCTTCTTGTTAATTTCATGGATTTTTGTATTATAAATGTGGACCGAAATTCGCCGAGTTACCTGACGGTAAAGAAGCTGGCTGATGTAGATCCTTGGAATTTGGAATTTCGATTTAAGTGCACCAACATACTCTAAAATATCAGCGCAAATTCCTGATCCTGATTTGTGAGAGTCCGCATCGTTTTCCCCCAATGTGGAGGAAAACTAGGTCAGGTTTAGTCTCCTGAAGGAGACTTTCCAATCTTCCAGAGCATCTAAGTGTCCTAACTCTAGCTCCCCCAATGCCAATGAACCGAATGTCCTGGCCTGTTCCAAAGTCGATTCTAGAGTTTGGGATCGAATTTCGAAGGATACTATTCTCCAGCCTATGAACGTAACTGCTGCCGATAATAAAGATTTTCATCCTATATTTTTTTTCCTGTGAAAACAAATAGAGAAAACAAATATACAAGATAGTTGTATTTTTGATTTGCGAAGGGTTTTTTATGAGATAATGTATATCTTAAGCAAGAAGATATTTGATAAAACAGATACTTAGGAGCAAATTAATGGTATAGCTACCAATCAAAAATTAATAGAGTCTGCCCTGGCATGATATATACACATCTGTAAATAAATAGAAAATAAATATCAACTAATAAGAATAGGTAAATAACAACAAACAGATTAGTAAATGGAGAAATATTATTAATTACTACAATTATCAACTTTTGTGGTTACATTGTTCTCGTGTGCTGTGTTTTTGCAGATCGGTTTTATGGACGTTTTATCGGCCCTCAAGATCAAGGTATCGCCGATATAGTTGGAGATAAAGTTGTAGGAAGGAATTATGTATCTGTGGAATAAACGGCCCTCAAAATCAAGGTATCGCCGTTGTTAGTATATGTGTTTGGTAATTTTGGAAAATGCACCGTTTTTAATCAGAGAAGGTGACGTATTGTTGACAAGAGCAGAAACGGCCCTCAGAATCAAGGTATCGCCATTGTTGGTCAATTATGTTTTATTAGATTCGGCTTTCGTTAACCGTCGATTTGATGTATTCTTTTAGTAAGGAGAATATTTGTGCTCTCAGGTGTGGTTTGGGGTTAAGGATAGTCTGAAGGCCAAGTTCACATTTGTAGATTTGCAGGCATTCTACCAATCGTCTTCGTTCTTTACCGTGTTTAATACATTGCAGCAAATAGTGCTCAATGGTTTCATCATCCTCTTGACAGGCTGGGCAAGTTGGTGAAGAATTTTGGATTATAGTTGCTAGATGTGCTTTGAGCCCTGTTTTCCGTAGTCTCAGGCGTGATATGTTTTTGTCATAGTGGTTATTCAAAATTGGAAAGAATTTAATTTTGTAATCGTTTGTCTAATATTTTATAGTGCCACCGTCCGCAGGATTCTTTATCCCATTCCTCTTTCCACTGATTGTTAATTTGGGTATTGATCAATGTATATATTTCAGTTTGGCTCAGGGGAACGTCTATATCTTGTTGATATTTCTGTAGGCTCGATTTTGCTGCCTGATCTGCAATTTCATTTCCTCGAATATTAACATGCGCTGGAACCCATGCTAGAGTCAGTTCGGTTTTTTGTTTCTGTACTTTGTTAGTTAGCGAGATTATTTCTTGTAGGAGGTCTGGTCTGCTCTCAGATTTGGAGTTTTGGATGGAAATTAATCCGCTGAGGGAGTCGCTTAGTATGGCTACTCGGTTTGGTTTGTTCTCAAGAATCCATTGTAGTGCCATTGTAATTGCAACTAATTCACTAGTATAGACGGAGAGGTGGTTTATAGTTTTTAACTATGTTTAGATCTGGTATTGCAAATGATGATCCAGTGTGACCCTGCACATTTTTAGATCCGTCAGTATATATTTTTAGATGACCGTTGTAGTGTTCGTGGAAGTGTTCTAAGGCTTGAGCTTTGATATATACTGGGTTTTCCAGTTTTGAAATTTGGTCGTGGAGTGCATTGTCTATTTGGGGTAGTCAAAGGAGTTGATTTCATATCCTATTGGAGCTGAGTGTTTTGTCCATTTTTTTTCTAGATATTTTTATATTCAGAATATGGGAGGAGTAGATTGTAACATGGATGTGTATTACCGTAAGCGCTTATTTTTCCTGCATATTTGAGGGTTAGTTGTTCTCTTCTAAGGTGAAGGGGTTTTTCAAGTGTTTCTACTTGGAGTACTTTAGTACTTTATTTTTAACAAGATGAAATTCTAGTCTGTTTTTGACCATGGTTTCCATTAGTTTACATAGGCATGACGTGAGTGATATTGGGCGGTAGGAGGAACTATTTGATGGTTTTTTTTCCCCAGTTTTTGGATGCGAATGACAATGGACGATTTCCAACTTTGTGGCAGCTGTTTTTTCCCCCCAACTTATGAGTTTGTGTTATGTATTTATGAGTTTTAGTATTATATTTTGTGTTTTTAGCGGTAAGTGTTTTAGGATTTTGTAGCCTAATTTGTCTTCGCCTGGTGGGTTTTCTTTTTTATAGTGAATGGTTTTGTGATATTCCTGTAGGGAGAAATCTTTGTTAAGATCATGTTCAACGTGATCGTCTGGCTCTAGTTGTATAAATATGTTATCCTTGATTATTTTGAACGATGGATTAAGGTTTCGATAGCTGCTATTTTCTGCGAAGGTTTTTGCGAGGCATTCTGCTTTTTCCTCATTGATTTTGTGTTTGTGATCCAAAGTTAACTGCCGATGTACAGGTCGACACGGCCTTATATGGCCTCGGACCCCCATTAATTTTCCATAAGCGACAATGTTAACGTCCAGCGCTGTAGCTCAGTCCCAAACATTCCGTGGCCAATAAGCTTTGGTGCATATCTGGCCCAGCCTCTGAGAAAGAAGCCATAAAAGTCTTGACATAGGTTGACCGTCAAAATCTGGACCTTTCCATGCCGGCAGCTGGGAGGCGTGCCTAGCAACGCCAAGGGGACGTCACTCGCAGCCTCATCACTACCTCACACCTTGTGTCCTCTCACCCAGAATTTCAAACCGCCGCACTGAAGAATGTTTCACTTATACGACGGCGGCCAGCATTATGGTGAGAGGAACGTTGGACATAGGGGAAACCCACAACCATCGGCGGATTGCTGTACGACATTCCCACTTAAAGCCTGAAAGGAAGCCAGCATAAGCTGGACTTGAAATCCCAGCGACCCCATTGGTGAGAGGGCCATCGCACAATGTCCATTTGACTAGCCAGCGGTATGAGGTGTGAGGTATTACGACGTTCATTTGACTAGCTAGAGGTATGTTTTGTGAGGTATTACGACGTCCATTGACTAGATCGAGATATGCTGTGTGAGGTATTACAACGTCCACTTGACTAGCTACAGGTATGTGGTGTGGGGTATTACCACGTTCATTTGACTAGCTAGAGGTATGTCGTATGGGGTATTAAAACGTCCATTTGACTAGCTAGAGGTATGTCGTGTGGGGTATTACCATGTCCATTTGAATAGGTAGAGGTATATGGTGTGGGGAATTACGACGTCTATTTGACTAGCTAGTGGTATGTGGTGTCAGGTATTACAACGTTTATTTGACTGGCTAGAGGTATGTGGTCTGAGGTATTAACACGTTCATTTGACTAGCTAGAGGTATGTGGTGTGAGGTATTACAACGTCCATTTGACTAACTAGAGGTAAGTGAGTGAGTGAGTGAAAGTTTTTACGTCGCTTTCAACAATATTTCAGTTTTATCGCGACAATAAAACGTTAAGTAGTCGATCTACTGCGGATAAGTCATTTACTAGTCAGTCAAAAAAGGACATCAGAAGTCATATAACAAACACGGGCGGTAGTTTAAAATCACAGCTTTCCTGCAATACCAATGGTAGGGAGAAAATCAAAAATAGTATCACTTTCTACAGAATTGAAAAGTTCTGCAAGAGAGATCACGTGATAAAAGGGATCTCGTGCAGGAGCAAAGTCGCCACAGTCAAGCAATATGTGCTTGACTGTGAACCGTTGAGGCACTGGATTTTGTTAAGGCAAAGCTGCAGCTGTCTCTCGACAGTGTGCATACCTTTGCCTCGACAAGAGATACCAAGATCGTCCACAAAAAGGGATGCATTCATACTAGGAGATAAAACTCTGACAAGGCCAATTATCTTAATGCTAAAGAGAGTAACTGATAAAATGCTGCCTTGAGGAACCCCCTGATCTTTTTCAAAGTAGTCAGATAGGGTAGCCCCAACCCGAACTTGGAAGTGTCGATGGTTTATGAATAAACTCAGGAAGCCGACCTCAAAGTCCACATCCATGCATATCTTTCATAATACTATATTTCCAAGTAGTGTCATATGCCTTTTCCAGATCAAAAAATATAGATACGACATAGTCACGATTAACGATACCTTTCTTAATAAAGGATTCTAGATGAACAAGATGATCAGCAGTACTGCGATTCTTTCGAAATCCACATTGAATGTCGCTTATCAACTCGTTAGTCTCCAAAAATCAGACTAAGCGATCGTTAATCATCCTCTCCATAGTCTTGCATACACAGCTGGTTAAAGAAATAGGACGATAGTTATTTGGATCGGTTGAATCCTTTCCGGGCTTTGGAATGGGCACAATAATAGCGTTTTGCGATGAGGCAGGAAAATTCCCGATAATCCAAATGGTATTAAAAATTCCAAGAAGCACCCTCAAGGAAGATTCTGGAAGGTGTCGTAAAAGCTGATAGTGGAGATCATCTGGCCCTGGAGCTGAGTCATGGGTCTTGCTCAGGGACGCGGATAGTTCATGTAGGGAAAATGTAGCATTGTAGAATTCTTCATTTGAGGATGTAAAATCAAGAGGGCTTGCCTCCGCCCGTTCCTTGTTACGCTAGAACTGAGGCAAGTAATTATCTGAAGGCGAATGGTGCGCAAATAAAGCGCCCAACCTATGGCTATGTCAAGTTTTTCTGTCAAAGAATTATTCCCGTCTTTAAGATGATTGACAGTGACATTGGATCCCTTGCCTTTGATGCTTCCTCTCCGGCCGTAAGTGGGAAGGTCTGTCAGCAACCTGCGGATGGTGGTGGGTTTCCCCCGGGCTGTGCCCGGTTTCCACCCACCATATTGCTGGCCGCCGTCGTATAAGTGAAATATTCTTGAGTACGGCGTAAAACACCAATCAAATAAATAAATAAATAAATCTAAATTACCGGGAGATGGTCTACATCGGTACACGCGCTCAGCACGTTTCCTTTCGTTTACAGTCCTCCGTGAACCACGGTTTCTTAATTCGGGGAACCGCACATGATTTCGGGATACTAGGTCGCTAGTAAGTGTTTGACCACACAGAAAAGCAAAGCGGGGCCAGTCTGCTTTATCATAATTAAAGCGCGGAAGGGAGGAAGATACCGGCTCCTCAAGGGTAAGTAGGGGCCTCCGTGGCTCAGTCGGTTAGCGCGCTAGCGCAGCGTAATGACCCAGGAGCCTCTCACCAATGCGGTCGCTGTGAGTTCAAGTCCAGCTCATGCTGGCTTCCTCTCCGGCCGTAAGTGGGAAGGTCTGGAAGCAACCTGCAGATGGTCGTGGGTTTCCCCCGGGCTCTGCCCGGTTTCTACCCACCATAATACTGGCCGCCGTCGTATAAGTGAAATATTCTTGAGTACGGCGTAAAACACCAATCAAAAAAAAAAAAAAAAAAAAATCAAGGGTAAGTATGGTGGGGAAGTGGTCGCTCCCGCACAGATCATCATGGACGCTCCAGCTGAATTCCGACCTTAGCCCTGCATCAGCCAGAGCCAAATCAATGACCGAATAAGTGCCCTTTGCAGGATGAAGTTAAGTATGTCTGACATCATTTAAGACGCATAGAGAGTTATTAGATATAAAATCCTCCGATACAGAGCCCTTCTGGTTACGTTCAGAGACCTCAGAGAACACTGCGGGCATTAAAGTCACCCAAAAGAAAACACGGTTTAGGTAATTGTAATCTGTACCACACAGGAATTCTAAAATTCCCAACCGGAGTTTATTGTGGAATTATCTCGGTCACACCGCTCATGTAAATACGGCGCATACCATGCTCAAGTGACCTATCAAAAAGGTAATGTTCCCGGCTGATGTGATGGACCGTGCCATACCGGGACATCAAACCTCGAACAGTGTCATGGGGCACCTCGATCGGACATCGAGATCTAACCAGGAGCCTTTGTTCCTCCACATCATATATTGGACAATCTACCCCTTTGAATGTGAAGCCACTAGCCAACAGCTGTTCCTTCACAGTTTGCGTAGCCACCGTAACATTCCAGACAACTCTAGAGACATTGATTAGTCCCTTTAAGACATTAGGCCCACTTCCCACTAACTCCTTTAGCCGTTTGTGTACATCAACCGGTTGTACACCTCTCTGTATTACAAGCTTAAGGCTTAAGGGTCTATTTACTCGTCCTGCCCACAACATTGTGGGCCAGGGCGAGAACTACTACCCTAAAGATAGGAACACAACTATGCTTTTGGAACAGTGTGGATGCTGAGTGCAAAATAGATAAGGTATTACAAAGTGGAAAAGCACTAAACTATGTACAGGCTATTTACAGAGAGTCTAGTGAACACGTCCTGCCGCTAAGAGCGACAGAACGTAATGTCGCACCACCCTCAAACTGGGTGACCACTAAACAAAAGCTGAGAGCACAAAGGCTCTCGACCAGCTAGAGTTATGTTGTCTGAGGTATTACAACGTCCATTTGACTAGCTAGAGGTATGTTGTGTGAAGTATTACGACGTCCATTTGACTAGCTACGGGTAAGCTTTATGCTGTAGTCTGTTCCTCAATATCACGGCCAATGTCGGGGTATATGACTGTAGAGGTTTAGCATCTAAAATCATAGCGTATCAAAGTATATGTCAACGTACTTGTCAGTGTACTTAGATTATAGCATTTTGGGTGATAGCTTGACACTTGTAACCCAAATGGCAGAGAATATGCTTACTGAGCAAAAATATAAACGCAACACTTTTGTTTTTGCAATATTTCACAGTAAAATGCGATTTTTTCAGTAGAGTAGCGAGGGATGGCCAAGAGGAAAACCCTACACCAGGGTACACTCCCGTCTCCAAAACCAAAGTGTTGTCGATTTCAAGCCTATGCACCATTTTGACCCGTCAGAGATGTGTGGCCTTATCTTTAGTAATCAGTGATCTGTAAGGTCTTCCCGGGCACCCAGGCCAGGGATTCGGCCCAGAGACGCTAATTTGAGAGCCCGCAGATCACTCCAGGCTATAGACCTTGGTATTAATCATGGTATGACTCTGTTAACATTCATGCTCGTTGGCCTTTGGCACCATAACGGCGTTTTATGTTTTCGGATTAATCTATTTTTCAACTACACGGAGTCGATGGGAGGCAGCGGGTTTGACGGCGGGTCGGTCAACGCTATGCCGACGTCGCCGTCATACCAAGGATGCACTACAGTGGTGGTCGGGTACTTCTCTTGGCAGGGAGAAGTCATGGCCATCGCACTCAACTTCATTTCATCACGGAGTGCGGTAAGATACCATGACGAAATTCTGCGCCCAATAGTCGCCCCATTTGTCCGGCACCATGGGGTAACATCTCAGAAGGACAATCTTTCTGCTGTATGCAGAGCATTTCTACAGGCCGAAAACGTTGAAACGTTAGACTGGGCAGAGTAGTCACCTGATCTGTCATGTATCAGTTCTTGTGTGTTATTCTCAACAACACATTACTCTAGATTTGCTTTTTGCAAAAAATTCTCAGTATGTTCAATGATTGTTTCGAATTTCTAACACTTATCTTGAGGCCTTTTTTGAGCTTTTTGAGTAATTCTAGAACACTGAAGTCTAATATATTGGAATTAACATCACTGCATTTGTTTTTACCGAATACTTTACCTTAACCCAAGGGTTGAGTTTGGCTTTCCGTCGCCGATTGTTCCATTTCAGCGGGAAGAGCTGGGCGGCGAAACAATCCCACTTTTGGTTCCCGAGTGGCTCGTTGATTCACCTCATGTAACAGAGATTGGCCAACCACCTGCGGCATAGCTCACGCACAAAACTTGTTCAGCTTTGGTGGGACGCAACATTAACGCGAATTCAAAGCGACATAACTACTAAGGGGTGTGGATACACCAGTCAACTGTCTCCATTAGGCCTACTCACATTGTCAATTGTATTATTTGCGTTGCCTAGACCAACTCCTTGGACAAATTTCTTGTTTTCATTTATCTGCATAAAAGTATCTGAAGTTCCACCCTGTTTTCGTAATAAAAAATCTGCCTATGTACATGGCTATTCACCAAGCCTCTCCTATCATCTCACTAGCGTGTTCCAGCCTGTCTGTTTTCAAAGTCATGACAGGATGCAGCCCATTTGGAAGTTTTATTCGGACTACCGAAGGAAGTGTTTTAAATATCAAATCCGGCTAGGATTTGCTAAAAAATGACTTAAATCTCCCTTTGGTTATAATCAGCTTCTTCATTTAACAGAATGGCATAATTGTGACATTTGAACACATCCCTGAAATAAAGTAGCAAAATACCACAAGGAAAGAGGTCTTGAAACAAACTGTGGGAAATTATAAAATTACTCGGTAAATAATCTTTTAGGAAACTGACTCGCATTTTCAGATGTCTACCAGCGTAGAAAACAGAGCAATTTTCAAACAGTCGTGTTGAAATGGGTCAGTTAGTTCAATGATGTTCCTTCATGCGGGAAAGGGCCTCCGTGGCTCAGTTGGTTAGCTAGAGCAGCGTAATGACCCTGAGTCTCTCACCAATGCGGTCGCTGTGAGTTCAAGTCCAGCTCCTGTTTCCTCTCTGGGCGTACGTGCGAAGGTCTGCCAGCAACCTGCGGATGGTCGTAGGTTTCCCCCGGGCTCTGCCCGATTTCTACCCACCATAATGCTGGCCGCCGTTGTATAAGTGAAATATTCTTGAGTACGGCGTAAAACACCAATCAAAAAAATAAATAAATTCATGCGGGAAGGACTGACCCAAATATGTCTGCATGGCAATTATTCAGCCTGGGTCGGATAAGTTTCAAAAGATAATGCAGTAGGTTTCCCTTCTTTGCTGCGACGTTTCGCTATTGTCAGAGCAGGTGATCATTTTTCAAGAATCCACGCTGGTGATAGATGACAACTTGACAACTCCACGAGCACAAGGCTTTAAAACATTCCGATATCCCACTGAGCTATCTGAGAAAACCATACAAGCCACTCCTTTCGGACGGCTTTAAACGCTTGTTGTGACATCAATCCTTTGTCTAACTGACCATAAGAATGTTATATATGAAGGGTATCTATTCGTGTCTGATCCATGTGAAGTTTATTTTCTAACAGTTTCATTCCTCGCCTTCATTTCAAATGCACCAAATGTTGCCAGTGTCAGGAAGATTGAGTGACGTCATCAATTCCTTTAGGCACAAATATGAAGAGCTTGTACTAAGAGTTTGTACTAAGGTGAACTTGTGGGTCTAATTTGTGGTCCTGATAAACATTTTCGGTATCTCAAGGCCTGGTTATTTCAATGTGACAGAGATATACTATAAGACTTTCCCATATTATATGTAAGCTTCAGTCAATTCAGATTTACTTTCTGACGGAGTTTCTCGAAGACCGATTCACTGTTCACAATCTTACACACCCAGTATATTCTCGTGTAATAACCTATATTTAAACCACTGTTGTGACGTGACACCAGTGCTCTGGCGTCACACCGTTGTTGTGACTGGATTATTGTTTACACTTTTAAGTCTGGACTTACTGCGTAACACTTGAACATTTAAGGCATTGTTCCACAAACAATTGTGATTCGAACCCAAATACCGCAGCCGTCAATTCTCCGACTGAGCTATTGGGGCAGGCTATAGATGCTTGATGTTTTTAGGGACTACAATGTTAACCATAGAAGAACACAAACAAACGGATAGTGTATCCGCCGGCTTGCGTTCAGGCTCACTTAAATAGTGCAAGTTCATAGAACCCGCCACAAAGGACGACTGGAAGCGATTTGTTGAATACGTAAAGTTATATTTCTGTAGATTATCAAAAGCAGATATATTTACATGCAGCCTATATTTACATATTATGAAATTAGGAAGAAAATGATAGATTAAAATTATCTTTTAAAGGAGAAGACTTATAAATATCATACTTTTCTATGATATTTATATACAGCTGACCTTCTTGGTCAGCTGTGTATAAATTCCGGAGCTGAATTTCAGTTGTTTTGGAATTATGCTGCATTTGAAAAGAATAGCTCAGTAACATTGTGCTGACATGATAAAGGTCATGATAGAGGTCATAGATCTAATCGGTAAATATGCCTAATACATCTACTTCGTTGGTGAGTCCGTGCCTACTGTTGAACAGACATACGCTCACATATTAACGCTGTCGATGCTCCGAGACAATTTGACGAAGTTCGGTGATACACAAACCTTATGGTCTTATGGAAACATGTCGTATTTCTTTGGAACTAATATGTCTGAACACCATTCACACAGCGCAGATACATGCAAACGTAAACATGGTCGAGCACAGCATTACCTTACCTATAGTCTATTTCTTTAGAGCGTCTCATATATTCAGCCTTTGGTCAGTGACACGTAACAACACTCTACACATTGGTGTGGGAAGCTCATATTCTTGCAAGGAAAATGAAGTTATAACAGTTTTTCTAATGCATAATGTAAAGTCCATAAGCTTGGTTTCGACGGCAATTACCCAATGCCTCGGCTGACATCAGAATTCTTTAAAACCAGAGTCATGATGGATATTGGGCGGAGTTCAACATGTTTGACGGAGGCTGAAACCAGCTACCTAAACTGCTATCGATTTAACTGTAAGCCCTGTTACTGATAGGCCTACTGCTATATTTGAAATTGTTTAGACGTTTTAGTATCATATCACCGTAATAAATGAAGTCCATTTTATCTCTTGCAGTGTGTGATCTCACGGCAGTATAGATTTATAGATGTATATTGGGAAATTGGAGCGATGTACTCTATTCCCAGAGACAGTGTTGTTGGTTGTGCTACTGCGGTGAGTTTGTTTTAAACGTTTGTTGGTGCAGCCATTGTAAAACAAATTACTCTCCACTGCCATTGTCCAGCATGCAGCATGCTTTAGAATAATTATGACATCACAGGAGGCATTGAGTTCTTGGTGTCGACAATAAGCTTATGGGATTTTGTTTATTATGAATTAGAAACAGTATTTTAACTGCATTTTCTTCTCCGTATTGTTTTGGTTTGTCTCTATATGTAAAACATATAGAAATTGGTAATTTTTTTTACAAGGTTAGAATTCTCTGTCTTTGTACTGAGGTCCTCAAGACCTCCTTCATGGTACACGTTGTCGTCGTTGCTCTGGCTTAACTCTCTACACTGTAACATGTTTACATTATATACATAGGTTTCCTCATAGTTTAGGAGTTAAATCAGCCAAAATGTTGGTTACAATGACAATTTTTTAATTTTTACTTTGTACACACAGACGATACATTATCATGATCACAACCAAGAACTTTAAAATAATGGTTTTTGTTTAATGCGAAAATGGAAATACAAATGTCGAAAACGTCCAACCACTAGACCATGGCGCAGCGAGTAAAATAAAATGAATCTACAGATACATAAGATGTCATTTAATCTTCAGAATACCATTGATACATATGTATTAGCTGGGAAAGGTGCACTCGGATCACCGGTGCATTAGGTATCCGGCGAGAACCGCGTCCATACACGAAAATTTATTTATTTGACTGGTGTTTTACGCCGTACTCAAGAATATTTCACTTATACGACGGCGGCCAGCATTATGGTGGGTAGAAATCGGGCAGAGCCCGGGAGAAACAGACGACCATCCGCAGGTTGCTGGCAGACCTTCCTATGTACGGCCGGAGAGGAGGCCAGCATGAGCTGGACTTGAACTCATAGCGACCGCATTGGTGAGAGACTCAGGGTCATTACGCTGCGCTAGCGCGCTAACCATCTGAGCCACGGAGGCCCCTGATACACAAAAAGTCCATAAAGTTTCATGGCCATGAAAGATATGGCCGCTGTGCAGTAACCCACCAAAAGAGCTCGTATTTTTATATTCTACAAGGCGACTGACCTTGATGATGCAAAATACTTTCGGAGAGGCTTTCACGAGCACTTCTGCATGTTGTCAAGGTTTCATTTGGGTCAATGTTAAAAATAAATTTCTTAATGTGACAAGTTTTGTAACATTTTGGCAGATGTTATAATACATACTTCTAACAAAGTCGATAAGAATCCATTCAGAGTAGGCTTGTAGTGAGCTAACGAAGTCTCATTAAATTTGCATTAAATACTTGTTATCTAAAATAAGAGATAATTCTTGAAACTTTTCATAGTTACTGTATACAGGTATCGAGATATGACATCTCATATAATTACTGGATACAGGTACCGTGATGTGACATCTCACATAATCACTGTGTACAGGTACCGTTGTATGACATCTCACATAACCCCTGTGTACAGATACCGTGATACGACATCTCGCATAATCACTGTATACAGGTACCGTGATATGACATCTCAGATAATTACTGTACAAAGGCACCGTAATATGACATCTCACATAATCACTGTATACAGCTACAGTGATATGACAGTTCACACAATTACTGTATTCAGGTTCCTCGATATGACATCTCAAACAAATTCTGTGAACAGACACGGCGATATGACATCTCACATAATCACTGTGAACAGACTCAGTGACATGACGTCTCACAAAATTACTGTGTACATGTATCGTGATATGACATCTCACATAATCACTGTGAACAGACTCAGTCACCTGACGTCTCACTTAATTACTGTGATTTGACACGGCGATATGACACCTTAGATATCACAAATACTTTGACGCCTCACATAATTACTGCGTACGGGTACCGCGATATGGCACCTTACATGGTCACTGTCGGCACCTGATATAATTTCTATGTATAGACATAGAGATATGACACCTCACATAGTCACTATGGCACCTTACATGATCACTCTCGACACCTGACATAATTTCTGTCCATAGTAATTCAGAAATATTGTTTCCATCATAACCAGGTTCTTTCATGATGTTTTGATAGTATGAAATGTACATGTGCACTTTTACCACAATATCCAATGTGAACTGTGATTAACACCTTTTTTGTCTACAATAATATACACTGTACTGTGGAATAGACATGTGGAGGCGCCGCATGTTTTCATGCATATAGGCGTTGTGAGCTTGCGGATTTGAAAGTGAAACTGGGTAAATGGATTTCGTTGAATAAGTTTCGTGGTAATCTACATGAGTCACTTTCTACTTAACTCTGTCCCTGTACAAGTGAGAGGAGACAGGCCCTGGTGTAATTTTGTTAGTACGGGCACAGCCGTGTGAGGACGTCAAACACAGGTCCAGGTAAGTAGTAGATAAGACATGTAATGCTGGATTGTTCCCGACAAGTTAATTGCCATGTTACACAAATACAAACTTAGTCCAAAGGACCGGCGGGCTGGTCTGCAGGTCTATACATGTAGTCCCTATACATATGAACACAGAGCTGAATAGCACATGTATCTGGTATCATACCAAACCAGAGGCGTTTGGAGGGGGTAAATTTGACCCAGGAATGTGTGGCGGGGTTGGAAGTTGGGGGTTGGGGGCGTTTGCAGAACGACTATCACACCAATTATGTTCTCAGGATTTGAGTGTATGCTTCTTGTCTTAAAGTACTTTGTACGTAAAGAAGTGTAAAATGGAAAAATAAATAGAAAATGACTTTTGTTTCCTGAACATCATTTCGCGTACACATTTTACACGTTCTCAAATTTCCCGTCAATCTTGTGCTACTACCACGGTGTCCGATTTCTATTGTTTGTTTAAGGGATGACGTTCGTAATCTAGACACTACTTTTCTATGATCTGTACTTTCATTTTATCTGAATCACATTTTATATACCTATAACGAATTTAAGTGATTTGATTTTTACAAACATCTCTTTACTTAAACACTTCATAGAACCGTTTAATATCCACACAACCAGCATTTAAGCACATTTCACCGAAAACATATCTATTGGAGTATGGTTTGCATCTGACATCGAATTCATACAGACTTTTTTCACACATCTCCATATGTAGGCGTGATACATTTTTCGAAAATAAATTTTCTAAACTGGTTATTATCAGAAGATATTTTACATTTTGTGTATGTAATTTCTGTGGTGACTGCAGGTACAGTGATTTGATATCAAGTTCACTATACTTGTGGGCCTATCTTCATACATTTGATGTAGGCAAAGTGACGCCTAGCAACTGTTTAAAAAAGTTAATATGGATACGTTCCAGAGCAATACCTTCATGGAACCCTCATGCTTCACAACCATAGTTAGCCGTAGCCCGAACAAATGTATCAAATAGCTTTGAAATTACACTAATCACGAGACCCAAGTTTAATACCTACAAAATGGAACATTTACAGAATTAAAGCTTATGTTTAAAAATTACAAATTTATAACAAGACCATGCCTAAATTATCAAGCCCCATGTTACAATATGTAACATGGACCTGTAAACAATCTACAGGTTCGTTTTTACTGTCGGGCGTGTTGGGACAAATGAGTGAACTATTCAAATGATGTCTGTTGCTACTTCTATGATTAAATTGCAAGTCAGTGATACGGTGCATTTGAAAACAGCACATGCTTGAAAACAGACGTCTCTGTAGCCTAGTCTTACATTATGATAGACTTTATCTTTTCCTTTCTTTATAGGACGTCCTAATATAGCCATGGGGAATTCACAAAGTACCCGGATATTTGAAGGCTCTGAAGTGAGTTATTTTCCTGATAATATATAATGAAAGACGATCGTATATCGCAACACTTTCGTTTTAGAAGTTATGTACTTCTATGACATGCATATTATTGCAGTGTTAGCCACACCGAATTTGATATAATCTCAGTGGATGACATGTTAGGATAAAGATTATCCGATATTAAACACTATGATCCTAATTCTACAATACTTAATCAGACTTTTTCACCGACTACAGTCGTCACATTACATAACGAACAATTCAAAGTATATGACGATTTACCGTTGCTTTCCCCCGGGCTCTGCCCGGTTTATATACACACATGTACTTGTATCTCAGTACCGGACTATGCAAATGAACTATAACATTTTAATGATCCTTTTATTACGGGAATCGCTCTCTTTATCAATGAAACGACAACTTAAAGTTGTACAAAATCTTGAGAAACGTCAATGTCACAGAAATTAAGTTCATGAAATTCATGTCAGAAAAACACTGTATGCTACATTTCTATCCTCTTTTAAGTATTCGCCAAATTAAATAAATGAACAGCTTGGTACTTATATTATACATAATGTATACTATTTTACGAATTAATATTACTTTTTGTGTTCAACTTATAATGAGGGTATGCAATCAGCATTTTATGGCAGACAGCGTCTGTCTTTAATGTTGGCTAGCTACCAATTCTGCATGAGCCTGTCAATCATTCAGCTGCATGTTTAATCAATGTATTACACCGAAATGTATTACACAGCGCAGTGTCCAGTATATTCCATTGTAACATTCTACATATTAATGCACTGCACGCAGTTGTTGCTTTGTAGCAACGTAGGGTGTTCTCCGCGTACTGAGGAGAGTGGCTGTACGATGTAGCAGTATAAAGACATTAAAACAGAGCCATCCGATGCGTAAACCACTATTTCGTTTTTGTACGATAATTCTGGACACAGTGCAGTTTCTAGAGTATTTTTAATATAATACATTGTTGTTGTTGTTTCAGCCAATAGAGTGTTCTCCACGTATAGAAGAGAGTGACTTCCAGAAAATGATCCAGTCTGGGGTGACAGAAAAAGACCGGCGTGTGCTAAGGGGCGGGATGACCCTTCTAGGGAAACACCCTTCCTGGGTGTGGAAGAATGCTGTTGTCCGCTGTATAGGGGACAACATCGACTACTGCTTTTGGAGTGGGAGCAGCACCAACCGGTTCGTGGTATGTTTAGATGAAAACGACGAGGTGAAGAAACAATGCAACGACACCGGCTGGGTGCTGTATCTCCACGACAGCTTCATTCAGGTTTGGGGAATGCTGAAACAGCTGGCGCCTCTTGTGGCTCCAGCGGCGTTGAAGGCAATCACGGGGAAGTGAAATTGTTTTTGAAAATGTCTTGAAGAAATTCGTATCATGTGGGTGAAATTACCTGTGTCCATTACGAAGACGTTTGCATTCACCGTTTGCCTACTGATGTTACATGTTGTGATGTCACCTTGTTTAAATCATTACGAACAAACAACCGATGGCTTCAAATAAATTAATGTCCATGGAAAATGGACGGAAGCGATGTATGCATCGACATATAAGCCAACGACGACAGAGAACGTGTGATCCATGTGTTTTTGTGGGTTGCTGGGAATAATGCTTAACCGTTATACCGCCACGCACACGCACGTGTGAACAACTCGGTGAGGCCTTTACATTTAACCCACAGCTTAACCAGAAAGTCAAACAGAAAACACGCGCAGCATGCCGTCAAAAGGCGAAGATGTTGGCCGATGTAAGAATACATGGATACTAAAAGCACAAAGGGACATAACTCTTTCCATGGTTGAACAGCCACTCGCCTATGGTAAGGGCGCTCTGTAAATTCGTGGCAACGGTAAATAAATGACAATACTGAAGCGTATATAGGAACTCATATATACGTCAAGGCTCAGTTGGCTCATGGCGACTGTGAGGCCCGTGGCCACCTAGATCACGTGTTCAAAGCTATTTCTCACGTTTTCTGTGGCGGCTTTAAGTCGTGAGGTTTTCATGAAGCTTTCGTAGTGTTAACTGGCCCTAGCTAAATGCACATTATAACATACACTGTCAAGGTAGTGAAGGGCTTACTTAGCAAAGCGAGCTTTAAATAACCGGCCCCTAGCCTTTGCCATATGAGTGAAAACTTGAGTCGAGCACAACGTTAAACACCGATCGAATAGGCATAACATGTACATATTGTTACGGAGCCAGATAACACAATATTATAAGGATCGTCCATAAAGCCTAATCCCCAGGGATAGACTTGTTTCGAGCAGGGGCTCCCGAGATTGGTAGACGAACCAGAACACACTGGATAAGTTTGCGACAGTTTATTGAAGATATATATACAGAGAGGTAATGCGCACGCATTGGCGTGAGCACTCAGTCCGGCCCTTGTAATCAGGACAGAAGCTGGCGTGATAAGCTCCGATAACCTTCTGCAGGCTGTAAGCGTCGTTTAATACCCGCCAGGCCTTATTCAGGACTTTGCCTCAGTGTTCTTATTCAGGAAGAGAGACGAGTTCTCCGAGCGAGCTGTGCAAGATTTTTTTGTTTAAATACTGGTTTTAGGGTCACTTTCCTGGCGGATATCATGGCCCATCAAATCAGTGTTTTATTTATTTTTTTTTAACACATGAATATTTTGGTTATATAATAGCAGTGCGTTGGTATACTATTTACATATGTACATGAGTCAATTAGTGGGATTAAACCTCTTTGTGGTAGCAAGTGTATAGCTTATTGTATAGGTTCAAATGCTGCCATGGTCATTTAACAGAAAGGGGATAAATAGTAAGCTATTTACAGAGATTAATGTTATCTTTACATTAGAAATACATAGATCTACATTAAAGAGTTACATTGAGCTGCCTATACAGAAATTTAGACAGAGAGAAAACAACAGTAGTGCTTTTATTTATTGGTTAACAGTTTTGTTCTCTTGCTTCCTCCTCTGTGACGTGGAGTTCAGGAGCTCCCGCCACTTATACCGGACGCCGTCCAGGAAAAACCAGCGTACTGGAAACCTGTGCCTGTAACAGGTGCGAAAAGTATAAATGAGGAGCAAGGATGTCAGGCCTCATCCGCTTAGTTAAATCAAGAGATAGTCCTATTGTAGTGATGTCTTTCATGTTTCTGGTCTTCGTTTCCTTGGTGTTAATTTTCTTTCGTCCCATGGGTCTTCTTATTGTTTTCCCTGTCTTCTTTAATTGATTTCTTTTTCTTTTTCCAATTTTTATTTGTGGCCTCCCATAGCGGCGCAGACAACATGTTTCATAGACCGGTAGAACAGTTCCTGGCCTAGAGTGTTTAGGTGCATTCCGTTGTTGGTTAGAATTTGCTTTTGTGGTCGGATCAGTCCCCTGTGTCTCCAGAAGGTGGCCAGTTGGTTGTTTGTCAGCTTCTTGTTAATTTCATGGATTTTTGTATTATAAATGTGGACCGAAATTCGCCGAGTTACCTGACGGTAAAGAAGCTGGCTGATGTAGATCCTTGGAATTTGGAATTTCGATTTAAGTGCACCAACATACTCTAAAATATCAGCGCAAATTCCTGATGCTGATTTGTGAGAGTCCGCATCGTTTTCCCCCAATGTGGAGGAAAACTAGGTCAGGTTTTGTCTCCTGAAGGAGACTTTCCAATCTTCCAGAGCATCTAAGTGTCCTAACTCTAGCTCCCCCAATGCCAATGAACCGAATGTCCTGGCCTGTTCCAAAGTCGATTCTAGAGTTTGGGATCGAATTTCGAAGGATACTATTCTCCAGCCTATGAACGTAACTGCTGCCGATAATAAAGATTTTCATCCTATATTTTTTTTTCCTGTGAAAACAAATAGAGAAAACAAATATACAAGATAGTTGTATTTTTGATTTGCGAAGGGTTTTTTATGAGATAATGTATATCTTAAGCAAGAAGATATTTGATAAAACAGATACTTAGGAGCAAATTAATGGTATAGCTACCAATCAAAAATTAATAGAGAGTCTCCCCTGGCATGATATATACACATTTGTAAATAAATAGAAAATAAATATCAACTAATAAGAATAGGTAAATAACAACAAACAGATTAGTAAATGGAGAAATATTATTAATTACTACAATTATCAACTCTTGTGGTTACATTGTTCTCGTGTGCTATGTTTTTGCAGATCGGTTTTATGGACGTTTTATCGGCCCTCAAGATCAAGGTATCGCCGATATAGTTGGGGATAAAGTTGTAGGAAGGAATTATGTATCTGTGGAATAAACGGCCCTCAAAATCAAGGTATCGCCGTTGTTAGTATATGTGTTTGGGAATTTCGGAAAATGCACCGTTTTTAATCAGAGAAGGTGACGTATTGTTGACAAGAGCAGAAACGGCCCTCAGAATCAAGGTATCGCCGTTGTTGGTCAATTATGTTTTATTAGATTCGGCTTTCGTTAACCGTCGATTTGATGTATTCTTTTAGTAAGGAGAATATTTGTGCTCTCAGGTGTGGTTTGGGGTTAAGGATAGTCTGAAGGTCAAGTTCACATTTGTAGATTTGCAGGCATTCTACCAATCGTCTTCGTTCTTTACTGTGTTTAATACATTGTAGCAAATAGTGCTCTATGGCTTCATCATCCTCTTTAAATGCTGGGCAAGTTGGTGAAGAATTTTGGATTATAGTTGCTAGATGTGCTTTGAGCCCTGTTTTCCGTAGTCTCAGGCGTGATATGTTTTTGTCATAGTGGTTGTTCAATAATTGGAACGAATTTAATTTTGTAATCGTTTCGTCTAATATTTTATAGTGCCACCGTCCACAGGATTCTTTATCCCATTCCTCTTTCCACTGATTGTTAATTTGGGTATTGATCAATGTATGTATTTCAGTTTGGCTCAGGGGAACGTCTATATCTTGTTGATATTTCTGTAAGCTCGATTTTGCTGCCTGATCTGCAATTTCATTTCCTCGAATATTAACGTGCGCTGGAACCCATGCTAGAGTCAGTTCGGTTTTTTGTTTCTGTATTTTGTTAGTTAGCGAGATTATTTCTTGTAGGAGGTCTGGTCTGCTCTCAGATTTGGAGTTTTGGATGGAAATTAATCCGCTGAGTGAGTCGCTTAGTATGGTTACTCGGTTTGGTTTGTTGGCAAGAATCCATTGTAGTGCCTTTGTTAATTGCAACTAATTCACTGGTATAGACGGAGAGGTGGTTGGGTAGTTTATAGTTTTTAACTATGTTTAGATCTGGTATTGCAAATGATGATCCAGTGTGACCCTGCACATTTTTAGATCCGTCAGTATATATTTTTAGATGACCGTTGTAGTGTTCGTGGATGTGTTCTAAGGCTTGAGCTTTGATATATACTGGGTTTTCCAGTTTTGAAATTTGGTCGTGGAGTGCAATGTCTATTTGGGGAGTTTGCAATAGCCACGGGGTTTGTTGGTATGCGTTTTCTTGTTGCTTTGGCAAGGCAATGTCATATTTGCAAAGTAGTCTGTTGATTTCATATCCTATTGAAGCCATTTTTTCCCCAGATATTCATATTCAGAATACGGGAGGATTAGATTGTAACATGGATGTGTATTACCGTAAGCGCTTATTTTTCCTGCATATTTGAGGGTTAGTTTTTCTCTTCTAAGGTGAAGGGGTTTTTGAAGTGTTTCTACTTGGAGTACGTTATTCTTAACAAGATGAAATTCTAGTCTGTTTTTGACCATAGTTTCCATTAGTTTACATAGGCATGACCTGAGTGATATTGAGCGGTGGGAGGAACTATCTGATGGTTTTTTTCCAGTTTTTGGATGGGAATGACAATGGACGATTTCCAACTTTGTGGCAGTTGTTTTTTCCTCCAACTTGTATTTATGACTTTTAGTATTATATTTTGTGTTTTTAGCGGTAAGTGTTTCAGGATTTTGTAACCTAATTTGTCTTCGCCTGGTGAGGTTTCTTTTTTATAGTGAATAGTTTTGTGATATTCCTGTAGGGAGAAATCTTTGTTAAGATCATGTTCAACGTGATCGTCGGGCTGTAGTTGTAGAAATGTGTTATCCTTGATTAGTTTGAACGATGGATTAAGGTTTCGATCGCTGCTATTTTCTGCGAAGGTTTTTGCGATGCATTCTGCTTTTTCTTCATTGATTTTGTGTTTGTGATTCAAAGTTAACTGCCGATGTACAGGTCGACACGGCCTTATATAGGGCAAATCACGTGGTATAGTAACACAGGTAATGACATCTAGTGGTTCATTTACAGGGTAGATAACCCATACAAAGGAATTACAAAACAGTGGAGCATTCATTCACAAAACATATTATTGTAAGTAACATAATACAAACATTTAATAATAATATGGAAACATAACAATACGTATGTCTCCCATGATCCCATTTCCCAGCACAAAAACAAATCGTGTAGAACCATGTACTGTTTTCGTCTGACATCTGACAATTATCACCTGATAAATATCGTCGAGTGCTCTTAAATTAAACATCTTATACATCAAGGAGAATCGGATCGATACCGATATCGATATCATTTGTGAAAATTAAGTAACAATTGCGTATTGATTTTGAAATGTGGCTGGCACGGTGCTTGTTGAGGATTTGACATTCGTCAAAACGTCAGCAAGAACATCAGTAATAATAATAATAATAATAATAAAAATAATATTAATTATACTAAAAAGTATAATAATATTAATAATACAACATTACGTTTTCTTAGGCTGTGTTTTCCCATCCCTGGACGAGCCAGTTCGGCTCTTGAGCATGATTTTACATGACCCTTACCATGCCCACGTGGTCTGCTGTTACAGGGTGTATTTTAGGGATCAAAGGGGATGTCGCCACTTGACCAAGCATGGTGTTAATCCAGGATGTCGTAATAAAATTACAATGATAAAGAGTACTAAAAAGTACGTAGTTACCGTTTAGAGTTGCTGTTGATTGCGTAATCTGTATTACCTTCCTTTGTGATTTTTGATTCTTTTTTACATAGTCGCTTTTAAGCAATCATTTTGACTGAGTTTTTAAATTTGATTGGTGTTTTACGCCGCACTAAAGAATGTTTCACTTATACGACGGCGGCCAGCATTATGGTGAGAGGAACGTTGGACATAGGGGAAACCCACGACCATCGGCGGATTGCTGTACGACCTTCCCACTTACAGCCTGAAAGGAAGCCTGCATAAGCTGGACTTGAAATCACAGCGACCCCATTGGTGAGAGGGCCATCGGACAATGTCCATTTGACTAGCTAGAGGTATGTGGTGTAAGGAATTACAACGCCCATTTGACTAGCTAGAGGTATGAGGTGTGAGGTATTACCACCTTCATTTGACTAGGTAGAGGTGTGTGATGTGAGGTAATACGACGTTCATTTGACTAGCTAAAGGTATGTTTTGTGAGGTATTACGACGTCCACTTGACTAGCTAGAGGTATGTGGAGTGAGGTATTACAGTGCCCATTTGACTTGCTAGGGGTATTTGGAGTGAGGTATTACGGCGTCCATTTGACTAGCTACAGGTATCTAGTGTGAGGTATTACAACGTCCATTTGACTAGCTACAGGTATGTGGTGTGGGGTATTACCACGTTCATTTGACTAGCTAGAGGTATGTCGTGTGCGGTATTAAAACGTCCATTTGACTAGCTAGAGGTATGTCCTGTGGGGTATTACCATGTTCATTTGAATAGGTAGAGGTATATGGTGTGGGGTATTACGACGTCTATTTGACTAGCTAGTGGTATGTGGTGTGAGGTATTACAACGTCCATTTGACTAACTAGAGGTGAGTGAGTGAGTGAGTGAATGTTTTTGCGTCGCTTTCAACAATATTTCAGTTGTATCGCGACAATAAAAGTAAAAGTGGTCGATCTACTGCGGATAAGTCATTTACTAGTCAGTCAATAAAGGACACCAGAAGCCACATAACAAACACAGGCGGTAGTTTAAAATCACAGTTTTCCTGCCATACCAATGGTAGGGAGAAAATCAAAAATAGTATCACTTTCTACAGAATTGAAAAGTTCTGCAGGAGAGCTCATGTGATAAAAGGAATCTCGTGCAGGAGCAAAGTCGCCACAGTCAAGCAATATGTGGTTGACTATGAACCGTTGATCACAAGCAAACAATGAGGAGCATCTTCTCCTTTAAACAAATACCCATGCGTAGCACGTGTGTGACCGATACGACACCTCCTCAACATGCAAGAGCGGAGACGATGCCGTGAAAGGGAAGGTGCTGGACCAACAAACTGACGAATATCATGCAGTTTGTTTGTCTGGTCATCCCATTGAGCCTGAAACAAACGCTTGCAAATAAGTGAACGCAAGTCCGAATATGGAACGTCAGTTTGGGTAGTAACGAAATGCAGAGGCGCCGTAGCGGCTTCATCTGCAGCAGTATTCCTTGAGATACCCATATGTCCGGGAAACCAACAAAAGACAATGATAAAATCTTCATTAAATCGTTTGAGCATCTCCCTGATATACAGAATGTCTGGATATACAGGCGAACCAGTCCGAACTGCCTGGAGGCAGGAAAGGGAGTCAGAGCAGATGAGAAATCTGCTACCTCCGAGATCTGGGATGGACCGGAGTGCGCACAAAATTGCCTTGGCTTCCGCAGTAAATACAGAACATGAATTTGGAAACCGAGTTGAAATGGTTCTTGGCCCCAAGGACAGCGGCAGAAGCCACGTCATCATCATCCTTGGAACCGTCAGTGAATATACGGTGATAAAATGGATACTTTGAACACATATTACTAAACTCCTGTTGGTATACTTAGAGGGTTGGTGGAAGATTTCTTCAGGGAGGAGAGCAAGGTATAAACCTGAGGCTCAGGACACAACCACGGTGGATCTCCCTGTATGCGTATGGGGGCGATAGTATCCAGGCCATGTTCCTGGATGCCGACATCCAGTGGAGGAACAATGGATGGCCTCTGAGCATATAAGTCTTCAAACTCCGGATGGAAGACACAATCAAAGGCTGTGTTGGATGGATTGGCTCTTAGCTTGGTGACATACTTTAACGATAGTTTAGTTCTTCGAAAGCTCCAGATGGATTGGCTCTAAGCTTGGTGACATACTATAAGGATAGTTTAGTTCTTCGAAGCTCCAGGGGAGGCTCGTTTGCCTCAACATACAGACTCTCCACAGGAGAGGTACGGAAAGCACCTAAGCACAACCGTAGGGCCTGGTGATGTACAATATTGAGTTTCTTCAATTGGGAGCGTGACGCACCTCCATAAACACTGCAGGCATAGTCTAGCTTAGAACGAATCAGTGCTCGATAGAGCTGAAGTAGGGTTTCATGATCCCCTCCCCATCGAGCACTAGAGACAACCTTCAAAATATCAAGCACCTTTAGGCATCTGGCTCTGAGATAATTAATGTGAGAAGATCACCACAAGGAATTTTGCCTTCGGCACAACCTTGATGGGGGACCCATCTAAAAATACCTTGGGGTCTTCATGAGGGAAGCACTTCCGACAAAAGTGTACACAGTTAGTCTTCGACTTGGAGAACTTAAATCCGTTCTCCAGTGCCCAGGCACTGGATTTTGTTAAGGCAAAGCTGCAGCTGTCTCTCGACAGTGTGCATACCTTTGCCTCGACAAGAGATACCAAGGTCGTCCACAAAAAGGACGCATTCATACTAGGAGATAAAACTCTGGCAAGGTTATTAATCTTAATGCTAAAGAGAGTAACTGATAAAATGCTGCCTTGAGGAACCCCCTGATCTTGTTCAAAGTAGTCAGATACGGTAGCCCCAACCCGAACTTGGAAGTGTGGATGGTCTAAGAATTTACGAATAAACTCAGGAAGCCGACCTCTAAGTCCACATCCATGCATATCTTTCATAATACCATATTTCCAGGTAGTGTCATATGCCTTTTCCAGATCAAAAAAGACAGATACGACATAATCACGATTAACGATACCTTTCTTAATAAAGGATTCTAGACGAACAAGATGATCAACAGTACTGCGATTCTTTCGAAATCCACATTGAATGTCGCTTATCAACTCGTTAGTCTCCAAAAACCAGACTAAGCGATCATCCTCTCCATAGTCTTGCATACACAGCTGGTTAAAGAAATAGGACGATAGTTATTTGGATCTGTAGAATCCTTTCCGGGCTTTGGAATGGGGACAATAATAGCTTTTTGCGATGAGGCAGGAAAATTCCCGATAATCCAAATGGTATTAAAAATTCCAAGAAGCACCCTCAAGGAAGATTCTGGAAGGTGTCGTAAAAGCTGATAGTGGATATCATCTGGCCCTGGAGTTGAGTCATGGGCCTTGCTCAGGGATGCGGATAGTTCATGTAGAGAAAATGTAGCATTGTAGGATTCTTCATTTGAAGATGTAAAATCAAGAGGACTTGCCTCGGTCCGTTCCTTGTTACGCTGGAACTGAGGCAAGTAATTATCTGAAGACGAATGGTGCGCAAATAAAGCGCCCAACCTATGGCTATGTCAAGTTTATCTGTCAAAGAATTATTCCCGTCTTTAAGATGATTGACAGTGACATTGGATCCCTTGCCTTTGATGCGTTGGATCATATTCCAGACTTTTGACATAGGGGTACGATGATTAATCTTAGAAACATAACGTTTCCAAGAGTCACGTTTGGACTGTTTGATAGTCCTACGGGCTTTAGCTCGAGTACGCCTAAGATCGTCTAAATTACCGGGAGAAGGTCTACATCGGTACACGCGCTCAGCACGTTTCCTGAAACTCCTAGCTCGTTTACCGTCCTCCGTGAACCACGGTTTCTTAATACGGGGAACCGCACATGATTTCGGGATACATTTGGAGGCTACATCGATTAGCTAATCCGAGAATAACTGGATAGGATCAACTGCATCAAGAAAAAGGTCGCTAGTAAGTGTTTCACCACACAGAACAGCAAAGCGGGGCCAGTCTGCTTTATCATTAAAGCGTGGAAGGGAGGAAGATACCGGCTCCTCAAGGGTAAGTATGGTGGGGAGGTGGTCGCTTCCGCACAGATCATCATGGACGCTCCAGCTGAATTCCGATCTTAGCCCTGCATCAGCCAGAGCTAAATCAAGGACCGAATAAATTCCCTTTGCAGGATGAAGGTAAGTATGTGTGCCATCATTTAAGACGCATAGAGAGTTATTAGATATAAAATCCTCCAATACAGAACCCTTCTGGTTACGTTTAGAGTCACCCCAGAGAACACTATGGGCATTAAAGTCACCCAAAAGAAGACACGGTTTAGGTAATTGATTATATAAATTTTGCAGCTCTTGTTGGTGAAGAATAGAAGAAGGTGGTATATAAATAGAACAGATTGTTAATACTATACCCAGTGTGATACGCACCGCCACCGCCTGCAAATCGGTGTTCAGTGCCATTCTGTTGTGTATTACACCCTGCCTAATCAAAAGAGAAGAACCCCCTGATGCCTTTCCATTCGTAGACGTGGCAACAGCGTGATGAGATACATAACTTCGACATTGATAACTAGGATCAGTCATCAGAGTTTCCTGCAAGCTTAAAGCTATAGTGAGTGAGTGAGTGCTTGGGGTTTAACGCCGTACTCAACAATTTTTCAGTCATATGACGACGAAGGAATCATTAGGGTGCATGTACGTGTAATGTGCCTCCTTGTTGCAGGACGGATTTCCACCGCTCTTTTATTTAGTGCTGCTTCACTGAGAAGACTTACCGAAGGCAAGTAAGCCGCCCCGCCCGAGCCATTATACTGATACGGGTCAACCAGTCGTTGCACTATCCCCTTCATGCTGAACGCCAAGCGAGGAAGTTACAACTTCCTCTTTTAAAGTCTTAGGTGTGACTCGATCAAGGATTGATCCTGGATCTACCGGTCCCGAAGCGGATGCTCTACCAACTGTGCTATCCGGGCCGGTCTAAAAGCTATAGGATTGAGGTCTTGAGCTAACATCTGGAGCTCTGCGAGGTTACACCTCAATCCCCCCTACAGTTCCACTGTAAGATTTTTGTAGTAGCCATTATTAATATTTATTCTTTTTCTTTTTTCTGGGCTTCTTATACATCGCTGCCCTACTCTCAGCAAAATCCTCCTGTGACAACGTTATCAACTTCCTCTGCTTTTTAACCTTGTCAACTTTAGAGTCTCGTCGCAATGTGCGATAATACGACCCCAGGGATGTTGAGACAGGTACTAAGACCTCACCCTTGCCATTGGTATAGGCAGGCAAGTCTTTGGGTGCATCCATTTCCGAAAGAGATTCCTCCATATTGGATTCTCCACCAGCCCTAGACATATCAGATTGCTGAGAGCTTCCCTGAGGATCAAGGCAATCTGCTATATCTCTAGTGTCTAACTGTGACATTGTAAACGGGTCAGGGCTGAACGTGCTACCCCATAAGGACGGGTTCTTACCAAGTGCACCTTTGGAGGGCGTTACGCCACTGGATTGCGTCTCCTTAATGCAGGATGGCGTAGTATTCGAAATTTCTGACGATCTAGGGGGTGAGTAGGAATTCGAGATTTGACTCATACCGACAACCCACTCCAGGCTATTTGACGTCTGAGATGCTTCGTAAAGGCTCTGGGACCCACCTACTACTGGCGATTCGCTTAACTTCCTGACTTTATTTGTAGCATCAATGCGCTTATTTCGAATCTTTTTTGCTGGAGGACATGGAGTTAGTGACAACTTGCCACTCTCCAGCTTCCTCGTTGTCAGCAGCAGAGTTATCCAAAGTCCCTTTATTTTGTTGACTGGAAGGAACAGACTCGCCAGAAACCCCAATTTCCATATCATTCCCATGTCCCTCACTATAATTGCCATCATCATCTCTTCGACCTTCATTCTTATCTTTATTGTCACCTTCAACTTCATAAACATTACTATCTTTATCATCATCATCATTATCATTGCAATCGTTATCGTCATTATCGCCATTGTCATTTTCATCGCTCAGCGGGCAGTCCTTTTGAAAGTGGCCTGCCTGTTTACACTTGAGGCATTTATCCTTTAAAGGACAGTCGGCCCTGCAATGTTCTGCGCTATCACAGATGTGACAGGCACGGACCTGACCTCTGTACTACACAGGAATTCTAAAATTCCCAACCGGAATTGATTGTGGAATGATCTCGGTCACACCACTCATGTAAATACGGCGTATACCATGCTCAAGTGACCTATCAAAAAGGTAATGTTCCCGGCTGATGTGATGGACCGTGCCATACCGGGACATCAAACCTTGAATAGTGTCATGAGGCACCTCGATCGGACATCGAGATCTAACCAGGAGCCTTTGCGCCTCCACATCATATATTGGACAGTCTACCCCTTTGAATGACTGTGAAGCCACTAGCCAACAGCTGTTCCTTCACAGTTTGCGTAGCCACTGTAACATTCCAGACATTTCTAGAGACATTGATTAGTCCCCTTTAAGACATTAGGCCCACTTCCCACTAACTCCTTTAGCCGTTTGTATACATCAACAAACACAACTATGCGTTTTGAACAGTGTGGATGCTGAGTGCAAAATAGATAACGTATTATAAAGTGGAAAAGCACTAAACTATGTACAGGCTATTTACAGGGAGTCTAGTGAACACGTCCTGCCGCTAAGAGCGACAGAACGTAATGTCGCACCACCCTCAAACTGGGTGACCACTAAACAAAAGCTGAGAGCACAATAGCTAGTTCCACGGCCAGCCAGGGACTCGACTAGCTAGAGGTATGTGTCGCTCATTTGACTAGCTAGAGGTATGTTGTGCGAGGTATTAGGACGTCCATTTGACTAGCTAGAGGTATGTGGTGTGAGGTATTACGACGTCCGTTTCACTAGCTAGAGGTAGGTGGTGTGAGGTATTAGAACGCCCATTTGACTAGTTAGAGGTATGCTGTGTGAGGTCTTTCGTCGTCCAATTGACTAGCTACGGGTAAGCGGTGTGCTTATTTATGCTCTAGTCTGTTCCTCAACACAATGGCCATTGTCGGGGTATCTGACTGTAGAGGTTTAGCATCTAAAATCATAGCGTATCAAAGTATTTGTCAACGTACTTGTCAGTGTACTTAGATTACAGCATTTTGGATGATAGCTTGACACTTGTAAACCAAATGGCAGAGAATATGTTTACTGAGCAAAAATATAAACGCAACACTTCTGTTTTTGCAATATTTCACAGTAAAATGCGATTTTTTTTTAGTAGAGTAGCGAGGGATGGCCAAGAGGAAAACCCTACACCAGGGTACACTCCCGCCTCCAAAACCAAAGTGTTGTCGATTCAAGCCTATTCACCATTTTGACCCGTCAGAGATGTGTGGCCTTACCTGTAGTAATCAGTGATCTGTAAGGTCTTCCCGGGCACCCAGGCCAGGGATTCGGCCCAGAGACGCTAATTTGAGAGCCCGCAGATCACTCGAGGCTATAGACCTTGGTATTAATCGTGGTATGACTCTGTTAACATTCATGCTCGTTGGCCTTTGGCACCATAACGGCGTTTTATTGTTTCGGATTAATCTATTTTTCAACTACACGGAGTCGATGGGAGGCAGCGGGTTTGACGGCGGTCGGTCAACGCTATGCCGACGTCGCCGTCATACCAAGGATTGCACTACGGTGGTGGTTGGGTACTTCTCTTGGCGGGGATAAGTCATGGCCATCGCACTCAACTTCATTTCACCACGGAGTGCGGTAAGATACCATGACGAAATTCTGCGCCCAATAGTCGCCCCATTTGTCGCACCATGGGTAACATCTCAGAAGGACAATCTTGCTGCTGTATGCAGAGCATTTTCTACAGGCCGTAAACGTTGAAACGTTAGACTGGGCAGAGTAGTCACCTGATCTGTCATGTATCAGTTTTTGTGTGTTATCTCAACAATACATTACTCAAGATTTGCTATTTGCAAAAAATTCTCAGTATGTTCAATGATTGTTTCGAATTTCTAACACTGTAACACTTATCTTGAGGCCAGTGAAAATACTGATAGAAACGGCTAGTTTGTGCTATTGTATGTCCTGATGAGGATACAAGTTGCTGTTGAAACGCTCACTAATGTCACCTTGGTTTAAGGCAGCATGTAAGTGAACTTCTAACAGATCACGTGGTATTGTAGCTTCATTGGTGGAACAGTGGTGCCAAGCGTCCTAGGTCATCGGTGGAGCGGTGGGCCCAAGCATCCCAGGACACCGGTGGAGCGTTGGGGCCAGGCACCCAAAGTCGCTGGTGGAAAGAGCAAATTCATCTGTTGTGATCGCTGTTCTTGTTTCACTCTTTATCCTTACGTTAAATGTGATTTTTGAGTAATTCTAGAACACGTCTAATATATTGGAATTAACATCACTGCATTTGTTTTTACAGAATACTTTACCTTAACCCGATGGTTGAGTTTGGCTTTCCGTCGCCGATTGTTCCATTTCAGCGGGAAGAGCTGGGCGTCCAAACAATCCCACTTTTGGTTCCCGAGTGGCTCGTTGATTCAAGTCATGTAACAGAGATTGGCCAACCACCTGCGGCATAGCTCACGCACAAAACTTGTTCAGCTTTGGTGGGACGCAACATTAACGCGAATTCAAAGCGACATAACTTCGGTTGCCTAGACCAACTCCTGGGACAAATTTCTTGTTTTCATTTATCGGTATAAAAGTATCTGAAGTTCCACCCAGTTTCTGTAATAAAAAAATACCTGCCTATTTACATGGCTATTCACCAAGCCTCTCCTATCATCTCACTAGCGTGTTCCAGCCTGTCTGTTTTCAAAGTCATGACAGGATGCAGCCCATTTGGAAGTTTTATTCGGACTACCGAAGGAAGTGTTTTAAATATCAAATCCGGCTAGGATTTGCTAAAAAATGATTTAAATCTCCCTTTGGTTATAACTAGCTTCTTCACTTAACAGAATGGCATAACTGTGACATTTGAACACATCCCTGAAATAAAGTGGCAAAATACCACAAGGAAAGAGGTCTTGAAACAAACTGTGGGAAATTATAAAATTACTCGGTAAATAATGTTTTAGGAAACTGACTCGCATTTTCAGATGTCTACCAGCATAGAAGACAGAGCAATTTTCAAACAGTCGTGTTAAAATGGGTCAGTTAGTTCAATGATGTTCCTTCATGCGGAAAGGGCCTCCGTGGCTCAGTTGGTTAGCTAGAGCAGCGTAATGACCCTGAGTCTCTCACCAATGCGGTCGCTGTGAGTTCAAGTCCAGCTCATGCTGGCTTCCTCTCTGGGCGTACGTGGGAAGGTCTGCCAGCAACCTGCGGATGGTCGTAGGTTTTCCCCGGGCTCTGCCCAATTTCTACCCACCATAATGCTGGCCGCCGTCGTATAAGTGAAATATTCTTGAGTACGGCGTAAAACACCAATCAAATAAATAAATAAATTCATGCGGGAAGGACTGAGCCAAATATGACTGCATGGCAATTATTCAGCCCGGGTCGGATAAGTTTCAAAAGATAATGCAGTAGGTTTCCCTTCTTTGCTGCGACGTTTCGCTATTGTCAGAGCAGGTGATCATTTTTCAAGAATCCACGCTGGTGATAGATGACAACTTGACAACTCCACGAGGACAAGACTTTAAAACATTCCGATATCCCACTGAGCTATCTGAGAAAACCGTACAAGCCACTCCTTTCGGACGACTTTAAACGTTTGTTGTGACATCAATCCTTTGTCTAACCGATCATAAGAATGTTATATATGAAGGGTGTTCATTAGTTTCTGATCCATGTGTTTATTTTCTAACAGTTTCATTCCTCGCCTTCATTTCAAATGCACCAAATGTTGCCAGTGTCAGGAAGGTTGAGTGACGTCATCAATTCCCTTAGGCACAAATATGAAGAGCTTGTACTAAGAGTTTGTACTAAGGTGAACTTGTGGGTCTAATTTGTGGTCCTGATAAACATTTTCGATATCTCAATGTCTGGTTATTTCAATGTGACAGAGATATACTACAAGACTTTCCCATGTTATATGTAAGCTTCAGTCAATTCAGATTTACTTTCTGACGGAGTTTCTCGAAGACCGATTCAATGTTCACAATCTTACACACCCAGTATATTCTCGTGTAGTAACCTATATTTAAACCACTGTTGTGACGTGACACCAGTGCTCTGACGTCACACCGTTGTTGTGACTGGAGTATTGTTTACACTTTTAAGTCTGGACTTATTGCGTAACACTTGAACATTTAACGGATTGTTCCACAAACAATTGTGATTCGAACCCAAATACCGCAGCCGTCAATTCTCCGACTGAGCTATTGGGGCAGGCTATCGATGCTTGATGTTTTAAGGGACTACAATGTTATCCATAGAAGAACACAAACAAACGGATAGAGTATCCGCCGGCTTGCGTACAGGCTCACTTAAATAGTGCAAGTTCATAGACCCCGCCCCAAAGGACGACTGGAAGCGATTTGTTGAATACGTAAAGTTATATTTCTGTAGATTGTCAAAAGCAGATATATTTACATGCAGCCTATATTTACATATTATGAAATTAGGAAGAAAATGATAGATTAAAATTATCTTTTAAAGGAGAAGACTTATAAATATCATACTTTTGTATGATATTTATATACAGCTGACCTTCTTGGTCAGCTGTATATAAATTCCAGAGCTGAACTTCAGTTGTTTTGGAATTAATGCTGCATTTGAAAAGAATAACTCAGTAACATTGTGCTGACATGATAAAGGTCATAGATCTAATCGGTAAATATGCCTAATACATCTACTTCGTTGGTGAGTCCGTGCCTACTGCTGAACAGACATACGCTCACATATTAACGCTGTCGATGCTCCGAGACAATTTGACGAAGTTCGGTGATACACAAACCTTATGGTCTTATGGAAACATGTCGTATTTCTTTGGAACTAATATGTCTGAACACCAATCACACAGCGCAGACACATGCAAACGTAAACATGGTCGAGCACACATTACCTTACCTATAGTCTATTTCTTTAGAGCGTCTCATATATTCAGCCTTTGGTCAGTGACACGTAACAACACTCTACACATTGGTGTGGGAAGTTCATATTCTTGCAAGGAAAATGAAGTTATAACAGTTTTTCTAATGCATAATGTAAAGTTCATAAGCTTGGTTTCGACGGCAATTACCCAATGCCTCGGCTGACATCAGAATTATTTAAAACCAGAGTCATGATGGATATTGGGCGGAGTTCAACATGTTTGACGGAGGTTGACACCAGCTACCTAAACTGCTATCGATTTAACTGTAAGCCCTGTTACTGATACAGCTATATTTGAAATTGTTTAGACGTTTTAGTATCATATCACCGTAATAAATGAATTCCATTTTATCTCTTGTAGTATGTGATCTCACGACAGTATAGATTTAGAGATGTATATTGGGAAATTAAAGCGATGTACTCTATTCCCAGAGACAGTGTTGTGGGTTGTGCTACTGCGGTGAGTTTGTTCTAAACGTTTGTTGGTGCAGCCATTGTAAAACAAATTACTCTCCACTGCCATTGTCCAGCATGCAGCATGCTTTAGAATAATTATGACATCACTCGAGGCATTGAGTTCTTGGTGTCGACAATAAGCTTATGGAATTTTGTTTATTATGAATTAGAAACAGTATTTTAACTGCATTTTCTTCTCCGTATTGTTTTGGTTTGTCTCTATATGTAAAACATATAGAAATTGGTAATTTTTTTTACAAGGTTAGAATTCTCTGTCTTTGTACTGAGGTCCTCAAGACCTCCTTCATGGTACACGTTGTCGTCGTTGCTCTGGCTTAACTCTCTATACTGTAACATGCTTACATTATATACATAGGTTTCCTCATAGTTTAGGAGTTAATCAGCCAAAATGTTGGTTACAATGAAAATTTTTTAATTTTTACTTTGTACACACAGACGATACATTATCATGATCACAACCAAGAACTTTAAAATAATGGTTTTTGTTTAATGCGAAAATGGAAATACAAATGTCGAAAACGTCCAACCACTAGACCATGGCGCAGCGAGTAAAATAAAATGAATCTACAGATACATAAGATGTCATTTAGTCTTCAGAATACCATTGATACATATGTATTAGCTGGGAAAGGTGCACTCGGATCACCGGTGCATTAGGTATCCGGCGAGAACAGTGTTCATACACGAAAATTTATTTATTTGACTGGTGTTTTACGCCGTACACAAGAATATTTCACTTATACGACGGCGGCCAGCATTATGGTGGGTAGAAATCGGGCAGAGCCCGGGAGAAACCCACTACCATCCGCAGGTTGCTGGCAGACCTTCCTATGTACGGCCGGAGAGGAGGCCAGCATGAGCTGGACTTGAACTCATAGCGACCGCATTGGTGAGAGACTCAGGGTCATTACGCTGCGCTAGCGCGCTAACCATCTGAGCCACGGAGGCCCCTGATACACAAAAAGTCCATAAAGTTTCATGGCCATGAAAGATATGGCCGCTGTGCAGTAACCCACCAAAAGAGCTCGTATTTTTATATTCTACAAGGCGACTGACCTTGATGATGCAAAATACTTTCGGAGAGGCTTTCACGAGCACTTCTGCATGTTGTCAAGGTTTCATTTGGGTCAATGTTAAAAATAAATTTCTTAATGTGACAAGTTTTGTAACATTTTGGCAGATGTTATAATACATACTTCTAACAAAGTCGATAAGAATCCATTCAGAGTAGGCTTGTAGTGAGCTAACGAAGTCTCATTAAATTTGCATTAAATACTTGTTATCTAAAATAAGAGATAATTCTTGAAACTTTTCATAGTTACTGTATACAGGTACCGTGATGTGACATCTCACATAATCACTGGGTATAGGTACCGTTATATGACATCTCACATAATCCTTGTGTACAGATACCGTGATACGACATCTCGCATAATCACTGTATACAGGTACCGTGATATGACATCTCAGATAATTACTGGATACAGGTACCGTGATGTGACATCTCACATAATCACTGTGTACAGGTACCGTTGTATGACATCTCACATAACCCTTGTGTACAGATACCGTGATACGACATCTCGCATAATCACTGTATACAGGTACCGTGATATGACATCTCAGATAATTACTGTATACAGCTACAGTGATATGACAGTTCACACAATTACTGTATTCAGGTTCCTCGATATGACATCTCAAACAAATTCTGTGAACAGACACGGCGATATGACATCTCACATAATCACTGTGAACAGACTCAGTGACATGACGTCTCACAAAATTACTGTGTACATGTATCGTGATATGACATCTCACATAATCACTGTGAACAGACTCAGTCACCTGACGTCTCACTTAATTACTGTGATTTGACACGGCGATATGACACCTTAGATATCACAAATACTTTGACGCCTCACATAATTACTGCGTACGGGTACCGCGATATGGCACCTTACATGGTCACTGTCGGCACCTGATATAATTTCTATGTATAGACATAGAGATATGACACCTCACATAGTCACTATGGCACCTTACATGATCACTCTCGACACCTGACATAATTTCTGTCCATAGTAATTCAGAAATATTGTTTCCATCATAACCAGGTTCTTTCATGATGTTTTGATAGTATGAAATGTACATGTGCACTTTTACCACAATATCCAATGTGAACTGTGATTAACACCTTTTTTGTCTACAATAATATACACTGTACTGTGGAATAGACATGTGGAGGCGCCGCATGTTTTCATGCATATAGGCGTTGTGAGCTTGCGGATTTGAAAGTGAAACTGGGTAAATGGATTTCGTTGAATAAGTTTCGTGGTAATCTACATGAGTCACTTTCTACATAACTCTGTCCCTGTACAAGTGAGAGGAGACAGGCCCTGGTGTAATTTTGTTAGTACGGGCACAGCCGTGTGAGGACGTCAAACACAGGTCCAGGTAAGTAGTAGATAAGACATGTAATGCTGGATTGTTCCCGACAAGTTAATTGCCATGTTACACAAATACAAACTTAGTCCAAAGGACCGGCGGGCTGGTCTGCAGGTCTATACATGTAGTCCCTATACATATGAACACAGAGCTGAATAGCACATGTATCTGGTATCATACCAAACCAGAGGCGTTTGGAGGGGGTAAATTTGACCCAGGAATGTGTGGCGGGGTTGGAAGTTGGGGGTTGGGGGCGTTTGCAGAACGACTATCACACCAATTATGTTCTCAGGATTTGAGTGTATGCTTCTTGTCTTAAAGTACTTTGTACGTAAAGAAGTGTAAAATGGAAAAATAAATAGAAAATGACTTTTGTTTCCTGAACATCATTTCGCGTACACATTTTACACGTTCTCAAATTTCCCGTCAATCTTGTGCTACTACCACGGTGTCCGATTTCTATTGTTTGTTTAAGGGATGACGTTCGTAATCTAGACACTACTTTTCTATGATCTGTACTTTCATTTTATCTGAATCACATTTTATATACCTATAACGAATTTAAGTGATTTGATTTTTACAAACATCTCTTTACTTAAACACTTCATAGAACCGTTTAATATCCACACAACCAGCATTTAAGCACATTTCACCGAAAACATATCTATTGGAGTATGGTTTGCATCTGACATCGAATTCATACAGACTTTTTTCACACATCTCCATATGTAGGCGTGATACATTTTTCGAAAATAAATTTTCTGAACTGGTTATTATCAGAAGATATTTTACATTTTGTGTATGTAATTTCTGTGGTGACTGCAGGTACACTGATTTGATATCAAGTTCACTATACTTGTGGGCCTATCTTCATACATTTGATGTAGGCAAAGTGACGCCTAGCAACTGTTTAAAAAAGTTAATATGGATACGTTCCAGAGCAATACCTTCATGGAACCCTCATGCTTCACAACCATAGTTAGCCGTAGCCCGAACAAATGTATCAAATAGCTTTGAAATTACACTAATCACGAGACCCAAGTTTAATACCTACAAAATGGAACATTTACAGAATTAAAGCTTATGTTTAAAAATTACAAATTTATAACAAGACCATGCCTAAATAATCAAGCCCCATGTTACAATATGTAACATGGACCTGTAAACAATCTACAGGTTCGTTTTTACTGTCGGGCGTGTTGGGACAAATGAGTGAACTATTCAAATGATGTCTGTTGCTACTTCTATGATTAAATTGCAAGTCAGTGATACGGTGCATTTGAAAACAGCACATGCTTGAAAACAGACGTCTCTGTAGCCTAGTCTTACATTATGATAGACTTTATCTTTTCCTTTCTTTATAGGACGTCCTAATATAGCCATGGGGAATTCACAAAGTACCCGGATATTTGAAGGCTCTGAAGTGAGTTATTTTCCTGATAATATATAATGAAAGACGATCGTATATCGCAACACTTTCGTTTTAGAAGTTATGTACTTCTATGACATGCATATTATTGCAGTGTTAGCCACACCGCATTTAATATAATCTCAGTGGATGACATGTGAGGATAAAGATTATCCGATATTAAACACTATGATCCTAATTCTACAATACTTAATCAGACTTTTTCACCGACTACAGTCGTCACATTACATAACGAACAATTCAAAGTATATGACGATTTACCGTTGCTTTCCCCCGGGCTCTGCCCGGTTTATATACACACATGCACTTGTATCTCAGTACCGGACTATGCAAATGAACTATAACATTTTAATGATCCTTTTATTACGGGAATCGCTCTCTTTATCAATGAAACGACAACTTAAAGTTGTACAAAATCTTGAGAAACGTCAATGTCACAGAAATTAAGGTCATGAAATTCATGTCAGAAAAACACTGTATGCTACATTTCTATCCTCTTTTAAGTATTCGCCAAATTAAATAAATGAACAGCTTGGTACTTATATTATACATAATGTATACTATTTTACGAATTAATATTACTTTTTGTGTTCAACTTATAATGAGGGTATGCAATCAGCATTTTATGGCAGACAGCGTCTGTCTTTAATGTTGGCTAGCTACCAATTCTGCATGAGCCTGTCAATCATTCAGCTGCATGTTTAATCAATGTATTACACCGAAATGTATTACACAGCGCAGTGTCCAGTATATTCCATTGTAACATTCTACATATTAATGCACTGCACGCAGTTGTTGCTTTGTAGCAACGTAGGGTGTTCTCCGCGTACTGAGGAGAGTGGCTGTACGATGTAGCAGTATAAAGACATTAAAACAGAGCCATCCGATGCGTAAACCACTATTTCGTTTTTGTACGATAATTCTGGACACAGTGCAGTTTCTAGAGTATTTTTAATATAATACATTGTTGTTGTTGTTTCAGCCAATAGAGTGTTCTCCACGTATAGAAGAGAGTGACTTCCAGAAAATGATCCAGTCTGGGGTGACAGAAAAAGACCGGCGTGTGCTAAGGGGCGGGATGACCCTTCTAGGGAAACACCCTTCCTGGGTGTGGAAGAATGCTGTTGTCCGCTGTATAGGGGACAACATCGACTACTGCTTTTGGAGTGGGAGCAGCACCAACCGGTTCGTGGTATGTTTAGATGAAAACGACGAGGTGAAGAAACAATGCAACGACACCGGCTGGGTGCTGTATCTCCACGACAGCTTCATTCAGGTTTGGGGAATGCTGAAACAGCTGGCGCCTCTTGTGGCTCCAGCGGCGTTGAAGGCAATCACGGGGAAGTGAAATTGTTTTTGAAAATGTCTTGAAGAAATTCGTATCATGTGGGTGAAATTACCTGTGTCCATTACGAAGACGTTTGCATTCACCGTTTGCCTACTGATGTTACATGTTGTGATGTCACCTTGTTTAAATCATTACGAACAAACAACCGATGGCTTCAAATAAATTAATGTCCATGGAAAATGGACGGAAGCGATGGATGCATCGACATATAAGCCAACGACGACAGAGAACGTGTGATCCATGTGTTTTTGTGGGTTGCTGGGAATAATGCTTAACCGTTATACCGCCACGCACACGCACGTGTGAACAACTCGGTGAGGCCTTTACATTTAACCCACAGCTTAACCAGAAAGTCAAACAGAAAACACGCGCAGCATGCCGTCAAAAGGCGAAGATGTTGGCCGATGTAAGAATACATGGATACTAAAAGCACAAAGGGACATAACTCTTTCCATGGTTGAACAGCCACTCGCCTATGGTAAGGGCGCTCTGTAAATTCGTGGCAACGGTAAATAAATGACAATACTGAAGCGTATATAGGAACTCATATATACGTCAAGGCTCAGTTGGCTCATGGCGACTGTGAGGCCCGTGGCCACCTAGATCACGTGTTCAAAGCTATTTCTCACGTTTTCTGTGGCGGCTTTAAGTCGTGAGGTTTTCATGAAGCTTTCGTAGTGTTAACTGGCCCTAGCTAAATGCACATTATAACATACACTGTCAAGGTAGTGAAGGGCTTACTTAGCAAAGCGAGCTTTAAATAACCGGCCCCTAGCCTTTGCCATATGAGTGAAAACTTGAGTCGAGCACAACGTTAAACACCGATCGAATAGGCATAACATGTACATATTGTTACGGAGCCAGATAACACAATATTATAAGGATCGTCCATAAAGCCTAATCCCCAGGGATAGACTTGTTTCGAGCAGGGGCTCCCGAGATTGGTAGACGAACCAGAACACACTGGATAAGTTTGCGACAGTTTATTGAAGATATATATACAGAGAGGTAATGCGCACGCATTGGCGTGAGCACTCAGTCCGGCCCTTGTAATCAGGACAGAAGCTGGCGTGATAAGCTCCGATAACCTTCTGCAGGCTGTAAGTGTCGTTTAATACCCGCCAGGCCTTATTCAGGACTTTGCCTCAGTGTTCTTATTCAGGAAGAGAGACGAGTTCTCCGAGCGAGCTGTGCAAGATTTTTTTGTTTAAATACTGGTTTTAGGGTCACTTTCCTGGCGGATATCATGGCCCATCAAATCAGTGTTTTATTTATTTTTTTTTAACACATGAATATTTTGGTTATATAATAGCAGTGCGTTGGTATACTATTTACATATGTACATGAGTCAATTAGTGGGATTAAACCTCTTTGTGGTAGCAAGTGTATAGCTTATTGTATAGGTTCAAATGCTGCCATGGTCATTTAACAGAAAGGGGATAAATAGTAAGCTATTTACAGAGATTAATGTTATCTTTACATTAGAAATACATAGATCTACATTAAAGAGTTACATTGAGCTGCCTATACAGAAATTTAGACAGAGAGAAAACAATAGTAGTGCTTTTATTTATTGGTTAACAGTTTTGTTCTCTTGCTTCCTCCTCTGTGACGTGGAGTTCAGGAGCTCCCGCCACTTATACCGGACGCCGTCCAGGAAAAACCAGCGTACTGGAAACCTGTGCCTGTAACAGGTTCGAAAAGTATAAATGAGGAGCAAGGATGTCAGGCCTCATCCGCTTAGTTAAATCAAGAGATAGTCCTATTGTAGTGATGTCTTTCATGTTTCTGGTCTTCGTTTCCTTGGTGTTAATTTTCTTTCGTCCCATGGGTCTTCTTATTGTTTTCCCTGTCTTCTTTAATTGATTTCTTTTTCTTTTTCCAATTTTTATTTGTGGCCTCCCATAGCGGCGCAGACAACATGTTTCATAGACCGGTAGAACAGTTCCTGGCCTAGAGTGTTTAGGTGCATTCCGTTGTTGGTTAGAATTTGCTTTTGTGGTCGGATCAGTCCCCTGTGTCTCCAGAAGGTGGCCAGTTGGTTGGTTGTCAGCTTCTTGTTAATTTCATGGATTTTTGTATTATAAATGTGGACCGAAATTCGCCGAGTTACCTGACGGTAAAGAAGCTGGCTGATGTAGATCCTTGGAATTTGGAATTTCGATTTAAGTGCACCAACATACTCTAAAATATCAGCGCAAATTCCTGATGCTGATTTGTGAGAGTCTGCATCGTTTTCCCCCAATGTGGAGGAAAACTAGGTCAGGTTTTGTCTCCTGAAGGAGACTTTCCAATCTTCCAGAGCATCTAAGTGTCCTAACTCTAGCTCCCCCAATGCCAATGAACCGAATGTCCTGGCCTGTTCCAAAGTCGATTCTAGAGTTTGGGATCGAATTTCGAAGGATACTATTCTCCAGCCTATGAACGTAACTGCTGCCGATAATAAAGATTTTCATCCTATATTTTTTTTCCTGTGAAAACAAATAGAGAAAACAAATATACAAGATAGTTGTATTTTTGATTTGCGAAGGGTTTTTTATGAGATAATGTATATCTTAAGCAAGAAGATATTTGATAAAACAGATACTTAGGAGCAAATTAATGGTATAGCTACCAATCAAAAATTAATAGAGAGTCTCCCCTGGCATGATATATACACATTTGTAAATAAATAGAAAATAAATATCAACTAATAAGAATAGGTAAATAACAACAAACAGATTAGTAAATGGAGAAATATTATTAATTACTACAATTATCAACTCTTGTGGTTACATTGTTCTCGTGTGCTATGTTTTTGCAGATCGGTTTTATGGACGTTTTATCGGCCCTCAAGATCAAGGTATCGCCGATATAGTTGGGGATAAAGTTGTAGGAAGGAATTATGTATCTGTGGAATAAACGGCCCTCAAAATCAAGGTATCGCCGTTGTTAGTATATGTGTTTGGTAATTTCGGAAAATGCACCGTTTTTAATCAGAGAAGGTGACGTATTGTTGACAAGAGCAGAAACGGCCCTCAGAATCAAGGTATCGCCGTTGTTGGTCAATTATGTTTTATTAGATTCGGCTTTCGTTAACCGTCGATTTGATGTATTCTTTTAGTAAGGAGAATATTTGTGCTCTCAGGTGTGGTTTGGGGTTAAGGATAGTCTGAAGGTCAAGTTCACATTTGTAGATTTGCAGGCATTCTACCAATCGTCTTCGTTCTTTACCGTGTTTAATACATTGCAGCAAATAGTGCTCAATGGTTTCATCATCCTCTTGACAGGCTGGGCAAGTTGGTGAAGAATTTTGGATTATAGTTGCTAGATGTGCTTTGAGCCCTGTTTTCCGTAGTCTCAGGCGTGATATGTTTTTGTCATAGTGGTTATTCAAAATTGGAAAGAATTTAATTTTGTAATCGTTTGTCTAATATTTTATAGTGCCACCGTCCGCAGGATTCTTTATCCCATTCCTCTTTCCACTGATTGTTAATTTGGGTATTGATCAATGTATATATTTCAGTTTGGCTCAGGGGAACGTCTATATCTTGTTGATATTTCTGTAGGCTCGATTTTGCTGCCTGATCTGCAATTTCATTTCCTTGAATATTAACATGCGCTGGAACCCATGCTAGAGTCAGTTCGGTTTTTTGTTTCTGTACTTTGTTAGTTAGCGAGATTATTTCTTGTAGGAGGTCTGGTCTGCTCTCAGATTTGGAGTTTTGGATGGAAATTAATCCGCTGAGGGAGTCACTTAGTATGGCTACTCGGTTTGGTTTGTTCTCAAGAATCCATTGTAGTGCCATTGTAATTGCAACTAATTCACTAGTATAGACGGAGAGGTGGTTTATAGTTTTTAACTATGTTTAGATCTGGTATTGCAAATGATGATCCAGTGTGACCCTGCACATTTTTAGATCCGTCAGTATATATTTTTAGATGACCGTTGTAGTGTTCGTGGAAGTGTTCTAAGGCTTGAGCTTTGATATATACTGGGTTTTCCAGTTTTGAAATTTGGTCGTGGAGTGCAATGTCTATTTGGGGTAGTTAAAGGAGTTGATTTCATATCCTATTGGAGCTGAGTGTTTTGTCCATTTTTTTTCCAGATATTTTTATATTCAGAATATGGGAGGAGTAGATTGTAACATGGATGTGTATTACCGTAAGCGTTTATTTTTCCTGCATATTTGAGGGTTAGTTGTTCTCTTCTGAGGTGAAGGGGTTTTTCAAGTGTTTCTACTTGGAGTACTTTAGTACTTTATTTTTAACAAGATGAAATTCTAGTCTGTTTTTGACCATGGCTTCCATTAGTTTACATAGGCATGACGTGAGTGATATTGGGCGGTAGTTTTTTTCCCCAGTTTTTGGATGCGAATGACAATGGACGATTTCCAACTTTGTGGCAGCTGTTTTTTCCCCCCAACTTATGAGTTTGTGTTATGTATTTATGAGTTTTAGTATTATATTTTGTGTTTTTAGCGGTAAGTGTTTTAGGATTTTGTAGCCTAATTTGTCTTCGCCTGGTGGGTTTTCTTTTTTATAGTGAATGGTTTTGTGATATTCCTGTAGGGAGAAATCTTTGTTAAGATCATGTTCAACGTGATCGTCTGGCTCTAGTTGTATAAATGTGTTATCCTTGATTATTTTGAACGATGGATTAAGGTTTCGATAGCTGCTATTTTCTGCGAAGGTTTTTGCGAGGCATTCTGCTTTTTCCTCATTGATTTTGTGTTTGTGATCCAAAGTTAACTGCCGATGTACAGGTCGACACGGCCTTATATGGCCTGGGACCCCCATTAATTTTCCATAAGCGACAATGTTAACGTCCAGCGCTGTAGCTCAGTCCCAAACATTCCGTGGCCAATAAGCTTTGGTGCATATCTGGCCCAGCCTGTGAGAAAGAAGCCATAAAAGTCTTGACATAGGTTGACCGTCAAAATCTGGACCTTTCCATGCCGGCAGCTGGGAGGCGTGCCTAGCAACGCCAAGGGGACGTCACTCGCAGCCTCATCACTACCTCACACCTTGTGTCCTCTCACCCAGAATGTCAAACCGCCGCACTGAAGAATGTTTCACTTATACGACGGCGGCCAGCATTATGGTGAGAGGAACGTTGGACATAGGGGAAACCCACAACCATCGGCGGATTGCTGTACGACATTCCCACTTAAAGCCTGAAAGGAAGCCAGCATAAGCTGGACTTGAAATCCCAGCGACCCCATTGGTGAGAGGGCCATCGCACAATGTCCATTTGACTAGCCAGCGGTATGAGGTGTGAGGTATTACGACGTTCATTTTACTAGGTAGAGGTGTGTGATGTGAGGTAATACCACGTTCATTTGACTAGCTAGAGGTATGTTTTGTGAGGTATTACGACGTCCATTGACTAGATCGAGGTATGCTGTGTGAGGTATTACAACGTCCACTTGACTAGCTACAGGTATGTGGTGTGGGGTATTACCACGTTCATTTGACTAGCTAGAGGTATGTCGTATGGGGTATTACAACGTCCATTTGACTAGCTAGAGGTATGTCGTGTGGGGTATTACCATGTCCATTTGAATAGGTAGAGGTATATGGTGTGGGGAATTACGACGTCTATTTGACTAGCTAGTGGTATGTGGTGTCAGGTATTACAACGTTTATTTGACTGGCTAGAGGTATGTGGTCTGAGGTATTAACACGTTCATTTGACTAGCTAGAGGTATGTGGTGTGAGGTATTACAACGTCCATTTGACTAACTAGAGGTAAGTGAGTGAGTGAGTGAAAGTTTTTACGTCGCTTTCAACAATATTTCAGTTTTATCGCGACAATAAAACGTTAAGTAGTCGATCTACTGCGGATAAGTCATTTACTAGTCAGTCAAAAAAGGACATCAGAAGTCATATAACAAACACAGGCGGTAGTTTAAAATCACAGCTTTCCTGCCATACCAATGGTAGGGAGAAAATCAAAAATAGTATCACTTTCTACAGAATTGAAAAGTTCTGCAAGAGAGATCACGTGATAAAAGGGATCTCGTGCAGGAGCAAAGTCGCCACAGTCAAGCAATATGTGCTTGACTGTAAACCGTTGAGGCACTGGATTTTGTTAAGGCAAAGCTGCAGCTGTCTCTCGACAGTGTGCATACCTTTGCCTCGACAAGAGATACCAAGATCGTCCACAAAAAGGACGCATTCATACTAGGAGATAAAACTCTGACAAGGCCAATTATCTTAATGCTAAAGAGAGTAACTGATAAAATGCTGCCTTGAGGAACCCCCTGATCTTTTTCAAAGTAGTCAGATAGGGTAGCCCCAACCCGAACTTGGAAGTGTCGATGGTTTATGAATAAACTCAGGAAGCCGACCTCAAAGTCCACATCCATGCATATCTTTCATAATACTATATTTCCAAGTAGTGTCATATGCCTTTTCCAGATCAAAAAAGATAGATACGACATAGTCACGATTAACGATACCTTTCTTAATAAAGGATTCTAGACGAACAAGATGATCAGCAGTACTGCGATTCTTTCGAAATCCACATTGAATGTTGCTTATCAACTCGTTAGTCTCCAAAAATCAGACTAAGCGATCGTTAATCATCCTCTCCATAGTCTTGCATACACTGCTGGTTAAAGAAATAGGACGATAGTTATTTGGATCGGTAGAATCCTTTCCGGGCTTTGGAATGGGCACCATAATAGCGTTTTGCGATGAGGCAGGAAAATTCCCGATAATCCAAATGGTATTAAAAATTCCAAGAAGCACCCTCAAGGAAGATTCTGGAAGGTGTCGTAAAAGCTGATAGTGGAGATCATCTGGCCCTGGAGTTGAGTCATGGGTCTTGCTCAGGGACGCGGATAGTTCATGTAGGGAAAATGTAGCATTGTAGAATTCTTCATTTGAGGATGTAAAATCAAGAGGACTTGCCTCCGCCCGTTCCTTGTTACGCTGGAACTGAGGCAAGTAATTATCTGAAGACGAATGGTGCGCAAATAAAGCGCCCAACCTATGGCTATGTCAAGTTTTTCTGTCAAAGAATTATTCCCGCCTTTAAGATGATTGACAGTGACATTGGATCCCTTGCCTTTGATGCTTCCTCTCCGGCCGTAAGTGGGAAGGTCTGTCAGCAACCTGCGGATGGTGGTGGGTTTCCCCCGGGCTGTGCCCGGTTTCCACCCACCATAATGCTGGCCGCCGTCGTATAAGTGAAATATTCTTGAGTACGGCGTAAAACACCAATCAAATAAATAAATAAATAAATCTAAATTACCGGGAGATGGTCTACATCGGTACACGCGCTCAGCAACGTTTCCTTTCGTTTACAGTCCTCCGTGAACCACGGTTTCTTAATTCGGGGAACCGCACATGATTTCGGGATACTAGGTCGCTAGTAAGTGTTTGACCACACAGAAAAGCAAAGCGGGGCCAGTCTGCTTTATCATAATTAAAGCGTGGAAGGGAAGAAGATACCGGCTCCTCATGGTAAGTAGGGGCCTCCGTGGCTCAGTCGGTTAGCGCGCTAGCGCAGCGTAATGACCCAGGAGCCTCTCACCAATGCGGTCGCTGCGAGTTCAAGTCCAGCTCATGCTGGCTTCCTCTCCGGCCGTAAGTGGGAAGGTCTGGAAGCAACCTGCGGATGGTCGTGGGTTTCCCCCGGGCTCTGCCCGGTTTCCACCCACCATAATACTGGCCGCCGTCGTATAAGTGAAATATTCTTGAGTACGGCGTAAAACACCAATCAAAAAAAAAAAAAAAAAAAATCAAGGGTAAGTATGGTGGGGAAGTGGTCGCTCCCGCACAGATCATCATGGACGCTCCAGCTGAATTCCGACCTTAGCCCTGCATCAGCCAGAGCCAAATCAATGACCGAATAAGTGCCCTTTGCAGGATGAAGTTAAGTATGTCTGACATCATTTAAGACGCATAGAGAGTTATTAGATATAAAATCCTCCGATACAGAGCCCTTCTGGTTACGTTCAGAGACCTCAGAGAACACTGCGGGCATTAAAGTCACCCAAAAGAAAACACGGTTTAGGTAATTGTAATCTGTACCACACAGGAATTCTAAAATTCCCAACCGGAATTTATTGTGGAATTATCTCGGTCACACCACTCATGTAAATACGGCGCATACCATGCTCAAGTGACCTATCAAAAAGGTAATGTTCCCGGCTGATGTGTTGTACCGTGCCATACCGGGACATCAAACCTCGAACAGTGTCATGGGGCACCTCGATCGGACATCGAGATCTAACCAGGAGCCTTTGCTCCTCCACATCATATATTGGACAGTCTACCCCTTTGAATGTGAAGCCACTAGCCAACAGCTGTTCCTTCACAGTTTGCGTAGCCACTGTAACATTCCAGACAACTCTAGAGACATTAATTAGTCCCTTTAAGACATTAGGCCCACTTCCCACTTACTCCTTTAGCCGTTTGTGTACATCAACCGGTTGTACACCTCTCTGTATTACAAGCTTAAGGCTTAAGGGTCTATTTACTCGTCCTGCCCACAACATTGTGGGCCAGGGCGAGAACTACCACCCTAAAGATAGGAACACAACTATGCGTTTGGAACAGTGTGGATGCTGAGTGCAAAATAGATAAGGTATTACAAAGTGGAAAAGCACTAAACTATGTACAGGCTATTTACAGAGAGTCTAGTGAACACGTCCTGCCGCTAAGAGCGACAGAACGTAATGTCGCACCACCCTCAAACTGGGTGACCACTAAACAAAAGCTGAGAGCACAAAGGCTAGTTCCACGGCCAGCCAGGGACTCGACTAGCTAGAGTTATGTTGTCTGAGGCATTACAACGTCCATTTGACTAGCTAGAGGTATGTGGTGTGAAGTATTACGACGTCCATTTGACTAGCTACGGGTAAGCTTTATGCTGTAGTCTGTTCCTCAATACCACGGCCAATGTCGGGGTATATGACTGTAGAGGTTTAGCATCTAAAATCATAGCGTATCAAAGTATATGTCAACGTACTTGTCAGTGTACTTAGATTATAGCATTTTGGATGATAGCTTGACACTTGTAAACCAAATGGCGGAGAATATGCTTACTGAGCAAAAATATAAACGCAACACTTTTGTTTTTGCAATATTTCACAGTAAAATGCGATTTTTTCAGTAGAGTAGCGAGGGATGGCCAAGAGGAAAACCCTACACCAGGGTAGGCCCCTACACTCCCGTCTCCAAAACCAAAGTGTTGTCGATTTCAAGCCTATGCACCATTTTGACCCGTCAGATATGTGTGGCCTTATCTTTAGTAATCAGTGATCTGTAAGGTCTTCCCGGGCACCCAGGCCAGGGATTCGGCCCAGAGACGCTAATTTGAGAGCCCGCAGATCACTATAGACCTTGGTATTAATCATGGTATGACTCTGTTAACATTCATGCTCGTTGGCCTTTGGCACCATAACGGCGTTTTATGTTTTCGGATTAATCTATTTTTCAACTACACGGAGTCGATGGGAGGCAGCGGGTTTGACGGCGGGTCGGTCAACGCTATGCCGACGTCGCCGTCATACCAAGGATGCACTACGGTGGTGGTCGGGTACTTCTCTTGGCAGGGAGAAGTCATGGCCATCGCACTCAACTTCATTTCATCACGGAGTGCGGTAAGATACCATGACGAAATTCTGCGCCCAATAGTCGCCCCATTTGTCCGGCACCATGGGGTAACATCTCAGAAGGACAATCTTTCTCCTGTATACAGAGCATTTCTACAGGCCGAAAACGTTGAAACGTTAGACTGGGCAGAGTAGTCACCTGATCTGTCATGTATCAGTTCTTGTGTGTTATTCTCAACAATACATTACTCTAGATTTGCTATTTGCAAACCATTCTCAGTATGTTCAATGATTGTTTCGAATTTCTAACACTGTAACACTTATCTTGAGGCCAGTGAAAATACTGATAGAAACGGCTAGTTTGTGCTATTGTATCTCCTGATGAGGATACAAGTTGCTGTCGAAACGCTCACTAATGTCACCTTGGTTTAAGGCAGCATGTAAGTGAACTTCTAACAGTTATGTTAGAAGTAATGACGCAGCGTAATGACCCTGAGTCTGTCACCAATGCTGTCGCTGTGAGTTCAAGTCCAGCTCATGCTGACTTCCTCTCCGGCCGTACGTGGGAAGGTCTGCCAGCAACCTGCGTATAGTCGTGGGTTTCCCCCTGTTTCTACCCACCATAATGCTGGCTGCCTTCGTATAAGTGAAGCATTCTTGAGTACGGCGAAAAACACCAATCAAACAAATAAATAGCTTCATGCGGGAAGGACTAACCCAAATATGTTTGCATGGCAATTATTCAGCCTGGGTCGGATAAGTTTAAAAAAATAATGCAGCAGGTTTCCCTTCTTTGCTGCAACGTCTCGCTATTGTCAGAGCAGGTGATCATTTTTCAAGAATCCACGCTGGTGATAGATGACAACTTGACAACTCCACGAGCACAAGGCTTTAAAACATTCCGATATCTCACTGAGCTATCTGAGAAAACCATACAAGCCACTCCTTTCAAACGACTTTAAACGTTTGTTGTGACATCAATCCTTTGTCTAACTGACCATAAGAATGTTATATATGAAGGGTGTCCATTCGTGTCTGATCCATGTGAAGTTTATTTTCTAACAGTTTCATTCCTCGCCTTCATTTCAAATGCACCAAATGTTGCCAGTGTCAGGAAGGTTGAGTGACGTCATCAATTCCCTTAGGCACAAATATGAAGAGCAAAACAGAGTTTGTACTAAGGTGAACTTGTGGGTCTAATTTGTGGCCCTGATAAACATTTTCGATATCTCAAAGCCTGGTTATGTCAATGTGACAGAGATATACTATAAGACTTTCCCATGTTATATGTAAGCTTCAGTCAATTCAGATTTACTTTCTGACGGAGTTTCTCGAAGACCGATTCACTGTTCACAATCTTACACACCCAGTATATTCTCGTGTAGTAACCTATATTTAAACCACTGTTGTAACGTGACACCAGTGCTCTGGCGTCACACCGTTGTTGTGACTGGATTATTGTTTACACTTTTAAGTCTGGATTGCGTAAAACTTGAACATTTAACGCATTGTTCCACAAACAATTGTGATTCGAACCCAAATACCGCAGCCGTCAATTCTCCGACTGAGCTATTGGGGCAGGCTATAGATGCTTGATGTTTTAAGGGACTACAATGTTAACCATAGAAGAACACAAACAAACGGATAGTGTATCCGCCGGCTTGCGTACAAGCTCACTTAAATAGTACAAGTTGATATAACCGGCCCCAAATGACGACTGGATGCCATTTGTTGAATACGTAAAGTTATATTTTTTTGTAGATTGTCAAAAGCAGATATATTTACATGCAGCCTATATTTACATATTATGAAATTAGAAAAAAAATGATAGATTAAAATTAACTTTTAAAAGAGAAGACTTATAAAAATCGTACATATGTAATAAATTGTACTTCATTTTTTTTATATTTTTGATTTATTTATTTCATCGGCGTTTTACGCCGTACTCAAGAATATTTCACGTATACGACGGCGGCCAGCATTATGGTTGGAGGACACCGGGCAGAGCCCGGGGGAAACCCTCGACCATCCGCAGATTGCTGGCAGACCTTCCCACGTACGATCGGAGAGGAAGCCAGCATGAGCTGGACTTGAACTCGCAGCGACCGCATTGGTGAGAAGCTCTAGGGTCATTACGTAGCGCTAGACCAAAATCCGCTGAATTTTTCACCGGTTTACAACTACTATAAATTGCATCATGAAATTTTTTGTATCTGATGGTGTTTTACTCTTGGCTGCTGTTCCAGGATAATTGTGGGCGGCAACGAGATTTCTTGTAAAATAAAGGCAGCTTATTGTATGCATCTATTATTTAACACAAGAGTAGTTATAAACTACCTCAGGCCCATTAGTCTAAATAGCTATGGCAAATGTGCTTTCTGGCACAGATTTATTATGTGGATAAATATATGATTTTGATAAGTCACTTTGTATGTAGGAAATAGTATGTTGCATAGAAATTAGCATGTAAATGTAGACTATCCGTTCACTACTATAATTAATGTCGAGCTGCTGTATTGCCAAGGGATTAAGACATTAGCCCGGGAAACCGGACTGTCCTTCTCAGCCTAAGCCCAATGTCGAGCGTATCCACGCTTGTCAGGAGTTCAAACTTGTCTGGGGCACACCAGGAGAACAAGGGCTCGTCCAATCAGTAAACACGTTAGTTCTGAGAATTGTTATTGACAACGGTGAGAGTCTCCTTTAAAAGGAACTCACACTGATTGGAAACCTTGTGTTGTTTAGGTAAGTATCCAGGAACAAGTTGTAATAATGTTAACAGTCCATATGAATAGCGAGCTTACTACTATTGTAACACTACCTTAAGAATGTATGTGAATGTGTGATTATAAAAAATGTTATGTAAATGAATATATGTACATCTGCGTTATCTTGATTACAAGAAATGTTCACATATATAAATCATAAAAGAAGTCTACTTTTTCACTGATTGGAAACCTTGTGTTGTTTAGTATTTCCAGACCATTGTGAGAACCAATGAAGAATTAAAGGAATGACATAATTTGTCTCATAACAGATTACAGCTAGGGGCTTACTTACGGCGAGAATGTGCCTCCATTTCCAAGCCAGTTTTGCAGCTTTTGAATCCAACAGAAAGACTGGTGGTGGTAAACTCGTCTTCCTAAGAGATATCCTCATACTGACAAATTGGGTTTCAATAGAATTTGACAGAAGTAGAGATAACGCAATTCAATGGCCGATGTCACAAATCCTGTTCTCTATACAAAAGGCCACATTCATCTTGCAAGACGGATTATTCAGAATCACACCGGACCTTTCTAAACCGGTTTTGTGTCAGAGAAAGATTCATCCATATCTGTATTATCCATGTTTAAACGTTGCAGCACTCGACTGAAATGAACTAGCTGCTCGCTTGAACATATCAATTTAAACTATTCCTGTGACGTCACACTAAGCAGTTTATGAAGCACTGCATGTCTGCACATCATGGTTTTCCAAATCCCCTGAACAGTGCGAACTTGATTATCCTTCAAGTAATATTACACAAAAAATGTTGCATGTTGACTAGCGCTTTCACGTGCTGGGGAAGGAAGTGTGGCCACGACGCCTCTCTCCCACCCTACTAAGAACGCACAGGAATAAAAACTGTATTCTTGAAAAATAATCCACGGCAGGTGACAATGGTTTAAGTCGGATAAAACCCTTGTAACTGTTAATTCGCGTTTTATCCATTACATAGTACAAACGACTGAACTCCCATTGGTTAACAGCTCTAACGGTGTTGCACTAAAACTTTATGTAACACCGTCACGAAAGATCAACCATGCTAGTGACTTTAACTCGGCAAATAGCTAACTGCTAACTGCGAACCGCTAACAGTCTTCACAGACATCAAATCTTTGACACCCTGTATCTTTTAACGTCGTCCATTGCCTTGACGACTGGCCTGAGTATATGTACGTTCAAGACGACAAATATTATATCTCCGGCCGTACGTGGGAAGGTCTGCAGACACCTGCTAATGGTCGTGGGTTTCCACCGTGCTGTTCCCGGTTTCCACCCACCATAATGCTGGCCGCTGTCGTATAAGTGAAATATTCTTGGGAACGGCGTAAAACATCAATCAAATAAATAAATAAATAAATAAATCTGATGTGAAGAAAAAAACAAGAAAACCTCAGATTTCTATATCGTTGTATTCCAACTAAAGTTTCAAACTTTTGCTTTCATCAGAGATATGACTCAGGAACCCCTCACAAAAGCGGTCATTGAGTGTTAAAGTCCATCTCATGCTGGTTTCCTCTCCGGTCGCACATCTGAAACCCTGGTATCAAACTGCAGATGGTCGTAGGTTTCCCTCCATAATGCTGGAGACCGTCGTTATATATAGTATATATATAGCCTGTATCCTGACGGTGTTTATACATGCCAGTATGTCAGTATATCTCGTGAATCAGCAAGAACACGTTTATTGTTTTGCTGCCAACGAATTGGAGTACATGTAAACAGCACCAGATTGTCAAAGTATCAGTCCGTGTCCTTAAATACTGTAGCAGCCAAATTCTCTAGAAATCGACATAATTAATTGGCATGGAATACTCTACGCTACTTCAAAAAACGCTGTCAAATCCATACGCCCTGAAGGGGAATCCCCTCATGCTTTGCCGTCGCGTGAAAGAGACGTCAGTTATGCTTATAATGTTTCAACGTCCGGTATGGTTTAAAATCACGTCTTGTTTGAAAGGAACGACTTCATGACGATGGTTGGACCGAAAGTTTGACTCAGCAATAGTGGTGGACAGTCTGCATTTATTGAAAATATCATCCTGTAGCCATTGATCGTGTGCGGCTGTATCTCCGGTGACACCACTGGAAATTTTCAAGTTAACATTGATCATGGCGCAGCGGTGGAAATTAATGATGAAAATATTTGAGACTGTCATGAGTGTGTGAGGGCCGGATATATTTGCTATTTTATTGTTTACTTTCAGTAGATGGGAAGACAAAAAACCTGGGTTTACGGAAATGGCTATTAAATTTCGCATTCAGGTGACAAATTTCATCGATCTTGAATGACCTAACAGAAGAGAGATCCAGTATTTCCTGACCACATTACATATGCTTGAATCTTTGAGATACTCTATAATTCATGAAGTCAAACTGACTCATTTCTTCAGAAGACATCTTCACACTCTCTGAATGTGGGCTTAGATTAACCATATAGCGACAAAGGCTGTTCCCCGTCTATAGCAGTGTCAACAAGCTGTCCAGAGTTATTCCCCCTGAAATTCTCTCTCTCACAAATGACATTGCTGATTCTGCTGCTGACTTAAAGTATCCAAAAAACGCGATCTGGATTTCAACTCTAGACCAGGGATGGCCTATAAAGGATTAAAATAGTATACGTATAACTAAATACTTGTTAGGCGAGAGGTTTAGAACAACCGTTACCACAAGAACCTAACACAAAAATTATACCTTTATTCATTACAGAATATTTTCCATATGTGCGTACATATATGCATGTGAGCCTACCTGTATTTAATGTATAAAATGCATGAAACTACAAACGGGGATGTTCATTTGAATTACTTCATCCGTACACCGTATATATTCCTCAGTACAAATGAACAAACAAACGATCCTCATATCCCTTTTACATCAAAGACACTTGTACTGTTATCGGGTTACATAAACACCGTGGAAATGGTGCAGGAAAAAATACATATACAACATTTTCACTGATTGTCTCCAGAATACTTCTTGGACCAGGTCTATGCCTGGGACATGGCTCACCGACGGGGAAAAATGATGTCTACGGAAAGGTTCCTAGCCCTTCATAAATGAGCCCTCTCGTGGGTTCGAATCCAGACCAGGTACACCCAGTTTCGCAGGATTATTGATACCCAACTTAGCCCAACCCATAGACATGTGTGAGGCCCCATATACATGTGCAATCTCACCACAGTTCATCTTTTGTAACATTTTTTTGTTAACTATCATTGTGGCACAATTTTCTGTTAGTATTTTTCATAACGTGTAATGAATAACATAAGGAATGAGTGTTCGTGTGTTTGGGACAGCGTGACTTCAGACGCAAAGGATTGTGGGATCGTGCACTCATTTACCATCCTTGAGACGATCGCCACGTTTTGATTATGTCCTAACGAAATTCCCTTTCTATTCTTCTTCAGGTATGTAATCATGCAGATTCCTTTAGCCATATGATAGTTGTTGAATGCGTAGTTACTTGTATAGTTATGTCGAATGAGCACATCGTTGTATTAATTAGTAGATTAGCTTACAAAGTACTTGTTTATCGGTCACCTTCAGATGTCGTTGTTGTTTCCATTTAATTAACATTACGTAATCCTACGTTTTGTATTGGCTAGATTTCTGATTGAAATAACAGTGGTTTTAGTTCAGTATATTTAACGATAGTTGTGTCTTTTAATAGTTTGTAACTCCAGTAAAGGTAGATAGAAAGCCTGAGTGGCTTAGAGGAATATTTCCTTACGTATTTCGTAGTAGAAATCCACGAATGTGTGCGATGTCAAAAGTATGTAAACAAGCGGGATAACTCCTGGTGGAATACGCTCAACTACTTTTGTTGGAATAATGGAAATAAGGGGCTTAATTCTAAATGTCAAAAGACAATATGTGTCTGGAAAGTGTAATATATTGTAACTTTCTTTATTTTGTTCCAAAACTGTATAGGGGTTTTGCAGAGTTAACAATTGTATAAGTATATATAAATTTATTTCATTTAGTTCATATTTGTGTAAAGCAAACTCATGTCACAATTCATTTAAACACATTATATTACTTTATTTCACTTAATTTACAGTATCCCATGAAAATTAATTATGATTTGTTATTTAAATCGTGCACTCATTTACCATCCTTGAGACGATCACCACGTTTTGATTATATCCTAACGAAATGCCCTTTTTATTCTTCTTCAGAATAAAACCATGTGAACGTTATACAGTGTGTCATCTGGGTCTTTTACACATGCCCGCCGACAAACTAATAAAGAATTTTAAGTAAGGCGTTACACACCAACTAAACAAACAAATAAATGACATCACTTTACCTTATAACTTAGCCAGTATCCACAAATAAATAAAACTCCTTTGACCGTTAAACACTCTCTTCAATGCTACATACATATGCCGTGGTGGATTAAAATACTGGTGTGATCAAGTGTAAAGTGAGATCGGTTCCACTCAGTGAACAAGCTTCAAAAGTATACATAGGCTAGGTTATCTGCCCCTGTCGTCTGTTTTCGGTCCGTCTGTTTTTGTACACCGGGAAAGATGGGCAGTGACGGTCCCTAAAGGCCACGATGGGTCTGGCTAGTTGCTTCTGTAATAGCAAGTAAATAAATAAATAAATAAATAAATAAAAATATTTCATAAAACTGGAATGAGATACATGTGTTTGACATATGGTACAAATAACTTCATTTTCAACTTTTCATTTCAAAGTTTTGGACGAGTTAAGCATTAATTGGTTTTCATAGCTTTTTATGACAAGTCCATCAATAAAACATGTTGTTCGGAACCAATTTAGCCCACCACGTTCTTGTCACTGTGACTAATAAATCCACAAATCTTTACTTGGCTAGCTGTTTAGTAATTCACAGGGCGAGCACTGCATGGTACATTCTTTTAAATAATGCTATTTGGGAAAACGTCGCTGGATAATTGTGGAGAATTTCGCAAAATACAATGCTGTGTACCCACGTGTCATTAATTAGATATATGATACTTTAGTACATTAAATTATAATTATTAATAGCAAAGCAACTAACTTCCATATAACAATAGGCAAAACAGCTGAGCATGGCGCCGGCAAAACACAGCACCCAGGCTAATGTATAAATTCCTTATATGGCCATGTCCATCATCTTATCACAGTTTCTGTACCCCTTGGCCTTACTGAACATGTCCGCCATGTCTCTGAGGATGAGAAGTGAAATCAATACTGAAATCAGTGAAATGTTCTATGTGCAGGCTTTGCTAATATTGTGGATAAAAAGTGCTCCCTTCACACCATAATCCTTGTATCAGCACTACAAACAGTTCTCATTGAACTACCAGCTGCAGAAATCTGGCTCATATGCGGGCCATAGCGAAATAACCGAGCCGGAAAAACACACCCTACCCAGCCACCTCATTGGTCCGTTTTGACGCCACACAACTCAACATTCAACACGCCTTTGACCGTTAAACACTGTCTTCAAATTGCATTTTACTTCACGCGATGTTGTAAAATAACAACAAGAACTCCTTCTAGCACGTCACAAACAATACAACGTTACATACATACAGCGTGGTGGTTTAAAATACTGGCGTGATCAAGCGTAAAATGAGATTGGCTCCATTCAACAAGCTTCAAAAGTATACATAGGCTAGGTTGTCTGCCCCTCTCCGTTTGTTTTCCGTCCGTCTGTTTTCAGTCTGCCCGGGCTGCACGTTGGACACCGGGAAAGATGGACAGTGACGGTCATTAAAGGCCACGATGGCTCTGGCTCGTTGCTTCTATAATAGCAAGTAAATAAATAAATAAATAAATAAATAAATAAATAAATAAAACATAAACAAAAATGGCAATACAAAACATTGCTTTATTAATCCAGGATTTTACAGTCGTATAGTAACGCCTGATTAAATTAAAGCTCTGACTTTCCTATGTTTCGCGCAATAAAATTCAGGGGAAGTAACTCATTATACAATGATAATACACCCCCAGATTTATTCCCCGTGTTTAAACTGTCCTAAAATGTTTCGCTAAAAAATGTTACATTAAAAAGACACCAAATCCAGAGAATATGACCACAGAAACGTGTTAGGCAACACATAGGTAAAAAATTAGCTTATAACTTGGAAGCATACGGTAATGTATCACTGGCTGTGCCACTTCAAAAGCAGTTCATCAGTAAACCTCAAGTGTCGAACATTGGACCATTTATAGTATGAAATACGGCATGTGTTTATACTACGGCGAGTTTTCGGGTATACCAACTGAGAAAGAAAAGGTCTTTTTTGAGGTGATGAGGTGATGTTTGCACACTTGCCATCATGCTCGCTAGGTCATCGCCCGCCGCTATTCGCTTCTGCACATACATGAAAAGGTATGACAGCCGATACCAACAGACAATTGTGTGACATGACAAGATATTCTATAAGACAATCCAGAAGCTAGAGAACTCGTGATTTCCTTGGTTCCAAACAGGGTGGGCGAAGAAATTCGTCCCGCGAGAAAAAAATATTACATAGGAAAATGCCTGTTGTCAAATCGATGTCAGCGACTCATGTGATGTTTTTTTGTGTGTGTGTTTTTTACAAGCCTACCCAAAAATATTGTTTTTATATTTTCTTCCGGAGTCAGATCCAAGTCACCCGATTCTTCTTCGATTAGACTTGGGAAGGTCTGTCAGGGACCTCTGGTTGGTCGCGGGTTTTGCCCCGGGCCCTGCCCGATTTCCTCTCACCATACTGCAGGCCGGCGTGGTATAAGTGAAATATTCTCCAGTACGGCGTAGAAAAAATATTTAAAAATATTTAAACCTCTGCTGTTTGACTGAAATTCGTAGACATTTGTTACGAGAGAAATATAAGTGGTATACATTCGTATACCACTCGTAGTCCTTAAAGGGCGTTCCAAGTCGATAATTGCAAGACCCATTTCCAAAACATTCCAACACCTTTAACACAAGCTCCCAAACACAAAGGTTTGTAAGAAATGATACATATAGGAAATAAGCGGTCATCCGTTTTCAATGATGCCGGGCAGACAGTTGATATTACAGGCATGAATTCCATTTTAATGTTCAAATTCGTAGTCCATGAATGAGTTCCAGGTCAAATTACAATTACACAAGGTATCCTAGTCGCGCTTTGATTGCAGCTGTTCATAAAGGCATCATAAAGATGTACTAAGCATGGCTGCCTTCACGGCCCCTGGCCCCGGGTTAAACGGTATTAGATACAGTTCGAAAATGACGAGCGTTACAGACCTTAACCGAACAGATTGTGATTCAAAATTAACGGACGATTACACCTTACCCGTTAATATGTAAGGATCTCATACTTCAAAAGGCGCGATCTATGATGTTTACACATGACATGCTGGTCTGTATAAAAGCTGTCTACAAGATACACGGCTACATTCGGCAAACAGCGCCATCAGTGTTGTTAAACACCATTTACGCGATAGATATGTACATAAGGATAGCTCCGTCTATATGGGTGATCACAATGTAGATCGCCAGAGATTCTGAAATGTCTGTCTATACCTGCCAACGAGAGTGTTCTACTCATTGTAAAATTTCAGAAACTTAGAATGAAGGCGTTTTATAGAGTATCCTTGACACACTAGTTTTTGAACTAGCAACTTGTGACGCAGATTAAAGTCATCACAATTTACGCAAGATCTGACAAATGCTACAAGGCGAGATATATATATACGCCATATGCAGGGCCCTTTGATATATTGCTATCCATATAGCGATAATTTACAATATAAAAAATTGAAGTTATCCCTTTTGTCGTAAAGGCGGCGTGAAAAGAGACCTTGTTGGTCTTTGTACAGACATAGATCCAAATAAGATGTACCCTCAGGACTATCTGTTGTCTCCTTTAAATCAAATGAAGGCGGATAGATTTCCTTCACCGCTTCAGCAATATGGTTGTGATTTAACGCCAGTAGATCATCAATATACCGTTTGGTAAATGAAAAGGATCGAGCATATAGTTGTATTCATATGAAAACAAGTATAGGTCCACCAAAAGAGGCGCACAATTGGTACCCATTGGAATACCTATCCACTGTTGGTAAATGGTATCCTTGAATTTCACATAGATGTTATTAATGAGGAATTCAAGTAGCCCCCATATTGCTGAAGCGGTGAATTTCACATAGATGTTATTAATGAGAAATTCAAGTAATTCAATAAAAAATGTAACATCCCACGAGTGGTAACGTTTATAAATAGTAGAACTAAAGAAAGCCTTATTGCTTCTGACGTTAATGTAACTGTGACCTGTTTTAGTAAATACCGTGACAATTAACAACGATATTCTTCAAATAAGATCTTTGTGAGGAATTGTAGTATAGAGAGTAGAGAAATCCCATGTGGATACGATGTATGTACGATATATGCACATGAGCATCAAGTTCTTCTGAAGACGTTAGGAGTTGTTAAGAATCCACATGAAGTTGACACCTGAATTTTTTATGGCACAACAATTCCACTTATTCCAAAATGACTTTACTTCTTGTAATGCTCTCGTCAGTAGGGTTGACAAAAGTTTGGTGGTACAACTTCTAGAACCTGCAATAAATCGAGCCTTGTATGGGGATTTATGCACTTTAGGAATCCAGTAAAGTTGTGGTATTTCTGTATGACGGGTAGGTATATTCATGAGCCTTTCTTTAAGAAAGGTTTTGTGTTTGTTAAATAGTTCCCCCAGGGTACATGTAGTAGCAGAATACGTGGACGTTGTTGTAGATGCATATAGCTCTTGAACAAAAACTCGTTGAGGTCCGCGCTGCGTCGTCCAATGAGCGAGGAGGATGAGGGAGTCGTGCTCGAGAAGGGAGCAAAATAACATTGTATAGTATAACATTGTATAGTGTATCATTGTAACGGGTTGTATAGTATTATATTAGTATTGTATAGTATTATAAACAGTCCAACAAAAGTAAGTTCCCCCCAAAACGTGGGGGGGAACTTATGTACCAGATCGCAATGAAATTCTGCACACACTATCCCAGTAATCCGGCGGACGTGGTGTATCAAGGATTAACGTGCAGGTGCAGTTGTGCGCTGATGGGCATGCGAAAACTGAAAATTGGTCGATTTTGAAAATTTCATAAAAGGAGTCAACCAGATTTTTCAACGGCAATTCTTTATTTTATCACTTTGATCTGACTTTGACACAGTGAATGCAAATGATGAAAGACCTTGTTACCCCAGATATGATCTTTCTTTTATTCAAACTGCATAAGCTCTGTTTCGGCGTCAAGAACTCATTACTTCGGGTGAAAATTATCTTAAGAAAAGAACACAACCGCATGCTGGATAAAGCGCGGAGTTCAACATGTTTTGATGGACGGCGACACCAGTTATCTAAACTGTTCTGTTCTGTTATCGGTTCTGTGAAGCCTGTTTTTGACACTGTAATATAGAGATTTGTTTGTGGGTTTTATAACCTTAAAAATAAATTGCAGTCTATATTAGTATATCATTTTACGGCAATATCGTTTATCGGAAGGTCCTGCATATGTCGTGTACATATCTCGCCTTGTAGCATCTGTTAGATCCTGCGTGTTGTGTGACGATTTCCATCAACGTCACAGCCTATATCTGCAAAAACTACCGTGTCAAGGTTATTACATCAAACGCCTTCACTCGAAGTTTTTTTAGTTTTACAACGGGTATAATTCTTTTGTGATCTCCGGCGCTCTGCTTCAGGATTGTGTCTAATTCCGTTTAACCGGCGGCTAGGATGGTATGTTCATAGTGTTGAATTGGATCGCCACTTCGGATATATGAACAGTCACAATCAAAGCGCAACTGATATACATATTTTGTTATCAGTAACTGATATTTTAGTATGGCACACGATTTCAATACTGATTTCACTCAGTTGCTTAGAATATATCTTGCGTCTTTCCGACTTCACTGCAAGCTGCTGACAGCTTCCATATGCATGATTCCGTCCTGTTATCGTACTCTTATATACTTTCATAGTTTTATGGTGGTTTGTGTTTTACGTCGCTTGTAGAAATTGGCCTTGAAATTATTAACCTGTAGGCTAATCTTCTTTTTGGCTGACGGCTGGTATACAATGTCTGTTTTGACGCATGGATACAATAAGTAAGTGGAAAAATGAGCGGAAAGAGCTCATGTCCTAATCCAAGACACCCGAAAAAAATGTAACTTAAAGGCAGGTGGATTTTCATGTATCTGGTGAGTTATAATGGTTTCCTGCTGTCCTCCCCGGTTCTATCCATTGAAAAACATTTAAGTGATCACTTGTGGAGTGCGGCTTTATACTACAGTAGAATGAAAGTAATCAAGAAAGAAATCAATACAACCAGTAAATAAATCATCAAAGTTGGATGCTGAAGTTTTGGCAATTTGGATCTAAACCACTACGAACATCAGGTTCATTAAAGATGCGTGGTAATCTGTGAGAAGCTGTGTTTGGTGAAATTCTGGTGTGATGCAGGCAACAAGGCTTTGTTCCCGGTTAATCGGGAGATGTAAGTATAGGTACTCCATGGTTATACAGGTTATCTCCCCTGACAGAAAACACTTGCCCTCTATCAACACTACACTATAAAGATCCCATGAACAGACATTTGTCTATGTATATTACTTCAAGTATTGCCGTGCTGTGAAATGCTGGCTAGAAAGAAGTGACTAACAGTTTTCATCTGAGCTATGGAACAAGCCATCCCAGAAAAGGTTTGCTCCAACACTTATCCTTTCGGTTTAAGTCCGAAATTGTAAGTTGATTGGAAAAGGCCTTGTAATTAAAAAAAATATTATCCATCCCTCCCTTCGCCCTCTCCCCACCCCTTTTAAGAGGCCCCATGTCGGTGTTATTACTGCTTAACAAACAACCACATACATATAAACCAACAACAGGTTTAAAGATTATGAAGTAGGCATGTGTAGAAAGACTATCAAAAACTATATACTACAAATACTTTCTTAAAAACATTTTCACTGAATTTATACCGACAGTTGTCTGCTGGCTAAAGTAGAGTCATACTGACATTGTATGTTGTCAAATTTAAAACCACAATTATAGGTATTTTCAGATACGGGTTTCATGATCTTTCCACTGATTTTTACGTCGTAATGTTTTGTTCTCTTTAAAGCAATTCTAATTTTCAACTAAAGTGACCACAGATCATCGGAGACATGTCGATGGTGTTGGACATAACATAAAGCTAACACTGACGCTGTCCTGTCAAAAGGCCAGGGCACCATTTAATCGGGATAAAAGCTCTGAACGCTCCATCAGGCCTGTATGGAATCTATCAGATAACCTAGACATTTCCTCTCCGACTATTCATCGTGACGAAGATTAATCTAATCACCAGAATGTCGGTTTTCAGGAGACAGGTCCATTTCCAGATCAAGCTCACCGACTTCTTTGTTTCATCATCCAGATAACGAAATCAAATGTTAAGAGGAAGCTTCAAGGTTTTGCACGCAGAGTTTTGTCAGACCGGTCATTCGGCCATTGTGTCCAGCGGGCAAACTGCTTATATATGCATACAGGTAAAGACCGGTGGTAGTCATCACTCTAGCCGGAGGATAGAGGATCATATGTTTAATTGATGGAAAAGTCTTGGTGATCAGTGTGTGGAAAGACATTCGTATACCAGCCGTCAACCAAAAAAAAAGTTGCGGGTCAATAATCGCAAGGCCAATTCCCAAGACGACAAACACAAACCATCAGAGAACTAAGCAAGTATATAAAGTACGAAAATGTGACAGGATGATGCAAAGAGAAGTAGTCAACACTTTTCAATGATATGAAAGGTATGTTCTAGGTTACCGAGTGAAATCAGCATTGAAATGGTGTGCCATGCTAGAGTATCAGTTGTCGGTAAGAAAATGTGTATCTCAGTTGTGCTTTGATCGCAACGGTTCATGTATCCAACATGGTCATCTAATTCAACACCATGACTATACAACCCCTAGCCTCCGGTTAAGCTTAACTAGACACAACCATGAAGCAGAGTTCTTGATACTGGAAATACATGCTTAAATTCACAGCCTTCAGTCCCTACCAGTGAGGCTATTTTGACATGTTTTGCAACACAAAAATCTGTGAAGAAAAAAACAACACAAAAGCTGCACCGAAGCTTCTCGAAGTTGCAATACTGTGTAGCTTTAAATACCAGTAGATCTTTGGTCCGTTAAGCAATAAGAAATCAGAATTGATTGAAAATGTTTACGTCAGTGATTTGGTTGTGCAGTCAAATAACAAAGCACCTTCTACAATGTATACCTGACCTGTGGCAGTAGACAAGAAGAGCAAGGTGACTACGGAGACCTATTTAAGACTATACGGCATTACCTCCAGACAACGACGAGCTTAGGCTTGAAGTTCATGTTTCAGTCGAGCTTGATCCTAAGGTATCTAAAACCTTTTCTGTGCTCATAGTGCTGGATGATCTGGACTTGAACTCTCAGCGACCACATTGGTGAGAGACTCCAGCATGTCAATGTGCTGTTAGCACGTCAACCACTATTCAGGTCTGTAAGTCACGCGGATCTTCTTTCTCGGTATCTCACTGGTCATGAAAAAAAACTGTGGTTTTGACTTTAAACAGAGAAGAATACATTACCCGCAGCTAGAAGAAGTGTCATTACATTCAGAGCGAGATCCAGCATATCACTGGTTAGAATAGCCCTGTACCCATGGCCTCAGGGAGGACTGTCTACACAAAGCCACATTTCAATGACTCGTACAAAGGTAATTGCTCTGTAAAGGCCGATCAGTTCCACGGTCCTCTACGACACGAACGAGTTAATTACGGGCCTGTTCTCTTTTGAATCTTCGTTGAAAGTGCCAATGATGAGTATTTGAAGAATCCGTTTGCTCTCGTTTTGGACATAATTCCCTCCGGCAACAAACCAGGCAGTCTTGCAGAATGCCAGTCTGTCCCCACGGGCTGTGTGAAGCCAGACCATACCAATGAACGGTGATCCACGCACCATAAGATAGATTAATACGATACAGATAATACGCCCATAAAACGTGAAATCGCCATTTTCCGGCCAAACGAAGCAACATTGTCATGATTATCAGTTTGGCTGGAGAGATATTTGTTACCTTTGTTCCTGGCCCATACTGATTACTGGCTTTGGCAACAGAAAGAGGTTGACATCTGTCCTAAAGCCCTATATTTATAGGGCGTGCAGCATAAAGGTATATGGAGAACACGCACTTTCCAGGAGTATGGTATACGCTTTGAGCTCGCTCTCCGGGTCTCATCCGTACTTTGATGAAGAAAGCCGGTGGTTTTCTCTGAGCAGTCCAGTTTCCTTCTCCCATAAAACGTGTTTTTGTTTTATCACCGACATTGGTGTATTTTATTTCAAATTGATCAGTGTGAAGCTACATGTAGTACGTGTTTCATGAACAAGGCTGCGGTGATTTTATGGCCACATTATGGGATTGGCGGAATGCATGATATCAGTATTTTAATAGCATAATTTAACGCAACGTCTTGTTAGTGAATCTTTTATTTTCATGTAACTAAGGATGAGTCGTCACAGAAAGTATACTTAAATATGTCATCGATCTTACTGCCTTCGTTGTCACCGCGGTCCTGACAGAGTCAGCCCCAGTATAAAAGGTCGTTTCGTCAACTGATTAGCTCAGTAATTTCAAATTTGAATAGAACTATCCTTCAACTGGTTTTTCAAATACCAACTTCAAGACGACATTTCCACTAAAAACGTCGGTATATTTTTGCATGATGAAAAACAACATTTTTTATTAATTTCTGACATCCATTAAAACATTAAAAAACGAAAAAAAATACGTGTGAAGGTTCATTGACATGACTGTCCCCCATAACGTGTGAAAGATTGTCGATGGCCAACAGAAAACAAGACAGGTTTAGCGTGCCCTCAATATGATACCAGAAGCTTGACGCTGTAATTACAAAGGCCAGAAAGGCTACAACAAAGACCTTGTCGCCCCATCTAGTATGAAATGATATTGCACCATTTACATTTTCATGTAACAGGTGTTCGAATTTCAAATAAATCAAAGTGTACTATTTACGATACTTACTTCATCGATCATACATGTTTCCAATCTGGTATGATGACTTACAAGCACGTCATCACAATGGCCATTGTTTGTAGTCACGGGAAACTGCGTCCATTTAACTTTGCAAATATTAGCATCAGTAACGCTGAATTAACAAAAAGTGTGTCACATGTTTGGCCACACCTGCGTCTCTAATTCTCACATACGTGTGTAAACATAACACATAAAAGTCCACCGTCGCCAACAGTGTACACTCGATCGAGCAAACACGCAACGATGCGATATCCGTTTGGTGTCTTTGAGGGTAAACGTATGGAAATCTAAATAATTCTTTCCAGTTAATATCAATTGTTTGATCAAGGTCAGATCTACAGTTTTCGTCGACTATCCCGTTTTCTGTGAGGGCAGTTGAGTAGGATACTGATCGGACAAGGGAAGTGCTTAAACTGCAAACACCATCACTCGACAATGTGCAAAGAAGACTGCGTGATGCTTCTGCTACATCGAATACAATATTTTGATAAATGTGGTTTTGTTTAATATTATACTCTAACATTTTAATTTCGCATAAATTGTACAGCTTTTGGGCATACACATGTGCATTGAACAAAATTTATCTCTATAAATTTCCCACAATTCATGTAAAATTTAAAATGTTCATTTAAAATCGTTTTCTGAGTATAAATAAAAATCAGTAAGTCAGCATCAAGTCTAAAGCTGCTGTCAAGAATTGCACTCGGAAGAAATAAGGTTTTGATGTTTTATGGTGGATAGCTGGCAATAGGTTAGTCTTACCTCAAAGATGCTGACATTGTAGAACTATAGTGGACGATTGATGGCAAGTACACGTAAGTGCTGCAGGTTGTTTTCAAAAGGTCACATTTTCAAAACTAATAATACGTCGGGCTTATTTTACTTATTTGTTAGTTAGCTCACTACACGGTCAGGCAGTTTAGTGGTCTAGTCAACGTTTTTGGCTATCGCGTCGAGGGTTCAAGTCCAGCTCGCGCTGTGGTCGGATGTGGCTGTAAGTAAGGAAATTTTTTGGGTAGCTCTTGAAAGCCGGTGGTTTTTCCTGGGCACTCAAATTTCACACAAACTTAAGGAGTAAGTTGGGTTAAATCACAATCAAATGAACAGATAAAGAAGTTGACGGCGTCCGTATCAACAAGTAACCATCTGGCTGTTTCCAGTCGTTAGGGTCAATATTTATTACTGAAACAGGTTTTAAGTTCTGAAGACAAATTCTGTACTCAAATATTTTACGTGCCTTTGTCTCGTGTTGAAGAAGACAAGTGTGTACTTGTGCGATTACATCTATAGTTATTTTCAAAAAGAGTTTGAATTTTGTTAGAAGAGCAACTGCCCCATCCAGATATCTGTTCTCTGCCCTGATACATTATATATTTTAGGATGTACATCACAAAGTTCACAGCTAGATGTTTGACTGGCAGCCTGGTTAATAAAGTACAAACTTTGGATTAATAGGTCAACAAAAAGTATTTTTGAAAAAGCATAACTATACCAGATCAAATCGATAGTTGCCAATGATCTACCAAACGTAGCCATCAACATTCTGTTCGATGTGATGAACAAGTATTAGGTCCTTCATCCGGGTCTCCGTATATCAGAACAAACTGGATTGCTTCTACTCTACAAAAAGTGTACAGAACGTGGCCTTATGCTGTTCCTCTGTAACTGGGATATTCTGATTGCATTCCCAATTCTCTTCCCAGGCACTTAACGTTAGACGATGTAGGGGTTGTTGTTTACGTTTGTATTAGTCATGCAAAAAAAAAAAAAACATTTCAGGTTTGGCAAAAACAAATAGTAATGCATTAACGTAAATGCATATTGCATTAACTCATATTGACATATTTAGTATTATTTTGCTTTGTTGGTGATAATTCAAATCTGTATGTGTTTTCAGTAATGCCCTCAGGAGGTGAAATTCTCATTTGGACAGCAAATGATAATGCATACCAATGTGCCCTCAGTGTGTTAATGCCCTCTCGCATTACCGGAACATCCGGGCTATTGAGACATGTTTTTGATGAAGCTGTTTGCCGGACTTGTCGCCACCTGACTTGTTTACACTGTATAACATCTGGCTATGGTGTGATGTTTAGAGCAGGGGTGTGTTAACAGCTGTCTAAAACAGAATACCTCCAAAGTGCTTTTTGTTAAAAACAATACATCAGATACGTGTACAACAATGGATGGTTTAAAAGATCTTGATGGGGCATGTAAGAAGGATAATGGCATTCCTTGCTAAGTAAGAGATACAGCATTGACGCAAACATTACCATGTCTAACCTAATAATTTCACCTTAGTCACGACTGTGTTGGCTTTTAAGAGAGGATTCCTGAAACTTCATTCATTTCTCAGCCATACCGTTTTAATTACAGCTCTTTGGATGGACGGTAAGGCTGTTGTTTTCGTTGTTCTTGATCGTGGGATGCATTTTTGAAATGCACATGTGCCATGGCTCGACATTCGTCACATTTGCCTCATGGACGTATGGGATTCTTATTGGAGGCCAGTTTGACCCCTTTCATAATAAATCTTGGTACTTGTTGGCCGCTCTTTGACCAGGTGAGGAAGCTTTCTATCATCAAACACCCTACACGAATACAGAAATTCTAACAATGGCCGTGACAATTCGGTTTGCGCATTTCCTTGATGTATTTCACGTTAATACAATGTAAAATTAATCAGTAACTCTGCATTCCAGCATGAAGGCGAGAGTACAAACATGCAAAAATTATTTATAACGTACTCACACATTTTGAATGCCACAAGGAAACGTCATGAAAAAGTTCTCTTTGGGAGTAAAAATAGAGCTGAGAGGCAACCAATGACAGTCATGATCTGTCTTCCTCAATGGATAGTTTGTTCACAATGCCCGTTTTGTGTTTATTGGACTCCCCAGGGTGACGTACTCTGTACAGAAGATTTACCCTTTTGTGTTATGTGTGTGTGAAATCAGAACGTTTTTTATTAACGCTTGTGTTTGTGGGACAGCTATTAGGTGTAATTCAGGGTGTAAAGTTCTTCTTCTCCACCAGCTAACCGTCTTTGGTGTGTGATTGCTTGCTTGGTATGACAATAATAGAAATTGTCAAAACTTTGGGATGGCATGAGTTCTTGGCGAGAGAGTACATAATAATGGAAAACATTATGTAATCAGTGCAAGATTATTATCCTGGGCCACAATGACTTCAGGAGACAGTCGTTCAAATGTGTATTTATAAAGGCTTGTGCCAAGCATTAACTGTAGACCAGACTAAAGTACCAATAAGTTCTGTATTAGGATGAGACTGTATTAGGAATTTAGTCTTAACCCTTAATACTCATTGGAACATCGGGCTCCTGAAGTTGTAACTTTTTACACTGCCGAGTAAGCCTTATTAGCACGTTTAGAGATATAATACTCAGTCCTCCTAGATAACCAAGTCTGAGAATAGTTTCGCCTTTGTCCTTTTTCCCTGTTACACTAACGCCTTATTAGTCCCAAAAGGCAGCCCTGTCCCTTGCCCACGTCCTTGTATATGGTGTCATTCGCGCATCCAATGAGGCTATGGCCCTCGATTTCAGACGGCATTGAACTAGGCTGCTAAACGTACTCTGAAAATCCACAAGAAATTCATTTTATAAATCCTTATAAACCACTTGCAGGAAAATGTCTGGCAAATGTCAAGGGTATGGACCAATTTAGCACGACCATTCAGTGAGGACTGTGGAATAATCAGGCGCTAGGTCACCTCCTACCAATGAAGTAGCCTCTGACACAAAGCACTTGGTATATTGCACGAAGAATAGCCCTATCAAGAGAAGAGGGACATGGCCGTCAATTCAACACTGGTAGAGAAACCACTCATTCAAATGACATTAACCAAACACCTACTACTACACCTAAGCGAAACAATACACAGGTCGTTTCCATGTGATAAACGCAGTTTCCTTTGTTAAGTTTTGCTTGTTGGATGTAACCGTGTGTCCACAAGTAAACGGCTTGGCGTGTCCGGGAAGCAGTGCGTGTTTCTGTATTTATTTTTTGATTAGGAGCCGTACCTGAGATCAGCGACATTACCCTAAACAAAATGGGTAATGAGGAAGAGCATTACATTGGTGGCAGCGCAACGATAGTTCCCACTGGTGTTGAAGTTCGGAAAGTACGCTACAAAAAGGGATAAAATCTGCACAGTGTATGACGACACGGGATGTTTGATGTTTGGCAGATATTTGTCAGTGGTCGTTCCCTTGGAAATCGAGGCACTCAGAAGTCTAATAAGCCTAAGAACATTATTAAACTTTAAAGACACTAAATTAAATCGTTCTGATTTTGAGTCACAAATTACCAAAATCTGCGCTATGATAAAATCTATGATTTTATTTAAATTGAGTGAGTGAGTGCTTGGGGTTTAACGTCGTACTTAACGTCGTGCAATTTTTCAGACATATGACGACAATATTTAAATTGAAGCTTAGGAGGACTGGTTAGGGGGAATAGAGCTTTGAATAAGACTTTATGGTCCTGGCACATGCACACTGTTAACTTTTCAGAAATAGGTCACGAATTTAACCAATGAAAAATCTCTTTTTCGCACGAACAGAAAGCATTCCTAGTAAAGAAGTTTTAGGTGTTCTTTGCCTTCAGGCTAACTTAACAGACTTCGGTAAAACTGGTTGTGACACGTATAGGACGAAGTCTCGATACACAATTCTTGGCAGACCGACTCAAGCTAGCGATCACAAGTTCATTTGAACAGAACCCTGTAGTTAAACCAGGCGTAAGCGGAAGTCTCTGTATGTTACCACTTGAGGTGCAAAGTGTGATGGATTACAGGATTGATGATAATCTCTAAACCATCTACCTCGTGGGAGAGATGACAATACATAATGGTCTAATTACAATGCAGTCTGGAGTTTTTGTTCTGAGGGAACCGCTTGAAACGCTGTCCAGGAATTGTCAATTAGCGCCAGGTACAGCCACACCTGTTCCTTTCGGAACCCTCTCTCACCTGCCCTATTTTGTGTTCTTTATGCTATGCGTGACGGCCAAACTGTAATATTGATGATGTAATTTTGAGATTGAGTAAGGGCGGGCTATTCCCTTCGCGGTGGCTTATGTACGTTTTGGCCTGTGAATGTTGGACTACAACATGGCGACTCCCTTGTCACAGCAGCTGAAAGCGTAGGAACGTAATGAAGCCCATAAAGACGGTATACATTTAACTGTTGTTATGAAGTAATGTCTTTTAGGGACATATATCAGCCGCATTTTTGTGGTAATTAGCGGCATAACTTTCGAGGTTCAAAGTAAACTAGTTTTGTTGGTTTACTCGGCACGCTCATGCCTAGCCTAACGTAGAGTAATTTCCCTTGCATTAAGTATATTTGCAAGGCAGGTTAAACGTACACATCTGTAGTAGTTGAATTAGGATGCGTATAAGCGATTCTTTGCGTACGACATTATCCTTTAGCTTTCTGTTTTCGCAACATTAATGTGTAATTTGTTGTGTAATTGTTATTGTCTATCGAAGTAGGATTGTATGTGAGAAGTGTACTCATATGTGATACCAGGTGTACATTTTCTGTTTCAAGTCAATCACGTATACGTAGACTATACACCGACAAACTGTGTACAAATAAGAGTATCAGTAAATACCACCAAAGAGGGAACGCCACCTGTGCGCATTGTGTTCATTATTACCAATCGGTACACTATGTATTTGGGCTGATAAAAGATACCACATTCAAATGTTGTGAATTCTCAGACCAGGTGAAACTAGAGCTGGCTTAATTTATCTCACTACTTCCCGTTAGACTGCCTAGTAGTAAATTAGCCAACGGAATTCCATTTTTGTCTGCAACTGGACAGAATCTGTCAACTTGCACTCTGAACACAGCTAGGAGGCTCATTCTCTCGTAACATATGTCCAGCAAATGTCAGTCAAGCAACAGAGGTTTAAATTTGTTTATATTTTTTAATTTACTTTTTTGTTTGGAGTTTTACGCTGTACTAGAGGATGTTTCACTTATACCACGGCGGCCAGCAGTATGGTGGGAGGAAACAGGGCAGAGCCCGGGGGAAACCCGCGACCACCCAGAGGACCCTGGCAGACCGTCCCAAGTCCAATCGAAAAAGAAAACAGCAAGAGCTGGATTTCAACTCATAGCGATCGCATTGGTGAGAGGCTCCTCAAGATTTTAGACAGCGTGACTTTGATCTGACTCCGGAAGCTTGACACAGTGATTCCAAATGATAAAGTTTTGTTACCCCAGCTATAATCTTTCTTTTAGCCAGTCGCTTATATTCAGTTATTCAAACTGTATAAGCTCTGTTTCGACGTCAAGAACTCATTACCTCGCGTGACGTCAAAATTATCTTTCAAAAATAAAGCGGCATGCTGGATATAGGGCGGAGTTCAACATGTTTTAGTGGACGGCGACACCAGTTATCTAAACTGTTATAGACCGTTCTATGAACCCTGTTTCTGACACTGGAATATTAAGATTTGTTTACGTGTTTTATAACATTAAAAATAAATTTCAATCTGTATTCGTATATGATCTTACGGCAGTATCGTTATCCTATCGTTTTATATCGATATATAGCAAAGGCTGTGAAAGATATTTACCTGCCGTCGCTGAATTTAAGGGAAAAAACCCATGTCCGAATCCAATCCACCCAAAAAACGTAACTTAAAGGCAGATGGATTTTCATGTATCTGGTGAGTTATAATGGTTTTCTGCTGTTCTCCCCGGTTCTATCCATTGAAAAACATTTAAGTGATCACTTGTGGAGTGCGGCTTTATACTACAGTAGAATGAAAGTAATCAATGCAATCAGTAATAGATAAATAAAATTTCATGCCGGGAGTTTGGCAATTTGGTTCTTCTATTCCAGAAGACTGTGAAGGTGTGTGTGGTAAATTGATTCGTGACACGGGTAGAAAGGCGATTAAGGCGAAGACGTAAGTAATCTATGAGTCGAAATAGACATTCGTATACCGACCGTCAACAAATAATGATGTTCCGTGTCAATAATTGCAAGGCCAATACCCAAAATCACCTTAAACACAAATTACCAAAGATCTAAGAAAGTGTATTGAAAAACATTTAATAAGTGATAAATTGTTGAGTGCGGCTTCATACTACAGTGGAATGAAAGTATTTAATGCAATCAGGAAATAAATCGATAAAGTTGGATGCCGATGTTTTGGCATTTTGGATCTTCTAATCCAGAAGACTGAGAGAAGCTGTGTGTGGTGAAATTCGGGTGTGATGCAGGCAACGAGGCTTTGTTCCTGGTTAATCGGGAGATGTAAGTAAAGGCTTGTGAATGTAGGTACTCCATGGTTATACAGGTTATCTCCCCTGACACAGAAAACACTTGCCCTCTATCAACACTACACTATAAAGATCCCATGAACAGACATTTGTCTATGTATATTACTTCAAGTATTGCCGTGCTGTGAAATGCTGGCTAGAAAGACTAACAGTTTTCATCTTTTAGTCTTTCCTTTCGGTTTAAGTCCGAAATTGTAGATTGATTTCAAAAGACCTTGAAATAACAAAAAGTATTATCCATCCCTCCCTTCGCCCTCTCCCACCCCTTTTAAGAGGCCCCATGTCGGTGTTATTACTGATTAACAAACAACCACATACATATAAACCAACATCAGGTTTAAAGATTATGAAGTAGGCATGTGTAGAAAGACTATCAAAAACTATATACTACAAATACTTTCTTAAAAACATTTTCACTGAATTTATACCGACAGTTGTCTGCTGGCTAAAGGAGGACAATACACCTATGCCACTCATAGAAAGCACATGCTAAAAAGCATCTTTAGAATTATATCTCCTGGAGTTCACCCTTCTGTATTTTTGACTAGTTGTTCTAAACACATTTGTCTTATTTGGTTCACCTGAACTAAGCGTGAATAATAATCAATTGATCTTAAAACCTGTACATCATTTTATAAGCATGTCCAATAGATTCACCATCCAAGCCCAGCAGTAATATGATTTGATTTTGATCTTTCTTTGTTCCCATCACCTTATTCTGTACATGTACATGTCATTTGTTCTCTTTGTTTTCTATGTTGGTGTATATACGTTGATGTTATGTTGAGGAGATCCCCTCGTAGCTATAGAGCTGTGGGAAATCCCCAACAAACAAATAAAGAATTACAATATTGTATCTTGTCAAATCTAAAACCACAAGTATAGGTATTTTCAAGTACGGGTTTCATGGTCTTTCCATTGATTTTTACTTCGTAATGTTTTGTTCTCTTTAAAGCAATTCTAATTTTCAACTAGAGTGACCACGAATCACTGGAGACATGTTGATAATGTGGGATATAACATAAAGCTAACACTGACATTGTCCTGTCAAAGGCCACCATCTCATGGGGATAAAAGCTCTGAACGCTCCATCAGGCCTGTATGGAATCTATCAGATAACCTAGACATTTCCTCTCCGACTATTCATCGTGACGAAGATTAATCTAATCACCAGAATGTCGGTTTTCAGGAGACAGGTCCATTTCCAGATCAAGCTCACCGACTTCTTTGTTTCATCATCCAGATAACGAAATCAAATGTTAAGAGGAAGCATAAAGATCTTGTGTGTAGAATCCTGCCAGACCGGCGATTCGGAAAACTTGTGTCCAGCGGGCAAACTGCTTATATATGCATACAGGTAAAGACCAGTGGTAGTCATCACTCTAGCCGGAGGATAGAGGCTCATAAGTTTAAATGATGCAATAGTCTTGGTTATCAATGCGTCAAAACAGAAACTCGTACACCAGTCGTCAACCAATAAGGATGTTGCGGGTCAATAATTGCAAGCCTATTTTCCAAAACGACGCTTAGCACAAACCACCGAAGAACTAAGAAAGTATATGAAGTACGAAAATGTGACGAAATCATGCAAAGAGCGGTAATTAACAGTTTTCAATGATGGTTGAAAGACGCAGGGTATGTTTTAGGTAACGGGGTATCAGTATTGAAATGGTGTGCCATGCTACAGTATCAGTTGTCGATAAGAAAATATGCATCTCAGTTGCGCTTTGAATGGAACGGTTCATGTGTCCAATGAGGCTATCTAATTCAGCACCATGGCTATACATTGCCTAGCCCCGGGTTCACCGCAATTAGACACAACCATGAAGCAGTATTAGTAATACTGGAAATACATGCTTAAATTCACAGCCTTTAGTCCCTACCAGTGAGGTTATTTTGACATGTTTTGCAACAAAAAAATTAGAAGTCTGTGAAGAAAGAAAAAGACGCAAAAGTTGCACCTTTCTCGAAGTTGCAATATTGTATAGCTTTAAATACTAGTATATCTTTGATCCGTTAAACGACGAGAAATCAGAATTAATTGAAAATGTTTACGTCAGTGATTTGGTTGTGCACTCAAATTACAGAGCACCTTCTACAATGTATACCTGACCTGTGGCAGTAGACAAGAAGAGCGAGGTGAATATGGAGACCTATTTACGACTATACGGCATTACCTCCGGACACTGAGGAGCTTAGGCTTGAAGTTCATGTTTCAGTCGAGCTTGATCTTCAGGTATCTTAAACCTTTTCTGCGCTCATAGTGGTCCATGATCTAGACTTGAACTCTCAGCGATCGCATTGGTGAGAGACTCCAGCATGTCACACATCTGTTAGTGCATGTCATGGACCAAAGCAGTGGTTTTGACTTCAAACGGAGAAGAATACATCACCCGAAGCTAGAAGAAGTGTCATTATATTCAGAGCGAGATCCAGCATCTCGCTGGTTAGAATAGCTCTGTACCCGTGGCCTCAGGGAGGACTGTCTACACAAAGCCACTTTTCAATTACTCGTACAAAGGTAATTGCTCTGTAAAGGCCGATCAGTTCTACGTTCCTCTACGACACGAACGAGTTAATTACGGGCCTGTTCTCTTTTGGGTTAAAAGAAAGTGCCAATGATGAGTGTTTGTGGGATCCGTTTGTTCTCGTTTTGTTCATAATTCCCTCCGGCAGTAAACCAGGCAGTCTTGCAGATTGCCAGTCTGTCCCCACGGGCTGTGTGAAGCCAGACCACACCAATGAACGGTGATCCACGCACCATGAGATAGATTAATACGATACAGATAATACGCACCATGAAACGTGAAATCGCCATTTTCCGGCCAAACGAATCTACATTGTCATGATTATTAGTTTTGGTCGAGAGGTATTTGTTTGTTACATTTGTTCCTTGCCCATACTGACTTGCTGCCTTTGACAGCAGCAAGAGGTTGACGTGGGCCGTACAGGCCTATATTTATAGGGCGTGCAGCATGAAGATATTGAAAATACTCACTTTTCATGAGTATAGTATACGCTTTGAGCTCGCTTTGTGGATCTCATCCGTGCTTTGATGAAGAAAGCCGGTGGTTTTCTCTGAGCAGTCCAGTTTCCTTCTCCCATAAGACGTGTGCAGTGCAGCCTTTAAACTTAAAAATAAAACTAAAGAAATATAACATTTATGGGGCACTTTTTCAAACAATGTGAATCATTGTTTATCTTAAAATACATTTATATTCAATTTTTTACAAATGTGATACTGAATTTGTCCCATCACCAAGAGGTACACATTGGTGTATTTGATTTCAGATTTATCAGTGTGAAGCTACATATAGTACTTGTCAGTATATCAAGATTTTAACATCATAATTTAAGGCAACGTGTTGTTAGTGAATCTTTTTTGCCCCTGTAACTTGAGGATGGTCACAGATGGTTTACTTAAATATGTGATCGATTTTGCTGCCTTTGTTGTCACCACCGTCCTGATAGAGTCAGCCCCAGTATAAGTGGGCGTTTCGTCTGAAGTCACGTCATAGGCTCAATAATTTCAAATATGAATTGAACGACGCTTCAACTGATTTTACAAACACCCACGTCAAGACGACATTTCCACTGAAAATGTCAGTCTATTTTTGCATGATGAAAAACAATATTTTTTTGTTAATTTCAAACATGCATTCGAAAATTAAAAAACGCAAAAAAAGAAACAAGAATCTATATGTGAAGGCTTATGGACATGACTGTCCTCCATAACGTGTGAAAGACCGTCGATGGCCAACAGAAAACCAAGACAGGTTTAGCGTGCCCTCAATATGACACCGGAAGCTTTACGTTGTCATTACAAAGGCCAGACAGGCTACAACAAAGACCTTGTCGCCCCATCTAGTATGAAAATGAAATTGCACCATTTATATTTTTCTAAAACAGGTGTTCACTGATCGAATTTCAAAATGAATCAAAGTGTAAAACATTTACAATACTTACTTTATCCACCGTAAGTCTTTGCGGTCTGGTATGGTGACTTACAAGCACGTCATCACAATGCCCCTTGTTTGTAGTCACGGGAAACTGCATCCTTTTAACTTTGCAAATATTAGCATCAGTAAAGCTGAATTAACAAAAACTGTGCCATATGTTTGGCCACAACTGTGTGTCCACCTCTCACATACGTGTGTAAACATAACACATAACAGTCCACCGTCGCCAACAGTGTACACTTGATCGTGCAAACACGCAACGATGCGATATCAGTTTGGTGTCTTTGAGGGTAAACGTACGGAAATCTAAATAAATCTTTCCAGTTATCATCAATTGTCAGATCCACAGTTTTCGTCGACTATCATGTGTTTTGCGGGTGCAGTTGAGTAGGATACCAAAAGAAGGGGCCTGGAAACACCATCACACAACAATGTGTTAACAACACTACCTGATTCTTCTGGTACATCAAATGCAATATTTAGAAAAATGTGGTTTTGTCTAATATTATACTCTGACGTTTTAACTTCCTCATTAATTGTACAGTTATTCCGGATGTAGATGTGCTTTGAACAAAATTTATCTCTATAAATTTCCCATAATTCATGTAAAATTTTAAAATGTTTATTTAAAATCGTTTTCTGAGTATAAATAAAAATCAGTAAGTCAGCATCAAGTCTAAAGCTGCTGTAAGGAATTGCACTCGGAAGAAATAAGGTTTTGATGTTTTATGGTGGATAGCTGGCAATAGGTTAGCTAGTCTTACGTCAAAGATGCAGACATGGTAGAAATATAGCGGACGACTGATGGTAAGTACACGTAAGTGCTGCAGGTTTCTTTTAAAAGGTCACATTTTCAAAACTAATAATACCTCGGGCTTATTTTACTTATTTGTTAGTTAGTTCACTACACCGTCCCACTGTTTGGCTGGCGGTCTGATCAACGCATTTGGCTATCGCGTCGAGGGTTCAAATCCAGCTCGCGCTGTGGACTGCTATGGCTCTAAGTAAGGAAGTTTTTTGCGTAGCTTTCGAAAGCCGGTGGTTTTTCCTGGGCACTCATAGTTTCACCCAAAATTACGAAATACTGTGGGTATCAAGAATCAAATAAACAGATAAAGAAATTGAAGGTTTTATCATAAACAAGTAACCATCTGGCTGTTTCCAATCGTTAGGATCGATAATTATTATTGAAACAGGTTTAAAGTTGGGAAGACAATTTCTATACGCTAATAGTTTACATGCCTTTGTCTCGTGTTGAAGACGACAACAAATTATCATTATGTACGTGTGCGATTACATCTATAGTTACCATTGAACGGAATTGAATTTTTGTTAGAAAAGATTTCCAGATATCTTAGCTCTGCCCTGATACAATATATATTTTAGGATGTACATCACAAAGTTCACAGCTAGATGTTTGACTGGCAGTCTAGTTAATAAAGTAACATACAAACTTTGGATTAATAGGTCAACAAAAAGTATTTTTGAAAAAAGCATAACTATACCAGATCAAATCGATAGTTGCCGGTGATCTACCAAAAGTAGCCATCAACCTTCTGTTCGATGTGATGAACAAGTACTCGGTCCATCATCCGGGTCTCCGTATATCAGAACAAACTGGATTGCTTCTACTCTACAAAAAGTGTACAGAACGTGGCCTTATGCTGTTCCTCTGTAACTGGGATATTCTGACTGCATTCCCAATTCTCTTCCCAGGTACTTAACATTAGACGATATAGGGGTTGTTGTTTACGTTTGTATTAGTCATCAGAAAAAAAATACTTTAGGTTTAGGGAAAGCAAACAGTAATCCATTAAGGTAAACGCATATTGCATTAACTCATATTGACATATGAAGTATTATTTTGCTTTCATCGTGATAACTCAAAACTGTATGTGTTTTCGGCAGTGCCCTCAGGAGGTGAAACTGTGATTTGGACAGCAAATGATAATGCATATCAATGTGCCCTCAACGTGTTAATGTCCTCTCGCATTACCGGAACATCCGGGCTATTGAGACATGTTTTTGATGAAGCTGTTTGCCCGACTTGTCGCCACCTGACTTGTTTACACTGTATAACATCTGGCTATGGTGTGATGTTTAGAGCAGGGGTGTGTTAACAGCTGTCTAAAACAGAATACATCCCAAATGCTTTTAGTTAAAAACAATATATCAGATACGTGTACAACAACGGATAGTTTAAAAGATCTTGATGGGGCATGTAAGAAGGACAATGGCATCCCTTGCTAAGTAAGAGTTACAGCATTTTGCATGTTACTCACGAGTGTGTTGGTTTTTCAGATAGGATTTCTGAAACTAAGGCAGAAAGTCTTCATGCAACTTTCATTGATTTCTCAGTCATTCCGTTTTGATTACGGTAAGGCTGCTGTTGTTGTTGTTAGCGATGATATTCTTGTTCTTGGTCGTGGAATGCATTTTTGAAATGTGCATGTGCAACTGCTCGACATTCATAACGCTTGCCTCATGGACGTATGCGATTCTCTTTGGAGCCCAGTCTGACCCCTTTCATAATATATGCTGGCACTTGTGGGCCGCTCTTTGACTTTTTAGTGAAGCTTTTTTTCATCAAACATGGATACAGATAAAATATGAAAAAGGTATTATTGTCTATATCCAAATTTTCGTGTACAATTACTATACATTTGACGCTTTTCATTAATGGAAAACTGTGCGATAAATCAGACCAAATTTAATGTTTATCAGTGAAAAATAGTAAATTCTGGAGTCCAGCGTGGAAGATGTTGCCAGTGCTATGATCACTCGGATACGCGTACCTTGCCAGTTAACGTTTATAACAATTTGATACCCTCATGGGTTACACAGAAATAGTCTAAGTGGCTTCAGATTTACAAACGCCGCTCAAACATGGCAAATGAAAATTAAACTTGTGTCACTTGTGCCTTCGTCTATCAATACTGAGACTAAAAGAATAGCAATCAAAACTGGTTATATACATGACACTTGTTCAGTATAAATTCTAACAATGGCCGTGACAATTCGATTTGTGCATTTACTTTTTGCATTTCATGTTAATACAATGTAAAATCAATCAGTAACTCTGCATTCCAGCATGAAGGCAAGAGTACAAACATGCAAAAATTATTTATAACGTACTCACACATTTTGAAACACGTATGCCACAAGGAAACGTCATGAAAAAGCTCTCTTTGGGAATAAAAATAGAGCTGATAGGCAACCAATGACAGTCGTGATCTGTCTTGCTCAATGGATAGTTTGTTCACAAAATATGTTCATCTATTTGCCAGTACACAAAGTAAATTCATATGCCCGTTTTGTGTTTATTGGACTCCCCCAGAGTGACGTACTCTGTACAGAAGATTTACCCTTTTGTGTTATGTGTGTGTGGATTCAGAATGTTTTCTATTAATGCTTGTGTTTGTGGGACAGCTATTAGGTGTAAGCCATCGTGTAAAGTCTTTTTTGTCTTTGGTGTGTGATTGATTGATTGGTATAATAGAAATTGTCAAGAATAGATTGACAATAACAGAAATTGTCAAAACTTTGGGATGGCATGAGTTCTTGGCGAGAGAGTACATAATAATGGAAGACTGTAATCAGTGCAAGATTATTATCCTGGGCCACAACGACTTCAGGAGACAGTCGTTCAAATGTGCATTTATAAAGGCTTGTGCCAAGTATTAACTGTAGCCCAGACTAAAGTACCAATAAGTTCTGTATTAGGATGAGACTGTATTAGGAATTTAGGCTTAACTCTTAATACTCATTGGAACATCGTGCTCCTGAAGTTCTAACTTTTTACACTGCCGAGTAAGCCTTATTAGCACGTTTAGAGATATAATACTCAACTCTCCTAGATAATCAAGTCTGAGAATAGTTTCGCCTTTGTCCTTTTTCCCGGTTACACTAACGCCTTATTAGTCCCAAAAGGCAGCCCTGTCTCTTGCCCACGTCCTTGTATATGGTGTCATTCGCGCATCCAATGAGGCTATGGCCCTCGATTCCAGACTAAATTTAACTAGGCTGCTAAACGTACTCTGAAAATCCACAAGAAATTCATTTTATAAATCCTTCAGGCCAATATCGGTGTGACCACTTGCAGGAAAATGTCTGGCAAATGTCAAGGGTATGGACAAATTTAGCACGACCATTCAGTGAGGACTGTGGAATAATCAGACGCCAGCTCACCTCCTACCAATGAAGTGTTAGAGAAAATAGTGATAAAAAAAAATAGCTTCGCACAAAAGGCACTTGGTATTCTGCGCGAAGAACATCCTTGTGTAGAGAAGAGATACATAGTAGTCAGTTGAACACTGTTAGATAAACCACTAGATTCAACGGAGATTTAGCAAACACCTACACCTACATGTAAGCAAAACTATGCACGGGGTCGTCTTCATTGTACAGTCTTATACGGACTGTAAAGATTTTATTTCAATTTAAGCTTGATGCGATCAAGATAATAATTAAATTGAGGGGGAGAGGGAGAAAATAGAACGTGTGATTTTTAATCTTGTCATTTTTAAGGCACATGTACATCACGGCTGGTTGAATAGGCCTTCATATTTCTAGCACATGCGAACCGCGAACTTTTCAAAGACAGGTCAGAAATTTATACAAGGAAAAGTCGCTTTTGCGCACGAATAGAAAATATCTCCAGCCATGGCGTGTTAGGTGTTCTTTGAGTTCAGGTTAAATCAGGACTTTGGTAAAACTGATTGTGATACAGTATGAAGTTTTTTATATACAATTGGCAGGCCGACTTAAGCTAGATTAGGACGCTGTGGTTAAACTAAGAGGAAGCGGAATTCACCCAATCTCACCTGGAATTAAGACACGCGAACCGTAAATTGTGACTGGTTGTAGGATTCATTTATTCTGAGGGAACCGCTCAAACGATGTTTAGGAATTGCCAATTAGCACAATGTACAGCCTCGCCTGTACACCTGTTGGAGAACCTTCTCCCACCTCCCCTATTTAGTGCTCTTTATGCTATGTATTTGGGCTATAGAAGGTAGCACATTAAGTTGTGAACTAGTTAGAATCCGTCAGTTTGTACATTGAAGAGAAATCTGGGATTCCTTCTTTCGTTGTAACATATGTTTACATGTGACAGGTAGCGAATGTGTATGTGGTAAGTAACATGAGATCCCCGCCATAAGAATGCTCCTTGTTAAGAATAAGACAGCACGTTACGATCGTCTTTATGTCATCATCGGATACAATTCACGAGCGATGAAGTGCAAAATAAAACAGACATTTACCAGCCATTTTCTGCCCATTATTGTCTTTATGGCCACTAAATTTAGACACATTGCACAGACGTCGTTTGATTACAGTACGGACAAGGACTATATGGGACTGGTCTTGCGGTGAATTCAGTTACCTTAGAAAGCATGCTGCAGTGTTCTGGTCTTGTGGGCTGACTGTACCATACCAACGACATTGCTGAACTACGATATGAAAGTCTTACACCTTAGTAAAATCAGAGCAGGGACGACAGTATGATTGCTGGCAAATGCTCAAATATAGTACCGATGAAATCCGGACATTTGTCAATTTACCTTTCTTTATTCTAACTGTTCATTTATATGCTTAAAAAGAACACCAAACGTACTGCGCCTCTCCTTCCAGGTAGCACTATGGTTAAAGTAGACTTATGTAACTAAGATTTTTGGTTCTCCATATGCTTCTGACAAGTGATGTCGCAGGCTCGAATCCAGGTGTTGCAAATTCACCGCGGCTTTAAGTCAGGCGGGTTGTCAGGTTCCTGGTGAAAGGCAGTCGTTTACTTTGGGTCCTACTTGGCCGATGATCGCTTGACAGGTGGGTAGACGGGTGGTTTGAAGGGTGAAAAAAATGTGAAGGGGGTATATTGATTGAAGGGTGGATGAGCTACTGTCCTAGTGTAAGAGACGTTAACATGGTAGAGGGAGGTACAATATTGCCACAAGGCGTATTGCTGTAGTTTACAGTTTACAGCGGTACCTTATGTAGACTGAGAGAACATGCAAAATCCACATAACTCGAACAAGCTGTAATGTGTTAACCACAACCACGAGCTTAACTTAAAACGCCTGTTTAGCCTTTACAATAGCTCCGCCAAAAATAGCTAGTCACAAACTGAGTGCAGTGGGTCGGCTTAGGCTGAGAGTTAAGTGTAGCTTTTGAACAGCAGCGTTAGGTCGATTTACACGGCATTAACTGTATAATAGCGCACGATATTCTCCACACATACTGTTTAATTGGTTCGTTAGAAATGTGAGCAGCCGTCCTAATATGGACATGTAAGCACACCACAATACACTACGCTGCGTTGCATACATGTAGGTGCGGCAGAGCACATGCTTGCTCACAGATCCTGTCTATACAGTAAACCCGAGTGACACAGTGACAGTCTGCCCGCTATGCGTCTGGGTGCAGGCGCCTGGATGTCAGCGTGATCCATGTCCCATACATTTACGCCCAGGTTAGTAATTTTGTCAACATTTATCAGTGACAGCATGTATATGTATATAGTCGTGTAAATGTAGTAGCTCAGCGGTTTTGATGAGACCTCTCTCTATAGTGACGAGGCGGCATGATTCGTTTAGAAATCTTTCCCGCTATTCCTAATATACGTGTACATGCATACTTGGTAGCCTACCAATGCACGGTCAAACTTAAACCATAATCAGTTATTGATTCAAACTCAAGCCGATACTAAGACGCAGGCCTATATGTGTATGCTTATTTCTAGGTAAACCGTTACCTAATTATACAGTTCATTCCTGTGGGCAAGTTCCATATGTAAAACGCCATATATATTTCACCTGAGTGTCTTCTCTCCGTCACCTCAATCTGGGCTCGCCGATGACGCCTCGAGTTCAAATCCCACTCTCGATGGCTTCGCCACAGCTGTATGTCATGAGGTTTGTCGGGTAAAAGACTGCGCCCGGGTACTCCATTTTCCCTACGCATCAACCTGACCGCTGTCGTATATATATATATGAACAATCATACATACAGTCTTAAAACACCAACTAATTAAAGTAAGCAATCCTATTTAAAATTTAGTAGGCCAATATGAAAACATATATGCTTGAGTTTCGTCCCAAGTGCAACAGAGTTACTGTTCTTATTGCTCATGAAATTACTGAAGTTCATGCTTACCGGAACTGGGGCCTGTGTAAACTACCAATAGAGCAAGCGTAATAACCAACACATGGGGACCCGATCGCATTCGTATCGAGATGTGACTGAACAGAATGCATGAATGAATGACATAAGCTTATAACTAAGTTATTATATGCTAATCACGGTGACAAAAGACTAGAAATTCAACTTCATTTGAAGGAGAAAGCGCCTTACCACCGATAGCCGCGAAGCCTGGTATAACCAGATCACTGGATGAGCAAGGGGTTAATACATGTAGAACCTGTCACATTAAGCTTTACTGAATCATTTTTATACGAGCCAAAAGTGAAATTAAAGCAATGGAGAAATTTCCATCACTTGTAGGCTGGGACTGGACACGATCCAATTGCCTTTTACTGGCATGTACATGTACTTTGGGATAACCCTGAGTTATTTAATTTCTTTCACCTTTACAATGGTCAGGTCCATATGGACATGTAAGCCCAGTGATTACGTTGACACACGTCACTAACATATGTTGCAGTGTTAGTTATAATCAACGTAGCCCGCGCTAGTTTAGTAGCATAGGACTCAGACATCTGCTTGTCAGCGGTGTGTATCTCTATTCTGTACGTCATACCGTGTGCACGTGGATCAGTCTCACACAGGTGACTTCTGACATGCAGCAGGTTACTGTATGTGCAGGTGTTTGGTCTCATGGAGGTGAAACTAAATGTCGTGTTATAATTCCTCGCCTCGCATGACTTGTCCAGCTCCACAGATATTAGACATCGGCGTCAGTGCAAGACAATCGGGAACCAAAACACAAAACAGCCAGCACAGCTATCACTTTATGAACGGTTATATTCCATTCTTCCAGCGGTATCAACTTGTTCGCTGACCTTTTCGCTTGATTCGGTCTCACCTGCTAATGCATCACTGGTTCTGACTGCCTCTTGTGTTTATCATCGGTCACAAGCAAATCTGTAAGCCATCCTGTCCACCTATCGCTTTGTTGGTGTGTTACGCTGTACTGAAGAATATTTCACTTATACGCCGTCGGCCCCTTCGTTATATACAACAACTGTTTTTAACCTAGATATGTATAGGTGTACCCGCGGTCACTGCCGTAGTTTGCATATTTTTATTCGATGCTGCGGTATTTTGCTGCTTTGACGCGTCTCGAAATATTAGACGAAAAGCTAATCGAGGACCGAGCATCTTTTGTGCTTACGTGAGGCGATGATTCATGGCCAGAGCTACTGTTCATCTCGACTCCCGGATGGCAGTAAGACGCCGACAGTGTTCTCATGTGTGGTTTTTGCATGAATTTCTCTCCAAACATGGGTGCTTTACTCTGGGCCCTCCAATAAAACTGACCGTCATCGTATCAATTTTCTGGAGTACGACACTTCAGAACATTGAAATAAAGAACGTTTTGCATTCATTTGTTGTTGTGGAGAGCTATACAAAGTATTCATAAGTACGCCTTCCAGGTGTTTCACTCCACAATTACTACATGTCATTGTACCCTTACTCGATGCAGAAAACTGACTTGTCTTCTTGATCATGTGGCGTCATGCACTGGAAGAAAATTAATTTCTTAAGATATGTTACAAGTATCTGATGTTCGAATGATCATAACCTCATCATTTCATGTCATTACATACAGGCCTCATTTTGATCTAATTTTGACATGAAGAACAGGGTTATTTAATAAGCAATATCTCACGAAGGAAAAACAGAGTTTTGATAAAATTTAATACATTTGTCATAATTAGAGACCAATCACTAAAGCCCCATTAGAGAAATTTATCCATAGGGATGATCCTTTGGTACAATATATGATTGACTTAAGTAAAGTAGTTAATTTACGAATATTTTCGACCAATGACGAAAAATATGGGGGCCTCAGTGGCCGAGGGCATTAGCGTGCAGAGCGGAGCAAAGACTCGGGGGTTTCTCACCAATGCGATCGCTGTGAGTTCAAGCCCAGCTCATGCTGGCTTCTCCGTTCTTACGTCAGACGTCCTGCCAGTAACCTGGGGATGTTCATGGGTTTTCCCTCTGAAACTGCCCGGTTTTTTCCCACCATAAAGCTGGCCTCCGTCGTATAAATGAAATGTTCTCAAGTACGGCGTAAAAGACAAGTCAAACAAACAAACAAACGAACGAAAAATAAGCAGTGAGTAGTGGGGTTAGTAAAACCTAAAAAAAATGCCACAGGAATGCACATATTTGTCTCATTTTTGGCATACCTTTCTTCTTATTCCTTAAAACCATACTTTTCGTTTAATAATTCCTTCAACTCCAAGTCGGACTATACCCACACCCACCCTGCCACACCTTGTTAGTTACCAGTAAGCACATGTACAAGTATGATATACCGTCATATTGATCTAATGCAGATTACATATATGTGGAGTCGGGGGCGTTCCCGGAAGACCTGAAAATCCATCCCAGTGAAAGCACTGGAGAGTTACCAGTCTGCAAAACCTGCTGTTTATGCGGACAATCCGATGGTATCGACCTTGAAACGGAAGCCTACCGTCCGTTAATATACTGTTGGAAGCATACAGCGTGATTGAAACAAAAGCAGTTGACAATGGACACACAGCATTTGGTGGGAGATGTACGGTTTCCTTTAGATAACCCTGTTATCATCGTGGCCAACACAGATAGACTCACAAACGTTTATGAGGCGATATCTCGATATCATGCAGGTTTAAAAAGCCAGCTATTACATTTATAATCTGTCAATACAAAATCACGGGTCACGTGTTACAGCGGGATTTACACAAGCACACAAGCAGAATGCGTAGCAGGTTTCTGGGTACATTGCCACTGATTAGAAAACCTCTACCTACAAACCCTCAAAGAGTTCAGGATTTCTTACAGTCTCCGTCTGACTGGTTTGTCGTTTGATTTAGCCTTGCAATTGCAGTAGCAATATGTTAGCATTATTGTTCCGGAATATTGGCTATTTTCTTGTTCAGTTATATATTCTAGCTCTTTGAGGTTTATTAATGGGGTGGGTAATGGCACGATCTATGTGTGGAGGAGAGGGCAGTGTGCTTTATGTGTGGAGGATAGGGTAGTGTGCTTATGAGTGGAGGCGAGGGTGGTGAGGTTTCTGTGTGGAGGAGAATGTTGTGAGATTTCTGTATGGAGGAGACGGTAGTGTGCTTATGAGTGGAGGCGAGGGTGGTGAGGTTTCTGTGTGGAGGAGAGGGTAGTGAGATTTCTGTGCGGAGGAGAATGTTGCGAGATTTCTGTATGGAGGAGACGGTAGTGTGCTTATGAGTGGAGGAGAGGGTGGTGGACTTTCGCTAAGACCAGTTGCCCCTCACCCACTCATTTATTTTACTGGTGTTGTACGCCGTACTCAAGAATATTTCACCTATACGACGGCCGCCAGCATTATGGTGGGAGGAAACCGGGAAGAGCCCGGGGGAAACCCATGACCATCCACAGGTTGCTGACAGACATTTGAATATATATGCTGGTCGACTAAGTATTCCCGACTCCTGGAGCCGGTATCACAAAGTGCACGTAACGTGACGGGCACTTAACTTTGTAATAACGTGGACATAGCGCTAGGTGCGCTGTGTAAAACGGACTACTGATGCCTTTGTTTTAATGTCTTTGTGTGTTAAATGTGATGACAAAACAATATTTTGAGTAATTCTAAATCGGTGACACCTAATTCATTTTTTTGACCTAACTGTGTTTAAGTCAAGGTGCAAAGGGCGTGTAATTTGCTACCATTAAAGAATTTACATGGACAGTTAGAATAAAACCCTTACTGCGATAAATTGACAAGAGGCTGTATTTCACAGTTTATGTATGATCTTTAGCCAACTATCGCGCTGTCGTCGCTGGTCTAGTTTTACTTTTTGGTCTGTCTTTTATTATATTGATGACAATTTAGCTTACTGCATGGTATACTCTTGATGTTAGTTATAAAACATAATCAAGCAAATGAAATGTTTTTCCCCTGACATTGAGCATGTGTATAGCCTGAGCGTTTCTCTTGTCATTTAGCAGTTATATGGCCTGTGTTGTTGCACCTACATATGTGATGGCCGTCCTCTGATTGGATCTCGCCGGTTGTTATTTTACAGTATATATGAGTAGTTATTATAGCACTGTCCAAGCAAAAAATTGTCGTCGGCGTCACAATACAAAAGCTACGGCGTGGAGAATAAAACGCGAAGAGCGACGACAGTGTGAAAATACCTCAGAACTATAACTCATGTATCTGTGAAATCCAAACTTTTATTAACATAACGTGTCATCGATCTTCACTTGTATCACTTTAGCGGGTAACTGACAATATTTTTATAAAACTATTCCGTTAAAAAAAGGAAGAAAACGTTAGATTTCCACAAGCAGATTTTTGTTTGTTTATTTGGATAAGAGGCAGCGATGTAATGATAACATGCGCTGAAATACGTGTGTGAACAGTCGACTGGGTTTGCGGCTGAGCGGGTCATGACATTCGTTAAGGATAGAACCATGAGAGCTTTGGTAATGGCCATTCACATAACGCTTTCCGGTAAAATTGCTGCTGACTGTCAAGGTGATATTTCCCTGCAGACGTTGGTACTGAGGTGGAGGAATCAGCAGACAGACAGAAACCGTTGTTACTGTGAAGTTCTCTTTTGTCAACAGGAAATAAGTACTTCACTCGAGAAATCAGGCAGGTTTATGACTAAATAAATCCAAAAAGCATAGAGCTGACCCCATAAAGCCGTTTCTGACGTAAATCAAAATTTAATAACTCTTTACGATGCTTAGTTTTAGGTACTAGAAGAAGAAATTTAGACACATATTAGTCTTAAGAGGACATCGATAACGAGGACAGAATTTTAAATACTGAAGCCCAAAAATAAGTTTAAGATAGTTACGGTTCACTGGATAAATACTACTCTTATTTCGCTCAGATTGTATATATTTGAATCTGGCATGAAATGACTGTGTGAAATCGTGTGTTAGGCAGCCGATCTCTGGCGAACTGGCGCCTCTAACCCCTTGGGATATAGATCGAAATACATCAAAGAGTATATACGGTACTAAAAGCTGAGAGATGACTCTCACAAATTAGACGTGCATCTGGTCTCAATCAATTTCTCTTTGATCCGGCCTTGACTTAGTGTAGATAATTACTCCTGTTACTTCCAGAGAATACTTATAGGTAGTGATCTCAAGAGATGTACGGGAACAAGGCGCGAGAACAGTCTTGTCACTCGACTACGTCCGCACAAGGCGCGAGAACAGTCTTGTCACTCGACTACGTCCGCACAAGGCGCGAGAACAGTCTTGTCACTCGACTACGTCCGCACAAGGCGCGAGAACAGTCTTGTCACTCGACTACGTCCGCACAAGGCGCGAGAACAGTCTTGTCACTCGACTACGTCCGCACAAGGCGCGAGAACAGTCTTGTCACTCGACTACGTCCGCACGGTCACTCTTAAAAGTGTACATCCCTTTGTGCTATTTGCTTCGTTTCACTACATAATTATTTATGTGTTTGTTTCTTTCATTACCTCTTAACCACTTCTTATCCTCAGTACAGTCATATGACTCAAGACCGTAAGTAGATAGGCACTACGGCAAATGAACGATTCAGGTAACACGTCAGGACCTACGGGTCATTTTAGGCGAAAACATGCTCATATACATCTCTCAGAAACTAAAGTGCGTCATACTGCCGGCTGAGATATCTGGTACGAAATAGTCCAGAGTGACATGAGCAATATCGTAAACTTTAGAACACAATGTAGGCTGAGATATGCATTATCCAAAACTGAGACAACCAATATCCCAAACTGAGACAATAAATATCCCTAGCTCAAGAAAGAATACTCTCTTCTCCGCACCTGACAAAGGGACATTATCGTACGAGAGTCCAGTTATTTATTTATTTATTTTATTTATTTCATTTATTGTTTGATTTTTGTTTTTAGTTGTTTTTCTTTTTGGGTTTTTTAGTTTATTTATTTGGACATGTTTCATGCCTTACGCGTGTAGGCCAATATTTAACCGGCATGACGACTCTCACCTTACAGGGCATAAGATAATGAACAGTTTCTGATTTCCGTATCCAGTCAAACACACAGAATCCAGATGCAAGTACGCTATCTAATTAAGTAAAGGTTATTCCCCACACACACTCGATCATCGTAGTCACGCCTGTTGATTCTATTAAATATGCTATTTTACTTGTGTGCGCCAGATGCTGGTGCCCTCCGTCATCGAAGTCAAACCTGTTAATTCTGTAAACATGATAGTTTACACGTGAGCGCTAAATGCTGGTGCTATCAGAACTGTTAAAATATTCAGTACTGCTCACCAAACGTGTTAATTTTACCGTTACGATTGATCCAGGTACAGTTAGACATTTAATAAGGACCAAACTTTGCAATTTCATATGAGTACATGTAGCAAGTGTTTGGTTCGAGTGTTTATTGAAAAAACAAGCATACTTGACAGGAGCAATATTTGTTCAAGGAAAATGTTGTGCTCTTCTGTGTTCATTCCACGTGTGTCGAATAATTCGAAATGACAGGTACCCTTGTGTATTAACCAATAACGGGGTGTAAATGCGAAGGTGTTGATTGTGAGACTTGCATCTGCATTCTGCATGTACATTCATACAATTTGTTACTAAGGAATGATATGATTAAGGAATGCTGTCTTTGGAAAATGCTTTCATCTAGGAATGCTGTAACAAATTGCCGCACAGGAGTATGTTTTTTTTTCTTTTTGTTAATATGTTTGGATGTTAGGCAATCGATCTAGCACTGCAGAATTCACTAGTGCCTCAAATCAATCATTCCAGCTCTTGGTGACATTTTTCAGAAATCTGTATTTGCCTTCCGGCGTACATATTAAATGCCAATCATATGGCTGAGTGCTAGGAAGAGAGGGATTATGACAGCTGAAAAAAGCCTACATTCGCAAGTTTTTGCCGAAGAAGTGGTCGTTTTTTTCAAAAATTAAAATATGAGTTTGTAGAATAAAGGATAATTTTAATTGTTTCCATGACAACCGTCTAAGTCTACACTCGTGGCACAATGACCGGGAGGAAAAGTAATCTCTTTGAAATATTAGATATTTCCGGGAAACCATTTCATTTCGTTGGTGAATTACTTAGGCGTGCTGTGCTATTATCCATATAAATTACATGAAAATTCTTGGTTCATATCGTCGCTTTAGTTGGTCTTAGTTTTATGCTTTGTTTTAAATTCTTGCTAATCTGAAAATAGACAAGAGATCGTAGGCGGACCGGACTTGCCCCAAATTGTCGATCTGTTTGAATCCTGCTCTAGTAACCTCGAGAAGCGGAAGGAACCTTCACAAATAGTGGAGGCGCTGCTTTTATCTGTTGCAACCGCTGTTTAATTTCGGCGATTTTTATGCAAAAATCAAGCGGCAATTGGTACAATAACTATACAGATGTAGGCAAAATCCATGAATTACCTCCACGTGTAACAATCACCGTTTCACGTTTCAGTGCGTTACATTTCAGAATGTCATTAAACAAAAGCATATCTCAACAAATTTAATGGTATTTTCAATGATTTATATATGAGAAAATCATGGAGCAAAGTGTGATTAATGTTCTCTTTTGGACCAGTATCGTGTAGTTCGGGGTCTGACATGCGCATTTGTGGCTTTTCCCCAGGTTAAATGTGCAAGAAGAGGACGGGGAGCGGTCCTTGTTCTGAACGGACTCTGTTGACATGAAGCATGTTTCAGGTAAGTAGGGTTTATCGTGCCGTTTGGGGACATCTTCAGATCCGTAAACAATCAAATACAAATAAATGCCGAATTCCGGTGTGAACTTTTCTGTCGAGTTGTCGGACTGACCTTTTTGTTGCATGTGGACTTGCTTCCCGGAAGTAGTAAAATCGTGTGTTATCCACACGAGGTTATCGTCAATAAGACGGGTATTAATTAACAGCGGGTGGTTCCGCGAGCTGCGGAAGTCTGTGTATCTTAACTCTTACCTTAATTAACAAAGCTCCAGGTAACATGCATCATCTTGTATCAAGGGACATCTACACTATTTCCCCATCACCATGGCAACAGTCACTTGTTAAACTTTTATGTTGCCTTGACATACGGGAAAGTCAGTCTCACAACATATTTTATATGAGACATCTTACCGCAGGGACTATCATACTTTTGTGAAGACAGAAGGAAGACTGGCTTAGTAATTGATCAAAACTTACCCCTGGGCAACAAAATATATGAACTGGACACAAATTAACAATGGCTTTGTGATATTTTATCCATTCATTTCCCATTGTGTCAGCCAGTGCTTATTGACGAAGGCACCCCCTTCTTTGGTTCAGTCTCCACGTATTGCAGACGTCACGTGTGTGTGGATAAGCTAAAGGAAATCCCCAAATCAAATTCAATTTTCATGAAGTAATCCCGTTGGCCTTTTTCTCTTCTTCACAGAAGAGACTTGTATCCTACTCCCTTCAAAATGTCCCCCACAGGAATGCTATTGTAAAATCTCGTTTTCCTTTAGCTCGAGGTGTTGTAATGAGTAAAACATGCGAAATGTAAAAAATCACTGCTATGGAAAAATGGAAAATGATTACGTATAATCAAACACAGGTTTCTCCCATGTAAAGACTTGTCCATCTAGTTCTGAAAGGCTTTAAAATGACTTTACCCGTGCTTCTGTTCAGTTTACATGTTACAGCTAGAATCATTTTGCAAACTGTAAAAAATCTGCTATGGTTTTATGTGAAGGTTCTTGTGCAGGTTAACCTTGTGCTTCATTTAATGAACCTACCCAAACAGCCGCTACCATTAATGATTGTCTTATTCTATATTGATTGTTATCGTGTTGACTGTTTACATTCAACAAGTTCCTATGGCATATCAAAGATACAAATTCCTATGGCATATCAAAGATACAAATCCCTATGGCATATCAAAGATACAAATTCCTATGGCATATCAAAGATACAAATCCCTATGGCATATCAAAGATACAAATTCCTATGGCATATCAAAGATACAAATCCCTGTGGCGTATCAAAAATACAAATCCCTGTGGCATATCAAAGATACAAACTCCTATGGCATATCAAAGATACAAATCCCTAAGACATATCAAAGATACAAATCCCTTTGGCATATAAAAGATACAAACTCCTATGGCATATCAAAGAGACAAATCCCTGTGGCGTATCAAAGATACAAATCCCTGTGGCATATCAAAGATACAAACTCCTATGGCATATCAAAGATACAAATCCCTGTGGCGTATCAAAGATACAAATCCCTTTGGCATATAAAAGATACAAATTCTTATGACATATCAAAGATACAAACTCCTATGGCGTATCAAAGATACAAATCCCTGTGGCATATCAAAGATACAAACTCCTATGGCATATCAAAGATACAAATCCCTGTGGCGTATCAAAGATACAAATCCCTAAGACATATAAAAGATACAAATTCTTATGACATATCAAAGATACAAATCCCTGTGGCGTATCAAAGATACAAATCCCTGTGGCATATCAAAGATACAAACTCCTATGGCATATCAAAGATCCAAATCCCTAAGACATAAAAAAGATACAAATTCTTTTGGCATATAAAAGATACAAATTCCTATGACATATCAAAGATACAAATCCCTGTGGCGTATCAAAGATACAAATCCCTGTGGCGTATCAAAGATACAAACTCCTATGGCATATCAAAGATCCAAATCCCTAAGACATATCAAAGATACAAATTCCTTTGGCATATAAAAGATACAAACTCCTATGACATATCAAAGATACAAATCCCTGTGGCGTATCAAAAATACAAATCCCTGTGGCATATCAAAGATACAAACTCATATGGCATATCAAAGATCCAAATCCCTAAGACATATCAAAGATACAAATTCCTTTGGCATATAAAAGATACAAATTCCTATGACATATCAAAGATACAAATCCCTGTGGCGTATCAAAGATACAAATCCCTGTGGCGTATCAAAGATACAAACTCCTATGGCATATCAAAGATCCAAATCCCTAAGACATATCAAAGATACAAATTCCTTTGGCATATAAAAGATACAAATTCCTATGGCATATCAAAGATACAAATTCCTATGGCATATCAAAGACACAAATCCCTATGGCATATCAAAGATACAAATCCCTGTGGCGTATCAAAAATACAAATCCCTAAGACATATCAAAGATACAAACTCCTATGGCATATAAAAGATACAAAGATACAAATCCCTCTGGCGTATCAAAAATACAAATCCCTAAGACATATCAAAGATACAAATCCTTAAGACATATCAAAGATACAAATCCCTAAGACATATCAAAGATACAAATCCCTTTGGCATATAAAAGATACAAATTCCTATGACATATCAAAGATACAAATCCCTTTGCTATATCAAAGATACCATACCATGTACGTGTAAATCAGTCGGCAATGCACTTCAGCACAACTTACATGTACATGTATTGGCAATTTTTATGGGTTAGCACAAACCAGGACATAAGGAGATAGGAAAGGTTTGGGTGATCACGGTTATTTTGCACTTTATCCAGTCAGGCAATCACGTCGGTATGTTCAGCTGTTGACTTCACCATTAGTGATCACCAAGCGCATGACAAGACTCGGGGTTCTTGGACTATCTTTCAGCAAATCTCAGTCTCGCCTGCCGTAATGAGTTTGTCTTGTCGTTCATTGATCATTCTACAGTAAAGCTAAATTAAGGAAGATAAATTAGCGGATCTCTTCCTTGATTGAAGAAATCCCTGGAGGACTAAGTAGACATGGTAGTCCAACTTACGGAGCGATAATCGGAACGAAAGCTGAGTATATGGAGATATTAACATCAGGTTTCTGTCTGCCAAAATCAGTTTGAGCTAATCAATGCTTCAGATGTCTTTAATGAGTCTAAATGTTCTTTGTCCTCCGCATAAGCTAACAAATCGTGCCACTATTTCATACCCACATAGATTAATCTGTCATGCTTACTCACTCTTATTTCATAAAGTCATAGGTAATTTTCTGATTACATTGCCGGGAACCGAGAGAAAATGTAGTTTTGGTTCGATGTTATCTCGACGTGATCTTGTTTGCAGAGAGCACACCGGTTTTTTCCACCGATAAAACTGAATGCCGTCTAAGAGGTGAAAAAGTCCAAGTACAGTGCGGAAGACCAATCAAAACATAAATAAATACGTGGTACGGTTTTCACGCTAAGCTCGAGTTTAATTCATACAGTAAGAATGAATTAACGTCACTCTGGCAATACCATAGCTATTTTGTGGCAAGATACAGTAGGAGAGTATGAGCGAATATGTATAGTATGAAACGTAAGGATAGGTACTTTAACATCCACTGATGCACTTAAAACGTGGTACCATGCAATACTATTTATTTAAGTGTATGATATGGGTGATTAATCCCTCCATGCTAATGGCGATATGCGTTATCCTTACTTTATATCAGGATTCGATTCGATGAGAGTTAGAGATAAGTCCCTGGTTTTACGGTTACTGTTAATGGTTGCTATGCATGCACGCGGAACATGGTTCCTCGAATATAATATCGGATAATGGTGAATGCCACGTAATGGTGTGTACGTGGAGATTTATACGTGTGTCAACTTACGGCGATGTTTGTGGCTTCCCGGTTCACCTGTAGACTTGCTATTATATTGTTGACTTGATTCACTTGAAGTTTTTCTTGCAATACATTCTTTATTTACTCAAACTAGTATATTATTGAGTGGATTTAGTTTCTGGTTTTTCGTTTCAGCATAGATGAGTTACGCGTGAACCAGATTGCCTGCACCGGTGTAGAACCGCTGCCGTTATATTCTTCGTCTTGATTTGTTTCGAGCTGATTTAGTTACCATACTGGCTGTTAAATACATGCTGTACTTGGATAATGACATACGTTTCTTAGATTGATTTTGAAGCATAAATTTGGTTTAAATTGTCTATTTGTTCTGTGTAAAGGTATTGATTTTAGGGGGATTATTTTTCACTTTTTTATTTTTCATTACTTTTCATACTTTTTCATTTGTTTATGTAAGATATTGATCCTGTGTGAAATGGTGGCAGTTTTTGGCATGCTCTGGTTAATAATGTGAGCTTTAACCCTGCCCTTGTGGACTTATGCCGTGTGTATCTTTCACAACTGTCATTGTTTTCTAGTTCTGTGTTTACTTCAGCCCAAATACGAATATGATATTGACTTACATAATAATGGTATATAGTTATGCCCGTTCAACTGCTGATCGCTCAACAACATTTTTTTTTTGGCCGCCACTTACAGCAACGACACACTTTAGCTTGTCGGGTTACTTCACCATTATTACTGTAATAATGTGTGTTCATTTTGAAATGATTACAGGCTGCACTGATTCTTGCGTTGAGAGTTACTTTGGGTTGGTATTGGGGAATAGAGTGGTGTAAATCGACGTTGAGCTGGTTTTATTGTTTGTTGTCTTACTTCGCATAAAGTAATGTTAGTCTGTTATCTGTTGTTGGCTGTTTTCTTGTCAATGTTGTGAATTGTTGAATTTGTTTTGCAGATTTGGGGAGGTAGATTTATACTGCTGCTGTATCGTTAATTAGGCTCTCAAGCTGAAAGCATGAAGCCTCGGCGACGAGGGACATATCTGTAACTCTCATCGAACAGAATCCTCATATATTTCTTGTTGTTCCTCGGGTCATTATTCTTATGAAGAAAGACGCCATATAAGATATATTAATACAGATATATTAAATTCTTTAAGAAACTTTTTGTACAGAACCGCTTACTGATTGCCTTGAATGGAGTTATTTTGCATATGTGGGCCTCTATGACCGAGGGAGTTAGCGTATCATAATGCACACCTCCAATGCCAATGCTGGCCCCCATTGCACAGGTGAAATATTCTTGAGTATGGCGTAAAACACGAATCAAATAACTAAAGAAATAAATATTTGACATATTCACACCAAATGGGGCTATAAGGTTTGAAAACGTTGTTCAAATCTGCTTAAATATCTTTAAACTCACGGCTGTCTCTATTTTTGAGCTTTAAAATAAAAACGTATTCAGTTATATGTAAGTTTGCTTGTCGAAGACGATTCAGATTTGATTTTTCTTACCATTTATAGTTTTCATGTAAAACGCCATTAAAGCTTGAAATCATGCGCCTTTTGTTTGCATGTTTGAAGATTACGACATCAAAAGTACTACCTCTTCGCATTTGAAGGTAAGTGAAGAACTCTGTGTGGTCTTACCGTCACCTGAATATTGTGCACTTCTATATAAGTTCTGAACGTATGGCGCTCCCAAGTAATTATTACCACATATGCTTTATACACGTGTATGAACATTTTGTGTTTAATGTATTTCACAGCCTACCCAAGCAATGCAGAATTAATCTAATTCTGTGCGACAGTTGCTGATACATGTGTATATCGCGGTCAGGAAAGCGCCCTAAATTTTGACTAAAATACCAGCGCCAACGTGTATATTATCGACTGTTAACAAACATCATTAGGCCGCGATTTTGATCTGTACTGAAGAAGAAGCTGAAAACCATTCGTGAACACTGATTACAGGCCTTGAAACTGCAGGTAGTTTTAGTTTGTTTTGTTTATAGATAAATGCATAAAAAATAATAGAATTACATGTAATAACATTTTTTAAATATTAATAATTAATAATATGGTATTTGATTCCCCGTGCACAGGTGAGAAAAAATCAGAACAACCCACCTCCATGGCTTTGTCTCTCATCTGCCAGACCTCTGACAGTTGAATCGTGACCAATGACAGGACGTTTCTGCAGTGCGTTTGGGGTGTTCATATCGGGGAGGGAGGGACTGGCTTGCCTGGCTCAGGTTGTCAAGACGGCAGCAATGTGCGCCGCCCAGTCGATGGCAATCGCTGCACCTGGCATGTTTTGAGTGCTGTCCATGGCTGGTAGTTGATCGAACTCTAAATTGAGAGGCTTTAGCAAAATCGGCTTTTGGTAACCGAAACGAGCCTAGGGCGACCCGAACCCGTTAAGTAGGAGATTATCGAGTAGAGAGAGCATCATCTGACAAGAGATCTGCACAACGGATTTATTCACCTACCGTCTGCCACCGCAGACGTATCGCGTGGCCAGGGGATCTCAGCGCGAGTGTATCAGCAGACTGTCTGAGAGAGAGTTGAGGCTTCCTTCATTACCATCCGGTTTGTATGTCGGCAGTGCTCACCTGGCGCTTGACAGAAGAGACGCCTGGAATTAACGGGCGATGAGCAGGCCGAAACAACAATACAGTCGTGATGGCAACTGTTGGACACGTACCAAAATGTGGCATTCCATTCTCAGATCTCATCATCACAAACTACGTTCTGGTGCAGTTTTTGGTGCTTACCGTTACAGTGATAGCCGGGTTCGTATGTGCCAAGACGGTTGTGGACAACGTGCGGCGGCGCTGCGCTCGCCTAACGGTGCTAGTTGTGGGTGCCGGACCTGTGGGGCTTACATCAGCCCTTATTGCAGCACGAAGCGGCAAGGTGGGCAAATTGATACTGTATGAAGAACGGTGTCGCCACGCACTTGTGAACCGTCCTAACCAGGTCGCCTTCGACAGCAAACGTGTAGCTTTCCTCCGTCGATTTGGCGTGGACTTCGACAACTTGGAAGGTTGTTGGCATAACGGATGTTTCTTCACACGCGTAGGGGTGTATATAGAATACCTGCTAAGCATTGTGGAACAGGTGGGAGTACCTCTGGATATCCGGCTGGACACCAGGGTAAGTGCACAATCTCGTCTTATACTTATCCGTATTCAAATTAAGCGACGTCTGCATCAATTCTGACATTTTCATGTTAAAATGGACACGATTTCACTCCCCCCCTCCAAAAAAAATTATGTACACGTGTACCCTGACATGTAAAATTTGAGAAATTTTCTTTTACTGAATCAAAAACAGGAAACATTCTGTTACACATGCATGTAGTTTTAATAATGTCTTTTAAATGAACAGTTTTCATAAATCTAATCAAAGCCAATTTATAGACGGATTTTGTTTTATTTGCATTTTGGCTGAACCATTACCCATTGCTCTAATTTAAGTGGTATTGAAACACATCAGCAGTTGCACTTCTCGAGGGAAACAAGCCGCTTAATGAACCGATCGTGATTTCTGTGCAAAACTGTGCTACTGTTATTACTATTCCACCTCTCTTCTGACCGGCCCTGATGGCTCAGTTGTTAGAGTGTCCGCTTCGGGAGCGGTAGATCCAAGGCCAATCCTGGGTCGGGTCACGCTTAAGACCTTAAAAGAAGAAGTTGTAGCTTCCTCGCTCGGCGTTCAGTATTAAGGGGATAGTGCAACGACTGGTTGACCCATATCAGTATAATGGCTCGGGCGGGCAGCTTACTTGCCTTCGGTAAATCGTCTCAGTGGAGCAACACGAGATGAAAGAGCGGTGTCACTCCGTCCTGCAATAAGGAGGCACATTACATGCTAAGGATTCCTTCGCCGTCACATGACTGAAAAATTGTTAAATATGAGGTTAAACCCTAAGCACCCACTCACTCACGTCTCCTCACGAAAGTTATCGAATGAGTGATCTCACCCTAAGCCAAACTAATCATAATTGTCAACAATTATTGTCTGTAGACCTAACACATCCACTCGGGTTCGTTGTCAGAAACGTGACGCCTAGTTCGTGATTGAGGTCTCATCTTCTGGGTGATAAGTGGATGTAACACCTGACCAGGTGATGGTTAGTCACGTGATCTGTCATACCTGTGATCGGTACCTCCTTGAGCTCATTCGCCGAGGGTGATCGTAGCGTATAGCGGTATACTCCACTAGTTACAACGGTTCATGTTCGTTTTGCATATATAACACAAAATGTTCACAAAATATGTCTGTTTCGTTCAGCTTCAGCACTGGCTGAAAATCCGTGAGACAAACATGTTTGAATGTTCTCAAAACCAGAGCGGAAAGTCAGCTGTTTTTGCATACCAATCAACTCAGCTGTATGTGACCCAGCTTAAAACACTCGGTGATACGAACTAATTTAGTTTTAACTTTCGTAATCCATGCCTGATCAACAGTAATAAGGTTATACAGGTGTAAACATCCGATGAACATGTCACACATGTGGTGTAGGAAAAGATCACGTTTTCATGATGTATTGATAACTATATAGTCGACAGTAAGTGGCAATCATGCAGTCAGTACTGACGTTCCCTTCCATAAGAAAAATGGCTGTTGGAGAGTTAGGGAAGGTGCGCATGGACTTCATGGGGCGTTGTTTTCGCAGCTATCAAAAACAATACATCATCATCAAACATGTCGAGTGATAGTGTACAACGCCAACACAGCTCACCCAGCCTGAAATCCCGCCAATTACGCGGATCTCGGAAATCAGAGTTGACACTACGAGGGAATCGTAGCGACACGCTGAGAATGAAGGCCCACAAAGGCGCAGTCTTTGACAATTCAGGATAGTTAGGATTTTACCTGTAGGGCATATGTCGATGTAGCACGCTGTGAATGCTGTTTATGTACGCCGTGAGTTCTCCGCTTACCTACACGCAATATACATAATATACAACAAACAATAAACACAGTAGTCGTTATTAGATGAAAGAGCTGGTAATTTCTGCCGGAGGTCTACTTGACCTTGATCAAGGTTTGAATCCCGCTCCTTCCTATGTATTAGGTTGTGCTTTAGATTCAGAGTGTTTGTCATATGGCTGACGAAGAGCTATAGTTTTCCTCTGGCTTTATCCGGTTTGCTATGAAACCTCACAGCCGTTATCTATAATGAAAAATTCCTGACTGTAACGTGAATTGCCACATCAAAATAGATAATATTTTAGTACCATGATGTATATCGGACAGTGCATGGAACATTAATCCTCGTATGCAAATATGCTTGGCTCTGCCGCCTTGCAGAACTACTTAAACATAAAAAGATTATCAGTTTCCCCCAGTCCATCTGTACACAAGGCTGTGTGTGGAAACCCGTACAATGCATGCTAAACTTCTCTGTGTCTATGGAGATCAGACGTGCTGAACAATAATACGGCATGCAAGGAAATAATGGTTAAACAGCAAGCATTAAGTACACTCCGTTGGCACAGAGTTCTAAGGAAAAAGCCAATACAGTTATATGACCGATGAAGAAATAAATGGAAACATTGTTATCTTATCTTAGCAGCGCCAAAATGTCTGCTTCTTAAAGACATCTGGGCATCCTAGGTAACAAATCAAGCATCGTTATTTATACTTATATCACACTGCAGAGAACATGTCTGTTCAGGGGTGTCTGTTTTTTCATAAAAAGGAATGGTAGTTTTCTGCACATAACTGGCTTTATTTAATCCCACATCGATACACAAGAGAAACGATTGTTCATGTTGCGCGTAGTTGGATCATTTGTCCAAATGATACTTAGAAAGTTTCTTTAAAATACTTGCCGATGTGTCAATTAACATATCCAAAGTGACAGCACAGATAGTTTTACAGTTTACAATGTAAGTATATATAACACCATAACGTGAGTGATAAATAACACCAGCACATGTTATCAGCAGAATGGGCGTAGGTCGGGCGTATTAACGTAGTGTGTTCAAGCTGATGTAGCAAGCAAAAAAGTAAAAAAAATCCTGCAACACAGCAACCATTTTTCATGATTTTGCGTGAGATGTGGAAAAAATCCTTTCTTCCCTCTAAGTTAAATCATTTAACAGCTGACCAGGATTTCTTCCACCCTTAGGTGCTAAATGTGGTAACCACTTCTTTTTATACACTAACCATGTGGTGGTCTTCAACTGATGCAAATCTGAACGCCTACGAGTTGATTAATGGGTCTGAATGCATTTACCTGAAGGCCTTTTTCTACAACTAAAACAGACCCTTTCTTTACAATTCGACGAAAGCCATCACTGTCATTTATCGTTAGCACTTTTTTGTATAAATATTTCACTTTGCTTCGAGAGTTTCATTTATACTGTGGCAATATTTATCGCTTCTGACTGAATCTTTTTTTTATGATTTTCTTCTTTGTTTTTTTTTTTTTTTTTTGGCGAAGAGGGATCCATATTTAAGATTACAAGCTAGTGGTTTATACAGCAGGAAAAATGCCACTAGTAATGCAGAAAAGGATACGAAAAGAGATTAGTCAATTCCACAAAAGCCTGAAAGTCATTTGGCATTTCACTAATTGCAAGTTTTGTTAATGGCGTTTGATTGCCTGGATGTGTGTAAGTGGAAGAAGTAGAAAAATCTTTACACTGAAGCTGGTGGCGGTTTGTACCACATCGCTGTGGGGGGTGTGTGGTGTATACGCTCGTTGGGTAATACCCAGTCGGTGGTATTTTTGTCTTTAGACGAACTTCATTAATTATACAGATGCCCTCCTCTAGTACATGTGTATAGCTCACCAGTCCTTAGAACACTCTAGTTGCCAAAACATGCTGTTAAGCACAGAATACCCATGCATTTATACTCCCGTTTTTTCTCACGAGGCAAGACAGTACCAGGGTGATGAAGCCAGACGTAAAACCAGACTAAGCCAGTACCTTCTAATGCCCAAATACAGTGATTTGCACTCGAGTATAGCGAGAGCCACTTTGACCTTTAAACAAGTAGCACATTTGAAGTTTATAATTGATACAGAAGGGAAACAAAAATATGTGCGGCAATCAGTAAATTATATTTAACGTCAAGAGACACGTATACTTAAAAGGTTATAAGAGAGCTACGCAGACGTTTAATCTGAATGATATCTTGAACTCGAAGTTCAAAGTACATGTTCATCTTTTTCATATTCATGAACTACACTAAACTTATAACTCATGGTTAACTGGTGAAATAATTGGCTTAATGACAGACACGGGCACCTAAGGTAATTTCAACATGATACATCGGCCAATCAAAAAGCAGTATATCTGATTGAGAGCCCACATTACCCCCGTCCAAGGAACAAAGTTGTAAACAGACTATAGCCTATCCGTCGTACCCTAACTCTTGAAGATTCAGTTATCACCGTTCGTTTAGTGATCATCATGATATAAACATAATGGTGATCACACTGGCCTTAACCTCTAGCTAGGGAGTGCTATAATAATATAAGCTGAAAATAGTTACACTTGTATGGCGTTCGGATAAAAATGGCATCTGTACATGCAGGGCAGATGAAATCGGGGACTTATCGCGCTCAGCAAATGGTAAAGTTACATGCTTTGAGATTATTGTGAAAAAAACTTTAATTGAAACTCGTTTTTACTCACGTCTATGAGTTTATGAGCATTCATACCAATGTACCGGTACATTAACTGATTAATGTTTGTTTTGTTTGCTTGTGCCTGTATTACTTAATATTATCGCCATTTTTCATTGCAAAACTAAATACCAGAACACGAACATCCGTGATCATATCAACGTAAAATGTTCCACGAAGCACACCACTTTTAGCATACTTCTTTATGTACACCCTCTCTTTGTACAAGATGTTATTGAAGTCCGCGGCATTGTTCAACAATAACGTTAAAGGTGATAGGCGTAGTAATTGATGACGTTGGTATAGCTAGGGTTATCTGGCAAGTATGGCCACCAGCTTGTACAAGCAGCTGAGTTAACTGTTAGTTTGCTGAGCTCTCTATCGCCGTCGTTCCCTCGTCAGCTGTTTGAGGTAACTTGGCAACCACCTGGCTCCATGCTCCATTCACTTCTCACCGATACTGTAATCCTATAATTAATGTCTTTTCACCACTTCTTACCCTTTGAGAGGGCCGGACATACTCTGGCGCTGGGGCCGGGTAGGGCAGGGAACTACATTGCTAAATGAGTTATTTCAGACGCTGTAAAACGTCGATACGCTGCATCTGGTGCCGAAAATAGGTGGCTAGGAATAGATTTATTCTAAAGTCGTTATATTTTATTGAGATACTTCAGGCAATGGTTGAACTGCTTGGTACAGGCGGGTTATTAACCATTGGAATGTGGTTTGGCTTCAACAGTTTCCCTGTGCAAATTGGCCAATAAGGGTCGAGAAAGATAAGGAGACAGAGAGCGAAGGTGGACAAAGGAAAGAAACACCAGAGGGAGCTTTTAGACACTTTGAAAGACAGGTTAATGTGATCAACCATGGGAAGTGGAAAGGATGAAATAAACGTGATATATATTGCACCTGAATACACGGACAATGTACGTGTTAGTTTGTTAGCCTAGAAAACAATTCCAGTCATGATTAAAGACGGTCTCAGAGTGTACGTCGACCGTCCAGAGCCCGCCCGTCGAATTAATTATACTGAAACACATTAACTGAATTTTGAATCTTTTGCAAACTGGAGGTTAAAATTTGGCTTTGAGTTCTGTGGGCCCTGAAGTTAAAAGCGCTGTAGAAAAAATTAAGAAAAAAGGACTTTTTTGACCTTCAGAAGAAATGAAAAGGCCATCACAAAAAACTAATTACAGGAAAACCGTCGCCTCTGCGTTGCCAAAGTCATTGGTTACATTAAAAGCTTTCTCGTGTCGGAGATGGTCCCGTTGATTCCATACCAAGAATGACATTATAAGCTAAGTTACAGCTGATAAGTACACATGTAGCTACTTACAGATGCAGATCTGTGTCACCATAGTTTATACGGAGATTACTAGGGTGACATGTCATAATATTAAATTTATAACAATAGCCTTAGAAACGGAGATTCTAACACTATCGGGGCCTCTGTGGCTCAGTCGGTTAAAGCGCTATCGCAGCGTAATGACCCAGGAGTCCCTCACTAATTCGGTCGCTGTGAGTTCAAGTTCAGCTCATGCTGGCTTCCTCTCCGGCCGTACGTGAGAAGGTCTGTCAGCAACCTGCGGATGGTAGTGGGTTTCCCTCGGGCTCTGCCCTGTTTCCACCCACCATAATGCTGGCCGCCGTCGTATAAGTGAAATATTCTTGAGTACGGCGTAAAACACCAATCAAAAAAAAAAAAAAAAAAAATCTAACACTATCGGCGCGCGAAAATATAGTTCAGCATTCCTCAGGTTTAAATCCGGAGATAAAGTAAATGTGATACTCTCCCACTGAGGTGTCATATCCGTTTTCCTGCAGGTAGAAATGAGACAACATTGCAAATAAATTAGTCAATTCTGTGATCCCGCACATAGTAGTGGGACAACATTGCAAATAAAGGGGCCAATTCTGTGATCTTGCACGTAGTGGTTGGCCAACATTGCAAAGTAATGAGTCAATTCTGTGATCCTGCACATAGTACTGGTACAACATTGTAAACAAATTAGTCAATTCTGTGATGTTACTCGTAGTATTGGGACAACATTGCAAACAAATGAGTCAATTCTGTGATGTTACTCGTAGTATTGGGACAACATTGCAAAGTAATGAGTCAATTCTGTGATCCTGCACATAGTACTGGTACAACATTGTAAACAAATGAGTCAATTCTGTGATGTTACACGCAGTATTGGGACAACATTGCAAACAAATGAGTCAATTCTGTGATTTTACACGCAGTATTGGGACAACATTGCAAACAAATGAGCCAATTCTGTGATGTTACACGTAGTATTGGGACAACATTGCAAACAAATGAGTCAATTCTGTGATTTTACACGTAGTAGTGGGACAACATTGCAATCAAATGAGTCAATTCTGTGATCTTACACGTTGTAGCGGGACAACATTGCAATCAAATGAGTCAATTCTGTGATCTTACACGTTGTAGCGGGACAACATTGCATTCAAATGAGCCAATTCTGTGATCTGCACATAGTACTGGTACAACAGCTCATCCTTTGTTCCACCGGTCATACTTCATTCTGGGCACAGGAAACTTTGTCTACAGAGCCGCCCTAGGCTAACTTGATTTCAACTACCATAGCAACAAGTGTTAAAGATGTATGCTGCCATGAATGTTGCAATTAACTTAACCTCTGATGACGACGTGGAAAAGGGCTGTCGTTCTCGTGGTAACCTTGGTACAGATAACGTCACACTTAACGTGACAGATTCTTCTACGGCTAGAAATCAACGTTGTAGATTCTGTCCATTCTGTCAACACAACTTTACAGACTACCGCTGATCTAGTCCAATGAAACACTATCATGTTTGGCTACGGTGTGATGAGAATAGATTAAAGGACAGGTTTTATCCGGAAAATGTGGTATTAAGCCAAGTCATACGTGACTAGTTTCTGTACAGCTCTACAGAAACCTTGTCGCTCCCTCGAGGACGTCCCCAAGGGGAGGGCCTAGTTTCGCTGATTGACTATCAGTGCCTGATCTCTCACTCTGATGAGGACCGGGCACAGAAGTGGTTTCAGTCGTGATGAAGTTCGATCAGGCTCTGTCATTAGACAGCCTGCCATCAGAGACATTGATTTTCCGTTCAATTAGACATTCTTCGTTATAAATTGGCAGACACGACTTGCTAACTCTGCCCTGGATTTCCGTTCTCATTGGCGCTTGCTTCCCGCACAGATTCTCAGTATGGTTACGTGGCCGTACCGCATGCGAGCACTGTAATGGCTGATCATTCTAATGACCCATGTTGTCACATTTTTGTACCCAAATCCTCACCTGGTAAAACATGATACATAATCCTAGATCCTAGTGGAGATACAACCATCGGCCACCTGCCCGGCCACCTGGCATTTAGGCTGATAACTCACTCCAAGTCTTCAATTTAACGAAGTTTCCATTCACACGTTTACTTAATGCAGATCTCTGTTATTTTGTCCATAACATGGTGGTTTACTTATTACGTAGTTCTAGTTGGCAGAAATGAAAATAATAATAATAATAATAATAATAATAATAATAATAATAATAATAATAATAATAATAATAATAATAATAATAATAATAATAATAATACATATTTCAGGCAAAAGTCAATAGTTAAGTAACTAACTAAATTAGAAGTAATTTCGGAAATGTGGAACTACTGTGTCTCTGGTGAGCTAAATCAAGTGGCTTTGTAAATCCAAAGACGAATCTTTGTCACTATTTTAATCATTAAAAATTCTGTATATCACAATGGTTTGAAAGTGGCGCTATTTTCTGGTGTCAGATACGAAACTTTAGGCAGGGGGTTGCCGTTAACAACTTTAAGTTTGTGCAAGGCCAGTAGATGCATACCTCTGGCTGTATCTTAAGAACAGGCTTTAAAACATGTTTTAATCTGTTTGTCTTTTTTCCGATTTTCAGGAATATGTTTCCTCATCACTTTGGATCAAAAACTCCTCTAAATCTGGTGACATTTGCCAACATTTGAATCTCATCGGTATTCAAAAATGTGTTCAAATTTGACTATTTGCATTGCTTTTCATCAATTGTATTAATGCATCAGTGACATCACAGGTAGACGATATTTTGTAGCACTTGTTTAAATGAAAGGAATGAATAAAAATGTATGCGTGTATTACGTAAATATTTTTAACTGTCAGCTTCCGATACTAGATTCAGACCTTCAACTGTATAATTTGCCCATTAGCTGATGCATGTATTTATTTTGCTCCAGGAATTAAGCTGTCATATGGATACTAATGAATGACTAAATGCTCACACAAATGGAGAAGTTCAGTTAGAAAATTGCAATTTCAGATAACGTTTTGTGCAATTTTGATTCCATTTCATTGAACCATGTATGAAATATTTTTCACATGTACAAAACCCACATTCGCTGCAAGGAGTTAATTACATTGTTGGGGTTTACCTGACTAGTTTCATATTCTAAAAGGAGTTCTAATTCAGTAAATCTGTCTACAGATTCGAACTAAACGATCTTAAATGAGATCCTAGAATATGTGAGAACAAAGCTCACACCTGTCCGAAGTGGAGAAGTTCTCATTAGTTTGGAATTAGACATTGCCTTATCCAGTAACCGATCGATCAAAAATTAAACTGTGTAATACAGAAATAATAAGCCATTGTCTTAAGCTATGAATCTGCATGCTATAATTGTAGTGTTACATTTCATATGTTATTACATATTTCATTAGTAACTGGATGTACACACACACACACACACACACACACACACACACACACACACACACACACACACACGGCCACTAACCATTCGTGCCTACTTCGTCCAAACTCTGTGATAGGAGACATACACTTCTGGACAATCTATAACATCTTGCAGGTCGACGTAAAACCATGGGCGCCCTTGCCAAGAATTTCAATCTTTGATCAACAGATCTCACACCTGTCCGAAGTGGGCAAGTTCTCATTATCTCCATGCCAAGATTGATCCGTACACCAAAAGCACAGACTAATCATAGCGTACACACAATCACTAAAAGACAAAGCGACGGCAAGGTTCTGATTTCCAACAAGCCGCATAGACTTAACCGAATGATTACATATTGCGACCCAGGGAGCACTGAACCCCCAAAAGATATATCCAGATTGCCATTACCATATACGCCTTAGGGGTTCTACAAGTACGTGCACAAACCTAATTTTCAAAATCACGGGTCAATGCGTCTCTCTAGTTCAATCTGAGGTGTTCTCCGCGCATTTAAACCCCTAGCCAGTGGAACATAAAACATCTTGCAAACGAATCCATAGGCTGCCAGAGCTTTAACTGAACATCTCCATTATTTTCAATTTACTCTCGACTCCCTACATCCGGTTTGTGTGGCTAATACACGGACTAGCTCCACATCATCTTCTGGGAATGCCTGTCATCGAACGGAAATGATTTGCTTGTATCTTGTGCAGTTCAGGGAATTCGCCTCTAACGACCCGCCACAAAGCCACCACGGCAATTTCTCAAAAAGTCACCGGGTTAAGCTCTTAGAGCTTGTTAAGGAGGCTATGTGTTTTGGATCTTTGATCCCCCTAAACCTTTAGTATAAAATAAGACTGGCACTGACGTGAAGGCTGATTCAGTCAACTACTCAAAATTTATGTCAACACTTAAATTTAATTGAAACATGACGTTAGTTTCATGCTTTATCGCATTGTCACCATAATACTTGGGGAAACCATGAAAATTTTGGCTTTTCGTATGTCTACACTCAAGCATGAAAATTTTATTCAATATAAGCCGAACAGTTCTTACCTACGTCAGCCGCTTATCGTCATACTTATCCATTTTGATCACCAGCAGTTTGAAATCATGACATTTCTAAAACTGACTCTGTCGATCTAGTGAAAATGTATTAATAACAGGTCAATGTCCTGGGTTGACGTCTATGTTACTTAGCGTTGGATGGTGCTTCAAAATCGATGCTAAAGACGAATTAAACTGTGCTTTCACATTGCGCTAAACTATGCAGCTTTTTGTTCTTTTATACACTTTTATGAAAAATATAAGGCCGTTTGACAGTACTTATAACTGGAAAACAACATGTAGGCCTACGTACTAATATGATCTTTGCCGTGTACGAATTTGAAAAAAAAAACAGGCCTGTTTTAGAATGATCTTAAACGTGAACAATTCAAATACATTTAAATCCTCCTGAAACAATCCCCAGAAACTCTCGAAGTTTATTCTTGTCCCTTTTGATCACTTGCATAAAAATGTGACCTTTGTAAACTGACTGAATTCTCTATATGTACCTGTTAAAATAGCCTAACTACTGTAGCAGCTTATTATTATAAGGCCACTGTAACAAGGTAGGTTATATAGCCAGCTACAGTAGTTAGATTATTGTAACAAGGTAGGCTATATATTCAGTCACAGCATTGTAACATTGTAACAAGGTGGAGCTTTTTCATTCAGTTACAGTAGTTAGACCATTGTAACAAGGGCAACGGGGTAGGCTGCATACCCAGCTTAGTTTTCCATAGAGTTGTATACCTGTTACAATGGCCTAACTGCTGTTGCACCTTATTATGATTAGGCCATCGTAACATGGTAGGCTATATAGCCAGTTACAGCAGTTAGACCATTGTAACAAGCTAGACTATACATTCAGCTAAAACAGCTAGACCATTCTAACAAGGTAGGCTATAAATTCAGCTACACCTGTGAAGCAATTGTTACTAGGTAGGCTAGCAGTTAGGTCATTGTCACAAGGTAGATTATCCATATATCCAGCTGCAACCGTTAGGCCTTTGTAACGGGCTACATACCCAGGTGGATTCTCCAAGGAGCTGTATCTGCTGTAGCAGCTTGTTATGATTAGGCCATCATTACGAGGTAGGCTACATACCCAGCTTCAGCCGTTAGGCCATTTAACAAAGTAGGCTACATACCCAGCTGTGCTACACATGCATAATCAGTCAAATTCTCAGACTTTCACTAGGAAAGATTGTTTTGAAAATTTGACTTCGACCGTGAGGAGATTTCTAAACCTTTATTATTTACAAGCTGACATGGGGGACCTACCCGCAGAATAAATAGACTGTAAGTGTTTAATGTTTTATCACAAAATGCAACCATTACTTATCTTCTGCAGTCCTTGAATCAGCCCCATCCTACGTCCAGACATATACAGCGTACCTGGACATAAGAGCCTATATGTTGTAATCGAACTCAGTCACGATGTCCTGACATCTTGATAATCGTCCTCTGCCATTACATGTCTTCAGAAATCTTGACATTTCCAAAACTGTCCGTTTCCACATGAAGACATTGTGATAATCTGGAGTCGTTCTCCACAAGTCTCCCAGTGCTTCAGTCTCTTTTTATATTTCCGTCTAAAACGGAACATACATGTTCCTGCGTGAAATGACTCAACTAGAGGCTGCGTGGCCAAAAAGCGGAACATACATATTCCTGCGTGAAATGACTCAACTAGAGGCTGCGTGACCAAAAAGCGGAACATACATGTTCCTGCGTGAAATGACTCAACTAGAGGCTACGTGGCCAAGAAATTGTCAATTTGGAAGACGGAACAAAATGAGCGGTGTGAGTTAGCCCGGGTAGTATACACTATTCTTAGTTCCACTTTACACATAATCTTACCGTAAACGATGGATTGAAGAAATGGTTACATCTATACTCTCTATCTCTTTTAAAATCGAGATGGAAAAACTACATTTGTTTACTTATCATTTGTTCAACCGCACACATTTATTACCGAGTTGGTAATCTCTTTCTTACGTCAACTGACTCGCATGTTTTATTATTATTATTATTATTATTATTATTATTATTATTATTATTATTATTATTATTATTATTATTATTATTATTATTATTATTATGATGTCATAAAGACGAACTGCAAACTGTGAATTACACAGGGATGTCAAGTGTTATGCGGAGATGACCTCCATTATTATTACACAAATAATATGTGTTTTTTTAAGGCAGAATATATACTAATAAGGTATACTTATACTAAGGTATAAAATTGAGACAAATGAACATGCAGTCAAATAGGCAGATCAACTGATTTTTAGTTTGAGTACATTTTGGAGTAATTTATAATTTTGAATATGTTCTGCTAAGCGACCAATTCTGTTTCCACTTTTTGCCCAGTGGTTAATCAACAGATTTTGATATACGAAGAATAAGAATACATTTGGCTTAAAGACGATTTACTGTCATTAATGTCAGGTAGACAAGGTAAGACAACAACCTGTTCTCACTCCAAGAGATTCAGAATTCTAACCTGTCTACGTCAGAATTCAAATGAATCTTTCTTCTCATCCTTTCACAGATCTTTATTTTGCTTTATTTCCAGTTTACACGAGACAATTTTAAAAATCTTGATGTATCCGCGGGACGGTTACTGGCAATCGTGTGTGACGGTACAAACGGTGTGGCTGCCAGCGTGCTGGGATTAAACGACGCCTTTATGCAACACTCGTGCAAAGCGTACGGCGCAGTGGCGGCCATAGAGCGCACGGATCAGCAGCAGGTGCCCGCGCCAGAAAAGAGAGTCCACGGACTGAACTTCGATATGACGGCGTACGGTATGGACACAGTAGAACCGGATGGCAACGAAGGTTTCCACCTGAAGATATTCGGCAGTCCTCGCACCCGTTACATGACACTGTGTATACCCAAGTGTGATACAAAGCTGGTTAAAGCGCTTAGAGTGATATTAGATCGGTCGGTAAGTTACCTTATGGCGACAAATCCCTGTAGGATAACATGATGAGTTCTTCTCTGCCCGACGCTCTAGCGGGGAAGTTGAGGAATTCATTAGTGTGGACTGCCCGAAGCCATCGTGCTTGATGGCTGCTGGCTGGCGAGGGTGTGAAGACTGGGACTCCGGGGGGTAGTGTCAATTTGGAGGCGGCTAAGTGCTTTACCTACTCCACCGATTGAGCATGTCATTGAAAGTCGATCACCCTAGTTCAAAAGACACCTGAATAGCAAAAACAGAGAAACTTTGCACACAAAATTGCAACTTGCGGAGTTAAAAGGTTACACGAAATTTCATCAGTTTAATTTGCTTGCCATATATGTCTTGACAATGGGCATATAAAACGTTCCTGTCAAGCAACCTCAGAGTAATTAGGTATATCAGATGTTTAGTATCTTTCGTGAAAACTGTTTAAAGACTTAACAGCGCTGTTTATCGTTCTCGAAACCAGCCAGGAGCTACATCTAAATATAACGGGCAAGAGTTCACCTTTGCAAAGCAGCAGTTAGGGGTTTCCTGGGAAAGCCGTTTGACACTGTCTGAGTAAGAAACAGTATCTTGTTTGTATTTTTTCACACCTCTGTTTCAGATGATGAGGAATATATTCCAGACATGTTTCAATACGTACAAGTCAAGCGAGGAATCCAATATATCAGACTCTTTTGCTCTAAAATATATGAAATTTAGCCCACGTTTGTTCGAGATAAAGTTGTCTCAGCGAGAGGAGACCGTCGCCTATTACGAGGACTTCGATATGTTTGTGTTAGCTGAAGGGGATTCGGCTCGGAGCTACAACTTCCATACAGGTCAGTACGTGGAAAACGCAGGTATATGCTGAATAATGGTCACAGTTTGGTATTTTAATGTGTAGCTTCTTACCTGCCGCAACCTGCAGATGGTCGTGGTGTTCCTCCGGCTCTATCAGGTTTCCTACCACCGTAACGCTGGCTGCCGTCGTGTAAGTGAAATAGTCTTGAGTAACGACGTAAAACATCAATCAAGTAAGTACGTAAATACATGTGTGTACCAAGTATAAACGATTTGTAATACCCCACAGTCAGATGATATCAATAAGAGGGGGGGGGGTCAATGTGAGCTTAGCTTAACTGGGACTTAAGACTACATAATTGCCTTCGGCCAGTATGTGGTGTGCATATATATCTATAATGAGTGAGTGCTTGGAGAACGTCGTACTTAACAATTTTTCAGTCATATGACGACGAAGGGATCCTTAGGACGCATGTAATGTGCCTCCTTGATTTCCACCGCTCTTTTATCTAGAGCTGCTTCACTGAGACTTACCGAAGGCAAGTAAGCCGCGCCATCGAGAGATCTAGTACGCTAGGACGGCGTAATGATCGGATCCCCCATTAGTGCGGTCGCTGTCAGTTCAAGCCCACCTCACGCTGGCTTCCTCTCCGACCGTACGTGGGAAGGCCTGTCAGCAACTCGCGGATGGTCGTGGGTTTCCCTCGGGCTGTGCCCTGTTTCCTCTTACAATAATGCCGGCCGCTGTCGCATAAGTGAAATATTCTCAAGTACGCGTTAAACAACAATCAAATAAATAAATACTTGGGTCAAAAACTACCAGAAAAGCTAGGGTCAGATGTGACCCTGATATCCAGGTTATAGACATGACCAACTCTAAATATTAGGGTCACTTATCAAACCCTATAAGTTATGGTCACGCGACCCAAAAATTAGGGTTGACCTACGCCATGAATAAGGGTGACATAATCCTAAAATCTAGGGTTACTCGACACCATTAAATAGAGTGAGTGAGCGAATGAGTGCTTGGGGTTTAATGTCGTATTTAACAATTTTTCGGTCATATGACGACGATGGAATCCCTAAAGTGCATGTAAAGTGCCTCCTTGCTGCAGGACGAATTTCTACCGACCGTAGAATTTTGACAGTTTACATCGTCGACCATATAAGATGCAGGTTGATTCCTGTGTTAGGTTTTGTTACCAGCCTCTGGCAATTTTTAATAAATACTTTATTGCTGAAGCAGATGGATAGGCCGCGTATATGTCGACCGGGTGTCAGTATACTGTGAAGTTAGTGGGATGTTTTATCTAATGTCTCGTCACACTCTCGCCGTTGTTTTGTTCTCTATGCAGTAGTCATTTATACTTTAATCTTGCATAATCCAGGATTCTGCTCCTGAATTAAGCATCCCCGCCGTTTCCTCTATTTGCATCGTTATCAAGGGATTGTATGGTGAATGTAATGACGGCATTTTGAGAAATTCTAGACCAGTAACGTCTAATAAATTGTAAATAACATCACTGCATTTGCATGAACAGTTGGGATAAACCCATAACTGAGGTAAATTGACAAGAAGTCGTATTTCACCTGTTATGTTTTACCAACTATCACACTGCCGTAGCTGCTCTAGTTTCACTTCCCAAGATACAGCGTTTTGTATTCGTATGTGACGGAAGCAAACATGTGAGACATTATCTAAATTACTTGACATAAACGATCCACCAGCTTTCTGGTCAATATTGCATTAGCTGGGGTCATTCTGGGGCAGCGCGAGGGAACGAGAATAATAAGCTCTAATTTAGGCTCTGTCCTGTTTTCCTGAGTGGCAATTTGTTTTCTCGGAAACGTGTTAAGATTCTGGGTGAAAAAGGGTTGCCTGGAAATGGTCGCCAGTGCGCGACACGCATTTAATTTTAAATGGAACCGCGGTGATATAAATGTATCTGTAATAACGAAACAAAATATTGCAGTCTTGTTCCCTAAAACAACTTATGAATAATTGATCTTCACGTCTTGTGGTTTGCCTCTCTCCTTGCCAAAGCTGGTCTAATTGAGCAACTTACTCTACGAATGATTTATGTATAGACCACTCCGTCATGTGGCGTAATTATACTAAAAGCATCCGCTCTACAATCCACATGCACTTATCATCCAACATGCTATCGTGCTTCTTCTGGACGGAATCATGTAGCATTTTTCAGATGGGTCAGGATGAAGGAAGAGTCTGTGTCAAGTCATGCGCCTCTTTTCAAACGACTTGCCCTTGTCTAATATTGCTGGAATATTATACTCAAGTGCTGTATAGCCTAAATGTTGTGATCGACAATAGCTCTGCATTTTTTGTTCAACATTTTTTTTCACTCCTTTTCTTTCCTTTTGTTCTGCTCATTGACCAGTTTTTACGAAATAACTTTCGGCTGCATTTCATCTTTCATATGCTTACTGCAACTTTCACTGTACAACTTTACTTAGATTCACATCAGTACAACTACCATATGCTCACTGCAACTTTCACCGAACAACTTAGTTTGAATTCACATCAGTACAACTACCATATGCTCACTGCAGCTTTCACCGAACAACTTAGTTTGAATTCACATCAGTACAACTACCATATCCTCACTGCAGTTTTCACCAAACAAATGTGAATCCGAATTAAGTTGTTCGGTGAAAGCTGTGAAAACTATATATAGTTGACTACATTTCAGCCTGTATTTATAGTAAAATCGGCCACTTTGGGCTACGTGCACTGGGGAACGCCAATTGCCCATCTATTCAATGTGGCTGTAAAATAGTACTTCCGACGTTTTCTTCTTTTTTTTGTATTTATTGTGAAGGCCTAAAATCTGACTTCTGTACGCCTGTTGTGAACTGACACAAAGACATAACCAAGCGAAATGTACAATACTACGACTTGCAAGGCTCATATCTGACTTTCAACACATATACCCTACACCAGAAAACAAACACAGATAAAAAAGTAAAATTGAAAACAAAGACAAAAACAACACATGCGGATAAAATTAAGAAATAAAACCTAGCCAGCAATGTTCTGTTCACCTACCGATAACTCACATGCATCAGACGAGACTTGTCTACTGTTTGGAGCAGTGTGTAATCTGGTTGATTTGAGCATGGCAAACTTTTATTTCTTTATATTGATGAAAGAATGTGACTTCTTGATTTCGACATTTAAAACAAGCGGGAATGAACGTTCGCTCTCCCCTGTTTGTTAAGATGCAGCTGTCTGTCTTGTTGCTGATATCACCCAGTGGTGAATTAAGTCCCCCTATATTTGTGCTATGTTAATGCTTCCTCTTGATGTATACATAAAGCAGTAGTTCTTAATCTGTCACTGAAAATCGTTAACATTTACACGTAAACAGATGGCGGAAGTGGAATGAACTGTCGCAAAATAATGTCAGAGCTGTCAGATTGTGAAGAAAGGCAACGCTCCCACAGCACAATCCACACATCACCCTAACCCTTTATTTATGATTGAAATGACACAGGGGTGGGGGGGGGGTGGATTTCTTAGACGCCAGGTGCGCATGTGTTGCCAATCTGACCACACTTCGTTCACATTGTTTTAAATGCTAAAGTTTTTGAAATTATATTAGAATAACGCGTGAGCCAAGCAAAGACGCTCAAATAATGTTAAGAAAACCCTTTACAAAAGAGCGGTGGAAATGCGTCCTGTCACAGGGAGGCACATTACACGTACATGCACTCTAAGAACTCCTTCGTCGTCATATGACTGAAAAATGATTAAGTACAACGCTAAACCCCAAGCACTCACTCACTTATAGAAAGGAAACATTCTTCTGCATAGCGTTTTTGTAAAAACGAGGAACGTTTCGAATCCTGACTATGATACATATCTCATCTATGTCTGTGACTTCGTTTTCAGAGCAAACTGGTTACGTAAGACTCATGTGATACAACGCAGGTCAGTCCAGTTCATATTCGAAAATTCATTGCCCGGGAAAATATACCCTACTTTTATGCTCTGTTTTAGGTATGGACGTGAACGTTGGCCTGAAGGGCTTGGAGACGCTTCAGCAGTTCATCAACATGGCTGCCTGGTGTGAAAGTGAACACGCCATTTTGGAAACTCTGTTATTCAAAGCAAATCACTCCGAGCAGGTTTGTAAAGAGTTCCTGCGCTCAGGACTTCGGGACTATTTGTTTTCGTGATGAGAGAGGAAAACTTCCATAAACCGCTCCTGTATTCAACCGCAAAAGTGGGTTAAATATGACATCTTTACCACCTGTGTATGCTTCTTGGGGAAAAGAGTTGCACATTCCATTTTTGTGTACTAAACTGCACTTTCTACCACGGGGCTTTACCAAAGCCAGAGTGTACATTATTTCTCTGACATGATTTATTACTGGCGGAGATTTGCATATGTAACGACACCAGTGGTCGAATGAGCAAATTCCTGTTGACTGTAATGCCCAGAAGGTTGTGATTGTCTGACTATGAGTATGTGTGTGTGTGTGTGTGTGTGTGTGTGTGTGTGTGTGTGTGTGTGTGTGTGTGTGGAGCTAGTGTCATTGGATCGGTGTCATTTTCAACCCCAAGGAACAATGGACGAACAGAGGATTACAGTGTGTGGTACAGCTGCAAATCTACCCACCAGCGCCTATTGTGCAGCCAGCGTCATCATTTGCATACATCAGCAAGACTAAACACTGCACAAGGTTTGTTCATCAATATCGTGTAACTTTGTTCAACTGCACGATCGTTATTTTCTACTTGTTTCCGACGAAAAACCCGGTTGTGGAAGTTGTGTATGAACTTACATGAAGAGCGTTCAGTATTTTTATAGTCCCATAGACTATCCACGGCTTGAGCCTGGCACTACGCATTGGGCTATTACTATGGCCGTAATGAAATTAAATGTTCTGTACAAGAGACGACGAGAGAGTCATTTGGTTCCATGTGTCCACGAGCAGACACAATTACCGTAAGTAAGCGCGCTTTGGCTCTCATTGACACCTCCCAAGCCCTATATAAAGTGTCTGCTGGAGGCTTTACGAATTTTCGGCCCACACAAAGTAAGGCCGCTGGTCTAGAGCTGCACCATTCTTTCAGACCGCAAACAACACGGACTAACTCGATCTCAAGGACAACCCTTTACAGTACTTGACCGAAAAGTAAAAGAATACACACTGTAATAAGTACAAGTAGAAAGATCGCTAAGAACTATACCCAAAACTACGTTTAACTGTTTTACTTGTTTCTTAAACTGAATAAATTGCTGTCAAATATGTAAATGAATCACTACAGGTTTTAGTGACGTCACCACAAGTCCATTGTCATTCATTATCATTTGGGTGTTGGAATAGCTCTTTTATGTGTACGAGTAGACAGTAAACCTGGAGACCTCAGAAATGATTCTTACAAATGTGAAAATAGACGTATGAAACATCGGTTTTACATCACTGACACCAAACAATATTGCTAAGGCCCCTAAAGCCCGCCTTATAATTCCAGCATTTAACCGCATTTTCTTCAGCCCGGAAACTACATAACTATCGTTATGGTACCGTTATGGAATAGAATTATATCGTTATGGAATGATTTTGGCTTTCCACTGACAGCAACTTGTTTTTTTTTTCTGTGTTTATCTTTTTGTGAATATAAAGCACAAGTTTATGTTTACTAACGCAATCTTTGGACATGACACTTATGATAGTGAGAAGAGAAAGTTCTGATCCGATGGTAAATGACTTGTACATCTCAATATACGGCCTAATTCTGCGTCCTTCAATTATTCCACTCTGTACGAATATAAAAGCCTGTTTGTTAACCGTGATAACATGCAGTGTTTTGTATTGCTTGATTTTTAGCTGCAATTCTCAACTTCAATTTACGAATTTTTCTTGTTGACAGAATTTTGATGCATTTGAACGTAATAAAGACATTTACGTTTTATAGAAATTATCTTTCAAAAGTTTCTTCAATACATTGTTTATTAATAACATACTGTTGGAACAAAACAAAACAAGAGGAAACCATTTGTGTGCAGATAATAAACACACTAAATTGTAGCAATGGAAGAACTATTGAAAATGGGTGAACTGTTGATAATTGGAGAACTGTTGATAATGGATGAACTGTTGCTAATACGACAACTGGTGGTAAAGGTTGAACTGGAGGTGGAGGATGCATTGGTGATAATAGGTAAGCTGGTGGAAATGGATGAGCCGGGTGTAATGGGTGGGCTCGTGGTAATTCTTGGGCTGGTAGTAATGGATGAGCCAGTGGTACTGAGAGAACTACTGGTAATTGTTGAACTGAAAGGGAAGAGTGAGCGGAAGGTAATGGGTGATCTGGTGACAATGGGTGAGCTGGTGATAATGTATGAGCTGTTGATATTGGGTGAGCTGTTGGTAATTTATGAGTTGTGTTAATGGTTGAACGGGTGGAAATTGGTGAAGCGGTGATAATGGGTGAACCGGTGGTAATGGGTGAGCTGACGTTAAGTTGTGAGCTGTGTTAATGGTTGAACTGGTGGAAATGGTCGAGATGGCGATAATTTGTCTGCTGTGTCAATGGGTGAGCTGGTGGAAATTGGTGAAGCGGTGATAATAGCCAGTGGTGATGGGTAAGCTGGTGGTAATAGGTGAACTGGTGGTAATGGGTGAGCTGGCGGTATTTGTGAGTTGTGTTATTGGGTAAGCTGGTGGAAATGGGTGAAGCGGTGATAATAGGGGAGCCAGTGGTGATGGGTAAGCTGGTGGTAATGGGTGAGGCGGTGGTAATGTATGAAACGGTGGTAATGGCTTTTCGATATTTGGCGGCAATCCAATATATTACGAAACAAAACATTTTAACTACTCAGACACAAAGTTTTTAATTTTTATTGTTATTATTCTGGCCAATTCTACCTATACACCTAACCCAACTTTTCACCACAAAGTCTACAGACGAAGGTTAAAAATCTCTGCGATATTGCCGAGACATTGCAGACAAAAAGACAGATGTCACGAATAAAATGTCCAATGACCATGCCCAATGATGACGTTAACCTGCGTGAAGCAGGCTAACACTGTCCCCTTCGTCTTGTGTAGCGACATGTCAGAGACACATCATTAGTCAGTGGTGCTGTACACGTGGCCTGTGACGTCAGTCTGATGATATGCTAACAGCTGGTTCCATTTGTTTACTTCTTCTTGTCGTATCATGACGATGGCTTTGATGTTTATGACACTGATTGAGCAGTTTTGCTGTGTTACGCAAGGGGGATGTCTAACTCAGTTGGCGTGTTTCTGACACCGAGCGGCTGAATTGATTATTGCACATGTGGCACGCGATGCCACAGAAAATTCTTTAGTTGACATTCATATCATTTACGTCCACGGGAAAGAAATGTCCAACTCCGTGTAAGTACACACAGAGTGTAAATTGTCAGGAATCAGCACTCGAAGCCATTTTGTTTCTTGTTTGTAGTGCTTACTTACGCGTGAGTATGTCCTGTACACTTTACGCAATTACGCTTCCACATCAATACTATATGCAAATAATCACACGTCACATATCAGTATTATCCGTTGATAAACACACATCACATAGCAATATTACCTGTCGGCAATCTGACATCACATACCAATATTACTCGTCGACAAACACACGTCACATATCAATATTACCAGTCGGTAATCTGACGTCCCATACCAATATTGTCTATTGACAATCACCCGTCAAATATAAATATTACCTGCCGACAATCTCATGTCACATACCAATATTGTTTGTTGGCAATCACCCGTCACATATCAATATTACCTGTCAACAATCTGACGTCACATATCAATATTACCTGTCGACAGTTACACATCACATAGCAATATTACCTGTCGACAATTACACATCAGACAGCAAAATTATCTGTCGGCAATTTCATGTTAAATAGCAATATTACCTGTCGACAACCACACGTTCATATCAATATAACTTGTCGACAATCACACGTCACATATCAATATTACCTGTTGACAATTACACCTCCATATCAATATTACCTGTCGACAACAACACGTTCATATCAATATTACCTGTTGACAATCACACATCACATATAAATATTACGTGTCGACAGTTACACCTCCATATCAGTATTACCTTTTGACAATCACACATCTATATCAATATTACCCGTCGCAATCTACCAATATTACCTGTCCACAATCACACGTCACATATCATTATTACCCGTCGACAAACACACTTTACATAGCAATATTACCTATCGTCAATGTCACGTCACATACCAGTATTTTCTGTCGACAATCACCCGTCACATACCAATATTACCTGTCGAAAATCACACGTCACATACCAATATTACCTGTCGACAATCACACGTCACATATCAATATTACCCGTTGACAATCTCACGTCACATATCAATATTACCCGCCGACAATCTCACAACACATATCAATATTACCCGCCGACAATCATACGTCTCATATCAATATTACCTGTCGACAATTACACATCACATAACAATATTACCTCTCGGCAAATCATACGTCACATATAAATATTACCCGTCGAGGATTTCACGTCACATATCAATAGTACCTATTGACAATAACATGTCTATATAAATATTACCCGTCGACAATCACACGTCCCATATCAGTATTACCTGTCGACAACCACACGTTAATATCAACATTACCTGTCGACAATCACACGTCCCACATAAATATTACCTGTCGACAATCACACGTCACATATCAATATTGTCGGTTGACAATCAACCGTCACATATTGATTTTAGTTGTCGACAATCACACTTCCCATATAAATATTACCTGTCGACAATCTCACGTCACATAGCAATATTACCTGTGGGTAATCACATGTCATATATAAATATTACCCGTCAACGATCACACGTCACATAGCAATATTAGCTGTCGACAATTACACATCACATAAGAATAGTACCTGTAGGCAGTCACACCTCACATATCAATATTACCCGTCGACAGTCACACGTTCATATCAGTATTACCTGTCGACAATCACATGCCACATATAAATATTACCTGTCGACAACCACACATTCATATCAATATTACAGGTCGACAATCACACGTCACATATAGATATCTACATATCAATATTACCTGTTGACAATCACACGTCCATATAAAACATTACCCGTCAACAATCACACGTCACATATAAATATCTCCATATCAATATTACCTGCTGACAATCACACGTCCATATAAATATTACCCGTCAACAATCACACGTCACATATAAATATTACCTGTCAGCAATCACACGTCCATATAAATATTACTTGTCACACCTCCATATCAGTATTACCTGTCGACAACCACTCGTACATAGAAATATTATCTGTGAACAATGACATGTGTTATATAAATTTATTACATATTGACAATGACATGTCACATATGAGTATTACCTGTCGACAATCACACGCCCAAGACCAATAATAAATTTTCACAATTATAATAAGTCATAATATTATGTCTATGCAAGTCATTCCTGACTTTTCACATAACTACGATTCAAGCCTGTTGTCTGTCGCCATAAATACTGTTGAAGTGGGTTTTAAACTAAAATCATTCATATTACTGTCTACACTTCGAATCAATTTCGAAGTGTTAACACGTCCGAATTCACGTTTCAGTTCGCTTTAGTCAGCCTGACTTATCTTGGACACATTAAATCCTCTAAAGCTCTGAAGATATATTCTTCCATTTCTCTCAGCCGGGTGATCAGCGTGCTTGTGCAGGACAGTCCACTCGGCGGCCTTGCACAATGCGATTCCTGTGAACTGAAGTCCAGATTATGCTGGATTGCTCATAGGCCGTTTGTGAAAAGGTCTGTCAGCAACCTCCAGATGGTCGTGGGTTTTCCCCGGGCTCAGCAAGCTTTCCTACCATCACAATGCTGGCCGCCATTGTATAAGTGAAATATTATTGAGAACGGCATTGAACGCTAAACAATGAAATAAATGAATTCATTTCACTCCGAGTATATAGAAATCATATAGTTTACGGTGATGTTTTTACCGGACTATTTTGCTAGACACATCTTTAGTAAGTAGAAATACCGTATTTCTATCCATAAAACTCTATAGAGATCAGAAATTCTTCACATGTATCGCACAATATGATTAAACAAACACGTAGAGATGAATGACAATGGCTCACTACGGTTGAACGCCGTAGAGAGAGGTATTTAAAGAAAATCGAGACCAATTAAATGTTACAGGAAAGGGTATAGGAAACGCACTTCGTGAGCTGGAACGGTGTCAAACATCTGCAACAGACAAGCAATTAGATTTGGAACTGGTGAAGTGGATTTTTCGGTTGGGAAGAGAGTGGTACAGTGTCTACTGCCTTTATCGAGCTGGTGTATACCCAAGCGTGTAATTCCACCAAGGAATGTTGTAGAGGAGCTCATACTTTGCTGACCACAATCCCCTGGCCACTGGGGGCTCCTGGACGACCGTGCTGGGGGAATGAAGCGATTAATTCATAAGCCAACTAGTAAAACACGTCAACAACAACCACAAACCTCCACCAGATTGCACGAATTTCCATTAAGGCGTTAATTGGCTGTGGATGTCTTTGAATAGAACAAGCAATTATCCACCAAGATCATCGATTATTAGGCGGGTAGTGATTCGCCAATAAACACATGCCGGAAAGAGGACGTCGTATCCACTCCCCCTCCCTCGACACCCTACGACACCTGTGTTTGATCACTCTCCAGACATTGGCAACCAGTTTATCATATGTGAATTATTTCTTGTATAGATCCATACATTGTTTGTACAGGTTGTGAAAATAATGAAAGCGGAAATTTTTAGGGTACGGTCGCTAGAGAAAAGCATTCGGCTAAATCGATCAGTCCACATGCAATACTCCTGAAAATAAACGTTATAAAGATTCTTGAAAAGTAGTCCGCTTAGCAAGCGGATTATCCAGATTGTTGAAGGCAGCCAACATACAAATCGTCCTCTCGACTGACACTGACAATGTTGTCTTACCCAGTGGGGCACAGACTTGCATACATTGGTATAATATGCTTATACTTATTACAAATAGCAGGGGCCTCAGTTGGTTAGCGAGCTAGCGCAGCGTGATGACCCAATAGCCTCTCACCAATGCGGCTGCTGTCCAGCTCATGCTGGCTTTCTCATACGTGGGAAGTCTTGCAGATGGTCGCCCCCGGGCTCTGCCCGGTTTCCTCCCACCATAATACTGGCCGTCATCGTATAGGTGAAATATTCAGGAGTACAGCGTAAAACACCAATCAAATTAATCAAACAAATATAACGAATAGTCTTTGAAACCATGGCATCACAGAACCCACAGATAAGTTTTGGACGGCTGATGCTGTGGAAACCCACGACCATCCGCAGGTTGCTGACAGACCTTCCCACGTAAAATTGAATCTATTTATACACTTTTATACACATGGAACACTTTTTTTCTTGCTGGACAGCAACGCTCTTGGGTCATTGCGCCTCCCCCCCGGCGGGCTTACCCACTAGTCCACCCATTAGACCCCCTCCTCCCCCCAAAATCTTTTTAAGGTGTAGGAGATAAAGTATTTATAATGATAATATAAAAGTATATAAAAGGTCAGTGTAAAATTATTAAAATGCTTAGAAAATACTATACTCTAACATAACTTATACTAAATTAACTCATTAACATTTTATTACAAATTTGAAATATTATTAACATTTGAAGATGATGGTACTTACAGCTTTTATCATTTAACACTTGGAATATGATGATATTTTAATACTTGTGTTTTAAGAGTGTGATCGTAACAGATAACGACATCCAGCATATTTTTTTGGAATTTTACATCGGCGAAATGCTGTTTGTTGTCGGTTTATGTTAAACTTCGTACATTCGGTTACCGGTACTTAAATACTCAGTGGTGTGGATAAATCCTTTCTATATCCTTTTAGTTCGCAGAGAATCGCCGCCTGCTGCATTTTCCTAGTTACTTAGAGACAGTATCATTACTTTCCATTGTTGGACTGGACCAAGGCCTTAGCTACATCATGTACTGTCTTCTCAAGTTGAGACTTGCGAATGTTTAAGCCTAATTGACTGGTCACAAACGCCATGCGATAGTCAATAATAATACAGATTAAACTGACACATTTCGTCTTAATACAGGGACATATAACACGCCGTTCACCGTCTTGCAGTCTTGCATGCCTGTTGGAACTTCGCTCAAGGAATGAACGCTTCGCCGGCAATACACATCTTTACTAAAGCGTTAGCCCTGGAACAGCGCCAGCAGATCGATGCGCCAGGGCTACATTAAAGATACTTAACATTCCTTTCCGGGCAAAGCCCACAGTGGTTCAAAAGAATATTGTGTTATATAACTGATACAACTAAGCTTGCTGCTGTGATGGTGGATTGCATCGATTCCTGACGTGAACATGCGCGCAGGGGTTTATCTGACATCAGAGCTGCTAATAGCCTTGACGTCCTTATATCCCACACACAGCTGCTGGCTATCAGACACCAGCTGACTTATTTGGAAAAAGGTCAAAGTAACCAAAAGCCCGGGGCATTAATCAATCAGAGCACAGTGCAGTAGTTTTCGCATGAAATCATTATGTAATCATCAACATTAATTTGTTTATTTATGTGATCTCACAAAGAGTTAAGCAGTATATACACGTCCCAATGACATATTTCAGTAAACATTGTGAAACCGCATGAATGATCTGATCAAAAGAAATACATCCAAGAAAACACAGTATCATGTCCTGCGCATTTCCCCTTTGGGATTAAGCTTATTAATACTGCTTATAACGACAGAGGTAAGTGGAGGTGCGTGTGTTGAAGTTTGACTGAGTTACAGATAAACATCAACAACTTCTTCTTTTAACCTCGTGTTCGATATAGACAAATATAATAGATACATGGGTTTAAAGGCTCTGTTTGGCGAAAAAGATCGGTCTTGTTGAATGCTCGGACCTGTCTCTTCCCATATTTGGAGACAATTTTGGACATTCTGTTATTATTCACCCAAACTGGCAGTTCAGGTAATCTTGTAAAGTGACAATTGCCGTTTTTTTTCTCTTGGATTACACAGTCGAATATGATGGACAAACTCGAGCCATTCTGATTTAGGCCACCAGGACTGCCGGCCAAAATAGTTTGGATCACTATTTTTTGTTAGTGTAAACGTCTGAGCTGGGCCTGCGCCGGCCTCGAGCCATCATTGTTTCGAGGCATGCCACGTATAACCCGCATTTCACGTGTGATAATCAGCCAACCGATCTTAAAGTAAAGATTTTGAAATTTGAGATACAATGACAGCAAAACGGAAGTACATCAATTACACGTGTTTTAAAGCCAATGTTCAAGGCCACGGTAACAGTTTGTGGAATATATTTACTTTTATTTACCTCTTGAAGACGCGAGTGAGGTAGAAAAAGTGTTGACTTTGTTAGCACAACCCGGTACTAACATAAACAGGTTCCGACGAGTAAAGGGAATACCGTGTTGTTTTCCCTGTAGACATCTATCAATATGCAGAAATCAGCGGGGTAATTTATAATGCAAAACCAGTCTTATGTTCCCTCTGTTGTCAAAAACAGTTATTACTTGCCGAGAGATCTTCAGAGGGAGAGGTCTCTTTGGTTTAAACCGGGCTATCATGACATTTGATCGAAGTATTCCCCAAGGTAAATGTTCCACTTACTGGTTTCTAAAAAAGAAAAAAGATAAAAAGGAAGAAAAGAAGCCGCCATGCCAGCCACGTTACGCTACCACATCCATGAAAATGACATTTTGAATTACACCAATGCACATTTCCTAAAAATTATCCACGAGATAGGATTTATACCCTGATAACCTTCCGTAACATAAACAAGGATACATTCGTGACCTTAGAGAGCACATCTTGCTTATCTCGCGCTCTGATAAATATCTGTTTTTTTTTTCATTTTTATCCGTCGTTTGCTCCATTTTTGTATACATACACAATCATGGATATATTTTTTGCTAAGTCGAAGATCTCTGGTGTCAGAATAATAGCCATGTCGGGTTGCTTGTGTTCAGTCCAGCGTCTTTCAGATAAACTATGGATCAAAACTAGCTGTCCGTTTTCATAATTTAACATCAACCACAAAGTAAATTGTTGTTTCTTCGTGTCCAATAACGTAACCAATAAATCAAACATGAATCTTGATTCTTTGGTCATTTTCAATAAGGATGTACTTTTTTCATCTGAAGAGTTACACTTTATAATATCCACTTATCGTGCATGCGTATGTATTAGCTCGTAAACTTTGAACGAGGCTATAGGTAACCTCTACAAAGGTTAACCCCCTGAGTGGTAATTCTCAGGAATGCTCAGATATATAACCGGCTGAACAATTCAGCAAATATCCGTTATGTGAAATCACCCTACACAGCAAACTGACATACTTACCTCGTGGTTTTGCTCATCAAATCACCGTATTCACAACATTGATACAGTGAGTTTTGTAAATCGCTGTCTCGTGTTCTTATATTAGTTTAATCATTTTTTAAAAAGTGGACCATGAAATGGACAATATTTAAATATGAAATATATATACTTAGGTTCGAAATTTCGCAATTCTTTTTAAAAGATATCCGAAGAAAGAAAAACACTTGGCGAATGCACGTAAAAATCAATTACATTACGGACACATTGAATGTTGTTGATTTCGTTTGTTCACCCGATGCCACCTTTATATAGTCACGTTCGTGGAGCTTTACATGGAAACTAGTTTGCCAACGTGACTTCTCGCTGACCCTGTTGTTCTCATGCGATGGGAGATTCCCTTAAGAATGGAAGGAACATCATTTGGCAGACAGGCGAAATTACTGACAGAGGTGAGGTGGATGTGTATCTAAGGATGGAGGTTCGCTGAACAGTGTCCTGGGGTGGCACAGGAAAAGGAAGTGGATATGCAAACACCAGTTTTACATCAAAGGCGTGAGTAGAAAGGTCTTTATACTGTCAATATAATAAAAGACGTACAGCTTAAAATGTAAAGCAAACCAGCCACGAAGGTGTGGTAGCTGTCCAGTGGTAGCACGTAACCGGTGAAACACAGCCTCTTGTCAGTTTGCCTCAGTCAAAGATTTATTCGGACTGTTCATGTAAATACATAAAGAGTAGTAATTTACACGCTCCCTAGCATCATGCCTTATGTTACATTCTCGTTCAGATCGACGCAATCATGTAAACGCTGCCCACTGAAGACAGAAGATTCTTGAAGTAGCTTCTGTGTGTAAACGTGGTACACCGCAACATATTTCACTGTAAAGATGAACAGTTATAGACGTTGTGGTCAGTGAGCAACTATAAACATGCAGACATTCAGACCCGGTATATTCAAGACGTTGTGGTCAGTGAACAACTATACACATGCTGACATTCAGACCGGGTAGATTCTAGACGTTGTGGTCAGTGAGCAACTATACACATGCAGACATTCAGACCCGGTATATTCAAGACGTTGTGGTCAGTGAACAACTATACACATGCAGACATTCAGACCCGGTATATTCAAGACGTTGTGGTCAGTGAGCAACTATAAACATGCAGACATTCAGACCCGGTATATTCAAGACGTTGTGGTCAGTGAACAACTATACACATGCGGACATTCAGACCGGGTAGATTCTAGACGTTGTGGTCAGTGAGCAACTATACACATGCGGACATTCAGACCCGGTAGATTCTAGACGTTGTGGTCAGTGAGCAACTATACACATGCGGACATTCAGACCAGGTAGATTCAAGATGTTGTGGTCAGTAAGGAACTATACACATGCAGACATTCAGACCGGATAGATTCTAGACGTTGTGGTCAGTGAGCAACTATACACATGCAGACATTCAGACCAGGTAGATTCAAGATGTTGTGGTCAGTGAGCAACTATACACATGCAGACATTCAGACCGGGTAGATTCTAGACGTTGTGGTCAGTGAGCAACTATACACATGCAGACATTCAGACCCGGTAGATTCTAGACGTTGTGGTCAGTGAGCAACTATACACATGCAGACATTCAGACCGGGTAGATTCTAGACGTTGTGGTCAGTGAGCAACTGTACACATGCGGACATTCAGACCAGGTAGATTCAAGATGTTGTGGTCAGTAAGGAACTATACACATGCAGACATTCAGACTGGGTAGATTCTAGACGTTGTGGTCAGTAAACAATTATACATATGCAGACATTCAGACCGGGTAGATTCAAGATGTTGTTGTCGGTAAGGAACTATACACATGCAGACATTCAGACCGGGTAGATTCTACACGTTGTGGTATTCTTGATTCATCTGGAGGTGTAATTCGGCGAGATTCGAGCCACTCTCTAAATATATTCAGGAAGATGTATTCCTCTTCACGAAACACAGATCTGCGTGAAGGTCAAAAGTACTTCTCTTGATGACATTCAGATACTGGAGACCACCGATTATATGATCGATAAATAAGACCATATCGAAGTGATTGGATGTCGCATATGCATTTTTCAGGAGATTTTTCCTTATTTGTCTGTCAAACATTTTAAAATAGTTCTGACATAATTTGTGATGAATTACTTTGGGACCATTTTAAAAAGTTTTAATTGATTTTCAGGGGCTCAAAACTCTTCACCTGAGAAATAATTACAATGATGCCACTTCGCGGTTAGAAAATCTTGTAAAAATTGTTATCACTTTCGAAAAGCGAAAGAATAGCTGCAGTGGCCTAAAAAGTTAGAGGTTTTATGTTAACTGCACACTGGTTGCACAATCATTACGTCATTGTGCAAGTATTAAGCAATTGTTATTTATGTTCCTTCTGTTTACAACGTGACAAGGGGCCGGATTTTACCTGTGATAGGTGTGACAATTTGCTAACTAAAACGGCGTCGTTACTGCTGTGGTTTTGCTCTCTGTGGAACAGTCTTTCATAACAACTACAAGAGATAGCACGAGGAATCTCTGGGGGATAACGGCATTGATTTTCTCACTCGCAATATGTGAAGTTGTGAAGTAATAATTTTCTAACGTATGCCACTTTTGGAGTGACAATAAAAACATGATACCTTCTATTACCTCCTCAATAACCCCGGCCATTTTACGTTTGATTGCTCCACACGGATAAATGCCTCTGTACTTTTCAATCGCCATTTCCACTTCATCTATTCCAGATACTGCATAATTAGCTTTACAAAGACCTTTCATGAATATTTCTGCGTCTCACTTTGTCGATAGATGGCTTTGAAAACTAGCATGCAAAGTTGACTTTCTTAGAGCGAGCTGTAATTCAAGATGATGTTTGATATATTGAAGCCCTCGGGTTTTAAACAATACCATCCTTGAGAAGTAGAGATTTGCCCAGACTGTTTAGATTTGTCTGGTTAGGGTTTGCTGGAAACATCCTTCAATGTCTGAGTCATCACATGAGCACCACACACACATAATGACTGCCATGAAAGCTGTCATTTTTTAGTCCTGTTGTTGTAAGCATGGCGACAGGGAGTTTTGACTATAAAAATAAATAAATATATATAAAATATTTATTTATTTACTTTATTGGTGTATTTTCGCCGGAATCAAGAATATTTCATTTATATGAAAGCAGTCAGCATTATGGTGGGAGGAGAGCGCGCAGAGACAGGGGGAACTCACGACCATCCGCAGGTTGCAGGTAGATCTTTCCACGTACGGCCGGAGAGGAAGCCAGCGTGAGCTGAACTTGAACTCAACTCATATCTGTTTTACAACAGATATACCATCAAGCTAATCAAATTCCAGTTTACATCTGGCCGCATTTGTTTATTAATACCGAATGTGTTTATATAATATATTTGAGATGTAGTTTATGTTACCAACACCAACTTAACGTTTGAATAGAGGTTCATCTGACTGAGTGCTGGATGCAAACGCAAACCATTCTCTGTTAACACTCAGCTGACAATTTGATAAAAACATAACCGCGTCCGGTGATCATTACCGCCACTGTCTCAGATGCGAAATGACCCACATTCTGATCAAATGGTCAAATTACGCCAAACACCTAATGTTTCTTTCTCCAAACTGGTACCAACTTAAGTGTGTAAAAGACAGAAAGACGTGGCCGGAGCAAGTAATCTGTGCAATCCATGTAACGTGCGATCATTTAAAGAAGATTAAAGTTGCAGAAGGGAGAATAAAGAGATCCACTGATCTCCGCGGTAGTTAACACACTGACACACGACCAACGCAGTAGTCGTTTAATATCGTACTATCACATGTGACGGAATGATGAAAGTAACAGAGTTATCAACAGTTGTTCCAGGGGTATGAGCGCGGGCTTAGTCCTCAGTGGTACCCAGAAGGCTGGTAAAATGTCTAAATCTCTCACCGTTGTGATTAATGAGTGTCCATACGAAGGTCTGTTTCCACGCCTAGACCCAAAATATACACACAATGTCGGCAATTGAAAAATGCCTTTACCTGGGTAGTTAGAACATCGACTCCCATGTCTGATATGCCATTTATTCGCGTTTGATCAATCTATTATTGCAGTTGTGAAATAGGGCATGTTCTATTTTTTCCAGTCTACAATCACAGCGTATGGACATTTATTTACCAGACCAAAAGCCTAAACTACATATCTATTTATATGTTGTTTTCAACTCATAATCACACTTACAGATCAGACTTATTATCTTTTTCTTCGTGATATGAGATTCGGTTTTGCGATGAAACAGCTTTTTTTATATTAACTTTATCCTTAAAATGTGCCATAATCGTTACCGTTGTTTACAACCACGTGTTCCACAGTTACTGGTTAATATGTCTTAGGATGGCGCTTGTCCGGTGTCTCTGTCTGGCCGCGATTTCCAGAAATAGGTCCTCAGACGTTTAATATTAACAGTCACGAGGGCAGCGTTTACATCGTCAGTCTCGAGACTGACGATACGATGAAATTGTCTTTAGCCATGAAGAAGCATGACTTTTACGAAGATATGATTAAAGGAAGCGAGTTGACAATGGAAGCCGCTTTATGTTGTCCTTAATCAGAGATAGACTATTTTGTTCTCATGATGATATTCCTCCAATGAAGTCTTGTTGCCATTTCCTTTATTTTGCTTTAATTTTGCGCGATATTAAAGAATGACCACATGGCACGTGACGCCACTGATCGTCCCAACAGAGAACCCATTAGAGGGCGTCGCCAGCGAGGCACATGGTGTCAATAAAAATGAGGCATGCCGAGCAGGGCGTTTGTCAGTAAATTGCGTGTCATGACGGACATCGCGATGAGAGAAACTTGTGTTTTGTTCCCTTACTTATTGCAAAAAAGACACACAGATGGAGTACAAAATGTGCACTTTAGTTTCGCTCAATGCCATTTGGGGCTATAAATAACAAGTTCCTATCTGTGTATGTGATATCCAATGCTATTTCGATCGCATTCGAATGGGAAGAGAAATCCTGTAATGCCATAGTCACGGATGATCGCTTCATGTAACTGTACATGTGGTGACAGGAAAATAGCTTTATTTCTGTCACAACCTGAATTATGGTCAATAACGGATAGGTGTCTGAAAGTGGAAGCCCAAAGGGTGAGCTCTCTAAGGTGTACCTCTACCGGCATGAAAGACCTAATTATATAAGGCATGCAAAATGGCCCCATTGCACAAAGCTGTGCACCTCTACACACGAAACTGACTATAGCTGTGACTGACAGCTCCTGACAATAACCTTCTCAGTTCTGTTCGCTCCTCTTTTCCTGTTATATGAGAAGAGTGCTACGTAAAGGTTCAAACATGGTAGCACTGTGTAAGTCTTACTACTGAAAAACGGTAATGTACTCCATAAAGTTAAAATGTGATGGATTTTTTTGTATTAAACATTTGTAGAAAATCCCTGTATCAGAATTGTGACATTCTGAAACATTCGTGTAAACAACGATTGCATAAATAAATAACAAATGTAATTTCAGCCTTACAATTCACCTACATATGAAACATAGCATGGCAATATAGTGACAGATGACCACATGTGCTCGCGGGCAAAATTCGCTTCTGATTTGCCTCATGTTACGCATTAGCAGCATGCCTCAACAATTATCGATTTGGTTGAGATGGTTAGCGTACCGGTACCAGAACGGCACAATGACCTGGGGGCATCTAACCCATGTGATCCCTGTGAGTAAATGAGTGAGTGAATGAGTGAGTGTTTGGGATTTAACGTCGTACTCAACAATTTTTCAGTCATATGACGACGAAGGGCACATGTAATGTGCCTCCTTGTTGCATTACAGATTTCCACTGCTCTTTTATCTAGTGCTGCTTCACTGAGACGACTTACCGAAGGTAAGTAAGTCGCTCCGCCCGAGCTATTATACTGATACGGGTCAACCAGTCGTTGCACTATCACCTTAATGCTGAACACCAAGCGAGGAAGTTACAACTTACCCTTTTCAGATCTTAGGTGTGACCCGACTCAGGATTGACCCTGGATTTACCCATTCCCGAAGCGGACATTCTGTCAGCTTTGCTAAGATCCCTGTCAGTTCAAGTCTAGCCCATGGTGCATTCTTCTCCAGACATGTGAAAGTCTGTCTTCATCCTGCGGATGGTCGCGGGTTTCCCATGGGTGTTCTGCCCGTTTCCTACCACCATAAAGCTGAACGCCGTTGTATCAATGAAATATTTTTGAGTACGGCATAAAGCACCAATCAAATGAATAAATCTAACTGACTGTAACACTTATCTAGCAGTACTATATCTTACCCACACAAAACAGGCTTTCAGTGAAAACTAAAAGGTCTAGGATTGGAACATTTTGTCGATGTAGTGCCTGTTCTGCACATGGTTAACTCCCTGTGTTATGAAGGAATCCTGATCTCATTATCAGGTTTATGTTTACATTGGAAATACAAGCGTTAACCAAAACGACACTTTGGCCATACGCAAAAATGCAAACATACAAATTTCAGTGAAAACAGTTTTCTTGTTAACTTCAATTTCATATGGAAAATTAAGAACACAGCGCCTTTTTTCAAACCAAATCATCGCTTTCGATCAAGAATGTATTCGTAGCGGGTTAGTGCCAAAGCAAGCATCTCTTCTATATGGCCATGAAGCGTTCGGGTTGTACAGACCGGATTCAGAAATATACAGGGTTATACGGAGATTTTGTACACACCGGATTCGGACATTTACAGGATTATACGGAGATTTTGTACACACTGGATTCAGAAATATACAGGATTATACGGAGATTTTGTACTCACCGAATTCGGAAATATACAGGATTATACTGAGATTTTGTACACACCGGATTCGGAAATATACAGCATTATACGGAGATTTTGTACACACCGGATTCGGACATTTACAGGATTATACGGAGACTTTGTACACACTGGATTCAGAAATATATACAGGATTATACGGAGATTTTGTACACACCGTATTCAGAAATATAAGGGATTATACGGAGATTTTGTACACACCGGATTCAGAAATATACAGGATTATACGGAGATTTTGTACACACTGGATTCAGAAATATATACAGAATTATACGGAGATTTTGTACACACCGGATTCAGAAATATACAGGATTATACGGAGATTTTGTACACACTGGATTCAGAAATATATACAGGATTATACGGAGATTTTGTACACACCGGATTCAGAAATATACAGGATTATACGGAGATTTTGTACACACCGGATTCGGAAATATACAGGATTATACGGAGATTTTGTACACACTGGATTCAGAAATATACAGGATTATACGGAGATTTTGAAATTCGCACTTTCTTATCGTACCTTTTCGGATCCGACTCCCTGCCCTATCACACGAGACCCGAAGGGTGAATGGAAATATTGGTATAACGAATTGATCACACTCAAGATCATTTTCTTGAATTAGTACCGGGCCCGACTGTGGACCTTGATTGAGCTGACAGAAAATAAAACTGCCTCCAGTCATTTTCGATTCAATTTGAAAGGGTGTGCAATCTAATTGTCTCAAAAAGATGTTACGACAAGTTTTTTGTACATGCTGTTGTTGTTAATTACTTAGTTGAATAACATTTTGCCTCGCCTGATGAACCTGTGACCATGCCCTGTGTATGCCTCGTTTGTGGAAACTGCAAAATACAGCATTCTGACTACATGGACTATGTCTTTAATGTAGTTCTTGTTACTTCCAATATTTCTCCGAGTGCGATGGTTTTGAAATGTTCTTTAAAAGCACAAAACAGTTCTGACGAAAACAGATTAAAGCAGGAAAATCGAATTGCATTCTGTTTTCACTCTATGAGCCTTTCGTTATGTTGAATTCAGCGGGATAGTTGTGCTAAAAATAATGAGAACGACTGCGCTTATTCTCTCTGTTGTCAAGAGAATTATGCTTAATGGCAGTCTCCAACGGTGTCATCAATCCATTAAATATAATTATTGCCCTAGCTTTATACCTAGCTTAAAGGTAGACAAAAGGCAATAATTCATGTTTTCCAGGTTAAATTAACATGTGTATTAAATAGATAATTTGAATTGCACCAACAATACTGCCAGAAATTCAACTGAGGGGATAGTGATTAAGCATAAGAATGAAGGATACTGTTACCAGGCTATATATGATTTCTTTCCTCATAACAACCCGATAAAGCAGAATTACGGATACATATATTCCTGCATAAACCGGGATTTCGTAGGTGTGACCATTTGCATTTATCACCTTGTCGTCGCTGCTCTAGTTTTACTATTTTTCTGCAAACCTCTTATTATATTATTGAGAACAGTTTTTTTTTCGCCTCGGAGTGAGTTTAATATGCAAAGTTTATTAATTTTAGAGCAATCATGTTGCTACTTGTTTTATGTGTATGTCCCATGTTGAATTTATATTCCGGAGAAGCAGATCGCCATGACATATCTGAAGAACTGCGAATTATTCAAATTCGTTAAATCTCTGATCATACTGGTGGTGTGTGATCTGTAACTGTATACCACATCAGGTTATGTCTTGCTTGATTTACTTGATTGGTGTTTTACGTCGTACTCAAGAATATTTCACTTATACGACGGCGGCCAGCATTACGGTGGGTGGAAACCGGGCAGAGCCCGGGAGAAACCCGCGACAACCCGTCAGGTTATGTCAGTCAAATTGGTTGTTTTGTATTCAACCAAACGTCAATTTTGTCCTCTGGGTGAGGGGAATGAAGCCATGAAAACATAATACACTCAAAAATTAATCTGTTAATATTAACAGAAATTCTGTTGTCTGAGTGATACTAAAATGTAATCTGATATTGCAACAAACTATTCTGTTAAATATAACACTCATCTTCTATTAATTCAAACCGGCCCGCATAGCACAGTTGGTAGAGCGTCCGCTTTGGGATCGGTAGATCCAGGATCAATCCTTGATTGAGTCACACCTAAGACTTTAAAAGAGGAAGTTGTAACTTCCTCGCTTGGCATTCAGCATGAAGAGGATAGTGCAACGACTGGTTGACCCTTATCAGTATAATGGCTCGGGCTTACTTGCCTTCGGTAAGTCGTCTCAGTGAAGCAGCACTAAATAAAAGAGCGGTGGAAATCCGTCCTGCAACAAGGAGGCACATTACACGTAGGCCTACATGCACCCTAATGATTCCATCGTCGTCATATGACTGAAAAATTGTCGAGTACGACGTTACACCCCAACACTCACTCACTCTATTAATTCAACATAAAGATTCTATTAGACTAACAGGAGGATATGTTGAATATGACACGATATTGTGTTATAATAACAGTATTAACAGATGATTGTTTTGAGTGTACGTATATCATACTCCCGTCCCAGGATTCCGCTTACATATAAATATCAGCAATAAAGTGGCAAGAATGTGACTGAAAGTGGACCACTTTTTAATGTCGCCTGCAGAGAGTTCTTCGTGAAAACTTGTTTGTCAATATCCAATATCCTGACACAGTGGAACGCTTTGTACGGCTCCGACAGGACACAACGTGGCAGAAGACAGACGAAAACAGAGCCAGGTCCCCAGGGTGACACTGTTAGGAGTTTGATTACACTGCGCAGTCTGGGCACGCAGAACAGGAAAGGGAAATGGAGACACCGACAACAATCTCACTTCAAAGGGCAGAACATTTTCATCAATACGCATTGTCAAGGTCAAGTTAGTCCTACATGATGTTCCTGTGCTAGTCGACGCCAGCATGCACATTTGTGTACGCTCTATTACAGTATTGAATTTGGGCAATTATGGGAGTATTACGTCTGGCGGCACCGATGTTCCTATCAATATTGCGTTTCTGTCCGTTGTTTGCCTTGATTAATACGGCCATGCGGGATATAATAATGTGACATAATATAATACGCTTGTAACATGGACAACCCCATTGATGTGATTACTTAATGAAGCTACTTTGTGGCGCTATACACTAGATTAGCAGGTGTTAGGGTATTGGTATAATTAGCCAGAATCAATTCCCGATAACGAGCCTAACCTGGGTCAAACAGAGTAACGCTCTCAAACACTCAACATGGTTGGTTTAACAATTTAATAAATCAAAAAAGAAAATAATGATTTAAACTACAAATAGAAATGCATAGGATATATATATGTTACTATAAATGGCAGCAGCTTACTCGTAGGAAATACTTCAGATCTGAGTTACGCTACTGTCCTTAACTTGATTTTCCGTCGTTGTCCAATCGGCCCTGGAATATTCCAGTCCTGTTTCCGGTCGTCTGTTTCCTCTTTACTGGCGCAGTTTGTTGATCTCCTGCAACCATAATACGACTGAATCCTCCGACTCGTCTTACGAAGGGAGGTTGATGCTTTTCTGGAATCGAGACCACAAATCCTCCAGCAAAAAGGTAATATATACACGATAATCACAGTTCACAAACAGCAGAATGTCCCCCCGAAAATCGCCCGTTAGTCCTAGTCCGACTAATCCAAATTACACCCGCTTTTCCATTCCACAGGTACTAACGATTTCTTTTAGATATAGTTGTGATGTATCGTCCGTAACTCAAATATAACCAGCACTCCGTAAACAACACCTTATAACTGTCCAAATATCACTGTCGTATCACTATCACTGTTCATAACTATCACAGAGACACTCTCTAAGTCTACAAATCTGACACCTTATATATTTTATCTAAGCTTCGAGAATAAACAAAGAAAAAACATTAACAAAGTCCTTTTCCAGAGAAATTTACCAGATGTTCTATATTTACACTACCCGGCAGCGACTGAAATGAACACGTCACGTGACTAAGCCGCTCTAGGAAATGTACAACTATAACCATACGATGTATTGTTACATGAGACAGGGCCTTCACCCAATCTCACTAAAAGCAGATTTAAATAGCGCCAAGTCAGCACAGGTAGAGGCTGTTAGATCCGACTTCATCATTTGGCCTTTACAGATAAGGTCTTAGTTACTGGTGTAGCTTTAACTACTCACCTAACTGTAACAATTATTGGAGCAATGTCTTAAGTAGAATTAAGTCCATACGCACAACATTAGTGTTCATAAAATGCAGCAGTCATTAAATTTTTAAAAGCTATATTTATGAGGTTTTTAACAATAAACGCAACACAGTTAAAACGATCTTTGCCGTAAAACAAATGTAAACAAGGATTTGTAGTTTGACGAGTAAAGTAGAAATGTTTGTAGTATAATCAAGCTAGTTCTGACAGTCAGACTGATCAGTGCACTGTCACTCTGTGACCGAGAAGGGCGTCTTAGTTAGGGTGTGTCTTTCTACTAATACCTCGCTATCAAACATGTAGGCACAAACAGACGAGTTACAGTGGGAAGTCGTAGCTCTGCCATCACTTATGACATGCCTACGTCGTCGGATTTCTTGATAACGTACAGAGTACTGTCCATAGTTAGAGCAGAGGTTATACGTTTGATATATCGTGTCGCTGTTTGTCCGTCTTTTCGGTCAGCTCCATCACTGTTCTCGTCTTACAGAATGCTAATCAGGTGACCTGAATGCTGTATTCAAGAATATTTCACTTCAGCATTATGGTGGGGAGGAATGCCCACTATCGGGATTGAACCTGTTCCCGGTGTGCCTCGTGGTTGAGAGTTGCGAATGTTACCACCGAGACACGTCCTGCTTTCCCTAGCATTTTTATCTCATGTTTACCTTCCTCACATCCGTAAAGTACTCCATGTTCTATTTAAACTTCCACGAAAGTTGTCTGATGTACACGTGCCTTTCTGATGTTTTGACCTAATGTCCATGAACCAGCCTCTGTCTTTGGCCTGAACACCAACTCCAAGTGAACTTAGAAATTGTCTAACATGTCCACTCTTAAACACCTCAAATAACTTCAGTTCATCTCCGACTTGAAAATCATATTGTGTCCAATCTTACTTTAATCATCACATTGCGTTTATTTGGTTTCATGGAAAATGTGTGGTCAACAGTATGTTGGAAAGACGACCCAAAATCTATAACAAAGGGTGAAGGGCCGCAGAAAATCCATCAGGAAAAACAGCTGCTAATAGGTAAACATTGTTTTTCCTCCGACCATGGTTGGGACCACTCCAGCATTCAAGTAATAGACACGACTGATCCTTCTTCAAAGGATTCTGTTCCCGATGTCGAACAGAAAATCCATGACAGGGAACTATTTTGGACGCTGGAGTTTGGTTCGGTTTTCCTTTATGGCTTAAAGGACAATGTTATAGTAACGGAACATTCACTCAACCAGACGATTATAACACAAACACAATTGTTCACATGCCATCAAAAAAGTCAACGCAGCCATAATAGAAGGAAGTTTAATAAGGTGTCGATTCATGCCAACATATCTGTCAGCTGCCTGGTAGGTTTGTCTAAAACAACTGATAGCATGCACACTCTACGCACTTTATTATATGCGCTTCCTCTTAAAATATTAAGTAAACTCGTTACAGAGGTAACGTCCACACTTTCTGTAGTCCCATGTGATCTGCGTACGTCAAGTCATATCCTATTTTCGACTTTATCATTCAGTCAGAACCGTTCAGATAGCTAAAAATGGACTGTTCCTAAAATTAAACTACCTAGATTGGGGTCTTGATTTAATAAACGTACCACGGATGTTAAATGGTCCAGAGGTTTGCGCTGCTGTGCGGAATTATTTCAACATAGGAGAGACCGTGCATTTCTTAGCAATATTCAGAAGCCATTTTTTCCAAGATATTTACTTACGCGAAAGCAGTTCCGGATTTTGAAATGTCCGATTATACTTCTGGTAGATACAGTTGTGACTGTGAATCGCCAGTCTTTACTGGTGCTAGAGAGCGCGTAAATTGCTACTATTTATGCATTTACGTGAACAGTTAGAATAAAACCCTGACTGAGGTAAATGACAAGAAGCTGTATTTCAGCCATTACTTGTGACCATTTGCCAGCTATCACACCGTCATCGCTGACCCGTTCTTACTCTCTATACTGTAAATCTATTACACTGTAGTCGCTGCTGTGCTCTTACTCTCTATGCTGTATATCTATCACACTGTCATCGCTGCTCTGTTCTTACTCTCTATGTTGTACATCTATCACACTGTCGTTGCTGTTGTGTTCTCACTCTCTATGCTGTATGTCCATCACACTGTCATCGCTGCTCCGTTTTTACTCTCTATGCTGTATATCTATCACACTGTCATCGCTGCTCTGTTCTTACTCTCTATGTTGTACATCTATCACACTGTCGTTGCTGTTGTGTTCTCACTCTCTAAGCTGTATGTCCATCACACTGTCATCGCTGCTCCGTTTTTACTCTCTATGCTGTATATCTATCACACTGTCATCGCTGCTCTGTTCTTACTCTCTATGTTGTACATCTATTACACTGTCGTTGTTGTTGTGTTCTCACTCTCTATGCTGTATGTCCATCACACTGTCATCGCCTCTCCGTTTTTACTCTCTATGCTGTATGTCTATCACACTGTCGTCGCTGCTATGTTCTTACTCTGTATTCTGTATGTCTTAGTTATATATACTTACCATACATGTTAACATGCCTTGACTGGTAACCTTAATATTGTAAATAATGATGATTACGAAGTCTGTTTGTGTGAGCTAAAGAGAAAAATGTCCTTTCGGCGCTTGAATACTTTGCAAAAAAAGTGGCGTAAACAGGAGAAAGTAGAACCTTCAGGCCTTGACACTTGGCTTCAGTTAGCAAACAGTAAGGTTGTGCATTAATTATTATTAAGAATAATGCTCATGCTGCAGCCAAACAAGTTGTGAAGGATCCCACCATGCGAAAGTTACTTGACAAGGAAATAGGTTATTGTTCCTGCGGGCAAAGCGCCTAAAAATATAATATTTGTCTGCAAGAATTATTGCTATCAGGTTCTTGCAGAAGAGCTTAACATCACTACAAAAACTGCCCCAACATCAACGAATTCTAGAACGATCAATATTCTGTGGGAGCAATTTAAAAAGTATCAAGAAGTACAAAAAGTACAGTCATTTTGGAAAAAGTACTGTTATGCAATTGTAAAACAATCTGGCGTTAACTGTATTTTGATCCTTAAAAACTCAAGACATCTCACCGAAGAAACAGACGCTGCAAAATACGTACATTGTAAAGGCATCTCCTTATATCATTTCTAATTGTATGGATGTTTAATAAAACTGGTCATCGCTACATTAACGTCGAAGGTAATAAAACCTTCTTCAGTTCAATAACAGACCATTCATGGGATTTTTCGTTCTTCATGCAGTGCTTGAGTTTCTCATTAATAACATCTATGTGAAATTCGAGGAAACCATGTACAAACAGTGTATAGGTATTCCTGTTCTCGTATGAATACGACTATGTGCAGAAACTATTGAGAAGTAATCCTCACCAGGCTCGATCTTTCTCATTCACTAAACAGTATATTGATGATCTGCTGGCTTTAAACAGCCTAGATATAACAAAGGCTGTAACATATTTATCAACCTTCGCTGGATTTAAAGGAAACCACAGACACTCTTGATGGTACAACCAAGTCCAAAACGGTTTCCCCTGTTGCAGACTGTGCGGCTAGAGGGATAGTTCTAATTTTGACATTGTACGTTGGAAGGCAATATACCGACGCGTCCTACATATTGCATGTACATATCTTGCCTTGTAGCCTTTGTTAGATCATACGTGTTGTGTGGCGATTTCATTCAATGTCACAAATTATTACTGCAAAACTAGTGTGTCCAGATTATTCCCTCAAACGCCTTCACTCCAAGTCTCTTAAGTTTTATAATGATTATAATTCTCTTGTAAGTATATATGGACAGAGAATCTGGAATTTCTGGCGCTCTGCTTCATGATTGTGTCTAATTCCGCTTAACACGGTGCTAGGGCTGTATATTCATCGTGTTGAATTAGATCACCACTTTGGATATATAAACAGTTGCAATCAAAGCGCAACTCAAATACATATTTGATTAACGACAACTTATATTCTAGCATGGTACACGATTTAAATACAGATTTCACTCAGTCGCCCAGATCATTGAAAACTCGGTCGCTTCTCATTGTATGATTCTTTACAATTTTCTCACCTTTTATACTTTCCTTGTTCTGTCCTAGCTTGTGTTATGTGTCGTTGTGAGAACTGACCTTGCGAGTATTGACATGGAAAGTCCTTATTGGTTTACGGCTGGTATACAACTGTCTGTTTCGACGCATAGATGTCACGAAAACAGTTTGATTTCATCTTTTATTTCTTCTGTAGGAGCCCTTTCAAATCTCTGTTGATTTGTTCCTTGGATGTTGGAGATCAGAGGTGAAAAAGAAACCATATCCAATTTAAATTTTTTACTCGGCTTTTCTATTATCAAGCATGTTTATGTAATGCATTTTTCCGGAAGTCTTTCCAAAAACAGGCTATGTTGAGATAATGAAGGGATAGATTTTACAGAAGAAATGCTGTCATTTCAAGTACAAATCATTAGCATGCTTTTTTCGCCTGCCTTCATCTCATGAGTGCCATTACGTCAAACAGTCACTTAGGTTTGCTCAAAGGTGGTGGCGAATTCCATGTTTCTAGAGAGTGAAATTGGTGGTCCGGTTATTTAATCTGCTTGATCGATGCGTAACCAGGTAATCTGTCCCACCGATGCCTAGCCAAGTTATCACAGAGAAAGGATCTAGCCATGAACCGACAAGGGACGTGATCAGTCAACAAAGCCAGACATTTTCAGCACAGGTGTTAAGTATTCTGCTTTCTTACTCACACATTTGCGTTTAGGTAAGATGTGTTTTGAAATGGCGGAATAAAATTTGTGTCATTGAATGATAAAAACAGTATTAATTACTATATATCTACAAGTAACTCCAATGATTCCAATGAATTCATATTTACATAGCTTCAATCAGCATGACTCAGGTCCTTGTGAGACCTGTTTAGTAGAAGATTCCATCTCACACCTACAATAATGCAAGGAAACTTTTTTTGCAGATCTAATTAAAGGTGGGGTCACTAACCCTTCCCTGGTAACTGTGTTTAGGTCGCTGCATAATGAAAGCCTCCAGGATGATACATCGATGTAAGAAATTTTAGATGGTATGTAGTTATTAGTTCAAGGTTTAATAAACTGATATAATACTGGCCTAATGACCATGTTTTCTCAGAAATGAGTTCCCTTTCCATTGTCTTTGCCTATCTGTCCATCCACTCGTTTATGTGTATCTATGTAAAACCCTCCCTCTTACACCTGTGTTTATAAAGGAGGCAAACCCAGATAATAAACTGATGTTTTTTTTGTCCCGCATTGGCACATAACATGCTTACGCATGGATTGCCATACCTTTTTAAAATATTTATATAATAATGGGAAACTTGTTTTGTACTTATCGGTTGTGTAATAGGCCCCCGAAGGGGTAAGTGGACTTGATTAAGCTATGCACAGCTCTTATGCCACAAATCACACTGCAGCTTGTTGATAACATAATCTGATAATGCGGGTATCAAACTAACAACTGATGTTTGCAAATGAAACTAAAAAATTGTCCTTTGATATGCCCTGGTTGGAGTTTTTTTATTGACCCTTGATGACCCTTAACACATTCCATTAATGTCACTTACAATACATATCGATTGCGTTACAATAGACTGCTGACGAAATCGAATCCGGTGCTTCTAAGAGACGATTCAAAAAAGGTTTTCATATAAATCCAACATGGCTTCAAACTACGGAACCAAGATCCATCTTTAGCTTATTTGGTTCAGGAAGTGTTAACACACTGTGTGGTTTTGATACTCTGGAGAATTTATAGAGTATTGGTAAGTACTATTGTGTAGTCAATCTCATTCTGATTCGCCGGCAAAGAAAGAAAACAGTAGCTTTTCAAAGCAAGGTTCCAAAAACCCTATTTAAGAATATTTATTACAATGTACTTAACCTACGACTTAGCCGATGGCATTAGTTTGTTTTCAAGGTCAATGCCCAAAGTTGTTGCAAATTAAATCAAGGTTTCGCTGATTTTATCGCAGGTAAGGGTCATGATGTTTATCCGGAACTGTCCAAAAGAGGCAGGTAAAATGGCTTACAGGCATACAAAAATAGCCTTAATACGAGATCAGTTTTTTTATCACAAGTGCTGAGGTTACAGCAGAGGCTGTCCCAGATTGTCCGGAGATTGAGTCTTTTGAACATATTTTGTAATCTGCTCTTTATCTTCTTGACTTGCATTTTACTCCGTACTCAATATGTCATTTTCGCGATGTAGAGGTCAGGTGTGCGGGTCCAGAACTCCGGGGCAGAGTATCTCAACCATATCAGGTGAACATTGAGAAGCCAAGGATTGATGGGTTTCTCAGCAAGACCTCCAACAAAGTCCCTACGATGAAGGATGGCCATTTTGATTTCTGTAGTTGCCCAATAACTAACAAAACACTAACACCAGAAATATACTGCCAGTGTGCAAAAGAGAAGTCAAAACACAGCAATTACTGTCTTTTACAGCAAAATGGCACAGACGAGTCACGATCGCAAAATCATGTTCTATTCTTACCATTGATGGATTCAAACGACTTCAACATGAAATGTCCTGCCAATGTTTTGAAAGTCAAAGGCGTGGAAAAGGATTGTGTTGTGATTGCCAGTTTGGGACAAGGTACTGTTCATCGATTTAAATCTGTTCTGGTGAATTTGATAAAGAATCCAGAAATCCTATAGTCGTAGATTATGCACCATGGCTTAGTAAAAAAAAATACAGTTATGTTAGCTATGCAATTTATTAGACGTCATTGGTCTAAAACTACCCAATAGAGATGTATATCACTGAAGGCAAAGAAAACACCAACATAAAGTATATTTCAGATGAAAGCCCATTAAAATTGTCCACAAAAGTAGTTCATTTTGTTTAGAGTTTTTTCAGCTCAGAAATTTGGAACTTCGGATTCTATGGAAATCCTATCTGACCATATTGGGAGTAATGAAGTCACATCTGGTGTTTGCCACTTGGTATACATAGATCGCTTGGTTTCATGGTTTTAATTGCATATACGTGTAGATCTATGCATACAGGTGTAGATCTATGAATACAGTCGCCAAATGGCCCTTGAAACGAACTATTTCAAGGAAAAATATGGATGTGATATCCTCTGGGGTACTGCAGGCCACCGTAGATTCCGGATCTGACGCTACTCATACCCTTTGGGGTACTGCAGGCCACCGTAGATTCTGCTGGATGTTACGTTACTGATACCCTCTGGGGTACTGCAGGCCACCGTAGATTCCGGATCAGACGTTACTGATACCCTCTGGGGTACTGCATGCCACCGTAGATTCCGGATCTGACGTTACTGATACCCTCTGGGGTACTGCATGCCACCGTAGATTCCGGATCTGACGATACTCATACCCTCTGGGGTACTGCAGGCCACCGTAGATTCTGGATGTGACGTTACTGATATTCTCTGGGGTATTGCAGGCCACCGAAGATTCAAAAGTTTTAAAACCATTCTGCTCGGTTGGAAAAATTAAATCATAAACGAAGTTTAACGATCTTTCACCTTATTTACTCTTCATTTTATTGGTTTCTTCGGCTCTAATTCGAACATAGACAAAATGTTTTGGAGTCTTTTCACTAAGTATTCAATTTTTTTAAATAATATACAGAAGCACAAAAGCGACTTATGTTGAAGACGAAAAAGATGTTCATTTTAGAAAGACCAATATCTCCAGCGTAGCATTCAAGTCACGTGGTTCGAAAAAACATTTAGACGAAGCTTACATCTAATTTTCCACATGGCCCAGACTGTTGTGTTTTTTTTCAACAATATGTAGACAGGTGAGTTTCTAATGGCTGCGGTGGGTTGCCATGAAATGTAGACACTTATTCCACGTTTCCATCAGCAGACAGAAAGAAAGAAAAAGATGCCACTGCGAACATGTAATAAAAGGGAGACGTCGAATAATACTGATTCAAGCTGTCATGATTCTTCAGGTCATATCCTCAAAGCTCTTTGCAAGAACTTGTCTGCCAGTGTTATTTCTTATTACTTTCAGCGGTGTAACATTTTACACGATATAGACGTGACATTATGGGGCTCTAGACACACGAGTGCATGTGATAGGAAGCCGACCAGCTTCCCCGATGAGACACTCTGAGGGGGTTTGATTACACTCCACAGTCGTGACACGTAGAGCAGGAAAGGCAAGAAAACAGACAGCAATCTCTTCAAAGATCTGGGTATCTAGATCAACATGGACTTGTCAGGATAGTCTAGTTCTGATCAATGTCTTTGTGCGGAAGCTGACTGGTATAGACAGGAGTGATTCCCGCGACGCATGCAGCTGGTGTGCAAAGATTGTACATTGCAACTTAGTAAAGTTTAGTGTTTGTACCTTAAAATGGATAGTACATTACGGCCATAGAAGAAAAGACCTCTTATTCATTCCGACGGGTTTAACGGATTCTAAATCTTTTAGACACTGTCAACCAATTAGCGACAATATCCGTTGTCGTGAATATGGAGTTTTCTGTAGTGTCCATTGGGGTTCATGTCATGGTTAGCCCTGCTCTCAGGGTGCAGACATCTCATCAATGCTATACGCTGACCGCTCATGTCTGTAAGTATTGTTAGATCACCTAATTAATATTCTGTAACACGACATGGCTCTACAAGCTGACCATGACTATTTGTCCATTCATATCCTCAACTCTGAATACCGCAGCACGTGTTCGTCAAGATACTATTGCAAAAGTGCTTCGGTAATACCAATACGGAAAGGAAATATATACTTAGATGTGCAACCCGACAATTCCTCGCCACGCTGACACAGGTTTTCACAGGACCCACTGTGGAGCTATCCAAGCGAGAGCGGTCCCTATAAGAAACGGTCCCAGATTAGAAGGGTTCAGACCTAAAGTAGTGCTAATCCAGGGTGGTCCCAAATTATAGCGGTCCAAAGCTAGAACATCTCCACGCTGGAGTGATCCTAAGCTATAGAGGCCCCAAGGTAGACCTGTCTTAAACTATGGTGATCCCAAGTGGAATGGCCCCAAGCTAGAGAGAATCAGGTTAGAGCGGTTCCAAACTATGGTCGCCCCAAGTTTCAGCAGTCCCAAACTAGGGCCGTCCCAAGTCAGAGCTGCCCCAAGTTTGGACGGCCCCAGGCAATCTAATCTTGACTAGTATTACATAGTTTCCGTGTAGGTCTGTCAGAAGAAGAATGAATTGTAAACCCTTGATGTCACGTCACTCCATCCAGAAACCATAGTTTCTCCTCAGAAAAGTACGATAGACGTATTTTAGGTTCGTCTGGCTGGTCTGAATTGTTCAGCCAAGCATATTTTGACCATGTCGCCATGCACAAAGAATCAGAACTAAAACATAGCCCGCGTGCTATCTGCGCACTTCGTATCCCCACTCTCTCTCATCAATAAACACCGAAATCGTTTATTATGTAAGACTAATCGCAAACCGTTTATGTTTGAGAAAAAAACCCGTAATGTACATACATGGCTCAAAAAGTCCTCGGCGCTTCGCACCTCGTGCTTTCTTAACCATGTATGCACATTCACTCGGCGTTTCTCCACAACGGAGTTACAATGTAGAAATGTTTAAGGCAGAAAAAACCAGGAGGTTATATTCCGGGAAACACAGCGGAAATTCAACAACGATAGTGGTAATCTCTTTACATAACAAATCTACAATATACCATTTCTATTAACATTTTGCCGCGATACAAGGCGTTAAACCATAAAATTCATTCATTTCTCTTCGCATCAACACGTACCCTGGCACAGCGTCATTTGCAACAAACCCACCAGTATAATTCATGTAAAGATTTAACAGTGGGACACAATTTGGGAAAATCAGAACCAACAGACAATGCATGCCATTCATCCATAACATTTCGTGAGATAATGTGAAGATCGATGGTCACACAGCATTTTCACTCTGCAGATTAGACGAAGACAAAGTACATTGAAGCGAAGTAATTAGCACAAAAGGGAAAGTTTGGGATAACCCTTCCCTGATAACTCTTCAAGTCTTAAAGTGGCTAAAATGGAGACTTTTGGCAAAATCCGTATCAGGTAACCAAACCAAAATGTCTCTTTACCAAAACTAAGAAAGTTTGCGAACTTTATTACAGATTTTGAACAATAAAACTTGCACAAATCAGACTGATATTATGTGAAAATATTGATAATTATTTTCACTATTTCAAACAATTTCCGAAATTCTGATAATTTATTTTTTCAGGTATAGACTCTCTGGAATATTTAGGACTTTTTGTCATAGTGGGGAGGAGAGGATGGATTTCGAAAATTTATTTAAATAAAATCTACATACCTGCAACTAGTCCAGCCTTAAGCTTGTCTTCCTTTTGATTATGTAGACATGATACAGTTTACCATATTGCCGATATCTAGTCTGGACTTGAGTGGGGTTAGGTGAAGGCCCTGTTAGTGCTATGTAGACCGTTTCCGAGTAGTTACATCAAGTCAACCCAATTCGATTTCCATTGTCATAAACATATACTACTATGTTATTTAGAATCCCTTGCAAAGTATCAGTTCCGACTGTATCTGTGAAGGTCTTCCAGCAACCTGCGGATGGTCGTGGGTTTCCTCCGGGCTCTGCCCGGTTTCCTCCCATCACAATGCTGGCCGTCGTCGTATAAGTGAAATATTCTTGAGAACGGCGTAAAACACCAATCAAATAAACATATAAATAAATCAAATCATCCGTCAAGGCAAACTATCGGTTTATATTCTGGACATTCGCTGGCATTTCAGTGCCACCAAGTTTAGAACTACATGCATCTTATTCACCAAAAGTCCACAGTATTATAAGAATATCGGAAATATAATCATTCACAAAATACTCTTTTTGCAATGCATGTTTCTTTTACTTGTAAATCCATATAAATTGAAACAGTCCATTTGTTCTATGTTTACGCCAACTCCACCAAGCTTTTTGTGATCAACCTTTATAAAGATTGTTTCAACTTCCGTCTACACGCTGTTTTGGGCATATAGGAGCCCCTCAAATTCCGGCGTTTCGTTACATAATGTAAAGTACATGCATGACCTTTTTTCTATTAAAGTAAAATAAAGTAAGAAGTCTCCTGATCAGTTCATCTCGCACCTCTTCAACAGTCTCGCCAATCGGGCGCAGTTATACACTATACTCGGCTGAACCGATGAGGGAATAGATCAAAGACTGTTACACATATACTGCCCAACGCCATATTACCGGTTCACAGCACCGCAAGAGTTCTTTGCATTGCCAAGATTTGATTCTGTAGGAATTATCCACACACCCTCACACAATGTTGAACTGGGTCCATTGTACCATTGAACTTTTTTGTTCACATCACAGATCAATGAACCTGCTGAAATCTCCCGACTTGCGAAATATATTCCAGTTCATTTATTACGCCTTGGCGACAATAATAGATACGGTGATAAACAAGTTATTCTGCTTTTGACTACATTTCCATTTCTTTCCTCTTCATTAAAAATCGATTTTCGGTCTTTATGTGCTTGAGGTACATGTACATCCTTGGTTAAACAATTCCTGGTAAACATAACTTCAAAAAAGGATGATAAAATCTTAGATGGATGTATTAACTGTGCCTAATGGCAACAAAGACTGCGCATTGTTCGCCCGTAGAATTGTTTTTGCCGATTCTTAAAAAAAAAACCCAGAGACCCTGCAAGTATTCAATCTCCAGTAGGAAAGCCTGGAATATAAAAATTGGAAAGCAAATTTGATAAACTGAGTGATTTCGCGCCTAATGCGGCATTTTAAGTCAACTTGGTCCTGGATTCGTGGGAAAACTTTGAGGAAAAGAAAGCAAAATTCCCAAAGCCGTGCTCTATGAACAGAAAGCTAAGTGTAAATTCCAAAAAGTTCTATTAGAGATTTCTGAAAACATTTCCAGGCTCGTCTCCTTCCACAACGAGACCTAGATACATGCATATTTCATGGCAAATCCGCCAGTTTCATTTTAATATGAATGAATTCTCGGCTTAATTTCTCACCGTTTTTATATCTGTATATCCACGTTTCTGGCAATCACGGAATCAAGCGATCTCAAACTAACGTCGAAATTTTAATCATTAAATTGAGTATGCCCTTTTTACGTTATTTTAGCGCAAATTTGTTGTACTTACCCTGAATTTACTTCTTGAAGCAATATTTTGACCTGGTTACATCAGAAATAACAATTGTAAATTGATTTTAAATTTTTTTTTTTAATTTTTTAAGTCTAAGATCGCTTCGTGATCCTGGGACCTGGGACCTGATGGACGCCACAGCTTGTTGAGTGTTTTCTTATTAGACATTTCCAGAGAGAAAAAACTATTCAACAGTTCTGTAGCGATCTGACAAATTATCCAGAATTACATATAAACAGTCAACTGGAATGCTTACAAAGTGGTGTAAAAGCCAATTTGATGTGATGAACGTTTAGGACATCCTATTTTCCTGAGCCTGAATTGTAGACACGGGCCATTATTATTAGAGCACGTTTCGAACAAGCTGCCTTAAATTCCAATCTCGTTCCCCCAACAACACTTCTGCATAAGCAATGCGGATCCGGTGAAATCCCGAACAGTCGCTATAAAGATGATTTTAGGGAAGATATCGTTTGGTTTCTTTTTTGGTTTCTCTATATAATATAATCTTTAGTTTCAAGAGGAAATCTGACTTGCTGAATTTCTTTGAAGGAACCTCAAATTGTTCTACAGTGTCCCTCTCCGTGCCTCAGAACCACGCTTGGAAATGGTTATTCTGTCTGCATGTTATTTACAGTTAATTGGTGTAGCTCACTTGAACTAGAGATGTGCATAATCATTCATTCATTCATTCATTCTAAGAGATGTTATGTCAAAAGAATTTTGGCTGCATGAGTATGTAGAGATAGAAAGACTAACAGCAGATATGAAATTCAATCCCGATGTGTTGATTTAAAGAATACATGTGCCAGATTTCATAGTTGAGCTGAACAGGGCTACAAGTCTAACATAAAATTAAACAATCAATGACGTACGGTTTTACTGCATCGTGCAAATCCTTTACTGAATATACTCAAGAGGTAAAATTACATGATTTGGATGGGGAGATATAGCTGACCGGATATCATCTCAGCCTAATAAATTTACACACCTCGATGCCTGGCATGACTCTCGTACGCTTTCAGGGCCCTCTCAACAGGCCCAAAGTCCTCCCTGGTGTAGATTGTTAAAGATCTGGCTCGCTGCGACTGTTAAGCCCTTGACCTATGAGGTCGCGGGTTCAAACCCAGATCGCTCCGTTTCAACTTCATGTATGGTTTATTTATTTGGTTGGTATGTTACTCCGTACTCAAAAATATTCAACTTATATGACGGCGAGCAGCCTTATGGTGGGAGGAAATCGGACATAGCCCTGGGGAAAGCCACAACCATCCGCAGGCTGCTGACAGACACATGTATGGTTTAAGTCAGAAAGTAGTTTCTTCCTGGCATTCCAATCTCCTCCGTCAATAAAGCTGACCAGAAGTGAAAAATTCACAACGTCATACACTAATAAAAAAAAATAAACCTAAATAACATCTTGATTTACCTGCAAAATATCTCAGGGAGAGTCTATTCTCCTCACTGGCTGTTATCTAGTACATTAGTACCATTACTGATGTTATGAACCAATCAATCTGTCTGTCACAACTAAACCAATGGAGTAAGATATGCCTTTCATTCTTATTTTAGCACTGTGACATAACCACATTTTTGTCATTCGAACCGTAGCACATCGCTATTTAAAGAAGCACTTCGCCGCCATTCGCCGTGACATTTCCAGCAAACGGAACATAGTATGGCAAAGTCTGAGCACACGAAGACAAGCACCGATAGGATAACATCAGATTGTGTTAGAATCTGTATCAGTACTGTTCGGTAGATCTCAGGTTGTGTACAATGTAATAACGGTTTATCTTCCGTCGTGTTACACACAGCGCCTGAATTACCTTATCCAAACTCAACGACTCTCCGTGTAAAATGACTTTTGCTTTCTTTGCTTGTTTTCTCTCTGGCTTTACCTTGATCCTGGGTTTAAACTAATTGCATGGGCGCAGTAAATTAGTTTATCATCGTCTAATAGGCTCGTAGCTTAATACGCTAAATTAACTTGTCCATCCCAGGCTTTAAACCAACAAAGGGGTTTAACCTGGGATATCGCGCTATACGGAAAGCGCGTACAAATGTAACAAAATTGTCAAATTCAAAATTCAAACCGTCACTTGGATGAACATTTAAAGTCAGATTTGCAAACACGACCTTAGTTAATTTGATGAGGAGATTTATCAGTCTGGACATGGACGGTTTTAGTCTTCCACTCTGACGTCTCCCACCAATAAACCCACCATCGATGGAAGAGTGAAATATAAGGACGTTTAATACAACCCATAATTACACAACTATCAACATGAAAAACCATTAATCAACCAGGAGAAAGGTCAGCAGTTGTTATTTCTACATGTAGACCTATGTGGCAAATATACGTATATACTACACATGGGGTATGTCAAACACAGTCTTCCTGGATAAAACAGTGTATCTGTCAACTCATCAAAATTCCTCGATGTTGCTGAAATAAAGCATAAGAAACGTTTAATGCAGTTTGAATGTTACATTTATGACTCTTATCGCGACGTACTATGTAAAACAGTAGCTGGCTTTCCTCTGGATGAGAGAGTGCATTTTTTCAATAACATAATGACGCTTAAGCAGTGTTACTTATTAGCTTGATAGTAATTGACATATAAATATGCAATGTGTAGAACGACAAAATGTAGGATCCGGATCCGGCAAGCCGTAACATAACTTACTGGTCAGGAGCTGTTGGGCTTACAACAGACACAGAATTATATGTTATAATATGGCAAAGGACTGTCCTCGGTAGATTTACTCTCCGCCAATGAGCTGCTCCTAGGAAAACTACGTGGGGAATTCTTTATGATGTAATCTTCGAAATTCCAAACAGAAATCAAACAGAAATTGGTTTCACTCTAAAATTACAACTAGTATTAGCAAACCGTAAGAAGATAATGTGTAACAAGTAAAATTCCGTAAAGAGAGATGGACATGTATGCCATACGATTGACTAATCGCTGACTGTGACACTACCTAAATGGCCAACGATCGCTGCTCACCGCTTCTTGTCATAATTCAGGGAAGATGAACGCAGACGTGGCAGTGTTTGAAATTGACTGCCTGAGGCTGGATTCAGTCAGAAATGTTTGTACCCCGAGAGAATATTAAACTGCGTCATCACGATTCGTTACCATGTAACATAGACATGTAAAGTCTTAAGTGATGATATGTGAGCCACCGATCCTCATGAGTGGTGGACTGTGGCATGAGGCAGAGCCTCGTGTGTGTTGGACTGGGGCATGAGGCAGAGCCTCGTGTGTGTTGGACTGGGGTATGAGGCAGAGCCACAGATCGTCGTGTGTGTTAGACTGGTGTATGAGGCAGAGCCACCCATCCTCGTGTGTGTTGGGCTGAAGTATGAGGCAGAGACACCCATCTTCATGTGTTTTGGACTGGGGTATGAGGCAGAGCCCCCGATCCTCATGTGTTTTGGACTGGGGTATGAGGCAGAGACGCCGATCCTCGTGTGTGTTGGACTGGGGTATGAGGCAGAGACGCCGATCCTCGTGTGTTTTGGACTGGGGTATGAGGCAGAGACGCCGATCCTCGTGTGTGTTGGACTGGGGTATGAGGCAGAGCCACCGATCCTCGTGTGTGTTAGACCGGGGTATGAGGCAGAGCCACCGATCCTCGTGTGTGTTGAACTGAGGTATGAGGCAGAGACACCGATCCTCATGTGTGTTAGTCTGTGGTATGAGGCAGAGACGCCGATCCTCGTGTGTTTTGGACTGGGGTATGAGGCAGAGACGCCGATCCTCGTGTGTGTTGGACTGGGGTATGAGGCAGAGACGCCGATCCTCGTGTGTGTTAGACCGGGGTATGAGGCAGAGCCACCGATCCTCGTGTGTGTTGGTCTGGGGTATGAGGCAGAGCCACCGATCCTCGTGTGTGTTGGGCTGGGGTATGAGGCAGAGCCATCGATCCTCGTGTGTGTTGGACTGAGGTATGAGGCAGAGCCACCGATCCTCATGAGTGTTAGCCTGTGGTATGAGGCAGAGACACCGATCCTCGTGTGTTTTAGACTGGGGTATTAGGCAGAGACACCGATCCTCGTGTGTGTTGAACTGGGGTATGAGACAAAGCCCCCGATCCTCGTGCATGTTGGGTTTGGGCATGAGGCAGAGTCACCGATTGTCGTGTGTGTTGGACTGGGGTATGAGGCAGAGCCACCGATCCTCGTGTGTGTTGGACTGGGGCATGAGGCAGAGCCACCGATCCCCATGTGTGTTAGTCTGTGGTATGAGGCAGAGCCCCCGATCCTCGTGTGTTTTGGACTGGGGTATGAGGCAGAGACGCCGATCCTCGTGTGTGTTGGACTGGGGTATGAGGCAGAGACGCCGATCCTCGTGTGTGTTGGACTGGGGTATGAGGCAGAGCCACCGATCCTCGTGTGTGTTGGACTGGGGTATGAGGCAGAGCCACCGATCCTCGTGTGTGTTAGACTGAGGTATGAGGCAGAGCCACCGATCCTCGTGTGTGTTAAAATGGTATATGAGGCAGAGCCACCGATCCTCGTGTGTGTTGGACTGGTGTATGAGGCAGAGCCATCGATCCTCGTGTGTGTTGAACTGAGGTATGAGGCAGAGCCACCGATCCTCATGTGTGTTAGTCTGTGGTATGAGGCAGAGACGCCGATCCTCGTGTGTTTTGGACTGGGGTATGAGGCAGAGACGCCGATCCTCGTGTGTGTTGGACTGGGGTATGAGGCAGAGACGCCGATCCTCGTGTGTTTTGGACTGGGGTATGAGGCAGAGACGCCGATCCTCGTGTGTGTTAGACCGGGGTATGAGGCAGAGCCACCGATCCTCGTGTGTGTTGAACTGAGGTATGAGGCAGAGCCACCGATCCTCATGTGTGTTAGTCTGTGGTATGAGGCAGAGACGCCGATCCTCGTGTGTTTTGGGCTGGGGTATGAGGCAGAGACGCCGATCCTCGTGTGTGTTAGACCGGGGTATGAGGCAGAGCCACCGATCCTCGTGTGTGTTAAAATGGGATATGAGGCAGAGCCACCGATCCTCGTGTGTGTTGGGCTGGGGTATGAGGCAGAGCCACCGATCCTCGTGTGTGTTGGGCTGGCGTATTAGGCACAGCCTGGCAACTCATGTATATATTTATCTTCAGGTAATGTCATTTCTGTGGGAAAAGACTGGAAATCTATATTCCCAATGGGCACTGGGAATCAGAGCAGACATGATACGAGGGCACGTCAGTAAGGTAAAGTTTTCCGACACTAACATGGGAAAACAGAGCAGATTAGATACGAGAGCACGTCAGTAAGGTAAACGTTTCGAACATTGACATGGCAAAACAGAACAGACTAGAGACGAGAGCACGTCAGTAAGGTAAATGTTTCGGACATTGACATGAGAAAACAAAGCAGATTAGATACGAGAGCACTTCAGTAAGGTAAATGTTTCGAACACTGACATGAGAAAACAGAGCAGATTAGATACGAGAGCACTTCAGTAAGGTAAATGTTTCGGACACTGAGATGAGAAAACAGAGCAGACTAGATACGAGGACACTTCAGTGCTTGACCACGTCAGTTGGATCACGTCTACAGACACAACTTTCTCCTGACTGTCTTCTAGTCAGGCTAACACCAAGTTCTCTGCTATCCACGATCCGGGCACACGTGTGACAACCAATACTTCTCATCTTCACAGCTGCGAGTAATTATACAGTGGAAATGAAGAAATGACTTGCTGTTTGCCTGTTGACTGATGAAAATACTGCAAAGGAAAGCACTTCTGGCTTAAAAGTATCAATGATCCGGAAAACACCCTGTCTTTTCCTTCTTTTCACACTGATGATGTTAATACTCCTCACGGTACCAGCACTAAGGCCGATGAATAGATCGAACCCAGCATTTTCTTTACGCTAGTTCCAGCTCTCAGTCTGAGTTGATATCGGAAATCTGCAGTTGTGTGTGGACTGGGAGTCTTAAGAATGTCAATTCCAGCAGTGCCGCCACGTGAAATGATTCCCAGCATAAATATTCCACTCGATGTTATCCACTGTTATGACAACAGGTTGTGTATTGTTTACATAACATGCCGCTCACATAAACCTCTGGCCATTACGGCTGGGCTTTTAAGAAATGCTAGGTAACTTTACAGACACAGACAGATTTGCTGGTTCACGGGACAAACTGTTGAAAGCATCTGTATTTTCGGTTACGTATCATACATTCAACGAGGTTTGAAAATACATCCAGCGCTTTTTTTCCCTTTACTAATCAGCGATGCCTTGGTTTCATCTAAATTATTATTGGCTGTTGGATGGCCTCATTTTAACGGCAGCTTTTTAATATACTTTGGTAGAATCAGTTCTATATAGAACCTGCTCCGCTATGTGTCAACAGAGTAACCACTATAGTGCTACGTTCATTCTGGGTGCGAGGGTGGGGGGGGGAGAGAGACTTGACACACTCCGTAACTGGTCAGTAGAGGGAATATGTGATGCAGCAGTGAATCTGTGTCCTGCGGAGCTGGAGTTATCACACTGACCAAAACGTTTCATTCCAACAGTATATCGTTGACTGTGTCACTCAAAATCATAAACACATTAAATTTGTCAGTGAGAGACAAGCCCATTGTCTGTTTTCTGTAATTAAACATCGGTTTATTCCATGGCAATTATTTCAATCTCTGTTAATATGTCTGATAATTAAAATTGTGAGAATTATAGAATACAGTTATATGTGGTACAAACTTTTAAGCCCTTCTTTCTGTTTCCCGTCTTAAGTGAAAAAAACTCGCCTTGAGGACGGACGCTAATTGCTCAATACAGGTGTTACACATTTTTCCACAATGCTCATAAACAGGCAGCTGGAAATCGTACAAAATGGACTACCGGTGACCTAACAGTCATGCCGTAAATTATGATAGATTACTAGGATAGCGCTGTTTTGTTCTGAACCTCGCGGGTGTATGGACCTGGGCGAAAGCGGCAAATGCGTATAGGCTATTAATACGAGTGCTCTCGACAATTACTCTGTGATACGTAAGTTTTTATTTAGTTTCACCCATCTCTGTTCTATTTTTGCAGTTTGAGTGTATAATGTGTTGACTGCAAAGTTTACACAACTGTACGAGGACGGATGCAGTTTCACTCCATTGTTTGAGGTGTCACCTTCAATTTAACGTAATTAACGCATAGTATTCTATTTCTGCTAGAGGACGACAGAAATACCCACTTTCGGTTATCCGCCGTCCATTTTAATTATATATGAATTATGTTTTAGCTGTGTATGCACTTAAAGCTACATAAAGAGCTACATACAATATGAGGACAAAGTAAAAAAAGATCTGTCAGATGAATATAACATTCCAAGATTTTAGCTCTGACAGGCCACTGGGTATAAAAAAAGTCGTGTCGCCCAGCAAATCAAATTTAACTCCAAACACGGGACGTTTGTTTGATATTCTCGCGTATATTTGTTGACTAGTGGATGTTTTCTTTCTTTTAGCTGATGGTTTTCTTATCAACAATACACTTTGTCATAAAGCATTAAATCGGATACCGACAACGGTCTCTTGGCGTATTTTCAAAGTTTTGCCACCAGCAAGGGAGACAAAAAACATTTCTAATCAGTCTGAGTTTCCCTAACACTTTTTGAAAATAATGGCGAAGAAAGTAATGCTGTGGAATATAATGTAAAACCGCTGGCGGCCACTCTATGTGAATATTTTCAAAGTTTTGTTACCACAAAGGAGACGAGATATCATTAATCAAACAGACTTTCCTAAACACTGTTGAAGACATTGATGAAGAAAGTAAAGCTGTCGAATGTATTGGTGATTAAGGGTCAAATCGCTGCGACGCCAACGATACGCAAGAAAACACTGCAGATGGAAACTTTGGCGCAAAGTTTAATCTCCAGGGTTGCATAGACTTGTATGCTGATGAGTATAAGAGTGTTGATAATAACAGTGCTGACGGGATCACTGCTAGGGGTAACACTACTTATATATTAATTTATTTGGTTATTAAATAATGACCTACACGATGCCGTCCATTTTTATGGGTGGAGGAAACCGGAGTGTCTCTGTTAAACCACGGACATACTTTTCCTCATGCGAGAAAAGATATGATTCCTTATTGGTGGAAAATGAGTGGCCTTCAGTGAATAGTACACTGCGCAAACCGCCACACGAGATTCATCGATCGCTTCTTGCCACCAAAGCCCTGTAAACAGCACCAACATTTACAAATTTACAAATTCCCTATCCAAGGATGGGTTTGATATCCTGCTTCGTGGTGATTGATGTTCAAGTACTTTACCGTAACTTGAACCATCCACTGACAAGTAGTGAACACACCTTGTGATTACCATCGTGATACTAACACAGATGGCAATACCTGAGTGAAACACTAATGGTACTAAAGGAAGCCAGATACAGTAATCATGATGCTGCATCAGAGCTCAGAGATCAGTTTCAAAGCGAAGACCCAGTACACCAGGAAAGAAGAGATAAGTGTTGATTAAATACGACCGGCCGATGCGAGTCGTGAAACCTGTCATCTCACCTGGTCAATGTGTACAGACCTCTAAGAGACAAAGATGAATACTTACGTTTGAAAGAGCACGTAAATTTGTCCCTTAATACGGTAAGCGAAAAAATCAATAATTCCACAATGTTACGACCCAAACTGCCTGTATTATAAAGAGATGGCTTGTTCGAAATACACGACAGTTTAGCCGCACAAAAAAGTAACCAAAACCAGCAGATTTTATTTTACAACAATTTATTAGCTTAACAAGAACAGATAATAAGACTTATACAAATATTAAAGTACTTAAGTTTAACAAGAAAGGATAGCAGTATCTATACAAATACTAAGGTACTTACGGTGTCATGTCCAAACGGACGCATATATTCCACAATATATATACCACACAGGCATAAATGCTCAGAGGCAAATTCACAAGAGGGAAAATCCACAGTATAACTGAGTGTATGACGAAATACACAAAATTCCACAGACAGGGTCCGTGTACTAATAGGCACTGTGTATACAAGAGCACAAATTAAACATACAAGTTCAGACTGAACAAGTGCTCGGTGGAGTGAGTGAGTGAGTGCTTGGGGTTTAACGTCGTACTCAACAATTTTTCAGTCATATGACGACGAAGGAATCATTAGGGTGCATGCACGTGTAATGTGCCTCCTTGTTGCAGGACGGATTTCCACCGCTCTTTTATTTAGTGCTGCATCACTGAGACGACTTACCGAAGGCAAGTAAGCCGCCCCGCCCGAGCCATTATACTGATACGGGTCAACCAGTCGTTGCACTATCCCCTTCATGCTGAACGCCAAGCGAGGAAGTTACAACTTCCTCTTTTAAAGTCTTAGGTGTGACTCGACCAAGGATTGATCCTGGATCTACCGGTCCCGAAGCGGACGCTCTACCAACTGTGCTATCCGGGCCGGTCAGTGCTCGGTGGAGATAGGATATAACAAAGCCAGAGGCTATAGAGACACCAAAATTCAGCACAAAAGGCCTACTAAAGTAATACACAGCAAAAGCATCCAAACTCTCAATAATTCTCCTTTCTTGTGGTGACGTGGTGGTGGTGGTGGTGGAGTGAGGGGATGCGGGGTTGACGTGGTGGTGGTGGTAGTGGTGGTGGGGTGGGGGGATGCGGGTTGACGTGGTGGTGGTGGTGGTGGTGGGGTGGAGGGATGCGGGGTTGACGTCGTGGTGGTGGTGGGGCGGAGGGAAGGTGGGTTGACGTGGTGGTGGTGGGGGATGTAGGGATGCGGGGTTGACGTGCTGGTGGTGGTGGTGGGGTGGGGGGATGCGGGGTTGACGTGGTGGTGGTGGTGGTGGTGGGGTGGGGGGTTGTGATATATTTGGCAAATGATTAATTTAAAACATTACATAATTGCTTCCTGACAAACTCATCCGCGCTGACTAACACACTGACTGACACACTGACTGACATATGGACTAACCCTTGCATTTTTCTAACGTAACCCTGGGTCAGTACCAGCTGATAGCTAAAGAAGGGGTGGACGGGGAGTCAATATAAATGGTACCGCAGACATGTTAAACAAATGCTTGAGTACATGTTCGGCTTAGGAATCGAAGTAATCCACAGCTACAAAACGGGGCTTGGTTGTAACCCTTATGTGTTATGAAAGCCATTTGCAAAACACACGGGCTTCTGCCATGACTCAATATTAAGTAACCTTATAATAACCAAGGCACATCTCCCAGGCACATTCCCGGTTCCACTCCGCATGAACTGGGAGATGAACTGGGTGTCTTAATATAAGTCGTACGGCACCCATGTGAAATAAACCCTTCCATGCGTGTTCAGCTCTGGAATCGATGTAATCCATGGGAACAACGGAAAGCTTCGTTGTATCGCTTATGTAACACGATATGTTATGAACGCCTTTTGCAAAACACACTGGCCTCAGCCATGGAATCAATGTTAAGTAAGCCTATAATGTCGCCCAGGCACATCGATTTCCCGGTTCGTATGATAAATGGTTATAACGTCCATATTGTTGGTACAAAAAATGTAGAAACTGCGCGAGCTTCAAGGAGACATCAAAGTCTGGAAAAGAGGGATTGTGTATATCTTTATTCAGCAAGTTTTGTATGTCATGTCTCCTGATGCTTACATGGGAAAACAGAGCTGACTAGAGACGAGGACACGTCAGTAAAGTCATGTCTCCAGATGCTTACATGGGAAATCAGAGCTGACTAAAGACGAGGACACGTCAGTAGTCATGTCTCCAGATGCTTATATGGGAAAACAGAGCTGACTAAAGAGGAGATCAGTAAAGTCATATGTATAGATACTCCCAAAAACACATACTTGTGGTAACTTTCATCACTGAGATCTATGCCTTTCCCTTACGTTATCTCATTATCTACAGGCTATACCTGTTGTTGCTTAAAATATTATGTCACTTGAAAAATTACTCCAGTACTTTGGAGGGTAATTTAGCTTATGAAAGCCGTTCTCAGGGGCAAAGGTTATTGTCGTCAAAGGAAGGATGATACCGTAGCAGAAATAAGAGTAGGACAGATGCTGGTAACACAGCCGATGGTAACACTAAGGAGGGCAAAGAAGACAAGAATAACACTGTTAGCGATAACAGTAAGGATATTCAGTGATGTAGTCACCAACAGTATAAACATTTGTGCTGAGTACGGCGTAACACCAGTCAAATATGTGAATTAATATAAACGTTTGTCCTGAGTACGGCGTAACACCAGTCAAATATGTGAACAAATATAAACGTTTGTCCTGAGTACGGCGTAACACCAGTCAAATATGTGAATAAATATAAAAGTTTGTCCTGAGTGCGGCGTAACACCAGTCAAATATGTGAATAAATATAAACGTTTGTACTGAGTACGGCGTAGCACTAGTCAAATATGTTAATAAATATAAACATTTGTGCTGAGTACGGCGTAACACCAGTCAAATATGTGAATAAATATGAAAGTTTGTCCTGAGTGCGGCGTAACACCAGTCAAATATGTGAATAAATTTAAACGTTTGTCCTGAGTGCGGCGTAGCACCAATCAAATAAATGAATAAATATAAACGTTTGTCCTGAGTGCGGCGTAACACCAGTCAAATAAGTGAATAAATATAAACGTTTGTCCTGAGTACGGCGTAACACCAATAAAATAAGTGAATAAATATAAACATTTGCATGGTGGCCGTCAGTCTAACCAACAGTAGTGTAGCAATAAGCAGTGTAACATCAAAAGTGTTACCCCAAGAAGTGCTACCGTCAACAATGTTACCACAACAGTATTACTACAAGAAGTGTTACCATTGACAGTGTTACCACCACTAGTGTGACCATCAACAGTGTTACCACCACTAGTGTGACGATCAACTGTGTTACCACCACTAGTGTTACCATCAACAGTGTTACCACCACTAGTGTTACCATCAAAAGTGTTACCACCACTTGTGTGACCATCAACAGTGTTACCACCAGAAGTCACCATCCACTGTGCAATATCAGCAGTATTTCCTCCAGCAGTGTAACCAATACGATTGTTGCCACCAGCAGTGTTACCATCAATAGTCTTACAATCAACAGTCTTACTATGAGCTGTAAACGCCAGCGGCGTTATCATCAACCATGTTACCACCAGCAGTATTACTAATATCATTTCTTTCTCGGAAAAGTCCACGGTAAATTGCCAGGGTGAATTGCCAGAGCTTTGTGAGAATATCGTCTTATGTAAACAGTACGGCTGACTCTGCCATCATAATAATAGATTGCGTTGATTCCTGAGTTAAATATGTATGTGAAGGTTCATTCACCTATGTGCCGCTGGGGACTATCTCATTCTTAACACACCCAATCCACACACAGCTGTTGAGTTTCACTTATCGTCTGATTCTAAAAGCTGACAGTAATATAAACAAAATAGTAGGTTTGGTCAATTAAGATTATTAAGATCAGTTAGTTGAAGCACACGTCATATGTTCGTAACCCGTTCGACATACACTTTGACATAACCGCAGATACGCGTATATCTATTTGATTGGTGTTTTACACCGGACTCGGCGGGCAGCATTATGGTGGGAGAAAACCGGGCAGAGCCCGGGGGAAACCCACGACCATCCGTAGGTTGCTGATGGACCCAGACACGGGAATAAAAAGCTTTCCTCTTGGGGGTGCCTGGCGAAGTTACAGGCTCTTTCTCTACCCATATTGGCGATTGCGTCGGTGCTCTCTCAGACGCTATAAAACACCGTCTATATCTCCCACATAGCCTATTAACATCGTAAATACAATGCGTACTACAGCGTTTTGTTTATATGACCCCTTAAATTTATAGTCCAAGGTGATATCTGAAAGTTATTAATAATGATATGGGTTTCACAGGAGCCCATGTGAAATAAACCGTTACAAGCATGTCCATCTCCAGAACCAGTGCAATCAAGCAGGCTTAAGCAATACAACGCAATACTCTATCACAGTCACTCCACCATGGCGGTTCAATGGTGATTGTGTCCAATCAGTCAGACACAAGCCCTAAACATTCTCATATGTCAACTTGAGCAGCCAATGCTTTTCGCACCTGCTTCCAAGCCTATCTTGTTTAGAACCATGAGTGTCCTGGGCAAAGTTTCTGAAGATCGTGGGTTAAGTCAAAGAAAGTAAAGAAATGACAGGTTTAAGAACTAAATGTTTCACTCCCACGTTATGGACCCAACCTTTGAGGTGACAGCTTTGCAGATTGTTTGCAGGAATGTACAATTAAGTGACGAAACCTAAGTTCCTTTTTTTCATTAGATAATTAACAATTATTCATCCTCGCTTAATTCAGCCATTAAACCAGTATCCCGCCTTTCGTGGCAAACTGTTATCTCAGAACTCTCTAGCAATCGCACCGGTACACTGCATGGTCCTTTACTTTAGTATTTATCACCCCACTAGCCCCGTGGCCTGATGTAGAAGCTATCACATTATCAATTCATAGTCTGTCTTCGGAGTATGACATCAATACTTCATTTGCTACCTTTAATATTAAGTGAATGTGTTGCCAGAGAAGACCTGTATGTAAAGTACTCGTCCGGCGTGCTAATGAATACTAAGTCACAATATTACCATCATTCAGCATGCTTTGAATGCCTGTGTCTTGGCATCGTGTTTTAGCCTACTGGATATGCCCAGACTGAAGTACCGATTTTAGTCCCACCTTCATCAGCTTAAACACTTTATTACCTATGCCCATTAAAGGACCCCTCTGTAGTTCCGGGATGTGCGAGGATTTTCTGATCCACATCATAACGTACCTACAAAATATTCTACAGGTTAAGGCCAAGAGACGGAGGTTAAACAGAACGAATTCGATGGATTTTAAAAAGAATCTTGTCATTCAGGATTACAGAATTTATCTCGGCTAATTTTTAGCAAAAACTTTTCGTTCTTATTTTAACATTTTACGCTTCTTCGTCCTTTTCTGAACCAAAAGGCACACAATGATCCTACCATTGCCGCGGCGACATTTCCAATGACTGTAATATAATACGATAAAGTCTGGAGACAGGGAGAAAAACACGCTCTACTGACAGGACGAAACCCACACCATTTTATTGATTCTGTTATATTGCATTACTGTCTGATTATGTACTGACACGGTTTATTCCAGACGGTGTAAAATGTCATAACGTCTTCTACTCGGTCGTGTTGCACACATCAGTTGATTACCACTTCTAAATTGAATTTCATTTTGCTTTAGTCCTTTTTTTATAGTCAGTATTTACTAGAAAAGATAACCATTAAACTAAGAAGTAACACGAAAAACTAAATACACAGTTGTCAAGCACAGCAATCCTTGAGATCGGCGCTGGTAATAGCAATGATAACTACCGAAAATGGAGAAAAAAAGGCGAAAAAAAGAAAAGTAATGTCTTGGGTTTGAACCTGAGACTGCCAATAATCATGTATATTGGGTCTAGTACTATAGGCCCGAATGGAGATTATGTGACTTTGATCTCCTGCTCCTAGCCGAGAACAAAACGCAGAAAGATTACTCTGTTGCACTCTCGATGTCCGTTTCCATTGTATGCAGCAGTAACAAGTTTCATGCAGTCTTCAGTCCTATTTTCACTTGCCAGCATAGGCTTAATTTACACGCAGAAAGAACTGAAATTTAGAAGTTTTATTGGGACCCAGCTATTGGGACATGTGCTAAATTTGAATCAGAGACTCTGTGCGGGAGTTCAAGAGAAGCAGATTCTCAACGTGTGACATAGAACGACATATTTTTGACATGCTTGATGGTATTTTGTGGAGAGGGCGAAAGTATATTTTCGTAAATATCACTCTAAGCATTGAAATCCGTTGAGCAGCAATGTAAGAAACTAAATTAATTCTGTTCCGAACACCCTTATGTGCATTAAGCACTGTATAAAGTTCTAAAGAAGTCGGCCATTTTGCTGATGTCCTGTGATATGTTTTGATCCATTTACGAGATGTATATCTTTTACAGCTGAGAGTTGGACTTCACTTAAATCTTTACTGCCACTGTTTTATGAATTACACCGGGGTAATTTTTGACGAAACGCCGAAGAAACGCTAAAAAAGTAGCTGTAAATAGCTCCAGATAGTATACAGTTATTTAGATAGTGGAAAAATGCCCTGTTCACTTAACGAATATTAAACTATCTTAAAGCAGGATCTTAAACTTTACACAAGTTTTGTTCATAAGGATAGTACATTGAAGCGTGTAAGGGCAGACAACTTAGTTATCGGTGCACTAACGTGGCCTTAAAAAATGTAAAAAAAATTCGCACTTTTAAGAAAAATAAACATAGAAAAAATAAGAACCATTTTGTAGTTCAGGCTGATAGACTGGGCACAAACGCCATCCAACAGTCAGCTGGGATGTAACTTGCAAGAGTTTTAATAGAATGTCGCGCGGTATTATGGATACACCAAGGCTTGCTCCCATGGCAGTGGATTACGTCTATGTTTTGTTTAGGTGTCTGTATATTAAATGTTATGCCAATACAGCATTATGAGTAACTCTAAATCAGTGACCTACATGTACTTCGTATTGTAATTAACATCACTGCATTTTTTTTTTTACCGAATTCTACCGGATTATTGCGATGAAATAATTCCCTAATACTTGTACATGTCAGACTGGTATAACGGCCTATCCCGACCAGACTTCCAAGATAACCACAGATAGCAGTTATACGGGAATTAAAGGTCCCTCCCCACCCCTCATGTTTTCCACGCATCACAAGCCAGGCCGAATTATTGGCTTTTTCTCTACCCTTGCTGGAGGCAGTACACAGGCTCTGTTAAACGTAAGTATAGTGTTCTGTATCCTAAGATTTATTCACATCAATCTGCTAATATACAAATTTTCACTGCTGTCAATGGCGGGTTGGATTTATTCAACTCTTTATTCTTCATTACAGCTTCTTTGAATGGACACTTATTCCTGATTTTCAATCAGAAGATGGAGGTGGTTTTCGCCTCCCTCCTCCCACCCTAATGCTGGTTGCCGTGGTATAGGTGAAATATGCTTCCATACGGTATAAAACACGAATGGAAACAGTAAATTAATATTACTGATTGGATGAATAATGTTAAATATGCGTAAAACAAAAAGATCTAAGTCTCGGCAGGAATGAAAACACGATTAAAGAGTGTATTCAATAATATAATAATCAGTAGTGATATCTGTGTTACCATCAGCAGTCTTATCTGTGCTACCATCAGCTGTCTTAGCTGTGTTACCACCAGTAGTGATAACTGTGTTACCATCAGTACTGTTACCTGTGTTACCATCAGAAGTGTTATCTGTGTTGTCACTGTCAGCCTTATCTGTGTTAACCATCAGCTGTGATATCTGCTACCCTCAGCACTGATATCTATGTTGTCATCAGCAGTGTTATCTATTACCACCAGCAGTGTTATCTGTGTTACCACCATATCAATACCATTCCTGTAACAGTGTGGCCAACATCAGAATTTTCAGTATCAGTATAGCTCACATTTCTTCATTGGCATGTACTCATATGTGGGCCATTATGGTGGAAAATCGAGATTACGCTAATTTTGAAATACACACAGCCTACAGTCAGTCATGATGTAGACAAAATCAGTAAATCGTTGTGTAACGAGGGTAGACACAACACTCTTTTCACCGTCAAACACCTCTGCGATCTCTGTAGGAACCTTGCTATAATAATGCACTTTAAATAGTGTTTACTTAAGCTACTTCACTTTCTTCTCATGCAGAGAGCAGGGTGATTTGCAAGAGCTTTAATAGAATAATATTTTATATAAGTGATATTAAGTCCAGCTCATGCTGGCTTCCTCTCCGGCCGTACGTGGGAAGGTCTTGCAGCAACCTGCGGATGGTCGTGCGTGTCCCCCGAGCTCTGCCCGGTTTCCACCCACCATAATGCTGGCCACCGTCGTATAATTCTTGAGTACGGCGTAAAACACCAATCAAATAAATAAATAAATACATAAGTGATGCAGCTAGGCCTGCTGTTATCATAGTGGATTGCATCGATTCCTGACTAGAACATGTCTGCAAGGGCTTACTTTACCTCCATGTCATTCTTAAAACTCCCAGTCCACAGACAGCTGCTGATTTCAGATATCAGTAGAGACAAAGAGCTGAGGGTCTTGTAAACAAAATACTGGGGTTGGAACGTTGTTAAGTCACAGTTCTGCTCATTAGTATGGTTAGAAAACAAATGTGTAATTATTAAAATCAGTTAGGTGCTACATACGTCACAAGTGGCTAACGTTTGTCTTGACAGCACTTCCAAGAGAGAAACCTAGCGGAATTATTGGCTTTCTACCCATACTGGAGAGAAGTTCAATCTCTCTCAGACATAAATACTGTTCTTTGTCTCCCCAATGTCTACAAATATCGATCGACTTGGATAAAAGTGGCCACTGCCCTCACTGATATGGAAATTGGTTGTACTTAATCAACACGTCATTCTTAATTTCTGAATATTTGAAGAGAAGCCGATTACTGAGACTTGATACATGTTGTCTACCCCCGTGTCAACTAGCAAGGCACAGGGGATTGAAGCACGAGTGAGTGTCATTCCGCAGTGTAACCAGTGGTATTGTTGTTACCATCAGAAACGTTGCCATCAACAGTGTTACCAACAGCCGTATTTTGTTTAGAATTATAGATATTAGAGAATCACAGGAGTGTTAATTTCGCCAGTGATATCATCAGCAGTGTTTTCCTATGCAGTAGTTCCTTCAGCTGTGTGAAACGAGAGCTCACATTTCATCACTAAAAGCTACACGCAGACATTGGTAAAGGGTATATATGTCACTCGCTTATAAAGCTTCACCAAGTATTTCCCACACTATTGCCTTTCAGTCACTGAGGCACGCATAGTCATCACCATAGTCAAGGGATTTCTAAACTTGAACATTGACGTAGTACTTTCTGCAAGGATTTTCACGCCGTATATACGACATATACGTATTTATCAAATAAACCGCTGCAACAGGTTCCACTGAATGAAGGATTAACTTAAGGTGCGTTAAGAAACAGCTGCTCACCTTGACCGATAAGAATATTCCAGACTGTTGCCAGACTGGCTGAAAGCAAACGCAGTCCGACATTCAGTCATGGTCATAATGAGAAAAAACACACTTTTTAGCGTTTTAAAGATCCTGGATGCCTCTTTGAATCTTGCTATAATAATGGACTTTAAACGGCAGAACAGATGTTTACTACTGTATATTTCGCGCAAGGCAGCACAGGCAAATCGACGTGCGTTGGAGAGATTATTTTACAAAACGTCTTAAAATCAATGTTTTTTTTTCAGAATTTGGAGATAAGAATGCGTTATATAAGTGATACAGCTAAGCCTACTGTGATAACAGTCAACACATCGATTCCTGAGCTGAACATATATGAAGGATTTATTTCGCATGGTGGCGCTAAGAGCCATTTAATTCCTAAGACTCAAAGCCCACACACAGCTGCTGATTTCAGATCTCAGCTGAGACTAAGTTTGGAGAGGAAGATGAGGGGTTTGGGGGTTCGGGGTGAGTCGTGTAAACAAAATGCTGAGCTTGGTCCATTCATCAGTCTAAGTGCTGCTCATCAATATGATGAGAAAACAAATACATAGTTATTAAAATTAATTAGTTGCCACACACGTGGCAAACTGGTAACTTTGTGCAGCCAGAACTTCCATCAGAAGGCTTCTCCGGAGGTGAAAGCGTTGGGGGAATTATTGGCTTTTTCACATCCCATATTGGAGACAGTAACAATAGTGGTTTATTCTAACAGTTCACATAGGCGTTTGAAAAACAGCAACCCAAATAAAATCCTTTTATCACATTGACTTAGGCAGACTTACGTACAAAAAGCCTGACAAAAAATCTTTCATTTTAATGGAAGAAAATTACACCCATCTCAGGAGCAAGACATTTACCCATTTGCGCCGGAAAATCTGTATTACATTTCATTTTACTGATGTGACCTGGTATCTTGTCTGCTCTGTATTCCCCAGACTCCAAAAGCCCGGCATAAACCTGTCAGAACCTTTAGCTGTGTCCTGTCATAATACAGATTTACAGATAGTCTGCACGGACATAGCCTGCCTGTGTGAGGATGTATATCCAGGTCTTAGGGGAGGATGTCATGGTGTGTTATACCTTAGAAAGCATGTCTGCTCTCACTGATGTGTCCGTTATGTTAGCCATACATTGCTCTAAAACAAGAAAACTTCAAAGCTGGTGCAGAATCTGAGTTCATGGTTTTCTGCCAAGAGACATGTTTCACATAGATCGTGGTGCATGGTTCTGGGAAATACTGGACTCCACCAGTTAATGAGATAGATTTTGATGACATTACCATGAAATAACCTCCACATACACGACAGACTGGTATAACGACAGAAACCACACACTGCACTTACACGGCAATGAGAGGTTTCTTCACCTCCTCCACAAGAGACTGGTCTGAATTATTGCCTTTTTATCTACCCATACTGTAGATAACAGACGATCTGTAAAACGTAAATACCTATCTCCCAGACTTATATACATACATCCATCGGTTGGGATAAAAATGATCACGATTTTCATTGATGGATTGCACTTCATTGGCGCTTTCTTTTTCGAATTTTCCTCGGCCAAGAGAAACGAGAGTGGCAGATCAGACTTACCCTTACCAGTGATACACGTACCATCAGCGGTGATGCACATACCCTTACCTGTGATGCACTTACCATCAGGAACGGCTGTTGCCAAACTCAGAAGTTTGAACAGTATTAAATGCATTTGCTTATTAACATATGTTTTATATTTCAGTGTTGGTATGCCGCTTTTCATATCAGTAAAGTTTTGTCATAGGTGTACACGAGAGATGACACATAATCAACTTCCACGACAACCCTGATCTCATGAGCCATACAGCAAATTTCTTCTGGATGATCTCCTGCTTATTTGCGGAAATGAGTCTTAGTTGTCAAACCTATACCTATCTCACTCCTCACCAGTCATACTATGTCTGCATGTAAAATGGACAAGGTCTATCCAGCCTTGATCTTACTGACGTGTCCTTCTATCTAGTCAGTATCAAGCTTGATAATACAAAATTGTTTTCTGGATACATGGAAAAGAAGGCCTGTGCGAGGATATATACAGTGTATGTGTTCAGCATCTTAGGGTCAGGTACGCTTCACTGAGCTTGACACACAGGTGATAGTCGTACTCATGACTTTTCAGCTTAATCGCTGGCGGGTAGGTGTACACGTATGGGTTGAGAAAATCGGAATACAGGAGTCAATCACCGGCCTTCGTCAATTCCCTGATCGCACCGGGAATCCAAGATACTCATTACTATGATGATGAGAAGAGTATTGTATACTGAAAGCAGGATCAATTCAAGGTGCATTGAGAACAAAGCCGCTAATATTAACTGATGGGAAAGTCCCTTTCTGGTGACTGACTGCATAAAAAGTATCATCCAAGAGATCATCTCATAATGCAGATCAAATCAGTACAGCCTTGTGAGATGAAGTCAGATGTGATTTTCATTGTCAAAACACCTTGGATGTCATAATAGTGGGAGTTAAACGGCAATAGAGACGTCACATTTTTCCACTGCTAAAATCAGTGAACCTGAACATATATACGTAAGTGTTTATTTCACATGGGTAACGCTAAGGGCTATGCCATTCTTAAGCTTCATACTCCATACACATCTGCTGATTTACAATATCATCAGAGAGCAAGATTTGGGGATCAAGTAAGCAGAATGATGGAGCTATCAATCAAACTGCTGGTCAACAGTATCATCAGAAACAAATGTGTAATCAGTTAGTTGTTACATATGTCACAACTGGGTAAGGTTTGTGTAGATAGCATTGCCAAGATTACAACTGACAAGAGTTACACAAGAAGAGAATGGTCCACAGAGAGAGAAGCTGAGAGGAATTGTTGGCTCTCTACCCACATTGGAATTTAGATGCTCTGTCAGATATAAATACTGTTCTTTGTCTCCCAGACGTCTACACACATCGATCGCCATGGATGAAAGGATCCAATGACCAGTTGTATTTAACCAACACTTTTTTAATCTGAGTCTTTGACAAGACGCTGATTACTTAGAATTGATACATGCTGTCCGCTGTCCGTCAAGTAACAAGACCTACCCTGCAATTTAGGACACGCTGGAGTGAAAGGAGTGAGGCGATAGAGAGTGTACTGTTGTGTAATTGTCAGATTTGTCATCTGTGTTACCATCAACAGATTTATCTGTGTTACCATCAGCAGAGTTGTCTGTGTTACCATCAGCAGCGTAATCTGTTACCATCAGCTGTGTGATATGTATTACCATCATCAGTGTCATCTGTGTTACCATCAGCAGTGTCATCTGTGTTACTATGACAGTATCATCTGTGTTACCATCAGCAGTGTCATCTGTGTTACCATCAGCAGTTTTACCAGTGGCAGTGTAAGCTGTGTTATTATTTGCAATGTGTTTCCATTGACAGGGTTATTCGCATTACCATCGGTAGCAATGCGAACTGAAGTGTTGCCTCAGCATTCTATATTGGAGAATCCACTGTTCTTATTTGTTTGTCCTTCTTAAACGTTTTGTAGTAATGTAACAATTATCAATTCTCTGTTAACAATGCCAATGACCCACAACACACCATTTGGGCACAAATAATGTACTTCCTAAAACCATAGCTCATAAGATGGCTTATAGATACTGTAAAAATGACTAGGTGCCAAGATAAAGCCACATTTTTATATGATCACTATTATTAATTGGTTTTATTAAAATAACACAGAATATGTATTATGAAATCCATGTTTTTTGGTTACGTTCTTATTTCCTGTTCTTGTATTCTTCAGTGTGTAAAGTATGATTCAATAACTATTGTCCAGTTGTTTATGTGTTTCGAATGTAAATGTTCAAAATTGTGTACAGATGAAAACTGTACCAAAATGTAGAAATTTGCCGAGCAAATTCTTCCAGTTACAGGAATATATTATATGGCATACGTCATAGCATGTACACATTTTGCCTTGACTTAACCTTTACATTTCTCCGAATATTGTTCTATTAAAAGTGTATCATTAATTAAACGGAACATGCGGTGAAAGGTGACATTACCTGTGGGAAGCCTGATTGTAACCTGGGTGACAGAGAGAACGGTAACCCTTAGAGGCTAGTACCCAAGGGGATGACACACCCGAACCTGTCTGAGACACACCAAGATAGACACTCCAGTGAGGGAACGCGACAACCCAGAGATTGTGTCATTGTCAACACAAAAATCGTTTGAAAGGGCACGCGTTCTGAGGAAAGTCATTCTGTTCTTCGACTGATTGGAAACCCTGTGTTGTTTAGATAAGTGACGCAGACATGGTTCAATAGACTATTGTGTGTTAATTGTGCACGGAGTGTAATTATTGCTCTTATTATCATGCAACCGTTTACCTCCATGTATCAGTGTCTATTGTATTTCTGTAACCTTAAATGATGAGTGATTTTATATTACAATAAGATTCTGTTGCCCGGTTGATTGGAAGCCGTGTGTTGTTTAGTATTTCCAGACCATGATAAAAATCGACTAGGAATTTTAGAAAAAGACCTAACAAGCAACATAACAAATCAAACAATTAAGCAGCATAAGCAAATGCCCGATAAAGGGAGAGAGAACATCATTTTCACTGTCAAAACATTTTGGCTGCCTGATGGAAACTTGCTAAAATCATGTATTTCAAACGGCAGTACAGACGTTTACAAGCGTTTATCGCGCAAATCAGCACTGGGAAATGATGTTCTTTGGCGTTTGTTTTACAAAGTTTCTTAACATTTTTCCCAGGCAATTCCCAAAGTGATTTTCTAGAGATTTAATAGAATATTGTGTTATATTAGGGATAGAGCTAAACCTGCAGACGTAATAGTGGACAACATCAAATCCTAACTTGAATATGTATGCAAGGACTTATCTCACATGGGTGATGCGAAAGGTCCCTGCTATTATTAAATGTCCCAGCCCAGGGTTAGCTGCTGATTTCAGATATGAGCTGACACTAATAGTTGTAAACAAAATGTTGGAGTTGGTCCATTTATCAATCAAAGTGTTGCTCATCAACATGAGTAGAAAACAAATGTGTAACTACTAGCATCAGTTGGTTGCCATATACGTCACAATAAAGTAACCTTTGTGGCAACAGCACTGCCAAGATTTCCACCGACATGAATTACACGGGAACAGAATATCCCATTCAGAGAGAGTAGTGGAACCATTGGCCTTCTACCCATATTGCAGAAAAGTTCGATCTCTGTTAAGGGGTAAGTACTATTCTTTGACTCGTCTACACACATCGATCAACGTGGATAAAAGGATCCACCGCTCGCAATGCCCGGTTGTATTTAATCAACGCGTCATTCTTAATTACTGAATCTTCAAGTCACAAGGAAGTGAAGCCAGGGTGAGTGGGTGAGTGTACCCGGTAGTGTAACCATCAGCAGTACAATCTGTTGATTCCTATCTGTGTTATCACCAGCACTCTTATTTGTGTTATCATCAGCACTCTTATCTGTCTTATCAGTAACACAGTTATCTGTGTTATCATCAGTTGTCTAACTTGTGTTATCATCAGCACTCTTATCTGTATTATCACCAGCACTCTTATTTGTGTTATCATCAGCACTCTTGTCTGTCTTATCATTAACAGAGTTATCTGTGTTATCACCAGTTGTCTAATTTGTGTTATCATCAGTAGTCTTATCTGTGTTATCATCAGCAGTCTTATCTGTTATCATCAGCAGTCTTATCTGTGTTATCATCAGTACTCTTATCTATGCTGTCATCAGAAGCCTTATTTGTGCTATCATCAGCAGCCTTACTTGTGTTATCATCAGCAGCCTTACTCGTGTTATCATCAGCAGTCTTATCTGTGTTATCATCAGTAGTCTTATCTGTGCTGTCATCAGCAGCCTTACCTGTGTTATCATCAGCAGCCTTACTTGTGTTATCATCAGCAGCCTTACTTGTGTTATCATCAGCAGTCTTATCTGTGTTTTCATCAGTAGTCTTATCTGTGTTATCATCAGCAGTCTTGTCTGTGTTATCATCAACAAACTTATCTGTATTGTCATCAGCAGTATTATCCGTGTTATCAGTATTTTCCTCCGTCTTAAGAAACAAGACAAACACAACAGTGTGATTCTTACCAGTTAAACAATCATCAATGCTTCCCTTTGATGTCGTCGTCGTCACTAATTTTTCCTGGAGGTCTTCCTTTGACAACCATGTCTGTAATGCAAAGGAACAAGGTATGAGGTCTACCACCTGTAGACCTTACTCACGACTCCTCGTATCTCCTTGCATGGAAAAAGACTTTGTCTATGCAAGGATATATATAAGATCAGGAGGTCAAGGTGTGCTACACTCTCCAATAGCGCAAGACAAGAAAACTTCAAACTTTGCTGAGAAACTAAATCTATGGCTTTCTGTCAAGAGTCGTGTTCTATACACTCTATTCTACATGGGTACATGCATACACCAGAGGCTTGTCTCGGCAACACTTCAGTTTGCATTTGTTCGCATTTTAATCAGCATAAATAATCAAACATGTGTTGTGGTAGTTCATTGTTATACAATTGATACATGTGGATTGTGACTTTCCGTGAGAAGTCTGTTGTTTCTCAGACTTATTAATTATTTATATGGCTATTTAGTGGATGCTAGTCTTTTGTGTTGCCACCGCCGGTTGGATGTACGTCTATGGATGGCGAGAATCGGAGTATCAAGAGTCAATCACCGGCCCTCGCCAGATACCTGATCGCACCAGGGAACTATGGTAATCATTAGACTGTCTCTGAGAGAAGCAGGTTCCACTGGCTATAGGATTAATTTAAGGTGCATACGGAAAAGCTTCTCATCTTGAGCGATGAAAATGAGTGATGCCTGACTGACTGGCACCAAACGCCATCCAACAGTCAATCATAGTGTAGAACAAATCGATACATCTTTATCTAATGCAGGGCGACACAACACCCCTTTTCATCGTCAAAATCATCTAGCATGTCGGTTGGAAACTTGCTGTAATAATGGATTTTAAACGGCAATACAGACATTTAAAAAAAGTTGTTTTTTTCACAAAGCAGCACCGGAGAATCGATGCGCTGTAGCGGTATTGTTTTACAAAACTACTTAACATTCCTTTCCAGGCAATTCCCAAAGTGATTTTCCAGAGCTTTAACAGAATATTGTTCCATATAAAGGATACCTCTGAGCCTGCTGCTGTAATGTTGGATTACATCGATTCTCCACTTGAATACATTTGGAGGATTACTTCACAGGCGCGACGCTAAAGGCCATTCCATTCTTAAGGCTCCCAGTCCTTACACATCTGCTGAGTTAAGATATCGACTGAGGCTAAGAATTGAGGGTCGTGTACACAAAATGCTAAGGTTGGTCTTTTCATCAATCAAAGTTTTGCTAAAACAATATGTCGGCATAGACGTCACATCAGCCTTTTGCCAATAGCGCTTCCACCAGAAGGCTCTCCCTCAGGGAGAAACCCAGGAGGAATTATGGGCCCTTTCTCTTCTGGGACACACAGTACAGATGTTCTATACATGTTGCCCACTGACTTATCTGTGTTTTCCTATGTCATTATCTGTAGACTTGACCTTACTGGCGTTTCCTCGTGTCTATTCTACTCCGTCTTCCTAGGTCATTATCTGTAGTCTTGACCTTACTGACGTTTCCTCTTGTCTATTCTGCTGTCTTTTCTAATGCCATTATCTGCAAACTTGACCTTACTGAAGTGACCTCATGTCTTGGCTGCTCTGTTTTTCCATGTCATGATCTGTAGACTTGACCTTACTGACTTGTCCTCCTGTCTATTCTGCTCTCTTTGCCTATGTCATGTCAGACTTGCCCTTACTGACGTGTCCTCATGTTTGGCTGTTCTGTTTTCCCATGCCATGATCTGCAGACTTCTTGTCCTCTTGTCTAGACTGCTCTGTCTTCCTGTGTCATTGTCTGCAGACTTGACCTTACTGACGTTTCCTAATGTGTCTATTCTGCTCTCTTTTCCTATGTCATGGTCTGCAGACTTGACCTTACTGACTTGTCCTCTTGTCTAGACTGCTCTGTCTTCCTGTGTCATTGTCTGCAGACTTGACCTTACTGACGTTTCCTAATGTGTCTATTCTGCTCTCTTTTCCTATGTCATGGTCTGCAGACTTGACCTTACTGACTTGTCCTCTTGTCTAGACTGCTCTGTCTTCCTGTGTCATTGTCTGCAGACTTGACCTTACTGACGTTTCCTAATGTGTCTATTCTGCTCTCTTTTCCTATGTCATGGTCTGCAGACTTGACCTTACTGACTTGTCCTCTTGTCTAGACTGCTCTGTCTTCCTGTGTCATTATCTGCAGACTTGACCTTACTGACGTTTCCTAATGTGTCTATTCTGCTCTCTTTTCCTATGTCATGGTCTGCAGACTTGACCTTACTAACTTGTCCTCGTGTCTATTCTGCTTTGTCTTCCAATGTCAGTATCTGCAGACTTGACCTTACTGGCGTGTCTTCATGTCTAGGCTACTCTGCTTTCCCATGTCAGTATCTGCATCTTACTGATGTGTCATCGTATCTCGTGTGCTCTGTTTCCCCGGTGTCAAGCATCTGTCAGAGCCTTCAGTTGTGCCGTATAACAATACTGATTTACAGTTAGTCTACAGGGACATAACTGTCTGTGTGAGGAGGTATATCAGTATGTGAGATGACGCTGTCAAGCTGTGTTTACGCGTCGTCATCTATAGGAGACACACGGGACTCTCAAGTCGACAGACAGGTAGACAGATAGCTACAGAATCAGTGAAAAGTTCTGGTTCCCTATTGATATAACTGACACTCTAGTCATCTGTAGCTCTCTTCTGTCAAACAGATACACTCAAGTATTAGCTCACATTTCGTCATGGAAAACTCCATACATGTTTATACATGCCCTGTGGTTTACCAGTATACTTTAGAAGCTTGACTTTTTGTCTCTTGTACAAACGAGGTAGGCCTAATAACTGACACCCAGCCATGGACGGGTATTGTTCCACACTCCACCCGCCTTCAGTGTTGTTGGGGCGTTGATGACAAAAAACTGTAGCCAAACGGTGTCCTTATCCAGACAGTTTGCGGGAGATCGCTTCTCATTCACCACCTTGGCATCAATCAGCAGCTCGCTTTTTAACCTCTGAATCACATGCGGGAATTCACCTGACAATATCCAAGTGTCGATGTAACAGTTTTAATTTGAACTAAGCCGCTCTATCACTCCAGTGATCTGTCCTTCCGACACATTTTTGAGGTCATTTTTTTGTCTTTTATTACGAGCATCGTATCTTAGACAATGGGCAATTGACTTAACTAAGATCCTGAGTGTAAGAGGACATGGAATATTTGATTAATGTGGTGGGTATAATGGATTTGCACTTGTTCCATATTGCCAACTATTTTTTTGCTGGATTTAACAGAGTATAGAAATCATCCTGGTGTTCTGTAGCCTCTGACATGCTAACGACAAACCTACAATACAACAGGACAAAACGTGCAAACTACTCCAACCTGCTAAAACAGATAAAATATTCACAAGAGTTTGGGCAACTCAGATTGATTAATGACGTGATCACAAATGCAACGAACATATCCCTACCACATTAGGCAGCTGTGGGCTGCTGGGTTCAAGACTTAGGAATAAACTGCATGCTAATGATTAAGTCATAAAGGTTGGGGGGGGGGGGAGGGAAGAGGCAAATAATTACCAACCATAACTATGTGACGCAGTTCCATGTCCCGCATATAAACACATGTTGAATTTGAATTAGTTTACGGGCTTTCCAAAATATTCAAAACATTGGGACGAAATATACAAAATGGTGCTACAAAGTATACAAAATGCAAATATACACAGGGTGGAAATTAAATCATCCTGTTCTCCAACACCTTTGCTGGAGACGCGGAGACGTGGAGACAAGGAGACGTGGAGACCCGGAGACGCGGAGGCGTGGACACGGGAGACGTGTATGCGTGGACACGTGGAGACGTGGAGACGCGGAGGCGTGGACACGTGGAGACGCGGAGACCCGGAGACGTGGAGACGTGGAGACGCGGAGGCGTGGACACGTGGAGACGTGGAGGCGTGCATGTGTGTACACGTGGAGACGTGGAGACGTGGAGACGCGGAGACGTGGAAACGCGGAGGCGTGGAGACGTGGAGACGTGGAAACGTGGCCTCTTTCAATTCAGCCAATCGACTACAAGTGATTACAGCAGCACTGGTAAATGATGCATAAAGCTATATTTTTGGTAAATTGTTTTATATTTAGCAAAGGGTATGTAACAACCTGCGGATCACCGTTGGCGACCCCCCAGATCTGGGTTTCCTGTCACCATAATGCTCGCTGTTATGGTTCATGTAAAATATTCTTGTGTATGATCTCGAACACAAATGTACAGCCGTCACTGAAGGTACGTTGGAGACACCAGACATGACTTCCATTATACTGACACCGGGCCAACCAGTCCTGTTCCCTTGTTCTAACTCCTCAGGGTTGAGCGCTAAACGAGACAGTAACCATGTCTTTGCTGTAACCCCACCCGGTTTTGATCCCGGGTCTCCTGACTTCGAGGTGGACGCTGTATCAGGACACCGATGCGGTCAACTAATAAATAAAGTATACATAATAATGTCCATATATTGATCAGCTTTGATTCTTATTATTTATTTATTTCATTGGTGTTTTGAAACGCCGTACTCAAGAATATTTCACTTATAGGACGGCGGCCAGCATTATGGTGGGGGGAAACCGGGCAGAGCCCGTTGAAAACCCACGACTATCCGCAGGTTGCTGACAGACCTTCCCACGTACAGCCGGAGAGGAAGCCAGCATGAGCTGGACTTGAACTCACGGCGACCGCATTGGTGAGAGGCTCCTGGGTCAATAAGCTGCGCTAGCGCGCTAACCGACTGAGAGCGTTGATTCTGCAATCAAAGCCAGCAACAACATTCGTTGTCATCTCCTCGCCGTGACTCTTCCAAAATTCTTTGTTCGTATAAACATGCAGAAAAATGAGGAAAATCCTGAGACATATTTCATCTAAAGAGAGAACTATGGACAGTTTCACATCACGTACGGCAAACCCACTGCTCTCTTCCTTGTTTTTACACCACTGCTTCCACAATTTGTACAGAGGTCTTGGACAACGCCAAAGTCACTGGTGTCACGCTGATCACGCAGGAAGTCGTGCTAGACAACATTACCACTTTGTCTCAAGCTTTTTATATCCGTTTTACACTTGAATTCGTAATAATACTAAATGTCATATTATATAAGTTATTAGTATACAGTTAATCCTACTGCTGTAATAGTAAATATAGCTTACATCGATTTCTGAGCTGAATATACATGCAAAGATTTATTCCCATTGGTGACGCTAAGAGCCATACTTTATTAAGACTCATAGTCCACAGCCAGCTGGTCCTTTCAGATATCAGCTGAGACTAGGAGTTAGACTGTCATGTAAACAAAATGTTGGGTTTGGTCCATTCATCAACCAAAGTGCTGCTCTTCAATAGGATTAGAAAACAAATATGTAATTATTAAAATCAGTAAGATGGAACAAGCTGGTAACCTTTGTACCGACAGCACTGCCAAGACTGACACAGACAAGAGTTACACAGAAACAGAATGGTGCAATCAGGGAGAATCCTGGTGGAATCATTGACTCTCTACTCTCATTGGATAATTTTCATCTCTGTCAGACATAAATAGTGTTCTTTGCCTCCCAAACGTCTACACACATCGATCGATAAAAGGATCCACGACTCTACATTGCCCGGTTGTGTTTAATGAAAACGTCATTCTTAATTACTGAAATGCGTGGCGTCCACTCTGTGACCAATAAATACAGGAGAGTGAAGGGATAATAAGTGTGTTCTTTCTGTAACTTATATCAATGTTTGCCATCATCAGCAATACAAATTGAAATGCACCATCAGAAATGTTACCATCAGAGGTGTTTTATCTCTGTTGCCATCAACAGTATTCTCTGTATCACCATCAACATCAAAATGAAGTGAAGTCTTACCATCAGAAGTGTTGCCATCAAAAGTGTGACAAACAGCCGTCAGCAGTGTTGTCATCAGCAGTGTTGTCATCAGCAGTGTTGTCATCAGCAGTGTTATCTGTGTTGCCATCAGCAGTGTTATCTGTGTTACCATCAGCACCTGTATGAATTGAAGTGCTACCATCAGCATCAGCAGTGTTGCCATCAACAGCGTTATCTGTGTCATCATCAACAGCAATATGAATTGAAGTCTCAGAAACGTTGCTACCAATAGTGTTAACAGCCGTATTTAACTTAGAAGTACGAATCTAAAGTAACACACCAGTGTTGTATGAGTAATAACATCAGCAGTGTTTTCCTTTGCTGTAGTTCCCTCAGCTGTGTGAAACGAGAGCTCACACTTCATCCCTGAAGGCTACATAAAGATGTCGGTGTGGAGGTTAGATGACAGTCACGAGGTGATGAAGCGCTAACACACCGTTTTTTTTATAATACATGCTTGACTTTCAGTCGCGGAGGCGCTGGTTTAACCACTGTCACGGAGAAGGGATTTTCTACTTGCACAGTAACGAAATATTTTCTGTAATAATAAACCCTTCCAAATTACATTTAAGTGCATCAAGACAAAGCTGCTCACATTAACCGATGAGAAAGTCCAACTGGTACCTGACTTACTGGGAAGATACGCCATCAAGTAGTGAACCCTTGTCCACAAGAAGGTAGAGGGACTTTTCAACGTAAAAAACAATAATTAGCATGTTTGTTGGAACCTTGCTATAATAATAGATATTAAACGGCAATTTAAACGTTACCATGCGTTTATCGCGCACAGCTCCACAGGGAAATCGATATGCTTTGGTCGCATTGTCTTGCAAAAGCTACTTAACGTTTCTTCCCGGTTGATTCTCAGAGTGCTTTAACAGAATATTGTGCTATGTCATGGATACAGTCACGCCTAATGCTATAATAGTGGATTACATCGATTCCTGGCTGGATTATAGTGGAAATGCTATATTGCACAAGGGAAACGCTAAGGACCATACCATTCCTTAGGCTCTCGGTCCACACACAGCCGCCCGACTTTATACATCAGCTGAGACTAAGCGTTAGGTCGGGAGGGAGGGTGAGTGGTTGATAATGTAAACAAAATGTTGCGTTTGTCCATTCATCAATCAAAGTGTTGCTAAAATGATATGTAGTCGCTACATACGTTACAAATTTATCAGCTTTTTGCCAACAGAGCTTCCAAAAGAAGGCTCCTCTTTAGGAAGAAACCCTGGAGGAATTATTGGCTACTCCTCTTCAGTAACACGCAGTTCAGATGTTCTGTGGAAACTGCCCATTTACATACCTTTGGTGTTTAATGTTCCTGTGTGTTTCATTTATATGAATTTAGTGTTCATGTGAAAGACAAAATATCAAATATTACTTTTATTTTAAATGAGACATAAGTGGACAATTCGAACTACAACATATCAGCTTCCATAGTCATTTTGAGGGCTACATCGTGGGGAATAAAACCGGACCAGCCACGACAGCCTGATAAATATTTGATTATGTTCGTGTTTATAGCCCCGAGTGATGGATCGACCCTCAGACTAGGCTTGAAATTTTGAGTCAGCATGTAAATGCTAACGCCAATCCGTCTTCACTCACTGCAGACGTCTGGAATATCGCCTTTCCAATCTCATGTTTGTTAAATACTTATAGAGATGAAAACAGTGTACTAAGTTGTTCGATCCAGGACACTGGGGAGCTATAAATAATAAAACATGGAATACTCCGAGGAACAACAAGACAATAGTGACAGTGTGATCAGTGGGAAATGGTTACACAGAATTTGACCCCAGGTCATTTTACTTCAAGTAGGGTTTTATTGTAACACTTCATATAGCTGTGTAAATAAAATAGCAATTCAGCCAAACGTCCACTGTCACAATGCCTTAAGCAGATTTACGTACAAAAACGACAATTTTAGACCTCACTGGTTTAGATTAGCACTCATCTCTAAAGAAAAACAGCAAGCCATTTATTCAATTTCACCGGAAAATCCAACAGATTTGGAGAAGATAAGACTAAATCGTCAAACATAAAAATCATATCAAACAGTAAACCAAACAGTAAACCATGTCTGTAATAAAATACGACAAGGTACGAGTTTCTGAGCCGGCAGGGCTGTCACATGTATAATGAGTTGTCATTATCTCGGACGTGACTTTACTGACGTGACCTCATATCGAGTCTGCTCTGTTTCCATGACTGCAAAAGTCATACATAAATCTGTCAGAACCTTCAGCTGTGTCCTATCATAATACAGATTTACATTTTGCCAACACAGATATGGCCTGTCTGTGTGAGGATGTAGGCTCATATCCCTATCTGAGGAACATGTCAAGCCTTGTTACGCCTGACTATCTCTGACTTATGTTTCCTTCATGTTGATCATACGTCTCTCTAAAACAAGAAAAATTCAAAACTTCTGCCAGCAGGCGTGTTTTACACAAGCGGTGTTGTATGTTTACATGGTTGCTGGAAAGCGAGAAATACGGGATTCTACGCTGACACACGCCAAATATTAGCTCACATTTCGTCGTGGAAAACTCCATAACCGTTTTTATTTGGCCTGTGTTTTACCATTATACATTAGAGGGTTATCTATTTGTCTCTTGTACAATCGACGTGGGTAATTTTTGAAACCCAGCCACGGACAGATAATGTTAAGCACTCCACCGGCCTTCAGTGTTCTTTGGGCGTGGATGGCAAGAAGCGATAAATAGCGCCATTTGGGTGATCTACCAGAAGGTTCGCTGGAGATCGCTCCTCATCCACCAATGGGGCGTACATGATCAGCTCACGTTCTAACCTGTGCATTACAAATGGTAATTAACTAGTCAATGACCGAGAGCTGATTTAACAGTGATAACTGCGACTAACCAGCACTGTATTTCGCTTCATCTCTCTTTACCATAAGGTGCTTGCTTACTGAAGAGTGAAGACTTGCAGGATGTGTTCAACAATTTTATAAGATTTCAGTTTTTATGGAACTCGTCAAAAATAAATCTGAGAACAAACACTGCGTGTTCTTTCCCAACATTAAACACAACGAATGCGTCCATCCAAGACGGATGGATTTCTTCCATACGTGTTACTTATTCGATTTCTTCTATTTCTGTTTTCCTGGAATTTATTTAACAAATGATGTGTCTCTGGATAACAAATCTTTAGATGTACCCTGTTACTTTATCACTTCAGTACGGTAAAGACTAACATACCTGTTGACCTACCACAGCTTGTACATCAGCAAAGACAGTGCGGCGTAAGACCGATATTAAGTCGTCCTCTTTCTTAAGAACTTTGCCACAAAATAAGGAGAAGTGTCTATTTCGATTTAGCTAAGGGCTATAAGTGATACACTGGTTTGTACAGCTGTTACATTTAGCAATAATGGTAAATAACATTATATACAACGTACAGATGATAATGTCGATTTATGTATCAACTTGGACTCTCCAATAAAAGTCAATAATGTTCCAAAATAATACTCTCAATTCACATGAAGTAGCAAGGACATCTGGGAAAAAGTGCACCTCAGCTGTGAAAAAAGTCACCAAAATGCTTTGTCCACTTGATGAGCAACTGCTCCTGTAATTCCACAACAAGCGTGCCGACAACAGTAAAAGTTCAGACATGGCAGAACCGATATCTGTAAACTTGATTCCAAGTCAAGTAAATGTTGAGCAGGATGCTACAGTAACTTGTCAGGGTGAGCTGGCAAGAAAACCGCCTCGCGAGAGTCATTGCTTGAAGAAAAATATTGTGACTTTGCATTATTTTTTCTTCAAAGTCAGATTTATTACAAAAATATCTTCTCAAAATCTGAATGAAAAGGTCTGTTATCAATGAGAAGGTACTGCTATGTTCAGTAAATTCGCTGAAGTGGGTACAGTAAGCTTGACCAAATGCTTACACCCATGCAGGACGAGGACGAGCAGGGCCGCTAAAACACGACGATAGTGTCCACGAACATGGCCCAGACCGAGCGCCAAACTGAAAGAAACATCGGCCCTTTGAACCCGGAACAGTGCTGATACTCTTTTGTTGGGCATCAGGCGTTTTTGTTTGTATTTTCTCATTGTCACATTGTTTAATACCGATGGTACGGGAGAGCTCCTGGGTTTTGTGACGTCACTCTAGATAGCTATAGCATGGAAAAATGGCGCCACCAAATGAGTGGCTAGGTAGTGACGATTGTTTACTTTGTTGATAAGAGGTGCAGACTTTTTTTAATATTTTCAGAACATTTCCGGAATACCATTTTATTAATTATTTCGGCTGACTTTATATTCACTTTAAAATCAAATAGTAGTCTTTCATGTTAAAAGAAAAGACCTGTAATATTCCTTTCATTTTGACTTACCCTGATTTTGAATCCTCCACACGAACTGACAGCTATGTCCGTCGTCACTAGCGCTCGTCACTCGCAGCCATTAGGATCCATGTCATCTGTGGTCTGTGTTTCCAGGGAGCAAACATCTAATCAGTATTACACACGGACCAAGGATTTGTGTAAGTATTGTCAGGTCACCTGATTAGTATTCTGTAAGACGAGGACAGTGATGGACCTGACGGGGAAGACGGACGAACACCGACACTATATATCAAACGTATAACCTTAGTTGTAAGTATGGGCAGTACTATGGCCTTCATCAATCTGAAGTCCATCAACATAGGCCGATGTATCTTAGTAACCCTTCTGTCTGTGCCATGTGTAATGGTGTTTTTCCACAGGAATGCTACACCGAAGACACCAGTTTGCTGTCAAACGCTGATAAATGCAAAAAAATATCTACTCCGCTCCATCTGCAAATACTTTTTTTTTCGATAGATCGAATGCATTGTTTTACAATTACTTTTATAACAGGTCATCTAGTCGATAAGCGTTATTACGTGTTGTGATTGGTGTATTGTAAGACCCTGCGGATTGTGGCTGTGTGCATTTACGCGTGTTTTTAAGATCTAGCGAAAAATGACAACTTTCGTTGTATATTTTTACTTGTCATGATATCACAGGCATGGACAATATGAAAGGATACACTACTTATTATTTCTTACCTGTCAACACGTCACCTAGGGTCTACTATTCCAGCATCGAAAACCACAAAGGCGCTACAAAGTAGCTAAATCAACAAGACTTTCAGTGTTACAAGATTACCGTATTTGTTACATTACATTATTATTATCTTTGTAGTACAATGATGAAGGTAAACTAGGGGGCGAAATATGACATCAACGGGAATTCTTAATTAAGCGTATGACTGTCCAACCATATTCCTATCATAGCTGATTGTTCAACAAGAATATTACCGAAGGGTTGAAAACTCATATAGATCAAAACACCAAGAAGTAGTTGAAGTGAGACTGTTGTCTGTACCTGCACTAGGCTACCCGTGGCTCAGTCGGTTAGCGCGCTAGCGCAGCGTAATGACCAGAAGCCTCTCACCAATGCTGTCGCTGTGAGTTCAAGACCAGCTCATGCTGCCTTCCTCTCCGGCCGTACGTGGGAAGGTCTGGCAGCAACCTGCGGATGGTCGTGGATTTCCCCCGGGCTCTGCCCGGTTTCCACCCACCATAATGCTGGCCGCCGTCGTATAAGTGAAATATTCTTGAGTACGGAGTAAAACACCAATCAAAAAAAAAAAAGTCTACGCGCCGAAATCGCAAAGTCTAATCACACTCCCGGGGATCGCCTCCATCGTCCCACATTCTTCGTCTAAATTCATCATTGGACATATCCACACAATGTGTAGAAAAGGGATTCGAGAAGTGATCAAGATGTCAGATCTCCAGATTCTGTGGCTATTCCGCCTTAGGCCAGCAATTTATTATTATCCCCAGCAGGTTATTTTCATGGGAAAAATTACATATTCTTGTAAATATCCTTTAATCACATTATACTTCGATCCTGTCTTATGAATTCCTCGAAAATCATTGTTGGTGTCATTCAAACCATTTCAATTTTATAACATCATAATTTAACGTGATTCATCAGATTGTTTCGTTCTACCCTTGTTCTAAGAATCTCTCTCAGCAAGTATGGAATAACTTTGACAATGGAGGTATCAGAAGAATCCCCCGTCGTATTTTGCATTACACATTACCCCCACCGCATTACACATTACCCCCACCGCATTACACATTACCCCCACCGCATTACACATTACCCCCACCGAATTCTCCAAAGTGGAAGCCTTCTATAAGGAGAATAACATGCCATTCCGTTCACCCGTCACCCACACACACATCCACACACACTCAAAATTGCACATATAACAATTATAGGGCATAGACATGCATACCTTAATCCTTACCCTACATCTCAGTGATAAGCACCAAGCCAGGCACTTATAAGTACCATTTTAAAGTTTTTGTGTACGATCCCACCTGGGTTTGATCCGGATTTCCCGATTACAACAGTAGACTTATAAGATTTCTACATAAACACAGACGACGTTGACAAGAAACTGTAACAACCTTAAGCTCAGGATGCCTGTGTTTCTTTTACAGCACCCTTCCCCTCCTACCAACTGCTAATGCCACCACCGCACACCACGGCCCACCATCCTTCTTGTCTGCAGTATTCACGTAGCTCCCGTTATACACGTCATTATATACTCTAGTCAAGAGTCATTTTCCTGTCACCAAATTTGCCGTTATTTGGAACAATAACCCACGATTACAGCATTCCTGCACATTCTCTTTTACCTTTTTCCCTGTCTGGATATAATTATACAGTCCATCCTAACACAAACTTGTCACTGTCAACAATTGCAAGTTTCTTAGATGGGCAAGCATGATTCTGAAATGGCGATGTCTTGACCTACCCTTTGCTGTCAAACACGTTTAAATGCTGTATTTTGATTTTGTTGTGCGGAGACAAGCAATGCTTCCGAGTCCGAATATAACCACCAGCTGTATGTAGTGATATTTTCTTTTGACTTGGAGGGCGGATGTGTTTATTTACTTTTCTGAAATTTATTGTTAACTGTTGCAGGATGGTCGCCACGACTTTTAATGGTTTCTCCTTGGGGATGATTGTCTTTTCATGGCTCATGACGTCAAGGGTGACCTAGGTTGGTCCGGTAGTTTTTACTACGCGACCCATAAGCCTCAATACCACGACACAGGGTTGAAATGCTCCTGAAACCCAGGCACACAGCGTCGCGTCACAGACGCCAATTCATAACGCTGCATTTGCAGTTCGTTGGAGCCTCACTTTAGGGCTGTCGCAAATATCTTGGTAAAAGACTGGAAATGGGGGGATTTGTTTTAAACAATTTTAGCGTTAGTTCTTAACGCTACACGCTATGGGATAAAGCTATACCAGACAATGTGATAAAATACGTGTTCAGTTTCTTACATTCATACTGAAAACAGCTGCTTCGTTTCAAAAATTGACTCTCATAGCATGAACACAAAGTGGCTTGGTGGCTAAAAAGTATATAAGCAGACAAGCGCAGTATTAACTTTAGTTTGAACTTAATTACCATTAGTTTTGTACAAGACGAGACTGGTATTAACACTCAGATCAGCGACAGACCTTACACAAGATCAAACAGAGAAACTCGAAGACGCTTGTATAAGTTCAGTGCAGATATTTGACAAAGTAGACAAATAATACAACTGACAATAATACCCAAAACCATATAAATAATTAGAAAAATATAACTGAGTTTCTAACTGATGACAGCCTCTAAATGCGGATGGAATATTCCGGCTTCCGAAGGCGAGTCAGTCCACGTAAATGTAGAATCCACAGTCAAGAGGAATTCCTCAATCGACGGATGACAGGATGACAATCTGTAGTGGCCACGGCACGCTGAAGATGATTTATTCCCCAACTTCCTGTGAATGTGTAACTTTTCAGGGTGGACGGGTTGACAGTAGTGTCCCTGATGCCTAGCTGTCGATGTATGTTTCACTCCCCGGAAATATACACAAAGTCACTTTCAGGGTAAACTGGGATGAAATGTACTTAATAGCACAAAGAGACAATGAGCGATACAAGCTCCAAAATAACGTCTCAAGAAAAATAGCAAGTGGCGACACACAAGCTCACAAAATGCTAGGTACAGAAAATGACGAATGGCGTAAAAGCCGATATCTCCAAACTCAGCAAAATCCTTCACAGTGGTTGACAGTAAATATCACTGCTCTCAAGTAGGCTTGAGTGACTGCGAGTTTCATAACTCCGTTGCTCATATTTATAAACTAACGTAAAGAAAATTCTGGAAGGTTTGATCGTAAAAATGTTTACAACACCCATACATATTTTCAGAATGTATACCTGCGTACAACGACACTAAACTCATCAACACCAAAGCCTTGAGAACGCTCGACTGAATTACAGTGCAGGCTGTAACGTACACAGAGAGGAAAGTGTAGGTCACACCGATCAGGTAAGCTCAAGAACAAATATTTATTTATTTATTTATTTATTTGATTGGTGTTTTGCGCCGTACTCAAGAATATTTTACTTATACGACAGCAACAAGCGTTATGGTGGAAGCAAATCAGGGAAAGCCCGGGGGAAACCCAGACATTCCCACTTACGACCGGGGAGGAAGCCAGCATGAGCTGGACTTGGTAACAATGTGGTAATTCAACTGTCACTTTGAATTAAGAATAAACAAACAAAACATACACACTAAAACATTTAAAAAATTAAAGTCAAAAAGAAAACAAATTTATGTTTTAATTGGTGATAAATTTGCCATTTGTTCATAAATGGTATACACGTTATTCTCTTCATATATGTATAAATCTCTAGTTTGTATATTTTGGATACACACATAAAAATTTGGAATACTTTGCCTTGAATTCAATGACAAATATTTTAATCATGTGAAGGTTGCATTCGGCAAAGGACACACTTTGTTGTTAATTAGCACGGGTTTTTTGCGTCTGTAAGAACAACTTATAATTCTTCTCCAGTTAGAAGAAAATTCTCTCGATCTTCAGCAATGGGATTTCACAACACAGACGCAGCATTAGGCACACTTAGCTAACATGGCGACGTAAGACAGGCAGTGCTCCTTGTCACTATAGTAACGTTACGTATGTTTAATAAAACGGACGCCAAGATATTCTGAATACGTGGACCAAATGATTAGGTTCTGAAAAATCAACGTCATGGACAAAAGGGATTTAGCCCATTGTCAATCAAGCTGATTCATGATTTCATTCTCGTACACTTGTGACATGATGACAAGAAGTCTTTCCCAATAAGTATGAAATAGTGGTAACAACAGACTCATTGGAAGAAATCGCCCTGGCGTTTCGCATATTAAATTACCCTGCTGAACTCTGTATAATGGAAGCCTTCTACAAGGGGACCAGAGCCCGTTTATGTTACACTTGGCTCCACGCAGGTCACGGTGGAGCAACTCGCAAGTGACAAGGGATATAACAGTGTCTCATCCACACACACTGAAAATTCCACAATAACATATTTAAGTCAGACATGAATGATCTAATCAAACAAAGAAATAATCATTCAGATGCCAATTAAAACGATGGTTTAAGCCTAAAAGAAATACAGACGGCCGTGGATCGGTAGACTTTGTAAACTTACATGTAAAAGCATATAGAGTTGAGAACAGACTGTGCCAACATTCATTTTAGCTGTCCAAGGTTTCTTTTGCTGTTTCCATTTCGTTGCCATGGATTCGCAGATAACTTTGCTGGCCACGTCACCTAAAATGTCTCGCCGCCAGAAGACGACTAGACCAGTGTCACGTGTCATGTGGTGAGGCGTTTTCTACCAATATGTGGCCGTTATACTCGGCCAATTAACCTCACCTGTGCGAGTCACAAACGAAAAATCCTTAAAGTTATATTTTCTGGTTTTCCAAAAAAACGAAAGAAAAATAAACAAAAATTCACAGATTCCCTTGGAGATATCCTAACTGTCTAACTAGAGCGGGCAAGCGATGGCTCCTCACATTACCAGCTCAGCTCCTGCCGTGACGATCCCCATCATATCGTTGTATGGAGATATTTCCTTGGGGATGGAGACCATTTCACTGGAATGATGCCCTCAATGATGTGGCCCTCATGACTGCCCTAATTGGGTGTCTGAAAACCTATTTTTGGAAATCACGGTTATACAGTGTCATGTGAGAAGTGGCACATTGGTAGCGGTGTAGTTTGCATGTCAAGGCCCTGTGTTAGGGGTGTGGTTATTTATATTTTATCATGAACATCAAATCTTAACGTGATCTTTGACTGTATAAACAACTTACTCCAGAGAGCTGCAGTCGCGCATGTGTGTTGAGTCCGTAATGTTTACATAGAAATCGCTGTTTTACTGCGGAATAAAATATAATTAAAGACTTACAGTAAATATAATTAGACCGGAGAAGGGATGACTGTGTGATAGCTGGCAAATGATCACATATAACCGGTCAAATATGGCTTCTCGTCAATTTACCTCAGTCCGTGTTTTATTCTTTCATGTAAATGCAGAAGTACCGGTAGTAGCGATTTTCACGAAACCTGGCACCATGGTTTAAGCATAATGTCAACTGCAATTTATTAGACGCCATCACATTTAACATATCAAATCAAATCATATCAAAGTAATGCAATGCATTAATACAATTCTGAGACGCCAGTTGCTGTGTGCTTATAACTACCTCTACATCAGGTGTGGGAAAAATTAACAGCTGTATCTCTAGCTGAGATTAATTGTGAGCAGATGGGATTAAGATATTTACAATATTCGTCGTATATTTTACTTGTCGTGATTTCACCTGCATGGACAGTATCAAACGATACACTACTAATTATATCTTACCTGCCAACACATCATTTCCGGCCGACTACGCCCGCATCGAAAACTACAGAGTCGCTACATAAGTAGCTAAATCAACCAGACTTTCAGTGTTACAAGATTACCGTATTTGTTACTTTACAATATTATCTTCTCTGTAGTGTATTGATCATTACAAACTAATTGACCAGAATACGACATTAACGGCAATTCTACAGCCAATTAAGCGTAAAATTGCCAAAGCCAAGCACAGTAGATATACACAATTACGGATCATATTTCTGTCGTAACTGATTTTTCAACAAGAATATTACCGAAGGCTGTTATTCAATACAGACCAAAAAATACCAAAAGCTACTTTAAAGTTAGAATGTTGTCCGTACCTACACTAACCTTTACGGCTTCATGTGCAGAGAGTAATCAAATTCCCGAGGACCGCCTCCATCCACCCACATTCTAGTAACCTTTCTTCTGTCAGATTTTGTCGCCTCCCTGCTAGAAAAATGTCAAACTGTGCTGAGAAATTGACATTAATGAGAAGTGAGACTGACGAACATGCTCTCATGTACAACGCAAAGGGCGCGACATTAAAGTTGTTCGAAATGATCGAACGTCACAAAACTCATTCCACGAATCAGTTTTATTACCGATGCTAATTTCAAGCCCTTCAAGTCCTTTCATCTCTTGTTATAACAGATCACCTTGGGGGATCATGTACTGGTTAATATTTCGCGGATCGAATCTCCCTCGGTATTAGCCACTTGTCTACATAACAGTGAATCAAAATTAAACGATTTGGTTAATATACATGATCACCACATAAGTGCTTTGGATGAATTTAAACAAAACGTAACCGTTAAGTTTGCTCTTGATTGTATATTTGTTTACAACACAGCCAGGCATTTTCAATGTCCATCTGTTAGCCCGGCAAGTGGTTAGCCTGACAGCGTAGCGCAGTAACTCAAGCCTCCCACCAGTGCGACCGCTGTGAGTTTAAGTCCAGCTAATGTTGGCATCTACTCCAAAAAGGTCTGTCAGCAATCTGTGGATGGTCGTGAGTTTATCCCAACATAATGTTGCCCACCGTATAGATGAAATATTCTTGGGTATGGCGCAAAATTCAAACCAAATAAAAAAATAATTGTATAATTTTTAAAAAGTATGCTTTAGCTTTTAGAAAGACTTTTTCCGGAGCTATTGATACCTTTAAGCTTTAAATCTTGAGTTTTTACAAGATGATTCTATGTGAAAATAAACATACTTCATCGATATAGGTTTATTTTTAATACATTCTCTTGGCTGGTTCACAATATCCAGTTAGATCTGGGCAAGCAGGAAACAACCCTGCATCAGCTGTGAGATGCTCTTGTCATACGTATATTCCGCCGTCATTTTTCACTAATCATGTTCTGCCATGATACAAAATCAGAACAAGTTATTTTATAGTTGACGTTGGACTAAAATACGACACAACCAGTACTGATGAATTACGTTTCAGAAAGGCACTGCGTTTAGCACAAATAACCAGCTATAACAATTTGCCGAGCATCCCTTAATATAAGATTTCGCCTTCCTGAAAACTAAATTCATCATTGGACATACACACAATGTGTAGAAAAGTGATTCAAGAAAACTGATAGAGATCTCAGATCTCGAGAATCTGTGGCTATTCCGTCTTAGACCAGGATTTATTCTTATCCCCTAGGGGCTGTTTCTCAGAGGGTTCGCAACGTTACGCAGGCCTAATCACCATGATGTAGCATACTGAGGACATACGTCGCCTTGGTATTTGTGGCCGGCGTAACGTTACGATCCCTTTGAGAAACAGGATCCAGACGGTTATTTTCATGGGAAGATTCTTGTACAATATCTTTTAATCATATTATACTTTGATCCTGTTAATTTCTCGAAAATCAATGTTGGTGTCATTACAAAAGCATCTCAAGTTTAGAACATCATATCTTCACGTGAATCATCGGATTATTTCGTTCTACGGTTATTCTAAGAATGGGTAGAACATTTGCCTTGGAGAATACTTCCTTTGAATAGCATGATTGCGAAGTTCAAATCTTGAAAATCTCTCTTGACCAATGCCTCTCTCACCAAGAATGGAATAATTTTGACAACAGAGAGATTACAAGAAAACCTTGTCGTATTTTGCATTACACATTACACCATCTGAATTCTCCATAGCGGAAGCCTTCTATTAAAAGAACAACATGGTATAGCAGCTTTGTGCTAAAAATAGCTTCACGTTGATTCCCATACAGCATTTGGCATGTGTGCTATGTCAATGTCTAATCCGCACACACTCAAAATTCCCCATGTAACATATATAGGGCATAGACATGCATACCTTAATCCTCGTTCTAACATCTCAGTGCTAAACACCAAGCCAGACACTAAGAAGTTCCATTTCTAAAATTTTTGTGTATGACCCGGCCTGGGTTTGATCCGGATCTCCCGATTACAACAGTAGACTTATTAGACTTATACGTAAACACAATGCTCAGTGGGTAAACCTCACCTGTCACAAACAAACAAATCTTATAAATCTTATGGTTATATTCTCTGCTTTTCCGACAGAAATGAAAGCAAAAAAAAAAACACAAATTGACAGACTTTCTAGGAAAAACTCCTATCAAAACTGTCTAACTAGAGCCTACAAGCGATGGCTTTTTATGTTGTCAGCTCAGCTCCTGTCGTGACGATCTTAATCATATTGTTGTATGGAGATATTTCCTTGGGGATGGAGACCATCTCACTGGAATTATGCCTGTGGCCCTCATGACTGCCCTAATTGGGTGTCTGAAGACCTATATTTGGAAATCACTGTTAGACAGTGACACTGATAGTGGTGTATATTATATTATTCAGCAAATGCGTTGAGAGGAGGTGTGTGTGTGTGTGTGTGTGTGTGTGTGTGTGTGTGTGTGTGTGTGTGTGTGTGTGTGTCGGGGCGGGTCATGTATAACTTTAACACCAACATCAAATCTTAATGTTATCTTTGGTTAACGTCTTTGGTTGACATCTTACTGCGGAGACCTACAGTGACGCATGCATGTTGAGTCGGTAATATTTAGTATGGAAATCGATCTTTTACCGCAGAATAAAATATAATTAAAGACTAACAGAGTAAAACCAGAGCAGCGGCGACAGTGTGATAACTGGCAAATGGTCACAGGTAACCGGTGAAATACGGCCTCTTGTCAATTTACCTCAGTCAGGGTTTTACTTCGAGTATATGGGTAAATAGAAGCAATTTTCAGGCTCCCTAGCACCATGGCTTAAGCAGAATTAAGTAACAAAAAAAATGTTAATTGCAATATATTAGATGTCACTCGTCTAGAATTACTCAAAATGCTGAGGTGTATCACATTAAACATAAAATCACATTAAGACAGTGCAATGCATTAAACAAATCTCGTCACGAAAAGTCAGCGCTTAATTATGCACAAATACATCTGTAGTTAGAGGTTAATTCACAGTGTGACAATTGGATAGGTAACAAACGTAAGAGCTGACAAAACAATTATCCAATACACACGCTGATTGATGACAATCTGTTCCTTTTGCCGAACCCTATCAGCCTCTGACTAATGAGGTCAAGTGACCTAAACAACCTCTTCGTGTTTCGGCTGCTGCCTTAAATTAAAGCGTTTCTCGGGCACCTGATAAGTTTGCTGTGAATTGTATGGACGTGGATGAGCCAGTGTGTTAAATACGAACTATGAGTCATTGGTTTAATTTTATTTCCTTTTCTTTCGTTCTCATACGGCTTGTTACGCATCGATCGTACAGATTACCTGATCAGACTACGTCGTTCTGTCTTTTCCTCACGCAAGACAGTGTCACATGGAGAAAGCCAAAGTGGTTGTCTGACGTATTGTTACAGATGGAACTGAATTCGGGTCATTTGGCATAGGAGACAGTGATGGTAATGACCTTCAGCTAACAAAAAATCAGTGCTGTTTTTCCATCATTAGACGCTGTCAACTGAGTGTTCCCAGGATAGAGCCTGTGTTTGTATCCAAATCTAAATCAGAGGAACATTCTCAGATTAAACGCTAAGCATGTGCTGTTTGCAAGGAATGAAATGCAAAAATTATTACATAAACACAATCGAAGTTTAATAACAGATCTGCATAAATATAGCTTTTAGCCGTACAGACATAAGCGTAGCCCATCCAGCAGAAGCGGAAGATACCAATGTAGAGAAAACAGGGAAGATACTCGACAAATGAGAATGTTTTATTAAATTATTTGATTTTGGCAATTGTGAGTTGTGAATATTTTTATTGTAACAGACAATAGTTATGACCAGGTAACGTATCTATCCTTTATTTTTGAAGCTACCAGCTTGGCTAGGCCATTACATGCGCATGTCTTGGTAGGGGCCAACATGCACGTGTATATCTTGCGTGTCTGTCCTTAGATCAGAGATCTATTTCATTTGTCCAAGCTAACCTTTTTGAAATACTGTACGTCATACACATGCGTGGGTGTGCGGCCTGATATTTTGTCAAGATCAATATTTTCACGAGCCTACAGACGAAGCCAGATCTTCGGATATTATTTTAGGTCAATTTTCTAATTATTAAATGCACACTGTTTATTAAACATCGACGGCATAATTTATGATATAGTTATATGTGGATTGTATGTTTATATCTATTCAGCGCCATCGATGGACAAAGTGAGAGTCAGTCATCTAGCTAAAAGTCCTCTATAATGCTTTTTTCAACGTGAAGATAACTATCCAGTTCATCTAAACTTGTCCAAAAAGTCATTACATTTCCTTTTAATGACTCGTGACGCAGGATGAGCAATTCGAAGCCACAGAGGCACTTTCCGACGGAGAGCAATTCAGTCTAAAATGTCCCGATGTATTACGCAGGTAACAAGAATTAGTGGGTGTTAATAATTACAGCAAGGCAGCATGCTTTAGAAAAAATGTTGTTTTGTGACATTTCACGCTTTCTTGGCCATTTGTGATACAGAAAATCAATACAGTACTTCTCCAGAGATGCATTAAGCTCGGGTTATCTCCTACATTTAGTCAAATTGTAAATAGGACGCCTGGGCAGGATAACAGCAAACATTAAAGGTACAATGATCTAATGAATGCACAATAAGTGAGCTATAAAGATGAAACGTTCTGATGTTATGCATGTCGATTCAGATGAGTGAAAATCGTGCCAACAAATTTTTTTGCTTTGGATTTGCGACTGGCCTCCAGGATGATAAGTTATTTTGGCATAAATAGTGAAGCAAGAATCTATCACACTGAGGTGAGTAGGGAATAGCCTGTTCGTTTTATCAATACATCCATTTTGATATCCAGTTTATTATTTGGCAATTTGAGACTCACGTTTGGCTTTAAACTCAATATCTCATTATTATTCCAAAGCTGCTAGACAGGGATGATGTTCTTAGAATATTGAGAATAAATACGCGAGGAAAAATAAAACCAGAAAAAATGTAAAGAAAGAATATATCATTTTCTATATAGAAAGCTAACCTCCACGGGGACTGTATATACACATATATTTACGTTTTAAAATGTAGGCCTCTTCTGGCTTGTCTTGTGGTCAAATGGCCTGTACGGGTCTACAATGTCGGGTTATTAGATCTTCGGATGCGATAAAGGCGAGGCGCTTCCTTAATAATTTAACAAATCCTAATGAAATGTCCGGTTCTCTCGTGGCTTATCACAAAATATATCGTAATGATAACAACGTTTGGAGAACACTGTACGTATTGTTGAATACACGTCTAGTGTAGCCCCTAGATGTCATTACCAAACCCTTTGTTCTACCCTACCCTTAGTGTCCTGATAATAACAGAGATTTGTGAATAAATGCGGCAACAAATTCAGAAACGCCAGCGATGTCTGGTAATTCTTAGGAGAAGGTACTGTGAATGAATACATGATATGTTAGAATCCCAAGAGTTTAAGAACCTCGAGCCGTATCATACCTACACCCTTATCTTCCTGGATGACTACAGAAATACCACATCTATCCGGCTAATCAAGGCATCATTTTAAGAATATATAGCTGGCTGGATGTCATCTAGAAAATGATTTATGTAAAAGCACTATTGTCATTTAGGAAGTACAATTTCTGGGTGTAGCACAGATTACACGAATGGAAAGTGGCTTAGATCAGTCCAGGTTTCGAAATGACTACATTGTACAGTAGATTGTCAGGTAAGCCTACCCAATCGCCAGAAGTATGTGTCAATAGTCTAGACTATTCAACCAACTGTTTTTTTTTACCAAAACAGGACGTAGCTGACAAGTACACTTTTAGGTGACTGTAAAAAGTATATAGTTTTACTTTGCATTTTTCGTGAGATTGTAGCAGGAGTTTGAGAATCTTAGTACAATGTTATAGCAAAGGGTTTATATACATTGTCTGTTTTTTTTTTTTTTTTTTTTTTTGATTGGTGTTTTACGCCGTACTCAAGAATATTTCACTTATACGACGGCGGCCAGCATTATGGTGGGTGGAAATGGGGCAGAGCCCGGGGGAAACCCACGACCATCCGAAGGTTGCTGACAGACCTTCCCACGTACGGCCGAAGAGGAAGGCAGCATGAGCTGGACTTGAACTCACAGCAACCGCATTGGTGAGAGGCTTCTGGGTCATTACGCTGCGCTAGCGCGCTAACCGACTGAGCCACGGAGGCCCCTCATTGTCTGTTAATAGCATGTATATTCTCGTGCACATATGCCTACCCTGCATTCTCGATATGTTACCGTTCACTGACACTGGATTATAGCCCATTCCCATTTGAATCACAGAAACTATTTCATCATAATATAAAACTAGGAGAAGTGAATGTGCATTTAACAGTTTTTACAGGACAAACATCGTTAGTACGCCCTACAAGTGCCCGATGTTTCCGACAGCCCAAAAGCCTTCCCCTATTTCAAATCTTTAGCTAATAGATTAATTTCTAACATCATCACACGACAATGTATAGATCGAGGGTTTTGTATGGTTTTAAGGTTCAGGGCTAGTCCGTCAATGTTTATTATGTACTGGCTACTTTTGTGACGGAAACACATCCGATTTTAAAGGGCAACACAGCACCTGGTTAAAACATATTTCAATCGAAAGCAGGACACACAAGGCTTCTAAAAAGTCTCATGCTTTATTATTTTAATGAGATTTCACCGAATAATATGCAGAACAAAATGATAATATTACTCAAATGCCTGGTGTGAATCGAGACACCCATCTTGAGAATTTTTTTCAATCAAACACGTTACTATCAGATTGCGCGGACTAAGCTTACCTATTCACCCCATGAAGTAACATATGATAACACAGAATTCCTGCATAAACATCATTTTGAGATCGTTTACAACGAATTTTTTACGTGTAGCCGAAGGGCCATTTCTCGCAGTGTTGTTGGACAGATATGTATCATTTACGGACCACGACAGACGTAGTATTAGTTGATTCACAAGCCGTGTAATTTTCAACAACGTTATCACAAACTATATCAGACAGCAGCATACCGTCTCGTCTCTTCAAAATTGGTGTCAACGTTGGCTCGTACCTCTCAGCTCGCTCATTCACGCAACATCTATTCCACTTGGTAAGAATGCACGACCCAAGTTCACCTCACAGTCCTCGCTAAATCACCAGCCATTTTGCCTTCACCACAGTCTTGAAAAAGTTACCGTTCCTAGATGGTGCATCCACGTTAAATCTGAAAAGATTAGCTTAATGGCCGTCTTGTTAAGAAATGGTTTGCACCAATACCGGACGGAATATACCAAGAATGTGGCGTCTGGGAACTGAGAGGTAAGAGCCAAAGTTGTCATCAGTTTTGGGCCGCAGCTATTGTTTAGAAAGAACTCGTGGCGTGAATCGGTGTATGGTTTACCATCGGTTGCCCCTGTGGCTACGATACTCAGCCAGCCCAGTGTAAAGAGAGGAGTTGAAGTAGGCACCTGGGGCTCTAGCCTCGGCCTAAACCGCATTCATCCCCAAGTAGACCTTAGGCCTACTTGGACAGGCTGTTCAAATTATACAAATACATTTTTTGTCCATGTTACCCTTTAGTCATCATTCAGCTACTACATAACGAATATCAGTCAGTGAAAATTTTGCACAACCAGCACAACCCTCGGGTCTTTCAGTGGAAATAAACATTAGTCAGGCGCTGTCTTTCACTTTAAGATTTTAAGAGGCTATCTCTGATATACACCGAGTATGATAATGTCGCCTACAGCTGTGGTTTTGATCTTCACGCAGATGTGTCATACTTGGAAGGGAATGGGTCCGTTCTTTCCTGTAGGTTTCCACGTACATATACAGCGTATAGGTAAATACAGGTTCCAGCTATATAGTAGCAGGTACCGATAGTAACCACGTGATTGGCGGCTAACTGTGTACTCTAAAATGTTTCACTTATGCGATGACGGCTAGCATTTTGGTGGGAGAAACGCACGATCACCTGCAAGTTGCTGGTAGACATTCCCACGTACGAGCAATCATAATTCACCCAAGTGATGTTGAAAACATGTCTCCTAATCACAACTTGGCCCAAAGCAATAATGTCAAACCGAGAATTTTGTTAACAGGTATTTAGAACAGATTCCCTATAAACGGTTGGCAAAGAGAATATCTGACGAACGAGAAGCCTTTTTGACTTTGCTCACGGGATGCCCACAGGCGGTAGACGACCTAAGTTTCGTTAGGGAGACAGACGCCTTCAATCAGTGCAGACATAAACATGAAGTATCTAGAAATGGTTTTCCTGTGCAAAACAAAGAAAATTATGCTATCGAGAAAAAAATGGCGTGTTCAGCTTATCTATGGTTCTTTCACGTGCATAGAATTTCCACCAAGAGAGTCAAATGACAATACGGATTTGAAACCAGGCAGGAAATGTTTTTATAGCCACTACATAGCCTAGTATAGATCAGTGCTATGAATACAACACTTTACGAAGGGAGAATAACCCAGGGTACTAACATGTACGTTAGTGCATATAGTCGTCTTCACAAGTACAGGATCAGAATCTCCAAACTCAGTATAGCACATTACTCATGTGCTATACGCTGATTCGCTGAAAACTGATTATTGCTGCTGCCTGACATGTTATCACCTTTTATTTACTATATATGTATTATTTCCTCCATATCTATTCGGGAACTAGTGCTTTAGGTTTTCTGTATAAAGAGCCTTGCTATCATCGGCTTGAACCTCCCCTTACTCCCCTTTATGAGTGGTATGACAGATTCAGTCAGGTCGCATTGTTAAGTTTCAAGTCCGTTTTTCTTGCTCATTGTTGAAAAATGTCAGACACAATCTACAAATGCAGGTAAAGAAAATTTCTCAAATTTTAGCTCATGTGTTAATGTTTTAGTCCAGAAATAATATGTAGCTTAGTTAAACACGCTGAGATAATAAACACAGATTCAGTTTGGGATAGAGAAGAAAATTGGATACCTGGGTATTTTACGGTGTGCCATTCGAAGTATTTCTACCGTATTTACCTGGCGAAACACGTTTACACCGTTTATACCACGAAGAAAAGGTTTGTACCGCAGAGTAAAGCTGCACCACAGAGAAAATTTTTACACTGCAGAGAAAACTGTTACACTGCGGATAAAACGTTTGCACGAAAGAAACCTTTCTACTGGCGAGAAAAGGTTTACACTACCATAAAAAAACCTTTTCTACTGGGGAGAGAAGGTTTACACCGCGGAAAAAAGGTTTACACCGCATAATGAAAGGTTTACATCAGTGAGAAAATTTTTCTACCCTTCCATCTCTGAGAAAACCTTTCCATCTCTGAGAAAACCTTCCCAACGGGAGAAAAAATTTACACCGTAGAGAAAAGGTATACAATCTGAATTTATGTTGTGTAAAATGTTTAAATACATTCTCACTTCTGTGTTGTCAATGATAAGCTTTCAAGCTGATAATGATGACGTTCTTTGAATCATTCCATAACTCAGTAGAAAATGTTTAAAATTTCGAATACCTCTAACAGGCCACCGTAGTATTTAAATGTGAGCTATAGAATTACTTACTGCTCAATTTTACTCAATTTACTCAACTTACTCAATTTTTGATGACGAGATACTGAGCTGATCTACCCTTCCCCTAGGTTCCCCACACTCAGTGCACAGTAAACGAACTCAACGTAATCTCGAAATGTAATCAATCACATAATCGAATTTCCGCATTATTTCACTGCAGTTCATTTTGTCGGAGTGTGAATACTTGCGGCTTGAATGAAAATTACTTGGACTGTGCTCAACAGTTTCCTTTCTTTTCTGTTTTTTATTCGAGTGGACAAATCCAAGAAGACACCTGTGGTGTAAACGGAATGTAGTTGTTAAGATATATTCTACAATCAAAGACAGTTACGCCTTTTGTATCCTTGCACATTATTGTCAGGTCACCTAATTGGTGAGTAGACCAGTACCGTCTCCCCAGCTCGACACATCTCTTTTGCGCTAAATACCAAAGACTAAAGACTCGTCCTCAGCAAGACCTAAAAAAGGTCAGTCAGAAAAAGTTAATTGAGATATTTGGCCTGACAATGACACACCATGATGAAAAGAAACCCTTCTGCAAAGCAGTCCCAAGTTGTCTGCTCGTCGTGTTAGCGATATGTCACTGTGTTTAAGTTGCTGCGCTGGTATAGCTCAAGTAGGTCTGTATAACTGTCACCGCATAATGACAAAAGAAAGTAACACAAATGAACTCCGACATGAGACTGGAAATGCAAAGGAGCCTATCATTACAATAACATGTGATCTTACAAAATACAACCCATGAAACTGTGTCATCTTTATTTCACTCCACCATCCATAATCTTTGTCAATAAGTGCCACATTATCGAACATGCTTCAGTGAACAAAATGGATAGCTGTGAGTGTGACACACTACTTCGACATAAGTAATTAAGGCTTTGTAGTGCCATTTGTAAACTTTTGAACACTGCATCTTCAACCAGTGCGGTTTGCAAAACTTGCACACTGTGAACTAGGCGTCGGCATGTTGATATTTATTTATTTATTTATTTATTTATTTATTTATTTGATTAGTGTTTTACGCCCTACTCAAGAATATTTCACTTATACGGCGGCCAGCATTATGGTGGGAGAAAACCGGGCAGAGCTCGGGGGAAACCAACCACCATTCGCAGGTTTTGCTGACTCATACCTGAACAAGATATTATTACATTGACTGGGACTTGACAAATCAGTATCTATCAAAATATTCAGGCCTTTGAAGTGAGCATGGAATTACCATTCATGTCCTACGTGTTCAGACTGCTCAGTTTGATCGAACTCCTCACAGTGCCACCTGGGGACCTTGCTCCGTCTCACTTCAAATTCAATTCGTCTGTCTGGCGCCAGATTATGTCGCGTCCGTGCCGTATACAATATTCACTATTCCGGAACCTGTCATGTTGCTCCGGAATTCCCATCGTAATCACAATTATCCCACGTAACCTTTTTATTACTGATACCTATATCCCCCTGCGCATTTTTTCCTTCTTGACATGTCACGTATGGTAATGTAATCTTAGGCCAAGTATTGATATTTCATGGCTGGATTTTCTTCTAACACTTCAGAATGATTTAAACACATCAGTGGAAATCGGTGAATTAGAAACAAATGCAATTTAGCAGATAAAAGAGACCTGGATTTAGATTTATAGGGCAGATACAACAAATAAAAAAAGACACGATTTCCGTACTTAAAACCTAAACTATGCGCGGTTCCTTTTATTCTCCAAAATCCGTACATATTGTATATCTCCTTAGAATATCCTGCTTTCCCCTGCAGAAGGACTTTCGTTAGGGCTTGCATTTACAGCCCTCAGTGCTACTCCTGTTATAACATTTACTTCGTTATGGGATGCGGTTAGACAGCCATTGAAATAATGTTTCAGTAAGAGTTACTATGACAACCCCAACGTTTATTAAAGCAATATTTGCTTCCTCTCCGGCCGTACGTGAGAAGGTCTTCCAGCAATCTGCGGATGGTCGTGGGTTTCGCCCGGCCTTTGCCCGTTTTTCACGTATCATGATGCTGGCTGCCGTCGTATAAGCGAAATATTCTTGAGTAGGGCGTAAAACATCAAGGTTAAAGTTTACTCTCATATCACTTCGCCACTACAGATCACTACAAAATCAATATGCACATGTCAGTTTTCAGACCAGGAAACAGTAGACTTCTGAGTTAGTGAGATATAATCCACAGTAGGCAAGCGGCGTGTTCGGTATAGTCCTATGACTTGATAGCCACAGTTTCCGATGTCCATCCCACAATATCTTCTTTGTATCGTTGCATTTTCTGCCTGATCCTAAATGTGACAGTGCGCAGTCTGTATCAAGCATTAGATATGTGCTGTGATGTGAAAAACATGCATAATAAGAAAAATGATCTGTCAGCATTTTTCGATATCCGTGATTAAAAAAGCTCTTTTAACTGTATATCCGAGCCTGGAAGATTTTTTACAAGGCACGCTGGAGAGCAGACTCTATCCTACTTTAAGTCTGACGTTCTCTGAAAAATTTTCATTTTATATAAATAAACCACCGCACTGCTGAGTTTGATTATGACAGGAACCAGATAATGTTGGTTATGTTATGTGCACAGCTGCCGTCAGCTTCTAAATTTAGCTTGCCACTGTTTGCATATACTTGTTCAGGGCCTGCTGTCTACCGCTGCCTTAGAATGTTCCACAATACCCTCAGTTCGGTGCCTGTTTGTTTACAACAAGTGGTCAAGAATTTTCTTATTCTAGACAATTCCACCAGTCTATATAAGACCTATGAAAGCAGGTCAAAGGGGGAGAAAGGAGAATTATTGAGAGTTTTGGATGCTTTCGCTGTGTATTACTTCAGTAGGCCTTTTGTGCTGAATTTTGGTATCTTTATAGCCTCTGGCTTTGTTATATCATATCTCCACCGAGCACTTGTTCAGTCTGAACTTGTATATTTAATTTGTGCCCCTGTGTACACAGTGCTTATTAGTACACAGACCCTGTCTGTGGAATTTTGTGTATATTTCGTCATACACTCAGTTATACTGTGGATTTTCCCTCTTATTTGTGCATTTATGCCTGTATGGTTTTCTGCATTGTGGAATATATGCGTCCGTTTGGACTTGACACCGTCGTACATGTAAGTACTTTAGTATTTATATAGATACTGCTATCCTTTCTTGTTAAACTTAAGTACTTTAGTATTTGTAAAAGTCTTGTTATCTGTTCTTGTTAAACGTAATAAATTGTTGTGAAATAAAATCTGCTGGTTTTGGTTACCTTTTTGTGCGGCTAAACTGTCGTGTATTTCGAACAAGCCATCTCTTTATAAAACAGGCAGTTGGGTCGTAACAGTAATATATATTAAATATGATTAAAGTAAATTATTTCCAAAGTTAAAATGAAAGTCAGATAAACAGGCCTACTGGGATCGCAGCTCACCAGAGGGTGGGTAGGCATAATGTCAATACCCACAAACATAAGAATCAAATAACCTTCCCTAGTGATCAACGTTTTTATCCAAAATTACCCTCACCCCGTCCCACCTCCTGTCCTTGTGTGTAGTTTTAGGTTGAGGTCGTGGTACACACGGGTGTCAGAACCTGGTGAAATTCGTACCGGGATGCGGTAGACAGTTGGCCTTATTTTGCCGTCTCCATTTTCTGCCACCCATTAATTATTGGCAACTTGCCAGACTTGTGCCAGCGATAGACCCATTTTCCTGTCACCTCTATAGCGTGATTCGACATGATAACCTACCACTGTGGCATTTTTGGATTTCGTCTCAAATTCCCTCGGAGTCGAAACAGATTTTATTATCACAAGTGGGGTTCCGAGCACGAGTTGTAAGTAAGAACATTTCCGAGATTGTTTTACCCCATCTCTCGGAGAGACGAGAATACGATTAATTCTGTGTGAACACTTCCTACTCTATGTCTGGCCTTTAAAATGTCAAAAGTCATGATATTTCTTTTCCAGGTCATTTGCGCCCTACAGTGTTAGATATTGGAACAAGATTTTGCTGAAATTGCCATGGTGGCATAGATCGCCCAGTCGCTGTCAAATATGGGGACGTTGCTGATCGCCTTCCCCAGACGACTGGCTCTTGGCCAATCAAGCCTTACCTGGCAAGATTTGGCAAATCTCGGAGAACTCTACCCGGTATACCTCAACCTTTATATCCGACTTCTGTATGACAGAGATGAAATATTCGTGGATGCAACGTAAAGCCCAGTTCAAGAAAATGATGAGAAAATAAGCCAATGTTTAGATAAAAACGGACCAACTGAAGACAATCTGGGGCCGCTTCTATTGTGAGCTCGGCTCTAGTCATGACGAGTGGTCTGATTCTTTTGATATTTTCTAACTGCTGCATCTACGCGTCGAATTAAACATTCGTATACCAGCCGTCAACCAAGATGGACGTTACAGGTCAATAATCGCCAAGTCCCAAAACGATATTTAGCACAAATCACCAAATAACTAAGACTTTGTTTAAAGTACGACATTAGGGCGAAATAATGCAAAGAAAAGCAGTTAATAGTTTTAATGATGTTGGAAAGACGAAAGCATATGAGCGAAATCAGTATTCAAATCGTTCACCATAGTAGTCATGAAGCAGAGCGCTAGAGATTGTGGACTCACTGTCCATATTTACATCCAATATAATTATACTCAGTGTGAAACTTAAGTATGATGGAATAACCTTGACGCACTAGTTTTTGGAGTAATAACTTGTGTTGTTGATTGAAGGCCCTTTCCTTTCTGGTTTGCAGCATACCTGTGGTCGAAATCAGGTCCCAATATCTAGATTGGACAATCACAATCAGCTGATGCGAGGACCAAATAATCCACGCTATAATTAAACCTAAGGTCTCTACAGATATAAATGAAGTAAATTATCCGTAATTTTGTTATTGTTATTATTATTTTCCTTTGCAGAGAAATGAATGACATTGATGTCAGTGCGCCAGTAAGAAAATGAAGCGCTGAATATCCACAGTAGAAAATTAATGCCTGCTTTCCTTGACTGGTCAAGTCTGCATGCCCCTCATGACCGGGTTCCTTGACTGGTCACGTCTACATACCCCTCATGGACAGATCCATTGACTGGTCACGTCTACATACCCCTCTAGGCCAGGTCCTTTGACTGGTCACGTCTGCATGCCCCTCATAGCCGGGTTCCTTGACTGGTCACGTCTACATACCCCTCATGGCCAGATCCATTGACTGGTCACGTCTACATACACCTCTAGGCCAGGTCCTTTGACTGGTCACGTCTACATACCCCTCATGGCCAGATCCATTGACTGGTCACGTCTACATACCCCTCTTGGCCAGGTCCTTTGACTGGTCACTTCTGCATGTCCCTCATAGCCGGGTTCCTTGACTGGTCACGTCTACATACCCCTCATGGCCAGATCCATTGACTGGTCACGTCTACATACACCTCTAGGCCAGGTCCTTTGACTGGTCACGTCTGCATACCTCTCATGACCAGGTTCCTTGACTGGTCACGTCTACATACCCCTCATGACCAGCTTCCTTGACTGGTCACGTCTGCATACCCCTCATGGCCAGTTTCCTTGACTGGTCACGTCTACATACCTCTTGTGACAAGGTTCCCTTAGTGGTCACGTCTACATACCTCTCATGGCCAGGTTCCTTGACTGGTCACGTTTACGTACCTCTTATGACTAGGTTCCTTGACTGGTCACGTCTACATACCTCTCATGGCCAGGTTCCTTGACTGGTCACGTCAACATCCCCTCATGGTCAGGTTCTTTGACTGGTCACGTATGTATACCCCTCATGGCCAGGTCCCTTGACTGGTCACGCCTACATACCCCTCATGTCATTGATAAGGTAGTTTGTACATTCGCATGTTTTCTTTGGGGCAACAGGCGGTCTATAGAAATGGTGTAACATCCAACAATGTGACGTGCAAGTTTGTATTCACATGAGGAAACGTTCGTGAGTACAATGTCAAAGGTCGATGAGTTTCCCTGTGTGCTCCGGTTACCTTCATCCATATCACTGACAGTCGTCATATACAATGTGAGCAAACTGGGCAGTTAAAACAATCAAGTAAATAAATAAATAAAAAATAACTCAATGTCTATCGGGTGGATGGGCATTAAATGCAACCAACACTAAGTACATCAGAAATTACATCAACTTAAGTTATACCGTTGGACTCCTAGATGTCCTCTTTTCTGTGTTGTTTTCCTACCAATTTGTGAAAACATTTGAGAGTCAGGACTGGTAAAGTGAGGATTTGTATCATTTACCATGTCACTGTAAACACTTATTTCAATCACGTGTTGTTATACAAATCCAACAAATCTGTCACTGTACACGCAGTCGACTTTGATCAAATATAATAGAAAGAATTCTGTTTCATTACAAACAGTTTGTGAGCAATCCCACCATCCAGAGTCACTTCACGAGGGGGAGTAATTATAGCTTAAGTGGCCAGAGTTAAAACACAGATAACAAACATTGTGAACAGGTCATTTGTTGCCAAAGACCATGTACCAATGCATACTTCTTTTTTATGTCCTTACCTTTTCTTTGGTTATCTAAGTCAGAGAAAATCATCACTTTGGTTACATATTTTCATCACGCTCGTTTTAACTGTCATAGTGTTTGTATTCTTATAAAATTGTTTTATCATGACCCCATCACCCTTCTTCCGTAGGAAGTAAACCGTTTGCGGTCAACAACAATGGGAATGTTATGTCAACACGTAGCAAGATTGTGAGATGAAGTTTCCCTGTTATCCTGATTTTAACACCACTGAGGTAAAACCCTACTCTACTATTAAGCTTCCTGTAGATATTATAATGGAACTGAATGGATCGAACACGGTTCCCATGAGCTCCGTTATATGTTATTTATCAAATTCCCATGCATATTGTGGATCAGAGGATGTCCATATAAACGGAGAATACAGTTATCCAAGGCGTGTACACCGTCTATAATGAGGTGTAAAGAGCGAAGGGGACCGCGCAGCTAAGCGTTGTTCTTTTAACTAAGGCGCACTTTGCTCACAAATCTTTCCAATGTTCAAGTTTTCCACGGTATGTTAGAAGATACAGGCCACATTGCCAGAATTTCAGTCATATCGTTTAGAGAAGCTATGAGTTCCGAGAGTTCAATGAAGCTATGGACGAAGATTTCGGTTTTGCGAAATCGACGTGGTATTAAGCAATCCTGTCTAAAACGGGCGACTGGATAATCAAAATCATGTTGAAAGAAAACAAATGACATAATCTTAGTTATTTTGGAAGAGAGGTGAGAAGAGGACTAAACAGCCACAGCCATTTTCTTATGGTGTGTTTAAGTGTAAATCAAAATTTTACATTGGATTATTGAAGACGCCATGTTAGGTAGTCGGAAACACAATAACGTGTTACTCGCAAGTACAGTTAGGTTTATAGAATGCAGTGATGTTAATATCCAGAAATATTTCACAGTGCCATGTTGTCATCACATTTGAAAACAATAACATAAAACAAAGCAAAAGGACAGGTTATGAGTACACCAACAGAGTCACCGTCGCAAAGAAACGACTGCAACAGTTACAATACACCCTAAAACGACAGCTGTCTATTTGTTTAACCCTCTTGCTAAATAACATTTAACAACTAATGCCTAAAGCCCGGTCATCGTCAGATGTTCTTTGTCCGATTCGCTGATCGGATAGAATACCTATAACTGGAAAATTCTCTCATCCACACTGGAGAAGGCTCAACAATTTGTTTGACGCATTGTACCTGATTAGACGAAAAAAACCTACAGACGTTTGGCAGGCAAGACAGCCACCGTAATGATCTTCAGTTGAAATTAATGGGATTTTCTATCATGTCAGAGTTGTGGTGGTAAGAACTGTTTTTGCGAGCAATGCCAAATCACTTCAAGTGAAACGTCTTACAAGTGTTGCCAGCAAGAAAGACATTTTTAAACCTGTTACATAGCCACATTTGACATTACAGAATAAAAACTACCCGGAAGAAAACATGATTTGATTTGGATTGGTTCCATGTCTGCACTGTTCTACGCGAGAGCCACGTGACATGCACGTGTCGATCAGAGAACTGAAAAACATCTTCAACAGTTTAACCCCATTCCAACCACTTTCCAACAAAACAAAAACGCTCATAAAGACAGTCAGATATATACCGAGCTGTGAAAGGGACATGCCGAAAGAGCTTTGAGCCATTTCGAAAAAAAATAAACTTTGGATTTCTGTAGCGTGATAATAATATCGTGAAAGGGACAACCAAAAAATTATTATTCATTCCGAAACAAATTGCGACGCGGCATACTATGTCAAAGGCGTTTTTTTGTTCGTTCGCCAACCTGGAAAAAAAACTTGGTGAGAATTCATAACTGTGGTGAACGGAAAATGGCTGTTTCAGCGATGGCTGTGTCATGAATTCAAAGCTTGTGTGGCATTGCCACGTGAAAGGCATGTAGGGTGTTGTGTGTGCGAGCGAGTCCTTTAGCTGATATACTTTCAGCTGTACATATCAACTTGTGCTAACACTGAAGTATTTCACATATCCTTTACCACGGTAATACTATGTATTCGTCCATATTCCTTTACATTCCCTAAAACACAAAACACGCACGTTCTAATTTTTTTTAGCCAAGATCCCTGAAAAAAGAGGTTAATGTGTTATGGGTAAGGCTTCCTGCTCTTGGGTAGATGTCAGCTGGGAGATTTGGTACAAGAACTCCATCTATACAAGACGGTATATATCTGTTATATGATATTAACATTCACACTGCCGTCTGTCTGATTGCCGCCTTACGCCGCATTCCTTCCTTACAGGTGCAACGTTAACAAACCTACATCACTGACTTCTAAATCACTCAGATTTACATTTTCTTACACTATGACGAGATTAAGAATATAAGCGAGATTAAGGCGAGATTGAGACGAGAATCAATGCGCTGTGAGAGATTTGGTCGAGATTCATACAAGACTTGATGGAGAAATGAATGAGCAGGCGAGATTCGAACGAGGACGCCAGATTTATGTAACAACGCGAGATTTACATGACATTGTCCACTGAATCTCGTTGGAGTCTCGTTGAAGTAACCAATATCGCGCTGTCCCCCTTATCGAATACCGTTACTGGTCTAGGCTGAGTGAAAAGAGGATTGTCGCATTCCATAGTCTACCGATTAAGTATGAAGAGATCTGGGCATATATTATGTCATGAGATGTTGTAATTTTGGCAAGCTCCATGTCCTAGCTCTGTCTCACAATAAGAACTGAGAAGTGCCTTTGTCAAGTTTTCATGCTGGCCTGCAGGTAGATGAACATCCATGGTTCCAAATGTGTAGGTCACGTCCATGGATTAAGTCTCCTCCATGATGAATCTAGGTTCCAAATGTGTAGGTCACGTCCATGGATTAAGTCTCCTGCATGATAAATCTAGGTTCCAAATGTGTAGGTCACGTCTCCTCTACAAAGCAATACCATCAAGGCTAGAACTTTGTTATAAGTAATAAGGGCCCACAGGTTTCTTGTAGACGTTTGGCTACAGGGAATATCTGATGGAAACAGTGATCTTTAAGACACCCCGCTGAATTGACAGACGTGAGGCTTTCGGGCAGGAAATATAAGAGATTACTCATATAGACGGAGGTATACAGCCAGCTTGTCGTCTGAATGTCTTGTACTCTCCAGTGCTTTTATGTTTGCGATTATACGGGGATAGACCCAGCATCTAAATCCCATCAACTCGATCAAGTAACTCGAAAGGATTTCAGTTTTAAATGTAACTACACGATGCAGTGAAATTACTTTCCTTGTTTTGGCCTAAAATAATGCAATTTGTATATGGTGATGCTTTTAATGTTGTGTGGGAAACTCCTAGCTACTGACCAGCTGATTACCATCATTAGCCTAGGGTACACGCCAGAAAATGATGATGCCACACATCAGATAATTGCATTTGAACAACAAACGTAGGAACAACCATAATTTGGGCCAACATGAGAAAGTGGGATATTATTTATTTATTGAGAAGATATCAGAGTTATTCCCTTAGGCCATATAAATGTTCTATATATACTTAGGTGATTATATCTGTGGCCTAAACACGAAAATATAAGTTTATATATTTGACGTCCATATTTGGTGATAAATATTGAACATATAGCCTGATAGAAATCTACATTTTGAGATGAAACTAAATCAACCGTCTTGGGAGAAATAACAAGTGGTTGGCCTACGATATTGTGCCGAGCACGCTGTTTTGTTTTGCTTTAAAAAAAAAAACCTATGAATTCAAATGGGGCTGTCAGCAAAGCGCACCATATAATTTTGGACAGAAATGTTTTTGCCTGCAGGATTGCAGTACAGGAGACGACCACCAAGCATTATAACGGTACAGCTTGTCTATAACTATGGAGTAAATTCGGTTATACTCTTGTGTCTGTTGTGACAGAAACCAAGGCTTGTGTCACGATACATCACGACTGGCGCGCGGAATCCCTGGACTATCAAGTTCGATTTCTCCACTGTCTTCAGTATGGACATGAAGGAAGTCCTGAATTGTCTACATGTATTCTCTAGTCTTGTACAACAAAACTTGAAAGTCCAAAATAGGCTAATCTAAGGCAATCAAAGGTGATGTACCAGCTGGGATTGCGATTGCTCTGACCCGGTTCAGTGCGAACCTACTTCAGTATAGACGATTTGGTCTCTCAGAACTAATGGAAACTATGCCACGGGATACAGATTTAATCAAAGCCCATTGTTAGAAAATGTAGGCCTGTTCTTTGAATGACAGTGTATCGTGAGAGAGGATAAGCTCAACACGGCGAAAAGAGAACAAACAAAAGCCCATCAAAACCATCGCCGGAAGTGAAATAATTCACAATTTGTTAGGATCAGTTCATGTTGATTGGAGGATGGTCAAAAATAAAAGGTCAAAAATATATGTTAAGCAGAAAATATACTTACTGAAACAGCCACAAATATAGAAATCGGAATATTTTCAGTTGTTATCTTTTTAACCGTTTACTTTCATACAAAAAGCAAAGCGTTATGTTTTATCACCGTGAAAAAGAGGCATCCTTGCGGTTGCTCACAGAGACGAACGCCTTCGGTCAATGTGTTATCTTTATGACTCTTTGTATTGTTCTTTCTAATGCTTTTACGTTTGAGATTGGTCGAGGAAAGGTTAAGTTGAAAACCCCAATGAATCACACAAGTGACTCAAAAGAATTTTAGAATGAAAGCAAACACAAGACAAAGAAACTATATTATTTTTAATATGGTTTTATATTATAGTACAATTCGTATGTTCCATTGTTCATAATATTTTGATATAAACTATGTGCCATGTTTCCAAATAAAACCTAAATCAGGTGATTAAATTTTGAATTTCAAACAAACGCAATTTGGGCAAAAAATGGTGCATTTAGAAAAATGAATTGCTAATGTTGAATATTAATGAAATCTATGGAATAATTTATTTGTAATTTAGCTTCTCTAATTGACAATAAAAATCGACCACATTAAACGGAGCTAATTGAGACAAAAGTGGAACAACAATCCTGGATATGTTACTAGCTTACCATGTTGTGATCATGTGTTCCGAAAAGAAACCCAGTAAAACCCACTACCACCCAGCCCAGGCATAAATCTGCTTTCAAGAAATATTGCCTATTGTGACAGATAAGCACGGCTTGGTTATGATACACCACTAGACACACAGTATGCTTGAACTCCCGATCATGTTGAGTTTCTCTATTTTTTCAGTATGGATAAGCAAGGAATGGGAGTTCTGAAATGTTCGCCTTTATTCCCCAGTGTCAGATAGCGATAACTTGCCATCCTCATCTAAAGCAATTGAATTTGATGAGCCAGCAAAGATTGTGAATGGTCTGACCGGATTCGTACTGAACCCGGTCGGCCCAAGAGGCATTTTTCTCAGAACTGGCGGATATTGCGCCACTGGACACATATTTAATCACAGGCCATTCTTAGGAAATATCGGTCTTCTCATTCAGTGGCAGCGTCTTGCTGATTTAAGTGTTCAGTGAGCGAGGATGGCTCAACGCGGCGAAAAGGGAACAAACAATCGTCCGTCAAAACCACAAATAGCATTGAATCAACACTTGCTAGGATCATGTCGCATCCATTAGCGGTTGGCCAACAAACAGAAATATATTAGAGTTCACAAATATATTCATATCAGATTATTTTCTCTTGTTTTAGTTACTGTCTGGATTGAAATAATAACCAGAACGTTAATAATCATACCTATGACATCTTTTCAGTGTTTTTTTCTCTTTTACACAAAAACCTGGTCTAGACAGGTAAGAGAGAATTTGTCACGATTTTCAGATTTTTTCACGTTTCGAGTCATATAAGCATACACAGTGCATCGTGTGCGCATACACAGTGCATCGTATGAGCATACACAGTGCAGCAGGTGAACACAGTTATCTCACAGGAAATCTGCCAAAGCCAATAGACATGAAGCCTCAGATAATCACAAGATACTGACACTGGATCAACTAGTTCTTGGTGTAGCTTCTATTCGCTAAATCAGCTGTATGTGCATGTAGTGTTACACCATTTAGCGGGACGGTGAGGATTAAACATGTCACGTTGTCATGGACATATCTTTTTTGTCGATAACGTTTTTAGAAAAATTATCCAATCTGATGAAATATAGCCGAGGGAAATCTAGCATTTATGTTACTTTTTGTCAGCCATGAGCACTTTAGTTAATGACACTAACGATTAATCTGTTAAAGCCATTTATATCTTTTTTTCGTGAAAGCACAGTCTCACAATATATCCTTATGTCGGTATGCAAGCCAGCCAAACAGGTTCTTTATAAATGAATTGAGGGAAAACACCTATGTGTGATGAAGCGCTTTAAACACCAAAGACGACTTACTAACCTCCTGATCACAGGCCTTTAAATACCTGTGAACTGTTCAGATAGAATAAAAAATAAATAAAAAGATAGAATAAAAACCCTGAGCGAGGAAATACTATAATGCTTTGTAAGTGAGACTAGATAAGCACAGCAAATACTGTCGAAATAAAGCGTAATCCTTATCATTACTATCGATCTCCATTGGGAGACAGACGCAAACACTGGCCAATAAAATAAGTAGAAGTATAATAAAACGAAAATTAAAATCTGTGCAAATATATTTTTAAGCATATTTTCAAATGTTGTTTTGCTTGCCATGATAGGTGAACCATGCATTCCGTAGAAATCCATCATCTTTCGCACAAGCCTCGTTTAAGAATTTGTTTATCATTTACCATGTTGCGCGCAAATATTCTGGAGGGGAATGAATGTCACCACCTGTGCAGATTTCCTTGCTATTATTGCCTGTCAAAACGTACTGCATATGTTAGTTGTCAGGACGAAACATCAAACGGAGTGACTCCAGTGGACGCTGAAGTCTATGGACAACTAAACAGTTGATATCTGTACCTGACAGACATGTGACTGCATCGCCTTAAAGCAAGGCATTCACTGTCTCCCGCATTGGAGAGCTATACCGACGACGCCAGACAGTAGCCTTCATCCCATCCTGTCACAGCAGTCTATGCCGACATGGTACAGACCATTTCTTGGCATGGTGTGTCACAGCCCGCGTTATACGATGAAATTTATTGATTTATTTATTTTATTGGTGATTTACGAAGAACACGAGAATATTTCACTTATACGACGGCGGCCAGCATTATTGTGGAGGGAAAGCAGACAGAGCCCGGGGAAACCCACAACCATCCGCATGTTTGCGAAGAAATATCAAGAGAGCAAATCTTTAAGTCTTATGCATACTCTGCCCCATACAAAACAGGTGGCCTCTCGGTCGTCCTTCCTGCTTAATATTCGTGATGTAACTGCAAAATGGATTTACGGAAAAAAATTACGGAAATATCCGTTATAGTCTCAACCGCTTTTCATTCAAGATAATACTGACAAAATGTTAACATTCGAAGTCTGACTACGAAGGAAACGTATAATAGCACTCAAATTCAAATTTTGGGATTTCTGTTCTTCATGCCATCTGACCCCACAGAGGATGAGTTAGGGTTGATGTCTTGACGTACCATTGTCCTATATGTGCGATATCGCACAAGTACGACTCTTTGTGAAAGTGCCCCCCCCCCCCCAGGAACTGGGGTATCTATAGATAACAGGTTATCTATAGATAATACTGAAAGTTTCATCCAGCCCTGTTATATTCTAGAACGATTGCACAAGATTTGTCTTTCCTCGCCCAACATGCCGAGGGGGTTCAAATCGAACTAGCGTATAAATAGCATTGTGATACAAGGAGAAAGCTAGCGTTGGATCACTGAGCTAGTGAAACGTAGATATATACTGTGAGCCTTCGAGTGTGGGAAGAGTTCGAAAAGACTATGGCAAAATATGTATGAAATGTTGGGCCAGCATTCGTGTTACTGTTGAGGGGTGTAAACAGTATATTGGGTCTGATAACAATAATAATATTTATTTATTTGACCGATGTTTAACCACATACCAAAGAATATTTCACTTGTACCATGGCGGTCAGTTTTATGAGTGAGAGAATCCGGAGTGCCCGTGATAAACCACCCACCTTTGGCAAGTTACTAAAAAGCTTTCCCTCATGTGACACAACAGATATTCACATCATACTGGTGGAAGATAAATGGTCTACGGCGAACGTTAGATTGAAGAGACGGCCACAGATCATCGTCGATTGTTCATCGCTATCAAAGGCCCACGAACAGGGTGTTAATCTACAAACACCCTGTGTACGTTAAGAGATCCTAAGGAAATCTCTGTACATATGAGCTAGAATTCCTGTGATGATACACGAGAACGTGTTGTCATCCAGAAAGTATCAGGTATAACAGATCAACGAAATAAGCCCTAACATGATGAACAAAGCTAACTCGCCATGTCACCCTAGGCTTCCCAATTCCAATCTCAGACAGGGGCTTGTCCTTGTCCACATCTACAAAAGTAGCTCCGTATTATCTGCTTGGCATTCACCACCGGATGTATAAGCGAATCCAGTTTGTGTAAATGGCTTTCATCATTTCTGACGCACCATGCCTTACTGGTTGAATGGATTTCGTATAACGAATGGTGCCAAATTTGGACAAATCGCTTGTCACTATTTGCTGGAATACAGAAAATAAATACTTTCTCTAAGACAGTGACATTTAGGCCTCAAGACCAACATCGAGTACGCCACCAATGAACAAGACACACACACTAAGTTTAGCTTAAAATGAAGTTTTTATAAAGTTTACAGTTACTGGTCAAGGCAAGCCAACTGGAGCACGTTAGACTCAAGTAACCAGATTACTGGACATGCCTTTAGGTGATTAGGCAACAAAGCTTGCAGATCGTCAGACGTTGTTCTGGGTGGATGTCTTGCCCAGTACTGAGACGCTAGATGTTTTGTCAGATTCTTCTCAGCGATCAATTCGCCTTCGCTGAACAAAAATTATGCCAATGGCAACAGACTTAATCAAAGGACTGTGTTAGAAAATGGCTTCGTCTTCTTTGAGTCAGAAGTTCTTGCTGTGGGAGATGTAAATGTTCAATAGGAGAGATGACACTTAAATGTCTATCACGATGAAAGCCTGACGATGAATTAAACAAACTTTTGTTAGAATCCGATCGATTAGGGGAACTTCCAAGACATAACTCTGATTGCGATGTGACGAAGTGAAATTACAAAGTGTAACAAAGAAGTTGCGTCCGTTCAAGTTTCTAATTTTTTTTTGGCAAATGCCCATTAGTTGGTTTATGTTATGCTCCGTTTTGATAATCCTTCCAGCAAATGATAACGAGCAGATTTTTTAGTAATGCTGGTCAACAAAGTGTCCTTTATCTCTTAGCTTCCTTCTGTGGAAGTTTGACATAGCTGTTTCTACTGGGTTGTTGACAAATCTACAAATCTATTCTCTCTGTGTTATGCAACAAACGATATGACAAGTGTGTTCTAGGTATTTTGTGCCGTCATGAGGAAGGTAAGGCTTTCAGTACGCGTAACTCTGGCTGATCTGTCCAATAATCCTATATATTACACTCTATTTGTGAAGCATGCAAATTAGTTTTTAAACACACTGAAGAGTGTAATGCTAAGAAGGAAGAACGTTATTTAATACCAGGAGAGGAGAGCAATAAGTTAATGTAAGGAATTTTCGATTGACAAGTAAGAATAAACCTCCAGCCTTTATTTTCCGGGGCCCTTGGGCTTACATAAGCATTCTCATATTACCTACCGTTTATTAATACACCAATCGCTAAGCTTCTAATCTGGGAAGGCGCATTGAAGTTATTTCTGCGTGTAAATGAACTTCATTGTCGTAGATTATAGGCCTACATGTAGGTAACGCTTTGAATATTTATTGAAACTTTCTACCGTGCGTACTAAGGGCTCTATTAAGACTGTGCATTTAATGACTACAGAATGAAGTTATCAACATTTTTGTCATAAACTTGATGTTTAAAACGTCACAGAAGTTGTGAATACCACGGACTGACGTATAGATTATGTGCCAGATCTATAAGTAAGGAGAAATTACTACGAAAGCAGCAATTTACATCTGGTATCCAAAACTTAAAAAATATAACAGTTGACGAGTGCACCTTTTCACCAGATGTATTATATCTGTAACAGTGTTTAGTTTTAATGCGGTCACAGCCTAAAACAAACATCTGTATAAACTGTCTAAATAGATCATAACGAATGCGTAGGCTTTTACGCAATGAACATTGCTTCCATAAGGCTTCGTAAACCTAGCATTTGTTACAAAAACAACAGAAATAGGTGAATGTTCACCTTCAATTCCTCATGCTGAACGACGACAAGACATTTCTTGTACAATTGTCACACAAAAGATTTGGTCTTCACCAGAGAGTTGTCAAATCACCATTCGTTATCCGATAATACAAGATAACCATCTCGTGAAATGAGAACGTTTGCACCCGACGCCAGCAATGACTCAAAAGTGGTTAAGTACGACGTAAAAATCCAAGTAAGCATGCATACATACATACATACATACATACATACATACATACATACATACATACATACATACATACATACATACATACATACATACATACATACATACATACATACATACATACATACATACATACATACATATGTAAAGTGAGACGCCGATCTTCAACGTCTTGTCTGACCTTATGTGTATGTTTTTATTCTTCACACTTATTTATCTATTTATTTATTTATTTATTTCATTAGTGTTTTACGCCGTACTCAAGAATATTTCAACCACTTGAACTCACATCGATCGCATTGGTGAGAGGCCTCCGAATTAGGACATGTCCAGAAGACCAATCCATGAACAAATACTTAGTATAAAGATGCTATGTACAAGAATCATTTTTTCTTGTTTTCTCTTCTTTACTTTTCTTCCTGTTATTGAAGACTCAATAACATATTTTTATCATATTTTTACCGGATATGTTTTAGCCACACGAAGATCTTATGAAACCAGCGCCCTTTCTTTGTCTCTGGACAGATTTTTCTGATTTAATACATGAAATTAGATGAGGACAAGAGCAAACAAGAAAATCCCAATGTGAAATAGCTAACAAAGATTTTCAAATAAAGGGAAGAAAGTCATTCAACCAAACACTATCTAAAAACCAAATGATCCTTCTATTAGATATATTGGAATTATGAGAAACAAAATTTACTTATTGGCATTTACCGGCCCAGATCATTCAGGGCCCAGTTCGTATCCAGCTCTTGGTAGTTCGACTGCCTCCTTAAGGCAGGGTTGTCAGATACCTGGCAAAGTTTTGGCGTATTTTACTTTCATCTATCGACAAGTACGATAACCGATGAAACCGTTCATTTCGGTGTTAGACAATAATCAAAAAAATACACAACAGATCAAATGGTTCCTCTATTATTCATATATTAATAAGTCTGATACAAAATATAAAGAAAAGCATCGCCTTTTAACTCTCCATTCGAAGAGGTAGAATTTTGTCAGTTCACTGAAGTAATTGTAGAAATATTTTGTCAAACGATCGGCCTTTTGCAAGGAAACATACAGACTTCATACAGACATTTATGGCTAGGAATCTGCTAGCCAGCAGAGAAACACATTCAGCCCAAGGCTACTGGCTGGTCAATTTTCTTCTAAGCGCTGTATGGCAAATTAAGTCCACGATGGCAGATTGATCCTTACATTGCTCCTTACATTGAGATATTTCCTCATCAGCCTGTTGTCTCAATTATTGCCTTCTATAAGCAATTTGGGGCTATTCCAGAATTTTATAACGTGCCTAGACTAACTTGCTACAGGAATACAACAACTGAAATACAGCCTCGGAGAAACCACTGCAAACATGCAGCCAAAAAGACACAACCATTTATATTCAACCACACATAGGTCGGGAGATGAGGAAGTTATCTGATCATATAACGGTTACTAATCAGTCAGTATTGCTCCAGACCGAGTTCCGTGAGATTCACGGGTCTCTGTCTCAGCACTGAAGTAGTAGATGTTAGGTTCATCACACGTGTAAATCACTTCTGTTAGGTCTGATGGGAACTGTGTCGCTACTTTAATCAATGCGCTGTGTTCGAAAATATCGGCCAGCCTCTGCTTAAAAACACTGTTGCAAACCAGCCCTTAATGGTATATGAATGGCTTTAACATTGAGGTGCAACGGTCATTTACAAAGTATATTTTTGATTTAACACTGAAATTCATTTTTCACCAATACTATACACCATTTTGGCTTTGTGAGTTGGATTCGAACCCATGCCATCACTGAATAAAGACGACCAAAGTCTTGGTAGGATTTCCACACACACACAAAACTTGCTAAACAGCAAATTTTCATGGTAACATTGTAACATTTCAACCTCCTGTTCGTCGACCACATTAATATTCGTTAATTATAAGCAGAATAATGCCTCATAATTTAGCTGTTGAATGTAAATGACTCTGCCGGTGCTGAGAGTCAAGTTCAGGTTGTGCACCGTATAACACCCGAATCGGTTGCTGAGAGTCACGTTCAGGTCTTGCACCGTATGGTGCCCGAATCTGCTGCTGAGAGTCAAGTTCAGGTCGTGCACCCTATAACACCCGAATCCAGTGCTGAGGGTCACGTTCAGGTCGTGCAGCCTATGATACCCGAATCCGGTGCTGAGAGTCACGTACAGGTCGTGCACCCTTTAACACCCGAATCCGGTGCTGAGAGTCGAGTTCAGGTCGTGCACCCTATAACACCCGAATCCCGTGCTGAAAGTCAAGTTCAGATCGTGCAGCCTATAGTACCCGAATCTGTTGCCGAGAGTCACGTTCGGGTCGTATAGCCTTTGATACCCGAATCCGGTGATGAGAGTCGTTCAGGTCGTGCAGCCTATGATACCCGAATCCGGTGCTGAGAGTCACGTACAGGTCGTGCACCCTGTAACACCCGAATCCGGTGCTGAGAGTCACGTTCAGGTCGTGCACCCTATGGTACCCGAATACGGTGCTGAGAGTCAAGTTCAGGTCGTGCAGCCTATGGTACCCGAATCTGTTGCTGAGTGTCAAGTTCAGGGTGAGCACCCTATGCTACTCGAATCCGGTGCTGAGAGTCAAGTTCAGGTTCTGCACCCTATGGTACCCGAACCCGGTGCTGAGAGTCAAGTTCAGGTCGTGCAACCTATGATACCCGAATCATATGCTGAGAGTCACGTACAGGTCGTGGAGCCTATGGTACCCGAATCATATGCTGAGAGTCACGTACAGGTCGTGCACCCTATGGTACCCGAATCCTATGCTGAGAGTCAAGTTCAGGTCGTGCAGCCTATGATACCCGAATCCGATGCTAAGAGTCAAGTTCAGGTCGTGCAACCTATTATACCTGAGTCCTATGCTGAGAGTCAAGTTCAGGTCGTGCAGCCTATAACATCCGAACCCGGAGGTCTTACATGCACCAACCAATCAATCTGGACGGAAATATTCCAGTTCATGGAATTATTTCTCAAATGATAAATACACCCTGCTGAGGACAACGCCTATCACTACATACAATTATTTGGGATAGAGTTTTTACAAAAGCTTTTACAACACATGGATGTTGTGGATAAAAGGAATGTGTGAAATCGCTGGGGTTCAGTGGGGTTGTTCTGGCAATTAAACAGCAACTAAGAATGTAGTCTGACTTGTTTTAAGTTAATTCACCTGACGCGGAAACAGCACCGACAATACTGGCTCTTTTAAATAATGACTATTTCAAATGCCTGTGTCTTGTAACACCGAGACTGTACAATGTTGGTAAACGTGAAGAAGGTGGCCTGTGATATCGATCTATCCACGCGCAGGTTCCAGCCTATGAACATGTGCAAAACCTGATTTTAATATTTGTTTATAATGTATAAATTACAGCCCATTACACATATTAATACATATCAATACCCAGAGCCTGTGTTCTCACGTGCGTTCATTAATGGCACACAGTCAGTCGGTTCGTGGCTAAAGTGTGTACAAAGTAAAGGTTATCGCCTGAGTTCTAGGCTTTTGATCTCCTGGTATAAAGTGGCTACATAATAGACAGAGGGGTTTCAGCCCCAAGGTCTATCATGATTCCGCTTACCAGGTGCGTATTCCAGATGAAATACATCAAGCGAATGGCGATTACTTCGTACACAGAAGACACCGGATTTTTTTACAGTCTCCAATATACATCTATGTAAATTTATATGGGCATTATGATTTTAGCGTAATGAATCCAGATGATAACAAAGAAAACTATGTCGTGAAACTGGAACCATTCCCTCCCCGAAATGGGCTATAGATTCTTTATACGCATTCTAACAGAGCAATCTGACATTACTGGGTACCATTCGGAAAATGCCTACAGTAACGTTCTGTTACTTAGATTTACACGGACGACACATCATCATCATAGTTCATCGAATACAGATGTTGTGGTCAATTTTCGGCGATTGCTTTTGGTATAATCTCCTTTATCAAACCCTAAGGGAGATCCACCCGTGGGTTTCCACAAAAATTTCGTATATGATACGCACGTAAAACTATATCTATGATGCCACTGAATTTAATGTGAACCTCGTGAACTGTAATTTGACTACACCAAGAGGCTTCAAAAACACATTACCGTTGGCATAAAATGCAGTCCCAGCAACATGACACTGTGGTGATCGGAAGTCAGTTTATAACCACTATTTCACAACTTAAGACAAATTTGTATCACTTTATGGCTTCTGTTGAACGGATCGTCCATAAATCACTTCCGATTCGTCAAATCCCCAGAACCGAAATATCAGACATAAGTGTAATTTAGCTCTGCTCTATTGCCAATTCTCTCGACACCCGACACCAGGAGGGCACGGTATATTGATACTGGATTTGTCTTGATGTCACCGATCAGACGTGTTTATGCCCTGTGTGACAGTTGGGGATGTGTTCAGTAGCCACTGGAAGCCCCGGGCTTTACCACAATTTCACAGTCCCTATTGGACAGTAAAACATTGATCAGGTATATGCCTCTAATTTGGTGGGAAAGTTTACATTGTGATTAAGCTGCTCAACGTTGTGAGAACATTCTCACTGTGGTACTGAACATTTCCATAACCTCGTGTACACGCATCATTCAACATTTGTTGGGTTCCTGTGTTCTCCAGATATGCGGCTAGTCTTTCACTGATGTGATCCCATGTTCGACTCCAGCTCCTACTGATTCGTCTGTGGCTTTACGTCAGACACGTTGTGCGGGTATCTGGTGACGTCGCCTTATGAGAGAAATATTTTTAGCAAATATTTTGGGGTAAATAAATGAATAAATTTGCTTTTTCGTCTGTGAAATAATCCGAGTCACTGTTACTAACTGGACAAATATGTTGGGAAGTGCTGTGCATGTAGTTTGTTATATTGTTATATACTGTTACGACGGCTTGATACATTATCAATGTGAGACTGAACTCCGCGATTAAAGATCATACACTGATCAAAGGTAATCACTTAACCATAGTCCTGTTTGAGAATCATCTCACCCAGATTCCTATGGATTTATGGCCCTCTGCTGACAGGTTAAACAGTAGCTCCGTCACCCCTGACAGTCATTTCTCTCAGATATAGGGGATACTGTGCCACCAGTGTCAGATTTAATCAGATCCCAGTGTTACAAAACCTCCGTGGGATAATACTTTGTGAGCGTGAGGGTTTGTACATCATGTTTTGCGGAATATCATGTGACCGTTTCTCGGCCAATGGAAACCGAGAATTACCCTATGAGGTATAATAATAACGGATATCGGTCAGGTGATGTCACACTGTTGACCACGTATCGACACACATATTCAGGTGTATGCCATTTCATAACGTCGTCAGCACGAGTCTCTTGGGGCTCCAAAACCATAACTTAGCCGTTTATGGACGTTTAGACGTTAAATATTCAAGGACATGCCCGATCAGTGACGGAAGCTCCCAGAGTGATGGCGTTGTTATTCCCATTAACATGTGCTTAGCATGAAGATATAATACTCAAGGCTCAGTATCCCTAAAATTACGACCATACGTAGAGGAACACAACGCACACTTACTCCATTTGCTGGAAAAAAGCTCCCAGAATTTAGATGCGAAGTTTTATGTGTTGAAAAAGTGTTGACAGTCACTTCAAGAGTAAAACACGCAGACGGCCAAATAAAAGTGAGTTCTTTTTTCTTTTTTGGGGGGGGGGGGGCGGATACCGCCATTCTCATACTGTTATATGCAGTAACAGCTTCAGCTTATAGAGAACGTTTTCAAGCAACCGGAATCTTTTTCGCCGTTTGGAAGTTAGACAGAAGTATTGCTTATGACTTGAACGTGAAGTATAATACCCACAGGATGGTACGCATGCACCTTTCTGTCAGAAGCCCCGGAATTTGTTTGTCAAGATATTAAGTCATCTCCACTCCGAAATGGTATGTTCATTACTTATACTACATACTTGTAGAGCAAAATGGCATTACGGCATGCCACCCAGGGCTCGGGTATCCTTTTCCCAGTAAGTTTTCGAGGGACGTGCAGTATTCTAGTGTACTCATCATAGTTTATCGAGCACAGGTACATTTTCTCTGATTGCTTTTGATTTAGTCTATTTTAGGCATCCCAACCGTGAATATCCACAACGATTTCAGACATGATGTACACATAAAAAAACATAATCTATGACGCCACTGAACTTAGTGTGAACCACGTGAACTGTAACTTGACTACACCGCGTGGCTTCCAAAACACACAATACCCTTAGCATAAAATTATGTACCAACAATATGACATAGTTTCGACATTCTCGTCAGCATGTGAGAACTCCAACCAACCTTTGGGGGATCGGATTATTGCCAATTCTTTCCACACCCGACACCAGAAGGACACGAGATATTAATACTGGAAACTGCGAAAGAGAAACATTTCAGCGCAAAATTGTCTTGATGTCACCGATCAGAAGTGTCTTATATGACGGTCGGGAATGTCTCCACTAGCTATTGGGGACCCGGGAAAATTACCTTTATTACCACCAATTCACTGTCACAGATTAGAGAGTATAGCACTGGTCGAATATGCCCTTCTAATTTGATGGCAAAATTCCCATTGTGATGTAGCTGTTCAGTGTTGTGAGAACACAGGAATTGAACATTTCCATAATCTCGTGTACACGCGCCACTAAGCGTTTGTCCTTGACGATCTGTTGGGTTCGTGTGTTCTCCAGAAATACGGCAAGTCTTTCACTCATGAGGTCACATGTTCGAATTCCGCTCCCGCTGATGTTTCTGTGGCTGAAGATTAGACAATTTCTTCCCGTATATGGTTAGGTTTGGTTGACAACAAGGCTCAACCAAGGTCCCAAGCTCAAATTACAACCGTCGCCTTATCAGAGAAGTATTCTTCAACAAATATTTGTTAATAAATAAATGAATAAATTCGCTTTGTCGTCTGTGAAATGCTTGATATTAGTTCGGCAAAACACGATGGAAACTGCAGCTCGTTATCCATTATTTCTAGGGCGTTATCCATGTAACATGTGAAGCTGAACTCAACATTAAAGCATTATACAATCATCAGAGGACCTCAGTTACTCTTGTTTCAAGAAACATCAGGCCCAGTTCACTGTGGCTCTGTGGCTCTGTGCTGACATGCTAAACAGTAGCTTTGACACCCCTGACAGTCAGTTATTTCAGGCAAAAGGGAAACTGGGCCACCCATGACAGACTTAATTAGAGTCCAGTGTTAGACCTCAGCCCCTGGTGTAAAAACTAGGCTCCTGTGGCGAAGCACCAGGGTTAATGTCTCTTGCCGGAAGCTAACTCCCATGGGCATCACTTAGTTAATCACGTCCACAGACAACAATTCTACCAAGGGGTACAGAAGTCAAACGATATGGGTTAAAACAGGGTTGTATTCTTCTAATATTTTCAGAGGGAATTCCTGCCAATTCAGTCAATTCAGACTATCGTCTGTATTTGTGGTATAACCGGTGGCTTAACTATCTAGCCAGTCCATAAGAGGAAAGGGGAAATGATCTTGATCTATAGATATTGTTATTTTTCCATAACCTACGAGAAATAACCAATCGTTTAAAGACAGATGTCAGTTATTTTCTATGAAGCACCACACTAAGACATTCATCATTTTCATTATTACAGAGTGTTATTTTAGCATACTGTCATTTTTGTGTTATTGTTTGGTCTTCAGTTGGTTAGAATCAGCGGCTTTCAGGACAAGCATTAAGTTGAACAAACGCTGATGTCAAACCAGGCTCTAATAACTGTCATTATGAAACAAAATCCGGTTGTAATAACTTATTTTGGATAAATTACTGAATTTTACACATATTAATATATTGCAATGTGAGCATATCTCCATCCAGGACCTACGTTCTCACGTGGCGTAATGCCACACAGCAAGCCTGACCGATAACCGAAGCCCGTGATAACAACGGATGTAGGTCGCGTGATGTCAGACTGTCACAGATGCATGCAATTTCATAACGTCGTCAGTGCATGTCTCTTGGACTCTGAAATCATAACTTAGCTGTTTAGGGACGTTTAGACGTTAAATGTTTAAGGACATGCCTAATCAGTGACGGAAGTTACTTAAGTGATGTCGATGTTTCTCTCCTAAACATCCGTTTAGCGCGAACACACAATACTTCAAGCTCAGTGTTCCTGAAATTACGACCATACCTTGACGCTCACTTAGTCCATTTGCTGAAAGCATCTCTGAAAAAAAAAACTAGATGTGAAAGTTTTATGAGATGTGAAGCCTGCTACACCTGTTAATCTCATTATACAGTCGTTCTACTAAAAGTGTTGACGGTCACTTAGAGAGCAAAACGCGCAGATAGCCAAATAAAAGTGATTTTTTTTAAAATACCACCATTCTTTCAGAGATGCAGTGTATATGATTTTCTGTCTTCAGCTACTATAGAGGTTTATAAACTGAATACTCTTCTCCATATAAAGGTTGTATTTAAAACCAAAGTTAGACAGATGGATTACTCATTACTTGAACATGAAATATAAAGTTTATGGAAGACATGACAGGACGGCACGCGCCATTCTGTCAGATGCCCTTGAATTTCCTTGTCCGTCTACAAGTATACATGTATATACTGACATTCTAATTGGACAAATTCAGTTTAGAGGAAAGAGTCCAGGGGGATGACAAAGTATACCACATCGTGCAACTGAAACCATTCCCACTATAAAGTTTACTATTCATTCTGCAATCTGACATGATTGCATGACAACCGAAAAATGCCTAGAGTAATGTTTCCCACTAAATTCTAGAAAGACATGCAGTATCCGGTATACAGAACCGGATACCACGCCTGCTCGTCATAGTTTATAGAACACAGAAAATTTTCTGCGATGGCCTTTGATTTAATCTAATTTATCAAACATAACGGGACATCCCACCAGTGAGTTTCCTCGACGATCTTAGGTATGATGCACACATAAAACCATAATCTTGAGCTTAAAATGTACCTCGTGAATTGTAACTTAACTCCGCCACAAGGCTTCAAAAACCACACACTGCTTTCAGCATAAAGTAATGTCCCAGCAATATTAGTTAGTAATTAAATGCCCGTGTGTATGCGAGAAGTTCAACCAACCGTTGGTGATCGGACTTAATTTTATAGTCTATAGACTGAATAAGTTTTCAGTTTATAACTATAATTAACACAACCCAGACCTCCCTTCATAACAGATTGTATAACTATATGGCTTCTATTGCAGAGGTCTTCTATAAATCGCTTCCGCTTCGTCAATCCGCAGAACCGAAATGTCACACACAAATGTAATTTAGTTCCGCTCTATTGTCAATTCTCTCCACACCCGACACCAGAAGGACACAACATATTAATACTGGAAACTGCGAAAGAGAAACCTATCTGCGCCGAATGGTCTTGATGTCACTGATCAAACGTGTTTATGTTCCGTATGGCGGCCGGGAATGTGTCTACGGGCCATTGGGAACCCCGGAAAATTACCTTTATTACCACCAATTCACTCTTCCTATTGCAGAGCATAGCCATGATCAAATATATGCTTCTACTCTGATGGCAGATTTACATTGTCATGTAGATGTTCAATGTTGTGAGAACACATGTACCGAACATTTCCTTAACCTCGTTTGTCCTTAAGGCTCTGTTAGGTTCGTGTGTTCTCCAGAAACACGGCGACGAGTCTTTCGCTCGTAAGGTCGTATGTTGGAATGCGGCTCCTACTGATTCGTCTGTGGCTAATGGCACACAATTTATTCTGGCATCTGGTGTCCTTTGGTTGACTCGACAGGGTCCTACCATGTTTTTCCAAGATAAATCCGGTGTCGCCTTTTGAGAGAATTATTCTTCAGCAAATATTTTGTAATCAGTAAATGGATAAAACTGCTTTTTCGTCCATGAAATAATCCGAGTCATTGCTGTTAGGTAGACAAATGTGTTTGGAAATGCTGTCCATGCAGTTCGGTATATCGATATACATTACAAAACCACGGCGTTATACATGGAGCGTGTGAGGCTGAACTACGTGCATAAGCAACCAGTTAGCCAAAGTCTTTTTTGAGAATCATCAGGCCAGGTTCCCTGCGGATTCGTGGCTCTGTGCTGACAAGTGAAACAGTGGGGTCCGTCACCCCTCACAGTCACTTCTCTCAGAAACAAATGAGACTGTGCCACCGGTGACAGATTTAATCAGAGCCCACTGTTAGAAAACCTCTGTACCTTCTGACTCCTGTGGCGTAGCACCAGGGTTAATGTCTCATTCCAGAAGTGCCTCATGCCATGGGTATTCTTTAACCTGTATATTACAACAACTGTTATTCTAACAGGGTGTACAGAAGTCGGGCGATGTTGATTTGAACAGGGTGGCATTCTTCTGATATGATAGGAAATTTATCACCGTTCAATCAAATCCATAGCCCATATTGTTGGTCTAAATGATGGCTTAACTGCTACTAGCCATTGATGTTCAATAAATGTTAGAATCATGATCACCACTGGCCTGTCCCAAATCGACAAAATAGCAACCATAGTTGAAAAAGGGTTATTTAATGTCATAGAATTACTTACATCGTTATGTTACTTTACCAAAAAATTGTATCAGTCAAAGAGTGAACGCTTATTTCCGTGCGATTGTGACCTTAACCAGTAAGGGATAACTGAGAACGTTATCGGTGAGAACATTGTAGAATACGTCTTCTTACCTATACTGACGCACGCCACTTAATGTTGCCTTTTGTGCTCTGTTGGCTACATGGATTCTTCAGGAAAACGATAACGCTTTCTTTAAGGTGGTTGGGCGTTCGATTCCCTCTGCCGCTGCTCAGGATGTGTTTTCAAGGGTGTGATTTATTCTGCAGAAGATGCGCTTAACATATCAGATCCCAGAAGAATTGCTTATATTGCGACTGGCCGCTGATTTTTCATATATTTGTAAAAAAAAGAAATATCTATTTTGTATCTTCTTGTAAGCTAAAAGAAAGCATATACGCTTCAATTATCGAATATCGATACTCGGAGTAACGGAGAAATGTCCACAGGTATATCAGCTGGGTTATAGACGCTCCTTTGCAGGTGATTAGCCGTGATTTGATAATGGTGTACTAGACACGGCTGTGTGCTGTGTCACTGCTGATCCGGAACTCCAGTTCTGGGTAATGTTTGACAGAAAACATACCACATGCTCAAGTTTGGACAGACTAGAAGCGGAATACAATTATACGGCTGAAAAGAAAGCCCTTAATGTTTGATCCAATACACAGAATAAGGGATTTATCTAGCCAGTCCATAACTGGCCTAACGGGTGAGCCTCATTAGAGCTTGTCTGGTGACATCAATAGCTTGCTGGTTAATCTGACATGTAGGTATATCATCACATCCACTTTTCACAGTACCATCGCCCTCGCTGCGGAAGTAGTTCTAACAATTGTTTAGTTGGGGGAAAACACACACACTCACCGTCAAGCCGAGTGTTCAAGATATCTCATTCCCTGAAGATGTAAGGGCAGCCAATATTCTCGTTTCTTTTCTCATCCTTAACACTCTGGTAAATGAGCATTGCTTCCCGAGCACTCAGGGTGTTTTTTCTCGGTTTTCTAGACACGGCTTTTGTTACGACACAACATAAACAGGTCAACGTTACGGCTTCTAGTCCAGATGTTGAACGAAGAGAAGCCATATCTTATACAATCATCATCAAGAAACCTTGGGGCTCATTAAAGGCTTCTATTACCATTTATTATCTCATTATACGAGATAACTGAGTGGCAGAGAGGCACGCTTACATCCAGCGCCTGAGTTTTCTGTGGTTTTTTTATTTTTTATTTATTTATTTGACTGGAATGCATCTGAAATGCATGTTCATGAATCCCATCTCCTCACTAAGCTGTTAGATACAGAACATATTTTGACTCAAAAGTTATTTTCTACAACTTTACTGGAAATGTCTCACCATGCGAAACAGTAAGATCTGTTGAAACCAACACCCTTTCAGTTTGATGATACACTGTACAATGTCTTCTACAAGAACAGTTTTCCGTTGTTTATATTTCATATTAGATGAGGTAAGAAAGAAACACGGCGACTATTATTACGTTATCTGGACAGGTAATCAGGCAGCCTTGTTCTACACCCAGTTCTATAGGGATCGTGGATCTCAACCTCAGTACTGAAGTATATGGGGCATCATTCATTTCACACGCCAGTCAATTCTGTCTCGTCTACTGGGAGCTGTGCAACTGGTGACAGATTCAATCAATGCCCTGTGTTCGAAAATGTCGCTCCCTGGTGACAAAAAAGAGAATACCATATCTCTTGTGACCAGAGTCCAGTAACGCAGTTAAATGGAAACCAGCAATGGTCATTGAAGCGTGATAATGGACATTCAGGAGAAGGTCAACAAATGCTTACATCCCATCGCCTATATACGCAGAGTAACTTCGCGCGGCACTGAGTAGGCTAAATTGTTATTTTCAGATTCAACACTGACATCACAGTCCTGTGTAATATGAACTCCCCTGAAGCACGTCCTAGTATAATCCTACAGTCCAATCAGCATGTGCTGGATTCGGATCCGCAACACCACTAAACACAGACGACCGGAGCCCCATTATAACATTACCACTGTCATCCAAACCTTGTCTATCCAATACTAACACGCGGGGTTTCCCATATATCGTTTTCTCACATAGATTTACATGATAACTAGCAAGTATTTCTTCATCGCGTATGCAGGGGCGGATCTGTGCTGCATAAAGTTGCGGTATCAATGTACTTCTCAGATATTATTTATTCCATGTACAGTACAATTTGATGCTTCCCGTCATATAAATGAAAGGCGATAGTGCCGCATATTCCAGGATGGGAATGTGAAATGAGCTTACCGGCGCCGGAAGCCAAGTTCAGGTCGAACCACCTATCGTGATTGAGTCTGAAGTCTTTACATTCAACCTTCAAGCGAATTGAAAACAAATAACGCCATTTTCTGGAAACATCTGTCGTATGTCACTGAAAAAGGTGAGAATTTCCAAGTCGTTCCTCGATTCGTGCTGAACTCGAGCTTGTGGCAAATGATTCCACTCAGAACAAAATGCGAAGGCCTGACAGCAACCTGCGGATTGTCGTGAGTTTCCCCCGGGCTCTGTCCGATTTCATCCCAGCATAATGCTGACCGCCGTCGTATCAGTGAAATATTCTTGAGAACGGCGTAAAACACCAATCAAATGAATAAATAATTCCACCCAGAAGAGTCCACCTCATCCTTGAGACAAATCATTAGATACATAACAGGCTACCGCACGCTTAACATGTATCAAATCCCTCAATGAAAACACTACGATAACAAACCATAAAATACACAGAGGTGGTCCCAAATAACCACCACAGAAAAGATATTTAAACGCTCTTTTATCCTAAAAAAGATGTAAAAAAAATATTGAGGGCCATATTTACAAAAACATTTATCACACTTTTTCATCCGAATATTTTGTTTTCTCCACCCTTAATTAAGATCAGATATGATGTGTATAAACTATTTATTTTTTATTTATTTATTTATTTGATGGGTGTTTTACGCCATACCCAAAAAGATTTCACTTATACGACGGCGGCGAGCACTATGGTGGGTGAAAACCGGGCAGAGCCCGGGGGAAACCCACGACCATCCGCAGGTTGTTGACCTGTATTAAATACGCAGCTGGACATTCATTGTCTTCTTCCAGTATTCCAGGTTAACAGATTTCCATTTTTGTATTAAACACTTCGATCTTCAGCTGTGCAAAAATGACAGCGGTTTCTAGGACAATTTCAGCGTGTAACACTGTCATTAGAATAAACGACAAAAGTTACTTGCTTTTTGGAGAAGCCGTCTAAAAGCACCGGAGAAGCCGTTCAAGATTCTGACTCTAATATATATGATATATGGGTGCATTAGTGCCCTTACAGGATGTTCACAACGCAATATGAGAATGTCCCCAGAACCTACTTTCTCACGTAGTGTTAATGGTACACATCCCGTCGGTTCGTGGCTAAAACGTGCAATGATAACGGTTGTAGATGTCATATTGTTGAGGATGTTGTTGTTATTAATCTGGACAAATGCTTTGCACGAAGACCCAGTATTAAAGGTTCGCTATCTCTCAAATTTGAGACGTAAGTGGACAGAGTACAGGGCTCACTAGCAGCTCAATTTCCTGGAAAAAGTTACGTGGAACGTTTTGTAGCATGCAGTTATAATGCAACCGTTGAATAACCGAAAAATCTTCAGATCAAACACACAGACAGACAAACAAACATAATTCAACTTTTAGCAACAACGTCAGTCTTCTAATATTTTTGTTCATATTTACCTTCAGTTTAAAAAAAATCAGCTTCAGACTTAGGCCTATATGTAATTCTAAATATGTAAATATATATATATCAATTTCCGAAGTTCAGTGAGTATTATATATATATATATATATATATATATATATATATATATATATATATATATATATAGTGAAATACTCACTGAACTTCGGAAATTGATACGTAAACATGAACGAGGCCTTACTGAAGACGAACACGAGTATCTAACCAAATTTGAATCGAAAACCAGCAATTTCTATGGTCTTAAAAGCACATAAATCAAAACAGATTACCATGGCTACTGAAGACCAGAAATCAGGGTTCATTACACTGCACTGTCCTTCCGATTTGAAATTTACCCGCGTCATATTCGGGCAAATATCCCATATTCCCTTGCCAGAAAAATCTGTGCAATAGTAAACGTAAAACTGAAACAAAATGGGAGGCTAATAGAACTTAAATCATGTTTACACAACAGGTGTTATCCGGAAGGATTAATTGACAAAGGAATTAGGAGTGCGCAGAGTCATTCACTGACTGAACTGAGGGAACCCTCACAGAAAAACCTGACGAGGAGGTAATTCCATTTATTTCAACACATTATCCCAGTAATAAAAACTTCCTCCCAATCATTGTGAATACCCTACCAATTCTAAAAAGCAGTGACAAGATGAAAGATATCCTAGCCAAATCTAAGGTCATTAATAGCAAACGACATGCTCCAAGCCTAAAAAATTGTTAAGTCGGGCTCACTTTTCAGAAAAATCTGTGACTCTGTCGGTCTCTAAATGCAATAAACCTTGATGTGGAGTACGCATACACATGTTAGGAGGATCAAGCTTTCAGTCTGAGAGAAAAGATTCTTTGTTTAATGTAAAATTTGACATGTGCCGCACTGTAAAAAAAATGTTGTATATGCACTTGTTTGCATGGGATGTGGCAAACAATATATTGGCCAGACCTCAGATCTCCGCTCCAGATTGACGCTGCATCGACAACATATCAGTGAGCACATACGCTCGTGTGCACTATCACTGACTCCCTCGTTTAAAGTTTTTCCATTTTATAAAGTATTAGATGGAAATCAAGCCACCTTAGATGTAAAAGAAACTTTCTTCCATAAATAAATACAACCCATGTCTCAATGGTAGTCATCGGCCCTTATATTGTATCTTATAATATCATGATGTACCACATGCTTGTATAATTTATGTTGATTAATTTTGTCAAACCAGTTCACTTTAATTACTCATTGCATATATATCCCATTGTATATGTACAAATATTATGTCACAGATTATCCGCAGGGTCATCCGTTTGATGCTAATAAAGACGCATCGTCACTGGTCGCCCTGCGGATAGGCACTCTTAGGTACTGATTTCTCTATTGTTTGCTACTTAACAGCTTTATACATGTACGACCTTGTTCCCAGCAACAATTTATCCATGTATTATGCCATGTAACTAAACCACTGCCTGTTTTGACATGTACGTAACATGTTCCTTAGTTACTGGTAACACATATCCTATAAAAAAAAGACCTCTGTGGACATTCATATTCATATTCCTTGAGAATAACATGAGGAATATAACAGAATGTAGACAGTTAAGAAGGCGTTTTATTATTGTTTTTTTCCTACGTAAATTCTCCTCACCAGGGGATCTTTCTCTATTTCTTCAAATATATATACACTGACGGCCAAAAGAAACTTTACAAAGAGCTCAAATCAATTTATTTTGCCAAAGCAAAAAAAAAAACAGGTTGACTGAAGTTTAATATATTGAAAAGATCAATGTCTTTTAGATATTGAAAGTCTTCAGTAAGAACGGGCAAAGCAGCTGTCAAATCATTTTTACAAGTGAACAAACAGAGCAGGCGTAGAAAAATAGCCATTCCATCTTGGTTAACAATGGGCAGAGTATACAAAAATTGATTATTTTTAAAATCAGTAAATATCAAAACCAATCAATATCGCGTGTGGCCACCCTTGCTTCAATGCATGCAAAAACTCTCCGACCCATCGAAAAAGTCAGTCGTCTGATGAGATGACGTGGGATTCGTTGCCATTCATCTTGGAGAGCAAACGCCAGTTCGGTTGGCTGCAAGGTGTGGCCGTTGTCTTACTCGACGTCCCACGATATCCACCTATGCGGGACATATCTGGGGAACGTGCAGGCCCCGGCAAGATGCTGACGTCGTTGGCGTCCAAGAAGTTGTGCACAGCTCGAGCTGTATGGGATCTGGCGTTGTCATTCTGGTACAGGACACTACGTGGCTGCTGTTGAAGGAATGGCAGGACAACAGGACGTAGAATTTCATCCACGTAACGTTGAGCTGTTAGGTTCCCGTAAATGATGACCGGTGGTGTCCGTTCCTCTCCACAAATCCCACACTATCACGCTGTCGCCACCAAACGGTACCACCTTCTGGACGCATGATGCAGCCATTCGTTCGTCTTCGACGGTAAACTCGCTGTCTACCATCAGCTCGGAACAGGCAGAAGCGGCTTTCATCCGTGAAAACAACACGTTGCCTATCATGTCGCTGCCAAAGGCGTACAATTCGAGCCCATCGTAACCTCTGGCGACGATGTTCGGCTGTCAACAAGTGCCCTCTGAATGGTCGATAGGCCCTAATTCCGTGAGCCATGAGTCTCCTGGACACGGTCTGCCGACTGATCCCGTGACCTAAGGCATTGATTGACGATGACGTCACTATCAGGAAGCGGTTGCTCAGGTGCAAGGTGCGCAGGTAGCCGTCTTCTCTGGGCACAGTTACACTAGGCCTGCCTGTTCTTGGCCTGTCCGATGTCTGCCCTGTCTGTCTGTAACGTTGCATCAAGTTTGACAGTTACTCGAGAGCAGCCAAAGGTCCTTTCAAGTTGGGCATGGGTGGTTCCCATGGACCCAGGGCCCTCTCGCGTTGTTCTGGAGTCAATCGAGGCATTACTTTTGGTGTTTTTAGTCAGTGTGCAAGTCCAGAACACTGTGTGTAACGTTTGTATACACTTATTACATGTGCAGTTGTGGCTATCCATGGGTCACGTGATTTTTCAACATTCTTCGTTGTCTCAAAACAAATTCGTGTGGGCGTATATGACGCTTGTCGCACATGGGAATATGCTTCGTGCAATGTTTTCCTACAATAATTTGGTATTAATTTGCTGAAAAGGCTGGGTAGATTTCACTGACAGTCGTAAAGTTTCCAACTTTTGTAAATTTCCATTTTCAACAAGGACATCTAGTGATGTGGATGACAAAATAAAATGTCTTCAAGTTTTTGGTCGCTTAATCTTAATAAACGACAAAATGAAAGAGAACAATGAATGGAGTCCCGCATGAAGCCAACTGAGATAAAAAGAAAGAAAGAATAAAATGCAGTCTATTAGCCAGACATCTGAGTACGTCGTGTCCCAACATTAGGACTTTCACAGTTCGCTTCCAGCCATTTTACTTTGTACTCCCTGCACAAGACACGATCTTTATTAATCTCGCCTGAGGAAAGCTTTGATACCCCCCATCCTCCGGGGCTACTTTATTTCGTAATGGCGACGTACTCTTGTGTAATAACCTATACATATATAAAGGCCCCGGGGATATAATCAGACCAGCACGGATACATGTAACTGATCTGGCATCAAACGAGAATCATTCTAGCTATTATATATTATGCCTACATGTATCAGTACACTGGTCATATCAAATTCACATTACAGCTTTGAAATTACATAGAGCTTATTTTAAGAATGTAAAGTAGGTACATGTAACGATAATCCCCGATGGGAGAAATGACAGAACGACACGCATCAGTCCGTCAATGGGTAATGAATTTGTATGGACAAATCCAAAATGAAGAAAACAAAATTCGGTATAAACGATGCATATCAATGAAAACAATACCTTGAAGTAGTAAAATGTAACCGGATATCCGATCCATATCGCTCCTGTTCATGATGTGGCCATTTAAATAGTAAAATATGACACCGCTGAATTTATTTTGAGCCTTGTGAATTGTAAGTTCACTATATTCATGTACCAAACACACGCTCACATAACCGTTAGCTTCAAAATAATGTGGCTAGCAATATGACATCAGAATGTCATTTTCGTCATGATGTGAGAACTCCAACCGACCATCTGCGTTCGGATATCAATTTATAACTATCATTTCACAATTTATGACTCCCCACATGACAAATTGTATCACTTTATGGCATCTGTTGTAGCGATATTTATAAATCGCTTCCGCTTTGCCAATCCGCAGAACCTAATTGTCGCACATAAATGTAATTTAGCTCTGCTCTATTGCCAATTCTATTACCCGAAGGACACGGCATATTAATTCTGGAAACTGCAAAAGAGAAACCTGTCTGCGCCAAATTGTGTTGATGTCGCCGATCAGACGTGTTTATGTCCTGTATGTCGGTCGGGAATGTGTCCACTAGCCATTGGGGGTCCTGGAGAATTACCCTTATTACCATCACTTCTCTGTTCCATTTGGAGACCACTGCATCGAATTCCATGGCATTGTTCACATCGTGATGTACTTTGTTTTGGACGAAATGAATCTTGTTTGTATTTCAAAATTATTCTTCACATGACTCTGACGGAACCACTTGGTCAGGGTAAAGAATTCTTGACGTGAGAACTCGTGTACTCTAAGTTCTTTATATCTAGGGACATGCGCCACAAAAAAAATAACCCTTTTTGGCCTTGTTGTTTGGGAATCATTTATGCCGGTTCCCTGTGGATTCATGGCTCTGTGCTGACAAGTTAAACAGTGGGTCCGTTAGCCCTAACAGTCAGTTCTCTCGGACACAAAGGGAACTGTGCCACCGGTGTCAGACTTAATCAGAGCCCAGTGTTAGAAAATCCCGGTCCCTTCTGTAAAAACTAGATTCCTGTGGAGTAGCACCAGGGTTAATGTCTCATTCCAGAAGTGCCTCGTGCCATGGGTATTCTTTAGTCAATAACGTCTGCATACAGCAATAATTGATATTCTCTCAGGGGGTACAGACGTCAAGCGATATGGATTTGAATACGTATTCTTCGGATATTTTCTGTTATACATACTCTTCGGATATTTTCTGATATACTTATTCTTCTGGTATGTTCGTAGAGAATTCATGCATTATCAGTATTGTTGGTGTGACTGGTGCCTTAACCGCCCCTAGTTTGTAATGTTTGACATGTCACCTACGGAGTAAATCAGAAGGAGGCATGCTACGAAATAGGATGTCACAGGTTTTTTCGCATGGCCTTAGTATTCCTCAGATCATATGAAAGGCAGTAAATTTGTTTTCTCTAATCAGCGAAAATGAGCGCCTTCCTTCTCAATACATTGTGTTATGGATTTTAAGATGGTGGGATGATAGAAAGCCATAGAAGTAGCAAATACAATCATCATAACTGAAGACGTACATCATGGGGAGTAAAACCAGAGCAGCGACGACGGTGCGATAGCTGACAAACGGTCACTCGTAACTGCTGAAATAAGGTCTCTTGTCAATTTACCTCAGTCAGGGTTTTGTTCTGCCTGTTCATGTAAACTCATAAATAGTAGCATTTCGCACGCCCCCTAGAAACATGGCTTAAGCATAATTACGTAAAAAAAATTTGCAGCGATGTAAATTGCAATTTATTGGACGCAACTGATGTAGAATTTCTCAAACTGTAATGTTTTCATCACCCACATCACATTTTCAATTTATAAATCTTTGATTTAGTTGCTTTTTAACATCAAATGCATGAGTATTTCACACATCCGGCAGTGATCATTTTGATAGGCGGAGAAGACTGAGAGCCGGCCTGGGATAAACCATCGAATTATGGCAAGTTACTGACGGACAACCATGCAAAAGTACACTCACCATATTATCTGTGGATGAGAAATGACTAATGCAACCTTGCATTAAAGCATGACACAAGGAGTAATATACATTTAATATGACTGCTATAACCATAGTTAAAACACAGATGATACGACTCTCGCACATAGGGGTGAGTTACACTGGTGTTTGAAATGTATACCTCCAGTTTTCCACAAATGATACGCAAAGTTGTAGGCAGCAGCTCCACAGGTAAGTAAGTAAAAATTTGAAGACTTGGTTTCCAGTGATGTATAGAGAACGATGTGACTGTCGGCGGCCGTCTTTGTTTTCCAGATGGTTAACCTTGAGTGGACGGTAACTCTGTTACATTCTCTTTGTACTAAAGTTATATATGATTGTAATATCAAGAAGTACAGCATAGAGAGTAGAACCAGTGCAGCGACGGAAGTGTAATAGTCGACAAATAGTCACACGTAACTAGTGAAATACGTCCACTTAGGGTTTAGGTTAAGGTTTAATATCACTTGTGGAACTCCAAAAGCTATGAGTCTTACATCGCAGAACCTGTAGGCCCTATCAACAATCGAAATTTCTGCACCTTCGGCAATTCACTGCTATGAAATATTTCTATTATATCATTCCATTTTTACAGCGTGTTTTTTTTTTTCATCCAATCTGCAATTCTGATTTCAAGCATGGTTTTCTTAAAATGCCGTTCGGTACCAGTAGCCTACATCGAAATGCAAGATTTCTGTTAGAGTTGTTCCCCTTGGTTTGCCACATATAATGATATAATACACATAGACAGTCGGTAGTTATAAGTATGAAGGAAACAATGAACAACAAAATGATGAGTAACTCAGAGCAACAATGTTACATTCTCTCTTGTACTAGAGTTATATGTGTTTGTAATATCTGTAAGCAGTACAGCACAGAGAGTAGAATCAGAGCAGCGACGGCAGTGTAATAGTCGACAAATGGTCACACTTTTTTTATGTCCAGCCTACAACTTGTTTTCCCCAATAATTAGGCAAGAGTTCCTCATAAAATTTGTACTTTTAATTTCAAATCCGATGACTCCAGAGTTCTGGGAATTATTTTTACTAAAATACTTCGGCAGTGTATCCACTGTGGATTTCTGGTAGTTTGCTGCACTTCAAATAGGTTTTTTTTATCTAAGTTTAGAAAAGTTCGTTAGTAATGATATCATAGTATATTAGACATAATATATTAGACATGGACATAGAAACACTGAGTAACAAAATGATAGAATTACACACAGGAAGTTGATACATACACGTACAAGCAGTCCGACAGAGGCAGGCAAAGTATTCCAGACAATTAATCTTCAACATTTGAGTGTGTACCTAAATTATCATTGAGTGAGCCATGAGTTTGAAAAAATGTGACAAGCGATGCTTTAGTCTCAGTGCTGATCTTCGCCTTAATGTTTGTTATACATCCTATTTCAGCCACCCTAACAGACGTGTCCATTTCATGCGTGTAAAATGAAAATAGTGATACGCAAAGTATCCCACAAAAACGACTGAATCCCATTTAACAGAATACGATCGGATAGTGGACCATACACGCAACGAGTAGCTTAACAACATGCATGGACATGCCACGATTAATAAGCCTATTCCTCAGATTCCAGTGTCTGACGCTGTCAAAAATGAGTTTTAACATCTAAAACAGTCAAATACAATGAGATGCGGAAAATTTGAACACGATGGCCGTTAAGACAAAAAAATAGTTCAGCGATATCATGGCTTATAGTCAAAAAGTAAGTGTTTCGTTCACACACCTACAATGGCTTTATAACAAACTCCACTCCTACGATAATGTGGTTGGAGGACACCATATAGAGCCAGGAGCATTATATTGTGAGGACTTTTTGTCGTTCGACAACAACATGCATTAAACGGGCGTGTACGGTTCGTGCGTATTACCGCAAGACAACGTTTCCTGCGAAGAAAGCTTTGTTGAACATATATCACTTTATATTAAAAAAAAATTCTCAGCTTTACTTTTTGTTCGCTCGTTTTAATGCATTTGAGAAACGGTTTATTGTTTATTCGTGCTGGACAAAGATGGTTTGTGAGGAAACTAGTGGTGTAGTAACGATGTAGTACAAGAGAGCCACGTCCAATCCACCTTCGCCCTTGTGCGGAAAAGGGCACCCCTTCGTCGTCACACTTTTACTTGTGCATTCTGATTTGGAAGTTGGGGGTTAGGTATTTCATCAATATCTTGACTTTTTATATGGTTTCAGCGATAGCATGCAGACATTTTATCTTACTGTATAGGGTAGAAAGTTTGAGGGCGTTCTAACTTGGTTTGAAGAAGAAACAAACATTAATTATGCAAAATAAGCGACAGATGCACCAACTAAGACGTTTCTAAGCATTTGATCACTCCATGTACTCTTACATGCTGTTCTTTGTCTCATGTTTTGTTTTCCACTTTTAACCAGTCAAACTGTTCTAATTATCCAACATTTTTTCTTATACAGTACATTACCAGTTCTTGGCATTTTCTTTGTATCATTTGCGTTATACCTTATTGCCAACAATAAGAATCAGGGATTGGGTTAGTTATATCATGAATGTGCGTTATAATCATAATTGTGTGTTATAATTATAAATGTGTGTTATACTCATAAATGTGTGTTATAAGATTTGACTCTTTATAGACATGGACTCTTCTAATGTTAACACAGAGACGCAAAAATAATTAGGGGCCTTCCAGCAAAATGTAGGTTTCTGTACCCGCAACTGCTTGAACATATTATGAAAGTACAGAATTTGTTATTGCAGCTAGAGTATAGGCTTATATGAGAGACAAATCACTAACACCCCTTACAAAGATCCGCTAGTTACCTTATAACAAGGTCTACAGTCTACAGAGCGTGATGGCAGGGAGAGGCGATCCTCGGTGTTTAAATAGGCCAGTGTACTATACATTCTGAATGGTATAGCTTCTGCCTAGGCTATGGCGTGCCTTTGTATAGACACTATGACGTATGAGCTGTCTAAATATAGTACCGTGAGCGTGCGATGACGTCAGTGACGGGATCTCCCGACAGCTGCCAGAACACGTCCAATCCTGCCCGAACATGTTAGATCGATGCTGGACAGGCTAGAACATGAACCTGCCGAGCAAAGTACGGGCATATAAACTCGGAGTCTTCTCCTTAACACCACACAGTCCACAGACGCAAGTCAAGGCAAACATATCGAGGAGGCTTACCTGTACACAAATCTACCTACCTTAGGTCAAGCCTGCGCCCTAGCGATATTCCAGGTGCGCTGTCAATGTATAGGCCTACGGTATACCGTAGTGGCCGTATACGACAAGGATATCATAGCTTTCAGAAAAAACATATATGTACATAAAATATGTATGATACCTATTTGTATTTAAGCAACAGCACTGTTTATAACACAATCTTGGCCATTTCCGAATTAACAACATGGGAAATCTACTACTGGACCTTGTACGTGTAGACCTACCGAGCGTCTGAAGAGTCCACTTACACATCTCATTTCGCTGATATACCATTTCTGACGTTTCGTGGTTTTCTACGATATATACACATAAATTCCACTCGAGTTGGAGAATTTGGGGAGTTGTTAAGTATTTAATATTCTGCTAAATCGGTTCCATGCACCAATATATAAAAATAGCCCATATTTCTGGGCACCAGTGAGCATTAATTCTCTCATAATATACAGTCAGACCAGAGACTATACAAACTCTGATGGGCTTTTATAAAAGCCTACGTCAGCTACTCCACCTAAATATACCTGTACCTGACCAGGTAATAGAACTAGATTACACAGTCTCGTGTTACTGCTGACTAAAACATGCCCAAGCAGGCAGGTACAAATAATCAATATACCTGTATAAACTAGAAAAAGCAAGCTCTGCACGTTTGTTAGGCCAGTGTAGAGTGACGAGGAAATTGGCCGTAGGGCGACCTTACCTTTATATCACCTGTGGTTAACATCTGGATCATTTTCTTCTCTATCTTATTTACAGATTGTCCAAATTTTACCTACAAACGATGGCTGATAAATCAAGTCCAAAAGCAGAAGTAAGTCCATTAGTTTTGTAGTCCAGCGTTCTAAATGTTTGTTGTAAATTCATGCCAGAGCAACCCGTGGTTATAACCATACAGTGCTATAGAGCTCTGGATTGACCTTGATCCTTCGTTAAATTAATTCTCAAATGACATTGCACTGGTCTGTAATAAATTATTATTTATTCCATTTCACGGCTAATTCCTCAGTTGAAGTGTGTCCAGTGTACGATCGATTAGTTGGCCATACAAGGTAATCCTAACTTCAGTCTGAGCCAACTTTCTAACCAGGTATATGCACATCTTTCGATTAGCCTAGATATTGCAACAGAACTCTTCTGTTATTGCAGACGTCGGCGAAGCGAGGCCGTGCTGGACGGAAGGCGGTTCCGTATGACGTGCCGGGCACGGCGTCCCGCGCAGAGCGCCGGTCAGACCGCGTTAAGTCAATTGAAGAGAAACCCAAGCAGAAAACGTTCCCTTTCCCAGGACAAGTTCTCCTGGCACAGAAATGGGACGAAGAAAGGTACGACGAAGACAGATCAGAAGCATACTTAGTGCTAAGTAGCCCTTGGCTAAGTCCATTTTATATCTCCATAACATACGTTGCCATTTTATTTAAGGGCGAACTTAGATAAATGAGTTTCATGAAACCTGCCAAAACCCCCTAACCTCAGTAATACAAACTTGATTGTCTTGAGCTCTACGCCAGTTAAATATTATATATACTAATGGTTCTTTTCATGAAGAATAAAGAAACAACCTTCCCCCGGGCTCTGCCCTGTTTCCTCCCACCATGATGCTGGTCGCCGCCGTATAAGTGACATATTCTTGAGTATGGCGTGAAACACCAATCAAATAAATAAATAAATAAATATAGGAACAACCAACGTTTAAGTTACATAAAAAAAATCCTCAAGCGATGCATTTACATATGCATTTAAATTAGTCAGGATAGATGTCTATATCTATCAATTTTTCTTCATTAGCGTCGACCCCACGGGATGGTGGATGAGCGAAAAGCTGGATGGTGTACGAGCATACTGGAGTGGCAAGTAAGTAAAGGATTTAACATCCGCAACAACAACGACATTCAGCTCCTTATGAGGATTATAGGCCCTACATACGATATAAATGACAGATTTTCTCGGCCTATGCATTTTTAATTTATTCATGTATTTATTTGTGTATATTTTACTGCACGGGTAATCAAGCAGAGTTTATTATTACATAAGTATACCTTCTTGTATCCTGGTAAATAAGTTTAAAAAATACAATCAAATGTCACACTCTGCGTCAGTATATTTCGCCTGTATTTACCATGGAGTATGCCTGAACAGTCATGAGGATTTTTTTCTATTCCAACAGAAAATTTTTCACAAGGAATGGGAACCCGTTAACTCCACCCGATTGGTTCGTTGAAGAGTTCCCGGATGACATGTCATTGGACGGCGAGCTGTTTGGTGGGCGGGGCATGTTCCAGTCAACTGTCAGTATTGTGAAAACAGCTAAAGACCCAAGGTGGAAGAACATTCGATATAAGGTGAGTTGCCCTATCAGCTAGACAAGAACACTGTTTAACATCTGTGAATAGACGTCATTACAATATTGCCCCACATTGACCGAAATACTAAAGGCGTCTGTATCAGTCTCATAATAACATCTGTTGCTTTGTTCACTTTTTCAAATCAGATATTTGACACCCCCAGCAATGGCTCGCTGCCCTTTGAGAAGCGAATGGAAATTCTGCAAGACAGATTTGAGGAGGGAAAGTAAGTGTACACATGACCCACGACACAGAGTGCGCATGCTTTGCAGTTGTGTTTGTCCTTATGCTCATGTAATGTAACACACGTGAATAGGTAAATCTTACATAATTTGGAATGTGTAGATGTGACAGATATTTACAGCCTACCGCAGAGTTCCTCTGTCCTTTGGTCAGTCCTTAAATTTATATTGGTTGCCAGTTGTTAAAAAATGCATTAAAAGTTAGCTCAGTCTCAAATCATTATAGGGCCACTAATCCCACCCTGTAACACAAAATATAAGACAAGAATTTTGAACATCTTGTCCAAGATTCTTGGAATTTTGCCGGCTATACCTGAGTTCACATACTTATGAACGCGACTGCGCAAATTACATTCACTTCTTTACGGGCTGTATTCCTTTTCCCCTCAGAACTACATACTTGTCTCTGGTAGAACACACAAAGTGTAAAGGCAAAGAGCACATTGAGGAAGAGTTGCCGAAGGTGTTAGCCCGCGGTGGAGAGGGCCTAATGATCAGGGAGCCAAAGTCAAAGTACGAACAAAGAAGGTCGTACACCCTGCTCAAGATCAAAAAGTTTTACGACGCCGAGGTAAGGACTACGCCGTTCAGTAATCTCCAGATAGCCTACATACATATAAATCCGAAAGTTACTTTGTGCGCCTTTGTTAACGGAATAGTATAAATATGGCGACAGAAATGTTAAGAAACATTAATTGACAACATTCTACTGACTCTCATTTCATTGACCTTTACCCTCCACAGGCAGTAGTAATTGGTCACGAGAAGAGTAAGAGTGGAGCCGGCGGTTGTGGGGCGCTGAGGTGCCGAATGGAGTGTGGCAAGGAGATAAAAGTCGGATCAGGGTAAGATATTAATAATATATCACTTGCCAGAGAGACACAGTGAAACCAGATTTTACAGAAAGCATGTGAAGAAATCAAACTTTTGTATAAACGGGTATCGAATGATTATCCCACCAAAATGAAATTCGACTGAGCAAATGTTGATTCAACATTCAATGTATCTTAATTAGACATTCAAATGAGATGACTTAGTCAACACAGTTATTATTCAAACATTAAAAATTAAATTTAAAACATTATTATAAAGCTTAAAAGTAACATAACGAGTGAAAATCAATCAGTTATGACGCCTGCACATGTACAGGTAGCTAGTACAGAAGACTGTTGGCGGTCAATTTAGTGAGATTTTCAATCCTTTTCGTTGGTGGGAACGTTCAAGCCCATACATCTATACAAGTAGAAATATCTTGATTTAAGGCGCACGAATTCATAACAGAGAGAAATCAAGGAATGTAGAATTCCAGAATCACCTATTCAAATGCAAGATTACTGAGTACATGAATTATAGCTCTTTATACGCGAGAAAACAATGAAGATGGCAATGTAAGGTGTTAGGGTAGCTGTGTTAATGAGAGCGGTTTAGGGTTAGTCCTGTTTTAGGATGTCCACACAGCGTGCCTTTATAGGAGTAAGGCCTATTGTGTACTATTTTATTAAATCTTGTCATCACAACTAATCAGCACAGTGGAATGGGACCACGTTTCTAAGCATCTCACTTTTAACACTTCCGTTAGCCTATACATATTTTCATCGTAGAACTTGTACGGTTACTATATTGTCATTTCTCTCATGTATCACAGGTTAACAAATAAAGACAGGCGGAACCCGCCCAAAATCGGCACCATCATCACCTACAAATTCCAGGAATATTCGGATTCGGGAAATCCAAGGTTCCCCTCCTATATCGGCGTGCGCATCGATATGGACTCGCCCAAAGACGCCATACTTCCCGCCAAAATCAAAGAGGCTGCCACGTGAGACAGCCCCCTGTGGGCAGAGGGCACTAAATCTCAGGTTGTTGTGTTACAGTCACGTGAGATGTAATCAGGACACTTGTGATTCGTTCGTTTTAGCACGACTTTCTGTAATTGGTTTTTCAATCCAGCCGGGCATTCTTGGTCTATCGGAGAGCGCTTAGTACGAAAATAATGGAAAGTTTTGACAGATATGAGGCTTAAGAACGAAAGTTCCATACTTTTGGCGAGAGAGTACAATTAAGGTGGCAGGCAGTTAGGAGGTGCAAACAAACACCCTCCTGGCCTTGTCACCGCGGAAAGCGTTTATTTCATACATGTTATATAGGCCGATAGACCGCTATTCGATGGAATTTCGAAGGCAACGCCATGTATCAGCAGTATAATTGCTGAAAATAAAAACGACGACCTTGTATACATGTGGCATACATACAGGTATTTATTTTTATCAGGGTGGTTATTAATACATCTGAAAGCTTTAACACGGCAGCAAGTAAATCAGGAAGTAAAATAGATGAGCCATAATCATTACTGTGTAATTAATATTTTCGTATCAGTGAGTGTATAGCTGAGAGTTTTGGACAGAATAACGCTGTTACATGATAAAGTTTCTGCGTTTTACATATTGTAGTCACATTTGTCTGGTATATGACGTAAATGTGTAAGGCGTCATCGCAATATGGACTCATGAATGTTATTTATTCAACACAAAGATGACAAAAGTGCTGACTTTGTCTGTGATATATAACACATGCGGGATACTAAATATATGTCAATCATGTGTCTTTATCTACATTTTAAACGTTTATTATACACACCATTTTACATGTGGATGATTTGTAATAAATTTGTTCATTTATTGTGAAGTGCAAATTTGGTTAACTTGTTTAGTTTTCTTCGCATGTAATATCTACGTTTTATTATATTCATATTTCTATATACGCATAACAAATTTGTCATAGATAAGGCTTACTCAAAGAGTCAGGCCAATGTGAGCATGTTTATATGTTTTATTTATTCGTTTATTTGTGTTTAACTTTATACATATTCTGGAGAATTTTTCACTTATACATGGTCGATGGCAGGCAGTGTAATGTTTGAAGAAAATCCAAATACCTGGAGTAAACAACATCAAAATTCACTGCATTAACTGCATGGTAATACGGTGGCTGACAGCGTCCATTTTGACACGGAGTAACTGCATGGTAATATGGTGAAAGACAGCATCCATTTTGACACGGAGTAACTGGATTGTAATATAATGGTGGCTGACAGCATCCATTTTGACACGCAGTAACTGCATGGTAATATGGTGGCTAATAGCATCCATTTTGACACGCAGTAACTGCATGGTAATATGGTGGCTGATAGTGTCCATTTTGATATGGAGTTAACTGCATTGTAATATAATGGTGGCTGACAGCATCCATTTTGACACAGAGTAATTGCATGGTAATATGGTGGCTGACAGCGTCCATTTTGACACAGAGTAACTGCATGGTAGTATGGTGGCTGACAGCGTCCATTTTGACACGGAGTAACTGCATGGTAATATGGTGGCTAAGAACGTCCATTTTGACACGCAGTAACTGCATGGTAATATGGTGGCTAATAACGTCCATTTTGACACGCAGTAACTGCATGGTAATATGGTGGCCGATAGCGTCCATTTTGACACGCAGTAACTGCATGGTAATATGGTGGCCGATAGCGTCCATTTTGACACGCAGCAACTGCATGGTAATATGGTGGCTGATAGCATCCATTTTGACACGTAGTAACTGCATGGTAATATGTTGGCTGACAGCATCCATTTTGACACGGAGTAACTGCATTGTAATATGGTGGCTGACAGCATCCATTTTGACACGCAGTAACTGCATGGTAATATGGTGGCTGACAGCGTCCATTTTTGACACAGAGTAACTGCATGGTAATACGGTGGCTGACAGCGTCTATTTTGACACAGAGTAACTGCATTGTAATATGGTGGCTGACAGCATCCATTTTGACACGCAGTAACTGCGTGGTAATATGGTGGCTAATAGCGCCCATTTTGACACGCAGTAACCGCATGGTAATATGGTGGCTAATAACGTCCATTTTGACACGCAGTAACTGCATGGTAATATGGTGGCTGACAGCATCCATTTTGACACGCAGTAACGGCATGGTAATATGGTGGCTAATTACGTCCATTTTGACACGCAGTAACTGCATGGTAATATGGTGGCTGATAGCGTCCATTTTGACACGGAGTTAACTGCATTGTAATATAATGGTGGCTGACAGCATCCATTTTGACACGGAGTAACTGCATGGCAATATGGTGGCTGACAGCATCCATTTTGACACGCAGTAACTGCATGGTAATATGGAGGCTCACAGCATCCGTTTTGACACGGAGTAACTGCATTGCAATATGGTGGCTGACAGCATCCATTTTGACACGCAGTAACTGCATGGTAATATGGTGGCTGACAGTGTCCATTTTGCACAGAGTAACTGCATGGTAATACGGTGGCTGACAGCATCCATTTTTGACACAGAGTAACTGCATTGTAATATGGTGGCTGACAGCATCCATTTTGACACGCAGTAACTGCGTGGTAATATGGTGGCTGACAGCATCCATTTTGACACGCAGTAACTGCGTGGTAATATGGTGGCTGACAGCATCCATTTTGACACGGAGTAACTGCCTGGTAATATGGTGGCTGAAAGGCGCTCAAAATTCATGGAATTTCACAACAAATAGTCGCCAGGTTCTGAGATTGGCATCAAGTACGGCTAACAGCACCCTGTATGGGGATACCAACCAAGACAAAAAACCTTTCACACGCAATTTCGGACAATTCAGAATATTGATGGAATATCATGTTTAACACTATCAAAAACATCCACGGCCTTATCCCCAATTTTTTCAAGGGCTGTCAAGACCTTGATAACCTTCCAACAAAACTGATGAATCCAACCTTACAGGACTATTCAGGGAGGAAAAGTATGATTCTGTGCCCTTTATGTGCTCGTGAAAGTGCATTCTACAATACCTACATGTGTAAGTTAAAGTAAAATATAATACATTCAAAGATTTCAAAAATCAGTCCTGCGCTCACAGCCCAAATAGGTAACACTAGTGCCACAAAATTATTACCATACCCAACATTTACGTCTCTACTTACTATGTCATGCATGTATTCTCATGTACACAGATTATTTTTTTCGCTTGATAGTTTTGCAGTAATAAGGACAAATTGTGTTGGCAGTTGGCACCACTTCGATCGACTGATTATGGAGGTATTTAGACCACTATTTCCAGATCTGTTTGTACCTCCGATGCCAGTTCAGATTGTCACATTTGAGATTAACTCTGCCCTCTATTACCACTATTCAGTGTATGTTTTCCGAGGAAAAGTTCTTTATTGATATTCCTATTTTGATGTAGTTCTTCCGCTAATTTTCACTGCTTATGTTCCTTTCACATTTGCCAAGCTTTTCATTGGTAAAAATGAAAATCAGGGGAGGCAATTCGGAACGATTACCTCCCCTGTACCACTCATTCCTCTCGCCTTCTGTATCAAGCGTCTCTTGCACAAAATAAAAGAAAATGGATTTCTTCATAAAGAAATATAGCAAGTGTGAGTGAACGAGTGGATAAGGTTTAATGTCGCACTTATAGCATGTGTTGTGGCATGTGAATAACTGTACAAAGTTTTATGTAAATGGCATATAACATCATACTTTGGAATTTTGAACTGTGTTCAGGTTAATGGCTGGGCGGATACCAGAGTGTCTCATACATATGCAGTCACATAGCTTTTTATGAGGCAATTATATGAGATAAATCCTGTACCAGCAGCTAGAGTTGTGCCCCTTACCACTGAGTCACAATGTCCGGGAATCTTAGAGGGGTTGAAATCTGAGGTGAGATAATAAGTGTAGCGGACAGGAATAGCAAACTACGTAGTCATGTTGCTGGTTCTTATAACAAGCTATACTCCTGTCAACTCATGTCAGAAAACGACAGAATTTTATATCACCAATATTTAAATGTAATTATTTTTTTATTTTCATATGTACATGTACACGACATCAACTGGAGGGTATGTACATCAAAACCAATGGCAACCTGTACAAAAATTGACATCGATGAAATTCTACCTGTGTTACTGGTGTTTAATCAAACTCTCCTATGGCATGATATCTGGCCCCATAATTTCTCACAATGATTTACAATGAAATGTCCCCATAAAAATTCATAAAATAGGCCTTAATGATGAATTAGCATAATAACAATCACTGCACATGTTGTACCCTGGTCAGTGAGATGTAGTAAGCTTTCTTATTGTTCAAATCATGCCACCCTACTGGTCCAATCTCACAGTCTGCACACGTCAGGTACTTGATCATACCAACGGTGTTGGAAAATCCTACGTTCTCAAATGTGAACATGTCATCAACAACCCAGTAGTCACTCAGCTCTTCTGCATCAGCTACATCAGTGCCTTCTTTCTTCTTTTTCATGTGTGGCAAAGGAAACTAAAAGAAAGCAAAATAACTGGGGTTATCATTTGAGATTAAGGGAAGGAAAAGAGCTTAAGGAACACATAAAACAGGCGACCTGAAAAAAGCAATGGAGTCAGTGTTCAGGCACCTTTCATTGTTTTCCAACTGAATTCTATGAATATGTATGCACTAATTTAACTTGCACATGTTTTCAATTCAATAATATCTGCCCTAAGTGACCATACATTTCGTACATGACTAAGCTGCCCTTATTTCCTGATTCTGAGAGTTCTATTGATTTTAGAAATGTGTTTCGAGGTTTGCTTGGAACATGGGATGATATTCTACCAGAAAATTTTAAGTTTCAGCACCAAAAATAATATTTTGAGACATTTATTTGCCTCTAAACATGTACTTTTGTGGACTAAATTTAGGGTCATTTGGGGTAGTTTTAATTACAATATCGTACCATAATACAGCATACATTGTAGAATATGCTGATCGAGTCCAGCTCTGAAATCAGTTGGCCATGTTCCCAGCTTAGCTTTCACATGTATTTCTGAACGATAAGCTGTGAAGAATGATACAGATCTCAGATCTACCTTATACATGACACTCCCAAGTTCAGTCCCAGCACAAGTACTTCTATCAACACTTGTTATGTATATAGTGCTGCCTCACTGGAATGCCATACCAAAGACGCTATATTTGACCCTTTAACCAGTCAAAGTGTACTAGCTACATGGAGGGCTACCTCTGTAGGGCTGTGATTACATATCCTATCCTTGACCTGTCTTTTTCCATAACTTTACCTTGACACCTTTGTACTTCCTGTGCTGTCCTTAATATGCTAATAAATGCTGTCTGCCAAACAATGTGTCTCAGCTATCAATCCCAAGTAGATGTACCCGTGTGTCATCACTAATAAATCCACACAAGCATCAAACTGGTGAAAATTGGACGAGTGTCAACTTCAACCACCATGTTCAAATGCAAATTTCTCACATCATATACAAGTGAAGTAATCAAGTTTCTGGTATAGCGTTACCTGACTGACACCACTAGCAATAAGTATATTTGGTACAGAAATCTTTTTAGTGATAAATTTTGATTGTGGGTCTGCGCAAGACCATTAATGGTGAGATTGATCCTAAAAAACATAGCCCAAGTGTGTCAAAAGGTCAAACTTGTCTACTAGCGTCATCCTTATGTACTGTAAGGTGCATGCTTCAAACATGATGGCAGTTGATGGAATTTATCCAACTTCCACCAATTTTATGCTTGTGTGAATTTACTAGTCGATGACACATGCTGATGGGGACATGTGCCTGGAATTCATAGCTGAGAACACTATGAGTTCGGACAGACACATTATTTGTAGACAGCATTAGTGTAATGAATACTGCACGGGAAGCACAGAGGTGTTCAAGGTAACCTTATGGAAGAAGACTGGGCTGTGATGGTGCACGTGATCACAGCCCTTCAAAACTAATGGAAAACCTGATCAACACTTCTGACACCAATTGTCCACTGAATGAGGACTGGTTCTTGCTTCAAAACAGCCTGAAAGTTGAACCCTGTCCTATTTTCTAGTTTCCTTCATGTACACACGTGGTCCCGGATGACAGGCAAATAATATTCCTTATTTTTAGGCCTCGTCAAGTTGTAGTCACCTCTTTCGACACATACGCTGCCTTCCCTGGCAGTAAAATCACACTAGAACAAAGTTGACAAACAATTTTTGTTCTATTTTTGTCATCCTCTATCAGTGCAGCAACATCCACACCCTGTTCGTTGTTAGAACCAGCCATAGATACGTCTCCCTCCTTTGCTTTACTTGTCGACGTATTATTGTTTTGCTTTTCTGCAACCACGTTGTTTGTAACTGGACGTAAGAAATGACGTGCACATGCGTGCAGACAACATCCTATCTGTTCGGCTTGGGGGTCAACTTCTATTGCACTAAATTGAACTAAATTTCTACTTCCACGTACCTATTTACCTATGGAAACATTTTTTAAAAATTCATAATAGATGTTGTTCAAATATAAGCCCTACTTAGGACAAGTAATATTGAGGGAAGCTACAATTAAAGAAGTATAAAGTGGAGGCTTTCAGATATTTTGTCTCGGTCCCTGAGTGTGGAGCCGGCAAAAACGCAGGAGAGCGGTGTGGAAGTGATCTGTAAACAACGTCGTAAAATCAGAATGTTTTGATTTGATCGGAAAGATTTTGTATGAAAACGGTGATATAGGTAGGTGAATCCTTTCTTGCTCTATCCAAGAGGACACCATCACATGCCTGCTATGAATAATGAGTTCCATGTTGCAAATCTCTTCAGTGTTTTATAAAAAAACAACAACAACAACACATGATAGACCCAGGTCCAGGGCCCGTACTTAAGACTTAATTCATAAATTGCAAGTCCAGAAAAGCCAAACTCGGCACAGGAAAGAGCTCAAATTGTGGTTAGTATATTTTTCTGCGGCAAAGAATCAGTGTACAAACTTTAAACTTTCTAGATCAAAACATTTTGTCTCTCACCGTCGGCCTGAGATCCCGTCTAAGCATTGCGACAAAATGGCAATGAATATCGACTAAAAACCGCTAGGCCTAAAGATTCACTGCTGGTGATGTTCTACATTCAGTGATGTATAATTTGTCAAAAATTGAAGCAGTGTTTACTAAGCTTTTATATATCACTGCACACACCGATAACTTGTAGCTTGAGAAACTAATTTGTGGATAATCAACTCAGGGGAAATGGGGGAGGAGGAAATGTATGTATGTTCATACCTGATGAGGTGCATGTATCCAGTTTCTTCTACACCATATTGTAATATGTGTAAATCCTTTTGTTCAGATTTGTCACACACATACAGGGTGCAGACTTTACTGTAGATACTCCACAAAACATCTACACAGTCGACTCTATATTTCAATTCAATATTTAAAGTAATTAATAGAAGTAATATTGGCTTAAGGCCTAAAATATAATGCTATATACATTATACCCAGGCATGGGAATTTTTCACCAGTTGGCTGATTTCAGACTTTTTTTATTTAAAATTTAAAAAACTTAAAAGCAAATATCAGCAGATCTTGGTGGAACAGGTGATTGCAGATGTAATTTGGAGGTAGAGTTTTCAAACATTTTTTTGGCCATCAGTTTAAAAAGCCAGTCAACTAGACAATTATCTTAACGCAATACATCTATATATACTTTTCTATATTATATATTTTAAAGTTGTGAATTGGTTTTACACTTTTAGCGGATGTTTGTATTATTTTAGCTGGTTATAAAATGACTGTTTGTTTTTCTTTTATTTTTCATGTTCTCATTATCACATGGAAAACTGTTTACTCTTTTTTGGTTTAAACATGTTTTCGCCATGATATGGCGGCAGTATTGCCAAAATGGCTTTAAGCCGTTATCAGTCATTCATTCATTAAACTCATTTACACGATATATTCATGCAGGATCACATGTCAACTATTTTAACACCTGATAAAATCAAGTACGCATTTGCTCAGCTCTGCTGCAGATTATCTTCACAAAGCCAAATGTAAGTCGATGAAAAAGTCTTGAGTGTGATATTAGACAGTTATCACAAACTGAAATTCTTCATGCATATTAAACCATGTAAATTATATATAAGGTGTAGTAAGCCTTTCTATCTGTCCAATCAGAAAACCTCTCCCATCTTTTTCTTTCTTTTTTTTCAAGTCCAGGGTACATGTATTGGGGTTGGACTCACCACACAGGAAACACAGAATGAGTTTTTCTAATCAGGAAGCACCAGGTATTGGATTTAAGAAGTTTGTGTCAGAGGAGGAACTTGAGGAGAAACGGAAGAAGAGACAGGAGGAATGGGATAAAGTGAGACAACCAGATGACCCAGAAGGTATGCAATTGGTCTAACCAGATGAAACTGAAGGTATGTCATTGGTCTGACCAGATGACCCTGAAGGTATGCCATTGGTCTAACCAGATGACCCTGAAGGTATACCATTGGTCCAATCAGATGACCCTGAAGGCATATCATTGATTTAACCTCATGACCCTCCCATAGGTCCATCATCTGGTCTAGATGAGGCTGCATATTTGAATCTAACTCTCACTGTTCTGACTGTTGCTTTATGTCAGGAGAGTTGTTCGTGCCATTGTCGGAGACCGTTTCCACTGGGGATTCCCCCAGTTGACCTTAATAGTACAGTGGACCATCAATGTGATAGGTGTGGCATATTCTATCCTGAGTATATGTACTCTTGTTTGGTGTGTAGTCTAGCTTAACCTGAAAATAGCTTAGTGTTGGTTTTGCTGGCATATTTCTGTCACATCTAGGAAAATGTTTCTGAGAAAAAAAATCATTACAAAGCCACAAGTTTTCTGCAATCATTCATTGATAATAAATTTGAAATCAAGAAATAAATACATTGCTATTGAAGACGTTGAAGGACAGTTGTTGTTTTGATTTTATTTACATATCAGTTGCTTTGAATGGTGTTTTCTTGTGTTGTAGAGTGTCCAGAAGAAAAATATGATCCCCGTTCTCTATTTGAGCAGCTGGAAGATCAGAAAAACAAGAAACAAGAAGAATATGAGGAGCAGTTCAAATTGCGTATGTTTGCCAAGTTTATGGAAAGTTTTATCCACCTTGTGCAACTTTATAAGTGCAACTTCTTTTAGTTGTGTGAATGATGTAAAGCCAGGAGCAAAAAATGATGCTTCTACAGTTAACATAGGTTCAGGGTTGTAAATACATGTACTAAATCTGTGTATGCTTGTTTCATTGGGAGCTGTGCAAGCATTTAATATACACACATATTTCATGCACATACAAGTCGTTGTTAAGGCACTGTTACAAAACCATATCCAACCAAGTACAAGGAACCCTGCCAGATTAGTGATGTTGCTTTCTTGGTTTTGTGGTATTTGATCAGGTAACCAAGTAAAAGGGCTGGGTGAAGATGAGGCTGAGTTCCTGGATTATGTTTCTAACCGACAGATTGAGATCAACAGGCAGCGCGCAGTGGAGACAGACTCTATTCTGCAGGAGATGAGAATATCCTTATATCAGTCGTGCGTTGCACAAATTTTTACCAGATGGAAAACACTGAGTAAAGGGATACAGTTGAATTTAGACATTTGTAATTCAGATTTGTCTTCATAATTCACATTGATCAGCTCAAATTCAATCAGTTTTGGCTATTATTTTAGCATAACCCAAGTAATTACCTTTCACAAAATATCAGCCTTGTCTGTGCACACGTTACCATTCAAACTGGTAATCAAGTTCCTGAAATCTAGTGCTCTTCGTAAGTATTGTCAAGAAAATTTGCACCTAATCTTCCAAAATACAGATTGTCTGAGCTAACTGTTTAACTGTTTCAAGTGTGTGAGCAGAAGCTCTTTGATTACCCTTGCATCAATTCTGCCTCAGCAAGAACAGCGCACTGAGAAAAAGATCACTCGTGTACGCGTTCTGCAACCAAAATTGGCTGACTTTGTATACCAGAGTTATCCCCCCTTAACCACTACCCAAGAATCTAAGGTGGAGATAATTGCTGCTAAAGATAACAAACAGGAGGAGAAGAAAGTGTTGAAACCTCAAGTGGGAGCCTCCCAGGGCAAGTCCCAGATGGCGCTACTAGCAGGGGCTATCAAACGGAAGAGGTAAGACACCACCACATATTCAAGGGCAGGTGGCCAGCTCCGTCAATATGTAAGAAATATTACAAAGGCTTTCTGTGTTGTTCTGCTTGGTAGCTTTGGTCATGTGGTGTTTTCTGTGACAGATGCTTTCAGTGTAGAGTATTGAGGTAACTCCAACAAGATACAGGGTGATGCTGGTTTAAATAAAACCAAAATATCCTTTGTGAAGCTTGTCAGTGGAAATGGAAATAGGTGCTTTTAGTGGGTTAATATTTTGAATAGAAACGCAGTTCGACAGTTGATCACCCATGTATGGATAGAAGAGATTCTTCAGTGGAAAATGTTCCCTGGATCATTGGAAATGTCATGTGGAGTTCCTCTGTGATGAAAAGTCGAAATTTTTAAACAGATGTAAGATAAAAAGTTTCAGATAATCAACTCCTTAGGTGGAAGTCCTGCATGCATATCAAGCTTCAGTTTACTGCATGTATCACAAAATTTTGTATTGTTTCTCTTTGAAGCTCCGATGCTAAAGACGATGAGAAGAAGAGAAAGCTCTCAGGTGGAGGTAGGTGGACACAGTTTTGTTGTACGCAGACTAAATGTTACATATACTCAGGGTCAGTAAATAGATGTATAAATCACTTGTTGTTTCAATACAAAGGACATTCTCTTTCTTGAACATAAAAGCGCTGAGTAAATTTTCACTACCAGTTAAACTGTGGTAACGTAGTTTTGCTAACAAATCTGGCAGGAAAGTTGTAAGTGTGCGCATAATAACGTGAGCGCTTGGTATTGTGTTCCCTAACTGATCTTACATTTGCGTTGTTTATACAGACTCTCCATCCAAGGAAACAAAAGACAATGACAAACCAGGCAGTTCCTCAGCAAATTCTGTGGCTAAGATAATTGGAGTGTTGCCAGGATTAGGAGAGTACACGAACGACACGAGTGACTCAGAGACGTCCAGCAGTGATTCTGAAGTGGAGGTTAAAGCTACAGACAGTGTCATCATACGTTCCAAATGATGCCCTCAGCTTACATACATGTGTGCAAGACCTTACACATCATCCGTGTATTTTATATGTATGCTGTGCAGTCTAGTATCCACAGTGATAACAATGAAAGTGCTTTTACCAGATAACCATGGCGCAGAATGTAATGTACAGGAAGTGGGTTGTAACTTGTATTTCTTGGAGTGGAGTTTCATCTGTAAATACTTACCGAGGTGTGTTTGCCACAGTCGGTGTAAGTGAGAAAGTCAGTGGCACAGACTCTGGACACAGATGGAAGGTTTTCACGATTGCTTCCCACGAGGGTTCCATGTTTTGAAAACTGCTTCCCAAGAGGGTTCCATGTTTTCACGATTGCTTCCCACGAGGGTTCCATGTCCACTGTTAACATCAGTTGTCTTTTCTTTATGCAATAGCTTCTACAATGCAGTTGATGTTACATGTGCACATGTAGATGAATGCATGTCATAACTTCAGGTAACAGTCGTCTATGGATAATGGTCAGACAGGTGCTTGTTTGCAGTTATCAGAGAGTTCCCTGTGTGCGATGGTCAGAGTTGCCTTTGTGCGATGGTCTGACAGTTGCCTTTGTGCGATGGTCGGAGAGTTTGCTTTGTGTGATGGTCAGACAGAAACTCTGTCTATTAGAATACTTTACACATGGTATATTAAGTCTTTATGTAAGTCAGATATGTATTATTTATAATATATTATCTGAAAAAAAAGGATGGGTTATTCTGTGAAACTTTATCAAATGATTATCAATCTGACTGCATGGTGTCCCAAGTCTTATCACTGATTGTGACGACTCAGTGAGTTTCTTGTGTCAACTTCCAAGATGCTAGTGGCACATAAATGTTCATCAGATGAGAGATTTCACAGGAATTTCAAAACAGTAAATACACAGACAGGTTTAGTCACGATTTAATCAGTCAGCTGCATGTTACCTGAGTTACAAGTTTCAAATGGAAATGTGGACATCTGGACGGCCTGATAGTGGTGTGTTTTAAAGGTTTTTGTGACATGTCTTTATTCCTTTATCATTCAGATTTACATGTATGTAATCATAGGTTTCAGAAATACAACCTGACAAGGAATATCTCCTACTTTATTTTTTGAATATTAAATATAACGTACTTAAACTACCAAAGCTGGCAATTCACGATGTTAAGCATTAAATGGCAGAGAACAACATCTGTGATTTACCAAATTCTTTGTCATAACTTATGTTGAGTCCACTAGAACCTAGCACTGCACATCATGAATTTGGACCCGATTTCACAAAACTGTTTCTGACAGTGGTCAAGACTTCTTTAGAATGCTTAGTTTTTTGGTACTGGAGATTGATATTTCGTACACATTTGTGTTAAGATAATAGCAAAGAGATTGTCAGAACTTTTGGGTTACAAAAAAAAGTTCTAACATTGTGTTACAAATTTTGACTTAAGTTAGAATGTGCTTTGTGGAATCGACCCCAGATCTCTACTACCTAAATGACATGTTACCTCTCCGGCCGTAAGTGGGAAGGTCTGCCAGCAACCTGTGGATGGAAGTGGGTTTCCCCTGGGCTCTGCCCGATTTCCACCCACCATAATGCTGGCCGCAGTCATATAAGTGAAATATTATTGAGTATGGCGTAAAACATCAGTCAAATAAATAAATGACATGTTACAATTAAAAAATATTTGTGACATTTATTTGCATCTGAAAATGCCTTTTTGTGGGCAAAATTTTAGGTCCTTCAGGGAAACCTGAAATTGCTTTTGATTCAGTGTGGTTTACTTGAACTAGAGAACTGTTTGATTAAACCATAACTGTCTCTGCTATTTATTTGCTACCATTGCTAATTTGTTGTTTATGCTCAGAAAGTGCTAAACTGTAGTTTTGCAATTGTTGGGGGCATTATAGAAATTCAGTCGTTCAATACAGTGAGTTGAACGTTTCCATGTAATTGTTAAATGAATTTGTTGCTGGTATGAATGAGTTATTTGTGTTCATTTTTCACATCTACTACATGTATATAATATCTTACAGCTATATTCCCATGCCAGAATTTGCCAAGCATGTATGAATCATTGTAAATTATCAAGCACTATTGTAAAACATGTTTGAATAGTGATAATTAACTGGCTAGCAACCGTTTGTTCATTGTAAATACATGTACATCATTATGAACCATTTTGGAGGATTTGTGTTAGCTCTTCTGCTTTATTTAATGATTGACATGGATATGCATATCCACTGGGTATGATGCAGTACGTTGGATTAGTCCAATTGTTGATTTCTGAAAGTACCATCACACTGATGGTAAATGGCAGTTGTGATTTCTGTGGTTTAATGTCACATAACTACTGCATGCAAATGCATGTAGGGTTATTCATTTGTATGTCTATGTAGTTTATGGTGTCAATACGTAATCTTTGATGGCAGAGAGCCCAGAGGGACCCACACCTGCCAGGTACATCTACCTGCCCAGTCACAACTACAGTTATTTACATATCTTATGTATCTGATAGATGTTCACACTGTACTCACTATTACACTTCCACACGTACATCTCTGATGGCAGACAAGCTTACTGTGGAGGAAATCAGAGCCCAGAGGGACCCACACCTGCCAGGTACATCTACCTGCCCAGTCACAACTACAGTTATTTACATATCTTACGTATCTGATAGATGTTCACACTGTACTCACTATTACACTTCCACACATACATCTCTGATGGCAGACAAGCTTACTGTGGAGGAAATCAGAGCCCAGAGGGACCCACACCTGCCAGGTACATCTACCTGCCCAGTCACAACTACAGTTATTTACATATCTTATGTATCTGATAGATGTTCACACTGTACTCACTATTACACTTCCACACATACATCTCTGATGGCAGACAAGCTTACTGTGGAGGAAATCAGAGCCCAGAGGGACCCACACCTGCCAGGTACATCTACCTGCCCAGTCACAACTACAGTTATTTACATATCTTATGTATCTGATAGATGTTCACACTGTACTCACTATTACACTTCCACACATACATCTCTGATGGCAGACAAGCTTACTGTAGAGGAAATCAGAGAGCCCAGAGGGACACACACCTGCCAGGTACATCTACCTGCCCAGTCACAACTACAGTTATTTACATATCTTACGTATCTGATAGATGTTCACACTGTACTCACTATTACACTTCCACACATACATCTCTGATGGCAGACAAGCTTACTGTAGAGGAAATCAGAGAGCCCAGAGGGACACACACCTGCCCGATACATCTACCTGCCCAGTCACAACTACAGTTATTTACATATCCATGTACCTGATAGATGTTCACACTGCACTCACTATTACACTTCCACATGTACATCTCTGATGGCAGACAAGCTTACTGTAAAGGAAACCAGAGAGCCCAAAGGAACCCAAACCTGCCAGGTACATCTACCTGCCCAGTCACAACTACACTTAATTACATATTCATGCATCTGATTGGTGCTTACAATGAACCCAGTATTTCACTTACACATTATATACTTAATGGCAGTCACACTAGTTTATGGGTGGGAAACTTGGGCTCTGTTTCACAAAACTTGCTATTTTCGCTCAAGCAGTATTTTTCTTGTGCAACATACCATACTGAGGCCAGACCAATGTAAATTGCTGTTTCCCATCAGAATAAATCTTTTTTCAGTGTCATCTGTTTCCAGTTTATGTGAATTGCAAAGGTTACATAATACTTAACTGCATCTACCGTACATGCCCAACACTTTCACCAATCAACAAGTTGCGCATTTGGCCCCATTCTGGGAATTCTACTGATCTCATGTAGGTGCTTGGAAGTCTGCTTGAAAGGAAGGATGGTGTCACAGCACCAAAGGTATTATAGCCCATTTATTGTAAATCTTTTTGATTTTCCTCTAAAGCACTTTTTTCAGTGGAATTTATGCAAACAATTACATGTATTATGAAAGACACCCAAAATGGTTTGTGTAACCAAGATGCAAGCTTCATAAAACTGAGCAGATTTTTTTCTCTACACCCCACAGTTTTGAAATACTGGTTGCAGTGGTCGTTGAAAATGTTGAAGGATTAGGGTACATTTACCTCCAAATACGCACTTGGTCCTACCCTAAACCTTCAACCTTTTCAACCACGACTACAACCAATATCTAATAAATATATAAAACATTCTGAAAGAACCAGGAGGTTCAGAAAAATAATCTGTACAGATTTAGGTAGCTTACACCTTCACTGACACAAACCAATCGGTTTTGGTGACGTTTTCATAATGACTGTATACATAAACTCCACTGGAAAAAGAGCTTTAGTGGCTGAAAAGGTTAAAAGATAGGTTATTTACCAAACATCAAAGGGTTAACCTTCATTTTCAGTTGAGTGCCCAGGAAGAGATTATTCTTACCCAATGGCACAAGTGATGTTCGCAATCTTTCAAATGCCTGATGATTTGACTGTTAAGTAACGCAATAATGGAAGATATCTTTACTTGTATGATGTTCAGTTTTACAGGTTGAGAAAACCCAAATCACCCAGGGAAAACTACCTTTAAATAATGGGCTGACAAGTAAGAAACTCCACTACATGTCACATGTCACAGATCAGCACACCACAAGAGTGTGAGAATGGTCGTAGACGCTTGTCATTAAGGTCCAAAGCATAAACAATGAATCTAGACATTCCCTGTCCATGGTCTAGATGAAATACCGAACAATGCATGTCTACAATGTGAAGCAATGGAGATTGGTGTTATTATGTGGAGGTGAATATCTCAGATGTTACAGAGGGCATTTTAAAGAACAAGACAAAAAAAAAGGACATTTTTAAAGTCAACTTTTTACTACACATCTACGAGATACAGCGCACACACCTCAGAGGGTCCAGGTCAGCTGTTACTGTATGTCAAATCAGACAGCCTCCTATTGGTGCAGATTCTATTTACAAATACAACGGTATTCCAAAAAGCGGGATATTATTATAGTAATGTCCAAACAGAAATAGCACTTCCTCCATCATCAATGGGCCCCATCCAGTTGGGGCTTGCCGTATTGCTTCTCCCATCGCTCAATATACTCCTGCTTCCTCTTCTCTCGCCGAGCAAAATATTCAGGGTACTGTGCCTTCTCCAGGGGTGCCCATGTGTCATAGATCTGAAAGAGTTACCCATCAATGTTACATGTAGTGTCCCTGTAACAATGTGCGTGCATGTTAACTACTTGAGTAAATTAGTCTATGTTGTGCAAGATAACGTACCAAGATAATGTACCAAGCTATCATAATGTCTAATCTTGCCACTCACACTGCATGTGATGAACCACTGAATAACAGGGGTTTGTAGAAAGCTCTGAATGATACATAGGTCTATATACATATGATATACATATATAGTAATACATGTATCAACTTCCCAACAATAATCTTACTTAGATGTTATTTGGGTGTTTGGACAGGAGACAAAAAAAATTTAACTCAAAACACTTCAAATTACAAACAAAATCTGAAAATCTGGGAAAAATCTGATAGTTGATATCAGTGATATATGCACATGTAATGCTAGGGATGCTTTGTTACACCCACCTCAGAAAGATTTCCTCTGGACATGAAATGGTTAACTACAATGTATGTATTCTGTAACACAACTCACCCAGTCAGGTACAGGGGGTTCTCTGCCATACGCCACTCCACCAGGCGAATTAGGAACTGGAACAGGACAGAAAGTAAACAGTCAGTCAATACTGACACAGCGAGAGGAGTTGTCAACCTTACAATTAACCTGCCATAAAGAAAGTCCCTTACATATACCAGAAACATGCAGCCTTTTAAATATGAAAACTAGATTCATACATGTATACATGTGCCAGCTATGATAACACATTATTACACCAGGGTTGATACGGCTGCATAAAATTCCCTTAGGTTTAATGACAATATTTTTCACTGACTTTACCACCCACAAAAGTATCTTTCAGCGCGAGAGAATCTCAGATAATCCCATCTACAAGTAGCTTTCGTGTGACTGGATACACCTTATCACTTTCTGCTTCAAGTTGCTGCCTCTGTGTGTGCAAGTAAAGTGACTTGGATATACATGTACACAACCATCACCAGGATCACAGTTTGTTACCCAAATCAGCCAAGGATTATTGGCCAACAGACCTGTCACCAGGACCAGGCCATCACAACAGAGTGACAATATTTTCTTTATGGCTTTGTTTCTTAACAAAAATTAAATTTTATTTAAGGTATTATAGCCAAGGGAATTTCATTTCTTTTCTTTCCTTTTAATGACTGAGTGATATCTAAGCCGCTCTTTGCCATAGTACTTTAAAGGTACATGTAACATCCAATCATGCTTCTGACTTCAACAACCTACATTTCACAGGCTGGACATGCTGGTTTAAGAACAGTTCCCTCTCGCCATCCTCCAAAAGCTTCTTGGCCACCCTTAAATCTTTCACATCTTTGTTTTCATCAAACCTGGCTCTCATCAGGACACAATTATATCTGTACCAGTATCTGGAAAAAACAAGCACACACCACAGAACATGTTCAGACACATTCAGTCTACTGAAAACACCTGCCCGCACCACAGAACATGTTCAGACACATTCAGTCCGCTGAAAACACCAGCCCACACCATAAAAACTACATGTGTTTAAACACATTCAGTCTGCTGAAAACAAAAGCCCTCGCTGTAAAAACTATGTGTTCAGACACATTCAGTCCGCTGAAAACAAAAGCCCACACTATAAAAACTACGTGTTCAGGCACATTCAGTCCATTGAAAACACAAGCCTGCACCATAAAAACTAGATGTGTTCAGATGCATTCAGCCCATTGAAAACACAAGCCTGCATCATATAAACTACGTGTTCAGACATATTCAGTTCATTGAAAACACTAGCCCACACCATAAAAACTAGGTGTTCAAACACATTAAGTTCACTGAAAGCACAAGCCTCCACCATAAAAACTACATGTGTTCAGATGCATTCAGTCCAATGAAAACACCAGCCTGCACCATAAAAACTACGTGTTCAGACACATTCAGTCCACTGAAAACAAAAGCTCACACTATAAAAACTAGGTGTTTAGACACATTCAGTCCACTGAAAACACCAGCCCACACCATAAAAACTACATGTGTTCAGACACATTCAGTCCATTGAAAACACAAGCCTGCACCATAAAAACTACATGTGTTCAGACACATTCAGTCCACTGAAAACAAAGGCCCACACTATAAAAACTAGATGTGTTCAGGCATATTCAGTTCATTCAGTTCGTGTGTTCAGACACATTCAGTCCACTGACATCACCAGCCCGCACCATAAAAACTACATGTGTTCAGACACATTCAGTCCATTGAAAATACAAGCCTGCACCATAAAAACTACGTGTGTTCAGACACATTCAGTCTGCTGAAAACACAAGCCTGCACCATAAAAACTACATGTGTTCAGATACATTTAGTCTACTGAAAAGAAGAAAATACTCTGATTTAGTAGCACTGCGACCAAAGAGTTCGCCTGGAGAAGACACATGAATGCAAACTTCTGCTTAATACGGTAATAAATATGCTCACATCATAATGGAACATTCCACTTGTGTTACTGTGCTCTACACGTGTGCAGAAACAGAGCTCAATACATGTAGAACTTCAGATACCACTCTGAACATTTGCTTTACCTGTTATTGTACACCTATGTTCAGGGTATCATCATGACATAAGTACATGTATGTGGGTTAGGAAAGTCCACGCTACAAGGCGGGAAGCACTATGCACATAGTTTGAGGGCATCGGAAACGCTCTGGGTGGCCTTTGACTTGATCTGGCCCTGTTTGACCAAGTTTGAGCTCCGAGATATACATGTACATGAGTGATGAGTCCAAAATAAGTGGACTGGGGAATAAGCAAAGAAACAAAGAAGTATCGATGTGGTGCCATCACCAGCTAAACTACACATCATCATGAAGGCAAATTATTGTGAAACCATCCTCGGCTGTTATTATGTAGAAAGCCCTGTTTGCAGCATCGAAGAGATATAAAAGACCCAATTCATTCTGGGCATAACTGTCTGATCTTCATATACATGTATGAAATATTAGGCCCCACTAACAATGTTAGCATGGGAATCCTTAAATGATTAGTGTCCAGATTTATTATTTATTAATAATTAGCTATACCCTTGTATACATTGTTAAATTGAGTGTAAAAAAGATATTGAAAAAAACTACATACAAGATGTCAGAGCTTTGCAATTTAGTTCAGTGTTAAAAAAGTTACTGGAGTGACAGCAAGCATATCATCTTTGTCCACGAAATGGTTTGCTGTTTGGCATACGGTTGTAAAAACAGGTGGTCAAAGAAACCTAGAGTTAGTTTTTTCAAGTCTCCTCATTTTACAGCTCAAAGCTACGAGAGGAATACGGCTGATTTCCAAAACGGCACCCACACATAGCAGTTATAAAATACTATCATTAACTGAATTGAAAACTGATAGATACTAAATCTCTGTACATCATACGTGTTTATACTCTACGCGATCATATGCCTCCTATATAGACATAGGCTATTTGCCCAAAATAACATGTCTCGGCCGTTGTCATGGAATATAGGTATGAATTTAGAAACCATTTAGAATAGAATGATTTTTACTGTGAAGTGGATAAAAAGCAAGTAGTAAATAAATATTAAATCTTAAGAGGAACACACAAAATGTACAGTGTAACACAGGGCAACAACTTTAATACCAGTCCATCTATTACCAGTGCTCCTGAAAATGCCTGGACAAAGATCAAAATCAACATCTAAAAACTCAGAATCTAGAGTCTGGCTAGAGATGCCAGTGTCATAAATTGGAACAATGTGCACAATGGGTTCAAATTAGTATGGAAGTACATTTACTTTCATGTAGCTACATGTAGAATTAAATAGCCGGGAGAGTTACGAGGAGAAACTGCTCCTAATGTGTCGGATAGACAGTAAGCCACATTTACTGCATCTTCACATGCATAAATCGACCGAATCAACAGAATGGTCCCCATAATCAACTAACCTCTTTTGCACCTCGCTGAACCAAAATCGATCCATGACAACTGCACAAATTCTCAAAATAAATACATTTTCGACACTACCCCCACTGTGGCCACCTGCCACCATTTTGATCACCTGGGAGAATGAACGATTAGCGCCATCTGATGTCTGGGGGAGGGAGCCAGTCAAACGGGCGACCAGATTTGCCTAGTGTTACTGTAATGATTTTCGTATGTATTATCTCCGTTGAACAACCATATTTTTTCTATTCTCATATCGGTCACGTGACTTGTATGTACAACTATTAGAACGAGGCCAGCCTAGGAAATAACCGATCAACGTTGTGCTTGTGATAAATCGGCAGACGAAAAGATGACATAGTCTTTACCACTGCACAGACGGAGGCTAACGAAAATTGGACCATAGCTAATGTCTAATAGACGTGGCGAATCAGCAGGAACAAAATTGTAACTTTAAAGTTTAGTCATTACCTTTTGTCTCCATAATATGATTCTAGTTGCCTCAAAGTTTGCTTATACAGTTTACAAACTCTCTGTCCGTGAGACAAGACGCGTGTTTGCAAGTAAGACATTCTGAACTTTCCTGCAAAGTCAACCGATGTCACAGCGCCTTGCCGACGTTCTGGCCAAAACTTCTGCAAACGATGTGCTCATTGGCTGAGCAAAAACTGTCATGTGTACTTCTGCTGAGTGGTGCCGCGGGAAAGAGAAAGATGGCGAGCAGGAAAAGGAGAAGTGACAGCGAGGCAAAAGTTGAAGCCAAAAGACGCTTTGATTTCTTGATCAGTACGTTCTTCTAAACGAAGGATTGACAGGAGCGTTTTTATAGATTACTGGTCGGATAATTCGCTTTTACAACTGACAGTAAAAGTTAGTCGGTCGGAATGAAAAGTGTTATTTTTAATTTAAGTTTTAAAGTCAAAAAAAAAAAACAAAAACCCCAATGTAGAACCTTACACGGAAATTTTTATCCAGTAGGCCCCTATTTGTAAAATTCAGTACTAGATCTGTAGCTGTAGACACAGTAAGCGGTCAAAGAACTATTGTCATTGATTACAGTGTGATTGAAGGGCATAGTTTTTTCCTTGAATAGGCCTATATTTAAAATTAAGTCATTTCTGGAGAGTCTCTCATGTCTTGCATATATATATATGTATATGTCATTGACATCCAATTTTAGCTGAATCATTATTTCAAGAATTTTGTATGTTGTGGGTTTAACCGAGAGACAAGGTGGAGAACGTCTCAAACCAACTCCACTAAATGATGTGATTTTACACTCAGGCTGGTTGTTCAGTTCATTAATTATGGCTCTCCTGAACTCACTAGCTGTTCCTACTGGAACCTTTGGTACAGTATGATGTCTTTCAGCTGTGTACGGTACCATGTCTCACCCAAACCCGTATGAACTCTCAAAAAGACTCTTGAAATGCTGATGTGCCTTATGCCTAAAAAGTGGTTGTCATCGATTTTATACCTGAACCCAGTTCTGCATTTAAAAGCATTAATCTGAAAGATGATAATAACTACCACGACAGATGATGATGACTACCATGACATGATGATGACTACCATGACATGATAACTACCCTGACAGATGATGATGACTACCATGACAGATGATGACTACCATGAAAGATGATGACCACCATGACAGATGATAATAACTTCCATGACATGATGATAACTACCATGACAGATGATGACTACCATGACAGATGATGATAACTACCATGATAGATGATAATAACTACCATGACACATGATAATAGCTACCATGACATGATGATAACTACCATGACGCATGATAATAACTACCATGACAAATAGTGATAACTGCCATGACAACGCTCATGACTAGTCACCATGCAAGTTTTCAAGTTACATGTATAATTAGCAGTCTGCAAGTGCTTTGTCATATTTGTGGAGGAAAGCCCAGACTCACATCTGGTTACTGTCAAAAGTCGATAGTAACTGTCACCATCACATTAAATTAAAATTTCCATGATAGCTATATAATCAGCTTAGCATTCAAGGACTTAATGGAACCAGGCCCAGGCAGGTAAGGACTGAAGGCCTGCAAAGTGGTGAAAAAATATGGCAACCCTTGTCCATCTACTGATAGGCACAATGTGTTATTTTAAAGTTCTTACATTCAGTGTAAGTGTAACTGCACTCCTGTCTGTCAAACAATCATGGTGCAAATTTCACCTCCTTCCTACTCATGGCGATCAATCTCACCTCTGTTGTTCATTTCTGTGTCATTCTGCAAAGGAATCTCAGTTGCTGTCATCTTTATACACTACCAGTGAAATTAATTAATTCCTCGTCTTGTGGTCACATTCGAACTTTGTCGAAACCAAATGCCTTGCCGTAGACAGCAGTTTTGAAATGTTGTGTAATGCAGGTTACTCATAGTTTTGACATATAACCAAGTCCTAGCATTGAAATCACCCCAGAAAAAGATTATATTTCATCAGGGGGTTAGCCACAATTGTGAAAGAGAGTGTCTAAACATCCCTTTTTGAAGCCATTTTATAATAGCAAGGTGTCCAGATTTCATTTTCTCCTATCTCTCACCTTAAAAGTGCTGAAAACAGGGTGTTCAAATGGCACCTGTGTTCTGTTGGGCAGGTAGCTGGCTATAACCTTACGATTTCCATTGCTGTTGTAGTTTATTGTGTTCAGTGTCAGGCGTAAAGCCCTAATCATTCATTCAGTGTCAGGAGTAAAGCCCTAATCATTCATTCAGTGTCAAGAGATGTATCTTGAAGGCTGGCTTATTCCAGCTTAGCCTATCTTGTTCATCAGCATTAAACTAGTTACCTGTTTTTGTTTAGCAGACACTAATTTCATTACCTGTCACACCTTGTTTTTTTTAATTGGTGGCAGGCTACATGTACCTAATGTTTTTCATAATACATATTGTTGACAGCTTTCATCACAGATTGTTCAATTTTATTGTTCATTACTGTTTGATGGACTTACAGGTACATAATCTTACTTATGTGTTGTGCTCTATAGCTGCTGGTGTGTTCCCATCTATGTGTTTGTTTCAGATTCCCGTAGATCTGAATGTCTCTCAGAGAACAGTAAACTGGCCTTGCAGGATGCTGTCTTCCAGTTGATAGCTCACCATCAAGACGTGGATGGACTATTGGCTGAGGTACCGTTTTCGTTGTATGAAATTGAATGTGTTTGCTTGTGTGAGGGAACAGAAGGTGACTTTGTGAGACTTTGGTAACAGTGAGCAATGACTGGTGCTAGGGGGCCATTTGAGCTGTCTTACATTGGTTGAAAGTTATTTGTGTGCTTGTGTGAGGGAACAGAAGGTGACTTTGTGAGACTTTGCTATGTCAAATACATGTTCCCATATTCTCATGTCCCTTGTTTTAATACTTATTGCTATTGCCTGATAATTTTGTAGTGTGATGATCATGGCAGAGCCCAGACTGGCCATAAGGAAAAAGGAGCCCTGCCTGATAGTGTTGATGAAAATCTGTCTTCTCGGAATGATCCATCCTCCATGACAGGTCAGTTAACAATGATTCACGTATTGGGAGAGTAACACAAGGCTGGGAGATGTCTTAACAGGTTACCCACAATTTTACAGACTCTTAATATTACATGTTAGGTGTATATTACAATAAGAGATGCAGTGCTCAAGTGTTTGCATGTAATACATGTTTCAGTGAAAAAGAAAAGCCTTCTGAAGTATGGTTTTATACAACAATCTAACAAGCATATAATTTCTGGAGTGTGTGTGTGTGTTACAAGTGTAGTTAGGTCTGTTGTTATACATGCACATGGACTTCTCAGTTTTGATTGTTTTATAAAGGAGATGAGAAATGTGTTAAATGTTTATTTTAGTGTTAGTAGTTTTCATTTTGTCTTTTTTAATGAATGATGACAAGTGTGCTAATAGTGTATTGAATCTGTTGTAGTTTTCAGTTTGACTAGTTTAATCAGGGACAAGTCTAGGATTCTGAACTCACCTGTATCTGTTGTTGCTCCTAACGTCTGTGCTGGGAAGCTGACAGACATGGTGGGGAAGAGGCGAGTTTTTAAGACAGGAAATGAGACAGCCAAGCGTACCCCTGGGGGACTGACATCAACTGATAAGGTGGGAGAGGCAAGATACATAGCTATTGTTGTCTCCAAGCTTGATACATAAAAATCATTTCTTGCAAGCTCAGCATTATCCTAGGAGGCCAGTTCTTCTTTTGCAACATTTTAATTGTGCAATTTAATTTTAATAAGTCCTAGATCTTTTCCTGTAAGCTTGACATATTGTAGAGATCATTGATCTTTTCTTGCAAGTTTCACATATTTGTAGGATTATTTTTGTACGCTTGTCATGACTGTCCTGCGAACTTGTCCGGATTACGTGAAGAATAAAAGATTGCAGACAAGGGCTCTATAATAAGTGGATACAAGCCAAAGGAGAGGTGTTCACAAACTTCTTACTGTGATTTGTACTATACCTGGTAGAAACTGAGTACCTAGTAGAATAACAAAGTTTAATTTACCAAAAGTTCAAAAAGTTTACTGGGCCCTGAGAAGAGGAGCTTGATACATAGTTTTACCTAGCCAATTTTTGGAGCGTGATATACATGTGTAATGACATTTAAACAATTCTCATTATTACTATGTACTACATTGTGTGTAATGTATTAACTCAAATTTCAGAAGCAGTGTCTAATAATAGTGAAGACAGCTGAAGAATTTGTGAGGAAGGACAGTTTTAATCAGCTGCATTTTACAAAGCTTATATGTAAAGAGGTAAGTACCAGTCTGCCCATTGCAGTGCTTCTGATAACCAACCAGTGCATGTAGTTCTCTTCTCTATTCTTTACTGTGATACCACTAATAATCATTTCTTCAACCTCCCTGCCACATTGAGGGATGTTGTAGGCAGATATTACATTTAGTACAATAACCAAAAGCTGTATTTCAGTTTTTTTCTGTAAATACTGTGTAACCTCGCTACAGTGCGCTGCTTTGGAGACAAATTCCTGAGTGTTTTTAGGCTACCTCGTGCTGCAATGAAATGGCCTTGAGATCCAGCTTCGATAAATCTTACAGGTCATGATTTTGACATTGAACGATGTTATATCGATGCAAAATGTGTTTTGTCAAATGCTTTCTTATTGTTAGTTTACCATAAACGCCTGAGATTTTGTGTTACCTAAGGATTCAAGCATTTCAGCACCGCCCTACGAGTTGTATCGCATGAAGCTAGCCTCGTATCGTGTAATCACAGGCCTGAGCTGATCTACAGAACTCGGAGCAAAGTTAAACATTTCCACAAGCTGAATTCAAGTGACTTAGTTTCATCCACTTTATTTTTAAAGAAAAAAAGCTACATCACATTTGGCATCCAATTTGTCCATGTCTGCTTGCATCAGAAGTAATTCCTGGAGCTTAAATGCCTCATATTCAAAATGGTGGACTGCAGACGACTCTCAACTCGATCACGTGACCACGTCATAGCAACTGAACAGAAATAAAATCATAATGTTCAGCATTTTAATGTATATCATGCTAAATCAATGTATTAAACGAAGGAAAGGGGGAAAAAATTAAGAAGCTATTCTCAAATATTTGTGTGAGTTCATCTCAACTCTCACATGTCAACACGCCAGTAAGCCAATTCTCACTCTCTGTAGTTTGACACCTCGCTTTATAGCCATTCAGTAATGTGATTAAAGTTATCAGCATTTACTGAAAGTGTACAGATATTAATCCCTTTACGAGGCATGCCTGTCACAGTGAGCAAAATTTGTTCTGCTTTGCCGACGAAGCCACACATGCGGATGTAATGCTGTAATAACAACGTCATGCGCGTTTTCTCACAAAGAAGAGGTAACCAGTTATAACCACTTCCATCATTACAAAAAATCCATTTCTTTCTGCTTATACTCGGGTAATATTCAGTAGCTTAAGCCTAAAATATCAAATGCCGGTAACACATGGATCACACACCAACAGTAAGAAATGATGTCGCCTTATTTATGTACATTTCTTGGTGAAAAATCTTTATTCGTTTGCAGTTTTGGCTGTTCTTATATGACAGTACACCACAAATTTGGGGAGACGAGATTTGGGTTGCATTCTATCCCATTACGCGCTATATTGAGGCATCTTTTTGCGAGGCTACACTGTGTATATATATGAAGATAAATGTGAATGCAAATTTACCTATGTCTTTTGACAGGGAATATGAAACTTGATATGTAAAATGCAAATATACCCATGTCTTCTCAGGCAATAATGAAACTTGATCAGTAATGCAAATATACCCATGTCTTCTAACAGGCAATAATGAAACTTGATCAGTAAAATGCAAAGATACCAATGTCTTGTAACAGGCAATAATGAAACGTGATCAGTAATGCAAATATACCCATGTCTTCTGACAGGGAATCATGAAACTTGATCAGTAATGATGCGATTGAGCAGTACTGGTAGATTCAGGCAGACATGGCACATGATTTACATCAAGAAAAAGAAGTTAATTAAAATCACAAAACATTTAGTTATGGACTATTTAGTACAGAGAATATATACATAGGTGAGAGTTCATTGTTTGAAAACTCCAACTGATGATTATTGTGAATAATTTAGCCAGGCAGTATAGCTTGTTAGATTGTTGTCTGACACTGTCAGATGAAAGAGCGGCAGATGTATCAGTTTCCATGTGCTGAAATGGCTTTAATTCGTGTGGGTTCAACAAATACAGCATAGATTTCATGGAATACATAGATACGCATGTACCTCCAAAGTTTTCTTATCATGTCGGTAGATATTACATGCTCACATTTGTCTTGCTATTCAGGATTACCTGCCCTTGTTTGTGACCTGGCAGCTGCACAGCTCCGGAGTGATGCCCTTGGATATGTTCCTAGTAGAGTACGGATACAGTAAACTCTTGGCAACAGTCTGTTCAAACCTGCGTCTGATAGGGTGCAGCATTTGTGCCACGTTTTTTTTTTTTTGGTTTTTTTTTTTTTAAAGAGGTTTAAAGTGTAACATTATTGTGACAGTTTTGACACAGTACAATTTTGGGGGCTGCTGTGTTTCAGTTGGTTAGCGCGCTAGTGCAGCATCATGACCCAGAAGCCTCTCACCAATGCGGTCGCGTGAGTTCAGCACATGCTGGCTTTCTCTCCGGCCGTAAGTATGAAGGTCTTCAGCAACCTGCATATGGTTGTGGGTTCCCCTGGGCACTGCCCGGTTTCCTCCCACCATAATGCTGGCCGCCGTCGTATAAGTGAAATATTCTTGCGTACGGCGTAAAACACCAATCAAATAAATCAGATAAATAAACAGTACTATTAGTATTTCAGGGAAGACTGTTCAGTATTGTTATGACATTGTGTTGTCATTATTTGTGTATTGTGTTAGTTTGCAACTCACACACATTTACTGTTACATTGCACTGTTGTAATTTTACTGTTGTCAGTGTTTTTGTATCTAATTAAAGGCGTCTGTTTTTATCTTCTTTTCTTTTCAGAAAGCAGAACGACAGCAAGTTTGTAAGATGTTTTTGTGAACAGCTGAGAGATAGTTATGAAGGCCATGAAGATGAGCAATCAAATATTATTAAAGGTTTGAAATAATGTAATGTGCCATTTCAAACAGGTGAAATATTGGCTCGATTGTTTAATTAAGTTGAATTTGGTTTTTGTAATGAAAGTAAAAATTCCTTAGTGAAACCTAAAGATGTTAAGATAGATATCCTGCTTATATTTTGTACTTGCGGATGAAAAAGTGGATATTACGCAGTGTAAAATATCTTTCTATTCAGAAGGATATCCTGTCTTTCCTTCATATTAGGAAGAGTTCATGTATCATAGACATTGGGATGTTTTATTGTATTTGTCCCAAAATTTTGCTCATGACTAAGTTAATTATTTTGCATGTGTTCTATTTTCTTACTAAAATATGTTGACATTTTTTTGGAAGGTATGGTTACATGGTATAATCCTGATCCAAGAAAGTTTCAGTACCAACAAATTTATGACCTTTATTTGCCTTTAAAAATGTATTTAGCAAACACACATGTGCCTTATTGATACCTTATTTCAGAGATTTTCAGCTTCCTAGTTTCAAAGGATTTAGTGAAAGTAATGAAGATAGCTCAGGTGTGAGAAAGGTGAGAATTCATTCATAAACAGTGTTGGACTTTTGGACCTGGAATGAATTAAAAACAGTTTTCATTAATTTTTTGTGTTATTTTTTTTTTTGTTTGAGTCTCATGTGGCTGAAAAGCTTGAAATGAGATGACATACTGACATGTTGAGCCGGTAGTTATTGGTATTGCAAGCGTTAGGAACTAATCGTGATTTCAAGTGGTATAAACAAAAATGAATAAACACCAAGACCATGGTAGTCAATACAGCACTGTTCCCAGATAATTTCTGAGACATAAATAAAGTCATATGGTCGTTGTGATAGGTTTGCAATAATGGGACAGTGTCATGGTACATGTAGGAGTTGAATCATCATGGAAGTCTCAATCAGCTGGCAGTTCTCATCCATTGATTGGTTGATTTCTGTAAGTTGATGTAACAAATAATGTTGTTCACAGTGATTGAGCAAACCAACATGCTTTTGTATGTAAAACAATGCGTGAAATTTTGTTTTTGTGGTGATCCAGCCTGATTTGTTCACGCCCTTATGGTTTTAAAATATGTTGTATTTGTTTTGTAAATCTGTTTATTTATCAATTTGATTGATTTTATCTGGTGTTTTTGCGCTGTTTTTCAGATAAGTGTTGCTGTACTGGAACTATGGCTCTCAGGTAGGATGAGCACTAAAGTATATAACTGTTGCTGTTTTCGTCAAAGAATAATGTGAAATCAAACATAGTTGCAGGTGTGTAAATTGTAATTTATGCTAATTTCAAGTGCAAATCTGAGGAACTGTATTAAACTCACATCCTACTGATGGAAACTTTGACTGTTCACAGATATTGTGGATTCTGTCACTCATCCAATCACAGAAGCACCTGACAGCAAGAAACCAGGGATGGAAACACCAGTTCAGATCCAGACTGAGGTCAGCGAGACTAACCACAGCTTTATCAACCTTCTGATGTCATCAAAACAACTCTGCCAAAGCACTTTGAAGAGATTTTCTACCCACCTTATTTACCATTTGGTGAAACAAGGATCTGACTTGAAAGGTAAGATGAATGTTCAGACGTGACTCAGTGATAATGCGATTGATCACTGTCCACTAGCACACAAGAGTTGTAGGTTTATTTTCAGACAGGAAGTCTCTAGATTCCCCTGCTCTCGATATTCTTAAAGCATTTATGGCATTTAGCATTTTATGAGATTCAGGGGGCCATTTGCACAGCCTTGTGTTGGTTGAAGACCACTCGCCTTCCACCAGTATGGTGTGCAGATTTGTGTGTCACACCTGTGAATGTTTGTCGTCAGCTGTCCAAATGTCATCAGTTTACCAACGTTTGTCGGTAGCTTTCCAAATGTCATCAGTGTACTAACGTTTGTCGGTAGCTTTTCAAATGTCATCAGTTTGCTAACGTTTGTCGGTAGCTGTCCAAATGTCATCAGTTTACCAACGTTTGTCAGTAGCTGTCCAAATGTCATCAGTTTACCAATGTTTGTCGGTAGCTGTCCAAATGTCATCAGTTTACCAACGTTTGTCGGTAGCTGTCCAAATGTCATCAGTTTACTAACAACACTCCAGTTTCCTATACTGATAAAACAGACTGTCATCGTGTAAGTCAAAATTCCTAGGTTTTACGTTAAAAACACAGTCAATAAAGTAAATGAAAATGGATGTCGTGTATTGTGTTCAGTATGGTGAAGATACAGGTACATTGTAACCTGGAGTCCCCCGATTTTTTTTGGATGATTTTGTTGTGTTAAACGAGGTCCAACTAGTGTGCTCCAACTTATGCATAGCGGTTATGTCAAAACGGTTTGAAAAAACCTTGCGATCTCAAGCAACTGACACCATGTGGATGCAAGCACGTATAGATCAAAAGAACTGTATACAGCTGGATACTTAAGGTTTGCAGAAAAGTAAAACATGTTCATTTGCTTAGTCAGCAGTTGTCAGTGACCATAATATATACATATATATGTTTGATTGATGTTTTATGCCGGTCTGTACCTGAAGTGCCTGTTTGAAAATTTTCCTTGAAGGCAGATTGTATGGTATTGCCCGTTTATGTTTTAGTATCAGAGGCTATACAGAATCAACACCAGTGGACGTATGCAAAGTCCACCAGAATTCTTAACATCTCTTATAAAACAGGTAAAAAAGATAGTTTGCCAATTTAAGTCTATTTCAATGATGTTTCTTAATCAGAAATCGTTTTCTCTAGTCGTCCATTGTAAATTAAGACAGAAATTCGAAGTACTATTCTTTAAAGGCAAACACAGATAAACACATAATTACTTTCTTAACTTGTTTAAAACAGTGGCGATAAACTAAACATTATTATCAAAACTTGTGAACGTGTGAATATTCTATTGTGTGGCCTTCTTGTTTTTTGTGACAATACCTTTGTAAGTTTTAGTTTGTGTCGTACCCTGAGTGTCAGCGTCTAATAACTGGGAGGGCAATGTTGAACAAAATTTGGTATTTTAAAACGTACTGCCGGTATTGAGATCAAGGTTAGCGCACATATAGAGCACAATAACACCAGGGGGATATTCTGTCATTGATTCAGTGTGTACATATTAAATAACGTACCTTACCAATTTTGGGACTTAGTGTATTATGTATTACAATCTGAGTTAAACAACATGTTAGCGGTGGTATCACAGAACGTATAGCATGTATTGACCTGAAGTTTTACGTGCATGTAAGGCACAATGTCCCATCACTGATGCTCTGTGTGCATATTGATTACAGTAAATTACCAAATTCATGATTTCATTTATTATGTATTGAGCTGAAGTTCTGTGTTCATGTATCTGTTCGGAGCCTTGCTACCAAATATAAGTTAGGTGCTGTGATCTTTGGAAGTGTAACAGCTTGCCAGGTGTTTGTTGTTTACCCTGGCAACTCCAGTTTTCTCCACTCAAGAAAATGACCACATTGGTATATGTGCACAGGTTTTGGCATTTGGCATTGGCAATGGTCAAATAAATATATGTGAGGCCCGTTAGTACTTGTATATCCTGTTTTGTTTTGTTCACAGTTGTTTCTGTTGATGACATCAGAGGAGATTGGGAATGTACTGAGTACAGTTGTTCAGCAGCAGGAGCTGGGATGGCGCTTTACCCTAACGCTCACCTCCACATTTCTCCTCTGTTATCCTGATGCCCCAAACATGGTGAAAGGTGATTTACCTGTAATCTGGCACAGATCAGTGCCTCCATATTGAGTGTCCTCTGTTATCCTGATGCCCCAAACGTTGTTAAAGGTGATTTACCTGTAATCTGGCACAGATCAGTGCCTCCATATTGAGTCTGCTCTGTTATCCTGATGCCCCAAACGTTGTTAAAGGTGATTTACCTGTAATCTGGCACAGATCAGTGCCTCCATATTGAGTCTCCTCTGTTATCCTGATGCCCCAAATGTTGTAAAAGGTGATTTACCTGTAATCTGGCACAGATCAGTGCCTCCATATTGAGTCTCCTCTGTTATCCTGACACCCCAAATGTTGTAAAAGGTGATTTACCTGTAATCTGGCACAGATCAGTGCCTCCATATTGAGTCTCCTCTGTTATCCTGATGCCCCAAATGTTGTAAAAGGTGATTTACCTGTAATCTGGCACAGATCAGTGCCTCCATATTGAGTCTCCTGTTATCCTGACACCTCAAACGTTGTGAAAGGTGTTTAACCTGTAATCTGGCACAGATCAGTGCCTCCATATTGAGTCTCCTCTGTTATCCTGACACCTCAAACGTTGTAAAAGGTGATTTACCTGTAATCTGGCACAGATCAGTGCCTCCATATTGAGTGTCCTCTGTTATCCTGACACCTCAAACGTGAAAGGTGATTTACCTGTAATCTGGCACAGATCAGTGCCTCCATATTGAGTGTCCTCTGTTATCGTGACACCTCAAACGTTGTGAAAAGTGATTTACCTGTAATCTGGCACAGATCATTGCATCCATATTGAGTCTCCTCTGTTATCCTGACACCTCAAACGTTGTGAAAGGTGATTTACCTGTAATCTGGCACAGATCAGTGCCTCCATATTGAGTCTCCTCTGTTATCCTGACACCTCAAATGTTGTGAAAGGTGTTTAACCTGTAATCTGGCGTAGATCAGTGCCTCCATATTGAGTCTGCTCTGTTATCCTGACACCTCAAATGTTGTGAAAGGTGATTTACCTGTAATCTGGCACAGATCAGTGCCTCCATATTGAGTCTGCTCTGTTATCCTGACACCTCAAATGTTGTGAAAGGTGATTTACCTGTAATCTGGCACAGATCAGTGCCTCCATATTGAGTCTGCTCTGTTATCCTGACACCTCAAATGTTGTGAAAGGTGATTTACCTGTAATCTGGCACAGATCAGTGCCTCCATATTGAGTCTGCTCTGTTATCCTGACACCTCAAACGTTGTGAAAGGTGTTTAATCTGTAATCTGGCACAGATCAGTGCCTCCATATTGAGTCTCCTGTTATCCTGACACCTCAAACGTTGTGAAAGGTGATTTACCTGTAATCTGGCGCAGATCATTGCCTCCATATTTAGTCTCCTCTGTTATCCTGACACCCCAAATGTTGTAAAAGGTGATTTACCTGTAATCTGGCACAGATCAGTGCCTCCATATTGAGTCTGCTCTGTTATCGTGACACCCCAAACATTGTGAAAGGTGTTTTACCTGTAATCTGGCGTAGATCAGTGCCTCCGTATTGAGGTATTCACAGCAGGTAAATCTCCACTTCAAGCAGGGACGTACATGTATATTTTCCCACATGAAGTCTTTGACGAGCTTTGGTGACAATAAGCAGGCAACAACAACAACGTGGCTGGCTGCGCCATCTAACACACGTTGACGATCACTCGTCTCAATTCTGCCGGTTTGAGGTACAAGTTTGTGTGTTATACACAAGTCTGTATGTCACAAAGACTGTGTGGTGGTTTACCTAAGGCACTGTGGTTTCCACCGCTAATAGAACTGGGTGCCACACTACACATGAAAAATTACTTGCATGTCTTTGAGAAACAATCAGAGAAATAATAAATTTTATACTGGGCGAGAAGTACCCAGGAGAAGAGATGCATGCACGTGATGAACACATGGATGTTCCGCTTGTTTGTATTAGCAGTAGATGAAAGGCTGTGGATGACTTTTAACTTTTTATATAACACTCCTTTTCCAGCAAGCTGTTTGAATTCATGACTAAATGAGTTCATTTTTGCACTTGAAAAAATGGATTTTTTTTCTGTTTTTTTTTTTCTTCGTCCCCTTAGATTTGTTAAAAGAGCTTCTGGGAAGGGCTATGGAGAACTGTGAGACTCTTCAGCTGACCGGTGTTTTCCTGTTGGCAAGACAGGCCTGCCTGGAGGGACCTCATATTTTCCCACCATACAGGAACTGGTTCTCTGTAGGTCATGTTGTCCTAGAGGCACAATGGTCATTCCAGGGATCGTTAATTACCAAATTCCTGACTTAGTGTATTGTTTACTAAAATTAATGGTAAATGAAATGTTAGGGGCGGTATCTCAAAGAATACAGGATTTATTGACCTGAAGTTTTACGTGCATATAAAGCACAATGATACATGGGGGTGCGATGAGAAATCCACCTGTTTATAAGTCTCAAAATATGCTAGGATAATATACCAAAGTATATTGTTGAACTATGCCTTTTTACCGTAACTATAGTTTTCCAGTGACAACAAACTTCATAAACTGTGATCTTTGTGGTGTACCTGGTATGCAAGAGATCCATGTTCTAAGTAGTAATCCTCATATGAAGAGACTTACAACTGTACAAATTCAGAGAAGTGTTTCCCTCTCTTATTTTCAGATCACATTTGGAGACTCCAAATCTCCAGCGAACAACAGGAAGACATTCTTGTTCTTGATGAAGTTTTTATCTGATATTGTTCCATTTGAGACGTCTCAACATTTGAAGGTATGGGGGTAATTGGCTATGTGAAGACTTTCCTATTGCTTGTCTCACAGTTTACTTTTTTTTTTATAGTCACCTGAATATATAAAGTCCAGTTGAGTATACAGTACAGTCCTGTGCTTGAAGGGACATGTAATCTAATTGAACCTTGGCTGTGGAGAGTGGTCAAGCACACCCATTACTGAAATAAACACTAGAGATGTTGTAATGTGCTCACATGAAAGCTCATGGGATGTGTGTTCATTTTAGGAAGGATATTTAGCAAATCATCACATAATGATGATAATGGATTATTGAGATTATTATCATCTACATTTATTGATTAAGGGATATAAATGTAGTTCATTTTAGAAGATTGGATAATTTATTTGTAGAGCAATATTACGATGGTTATGTCCAGGCTTTTAGGGGTTGAGAACTTTTTGGAGAAATACAATGTTGAGTATAAAGAAAGTTTAGACAATCAAATACAGGGATCATTGTTCAGGTACCCTTAAAATCAGATTATACAGAGATCTCTATAGTATTAACTGTCTGTACATATATATATATATGTAAGTTTGTTTGATGCATGTGGCCAGCTTAACTGTTTTTTCATTAACTTTATCCATTGATTGATTGTTGTCTAATGCTGTACCCAAGAATGTTTGACGTATGTTATGGTTGGAGGAAACCAAATGGTGACATTTGAGTTTAGCTGTATCTGTGGTTGTGTGTGCATGTTGTCAGGTGCACATTCTGAAGCCACCGTTTGTACCCTCCAAGTGTAGAGAGGTTCTATCAGATTACCTGACGCTGGCTAGAACTAGGCTAGCTGACCTCAAGGTGAGTAGTCGTCTGGTCTTATTCCTGTACACGTCTCTGAAACAAACATGCCATCTGAGGTATGTCACTTTTCTCATTTATAATAGTTTATGTACTGGTAAAATTAAACCATTTGTTAATTAAAGCATATGTGATGCCTTCATCAAAAGAAGAATAAAAACAAATATATATCCCATACATATATGTAGTGAAAGCGTGTATTAGTTAGCCTTTGGTGTTTGAGTTCAGCTCATGCTAGTGTCCTCTCCAGCAGTATGTGGGTAGGTCTGCCAGCAACCTGCTGATGGTTGTGTTCTACCTCACTATAACGCTGGCCACCACTGTACAAGTGAAATGTTCTTGAGTACAACATAAAACACCAGCCAAAATAAGTCCATTTTAAATTAGCTCTTTGTCTGAATAGGAACATGAGGATTTGAGAGTGACTTGTTCTGTTTGTTCATTGGTTTGCTGGACTGCTTCATGTCAGACTATTAACTGCTGAGTAGGGTGCACCTGTCAAATCATGCTGACTGTGAAATAAATAACAATAACTGGCGGGGTTATTTGTATGTGGATTGTTTTTTTGTTTTTAATAAGGAGTTTAGGGTCACTCTCGTTTGTTTATTAGTCTGCTGAACTGTTTTAAGTCAGACCGCTACCTGATGAATATGAATCAGGTATCAGATGAATCCATATCAGGTCATGCTATCCTTGTGACGGACTATTTCCAGGTAAGGATACATTTGCTGATCGTCTGTTGCAGGACCCTATTGACTCCGGAGGTGTGGGGGATACAGCAGCACCTGGGACCAGCTCTGACAAGGTGATAGTACATGCTCTCTACTCTGCACGTCGTAGATGTGATTCAAAAATTGAAGCCTGTAACAGATTGTCGTCGTAAAAATTGTGTTCCATTTGTGGCGTGTGGAGTTCTCTGTGATTTTGGAGAGTGTCAGGTTGCAGATTTTTAATGATTACAATGTGTGCAAACGGGAGATTTGTTAGATATGCAAAGTCTGTGTTTCACGTGTGCAAAGTTTGTCAGAGGTCGGAAGTTTGTCCTATGCATTCCAGTTTTCACCCCCCATAAAAGTGAACGGCATAGTAAAAGTGAAAATTTTTGAGTCCTGAGTTAAAGAACAATTAAGTAAATAAATATTGGGAATATTAAGTGTATACTTTGTTAGATCTGACAGCAAACTCTGCTTAGCGAAGATTGTATATCTGTGGACACCAACTGACAGTGTTATGTTTGTTAGATCTGACAGCAAACTCTGCTTTGTGAAGATTATATATCTGTGGACATTAACTGACAGTGTTATGTTTGTTAGACTTCAGTAAAGAATAATAAAAGATGTTTTTTAACAATAATATTTCACATTCAAGGCACAGAAACTGGAAAATGAGATAGAGAAGGCTTTGGCGGTGTTTGACAGTTCAGGGAAAATCCCCCCCTCTATCATTGAAGCCAGGTATGTAGCGTTTAGACATTGTTTTACATCTTTCAATCTATAAAATTATACTTTTTGCTATTATTCAGGTAATGTTTTTTTTTTAATATTTATACTAAAGTGTTGAGTCTAAAAGCTAAGAAGGGTAGGGCTTGAGAACTTGGGTATCAAGAATGTACAAACAAGGGAATGTAAGTATAAATTACAGCTGGGGCCCCTAGTTAGTTTAATGATTGAACAATGACCTAAATGTATAACTTGTCAACCTGTACTTTTAATATAGTTGCAACCCATGGGATACCTGTGTTAAGTTTATACATGATTATGTGTGGCTGATCCTCCCTAATGTCTGGTGAATACTTGTAGTAATAACCACAACATTTGTGCACAGTTTACAGGCTTACTTATTACACAGAAAACATCTCGTTTTTCCAGCATCTTCAGAAAACCATACTATCTGGGAAGATTTCTTCCTGTGTTGCTCCAGCCCAGACCTGTAAGTATTTCACTGTAATATCGGTCATAACAGCTTTTGTAATCCCTGTTCTGGACAGTGATATATAGATTTACCTGTTCAGGAAATCATCATTCTCTCGCATCACCTGTAATTAATGCGCTAGTACGTGAAACCTAAAGGGCTGCTTGGAGACTTTACCTGGTGGCAAGGTAGTCAACCCTCAGCCTATGGAACATAAGCTCTAAGTTCAACCCCAGTATTGGACAGGGAATGTCAAAAATAAATTAGGAGTGATCAAATGTTGCTGTATGTGTGAAACCAGGAGTGATCAAATGTTGCTGTATGTGTGAAACCAGGAGTGATCAAATGTTGCTGTATGTGTGAAACCAGGAGTGATCAAATGGTTCTGTATGTGTGAAACCAGGAGTGATCAAATGCTGCTGTATAGCAGTTGTCTCTAGAGAAATCCTGGATCTCTGTAGACAAGCAAATTACCAGAAACCATATGTCAGAGACTCATAAGGAATCTCTAAAACGTGTTATGATCTGGAGGATTAGTATAATCTGAACTGTATGATTACACTTATCTACTTCTCAAGACTTCCCAGTAACAGAAGACACCAACTAACAGTAACTTGCCAGAGGTCGATGGTTTACCCTAGGCACTCCAGTTTTAAAAACTGAGGGCCAGTTGAACAATTCCTTTGTGGCTTACCACTACTCCAATGCCATTCCATTAGCCTTCGTTACCCGCTGGTACAGAACTCTGCTGTGGTTAGTGGGTATGGTTGTCAGGCTAGCAGAACTACAACCAGCCCTCTGCCATTCCACAGGCAAACTACAGACAAACCACAGACAGGCTGCAGTCAAACTACTCAAAGCTTGTTACAAAAAAGTTTTGCCTGCCTGCTACATGTATGCTATCTGTTCCTTTACAGCTACCAGATATTCCTGATAGACGAATGAAGCTCATAGAGGAATTAAAAAGGTTAGATTCTGGATGGATTGAAAGGTGTTTGATGAGTTTTCTTCTGGATGCAAAGAAAGATATTGCATACAGTAGGCAACAGCTGATAGATAGACTCTGGGATAGATCACTGTACACATAGTATACTTTGCAATTGTGAAAACATCAAAAATTATCAACAAAATAATATTAATACATGTAATTACATTCATGTTATTTTTGCAGACTGGTACATGTAGATAGTTACAAATTAAATTAATTTATTTCAGATCAAACTGAAGATTTTTTTCTTGGAAATTTCTTGTTACATTCAGTTAGCTTACCCGATTCTGCAAGAAGTGCTAAATTTTCATGCTTTGTTTCTGATGTTGACAGGGCTGAGAAACTCCCCGTTTCGATGTACACCAGCTATGTGAAGGCCTGTGAAAAAGAGAAATCTCAACTTCTGGAAGGTGAGTCATTACTTTATATCTATACATAAGGTGGAGGTTCAACCTGGGCATTGAGCAGAGCTTTCATTGATTCCTCCACTTTTACAGTTTGTGGAGCCTTTGTGACAATATGCAGTCCACAGGCTTCATTTTGCCGATCAAACAGTCTAATGATCATAGAAGACTGCTTGTCTTTTCAGTATGTTTCAATATGTATGTCACGTCAGTAACCACCTATTCATATATAAATTTTATGCTTTTTCTTCTAAAAATTGTGTTATGCTGTTAATGAAACCTATTTTATGACTTTTTTCTTATATTTTTGATGATATATCTCCCCAAAATCGCAATAAGAACCGTACAAGAAATCCTGGATGTAACTTTGATTCTTGTTGTGACTGGTGAAGCTGGGAGACCTTGGGACCAAACCCAAGTCAGGTCATACCAAAGACTTTAAAAATGATATTTGCTGCTGCCTTGGTTAGCACTCAGCACTGAGAGGTTAGAGCAAGGAGCAAGACTGGTTGACCAGGTGTCAGTATAATGTGACTGGATGGGATTTTAGGTTTCAAAGTACGACGATAAACCTCAAGAATATATACATACATTTATTTTGACCGGTGTTCAGGGCTGTACATAGATGATGATGACTCCATGGAGGACGCTCTCTTACAGCCCATGGATCAGCTGAAATACAAACTTAACCAGCTGCTGGAGACTCTGAGCCAGTCCAAAGGGGAGAGCACCCAAACAGGCTGGAAAGGTTTGTACCCCATTAGATCTTTTTAATTAGACAGTACACACTGATTTGGAAAGTGATTTTGTATAGTGAGCCTCACTTCTGATTTACACTATTTGACCTAAAATTCCTGTTCAAGGTTAAGTTACCCATCTTATCTAATTCTGATAGATATGTCCATCTAAGGAAGGTGTTTTGAGGTTTGGATGGCAGGAACATATATTACTACTGGCAAAGTGTAAATGTCAGATCAGAAAATATGTGGGCACATAGATGACAGTAAATTTTCTTGAAGTAACACGTTCACATAGTTGTGAAAGTGGGTGCATGTATATAAATGTCCAAAGAGACTGATATGTTTTTTTAAAAACATATATTGACAGTTTTTAGTCTCCTGATATTCAACTCCAATAATTCTTTTGATTCCAGACATGCTTTCCCATGTCTCAGAGAAGCTGGATGTTGTGTTAGCCATCCAGGGGAAAGAGGCAGGGGAGGTTGCTCAGACATGCAGTTTTCTCTTTTCTAACTGTCCACAGCTCACCCACAGCAATTTACAGGTAATCATACAGGTGTAACAGGGTGAAATATAAGTGCTATCTAGCCCCGAGCTGGTTGGGGGTTGGGTTGAAGGCTGGGGTCAGGGGGTCAGGGGGGGCTGGGCATTTCCCTTTACTCTGGTGGTAGAAACTTGGACTCAAATCCCATAGATTGCTGGTTCACATCCCCAGCTGGCTTGTCCCATTACTGTTCAGCAGTGAATATGCCTCCATTAAACCTGTATCACTAATCACTATCTCCACTTCATGACTTCATTTCCTTGCTTACAGGTAGTAGACGCCCTGCTGAACACAGTCTGCAGGATGGTTGTCCAGGGTGGTAAACACCTCACAGTGCTGGCTGATAGCTTGCTAGCCCTAGTGAAGATGCTGTCCCACCACCCTACCATCTACCCAGCCCTAGTGGTAAGGGTGTACAAGCTGATTACAGAACAGGTAATACTTCTGTAGGTGTGGTGAACTTCACAAATACTTTTTGTACAACAGATTACATATTGTATGTACTTTAATTCTTCAACCTCTTTGCATGTTTGCAAGGTGTTTATTCAAGCATATTCTTAGGGCATTATTCTGTAAGGACAGATAAGATCATACATAACCTGGCCAACCCAACCAATGCAGTTTTTCCTAGAATCAAATTAAAAATGCGCATAAATTGCACTGGAAGTTGCTCTTTCATATGGGAAACAGTTGAGGAATCAGGGTATCACAAAGCTGATCTGAAAAGATTGGCATTTGGAGCTGGAATTATAGTTTATGGGTAAAGTTGCATAGTACACTTATATAAAGTGTTAAGCAATATAATGTCCTGTGTCAGATAACTTCAACTAACACATAATGTGTGCTTTGCATAATTAATTTGGAGATAAAATGATACTCAGTTGTAATGGTCATGATGACTATGTGCCAGATTTGTTGATGTTATTAAGTTTTTTTCTTTAACTTTAGGGCCTTAGATTGGAATCTCATCATATTTTTGGGATTACTGCCTTATTAGTTTGTCTAGGAGCCACCTCAGACCTGTGGCCACCGATCAGTGTGTATGACAAAAACATGTCAGCTCATGATCTTGTTCAGCACCTGAGTGGTCAGTTGTATCACCACACTAGCCAATGGATGATGTTTTCTCTGAGGTAAGCAAATGTAGATCCATGTGTACCTATTAGTTCAGTGTACTGCATTGGTGTTCCAGGTCTTAAATTAGAGATAAATGTCAAATCTAAAGTAACTTAATTTTTAACATTTAAATGTTTTTCAGACATAGTAGCTTGTTTAAACTAAAAAATATTAATTGCTTTAGTATGATGTTTCAGAAGAGTGAAATGCAAATTTAATGTTTTGAACAGATTGTAAACTCTGAATTTTCTTATTTGGGTTTTATTTCGTAATTTAGCACTAGTAAAACATATTATTATATACATGTGTAATATAAGCAATGTCATTGTCTGACTGACTCGTACTTTGTTTGATAAACCCAGTCGATGCACCCTGTTCCCATCGTAGTGAAAGTTTGCATGTTTCAGGTTCTGTACATCATACCTGCGACATAGCTTCTGGCTGTTCTCAGCCACTAGTGTTGAGGGGGGAAGTGATACCTGTGTCTTTGTCCCAAAGTTTCTAGTGCAAAGTTTGCATGTTTCAGGTTCTGTACATCACACCTGTGACATAGCTTCCGCCTGTTCTCATCCACTAGTGTTGTAGGGGGAAGTGATACCTGTGTCTTTGTCCCAAAGTCTCTAGTGCAAAGTTTGCATGTTTCAGGTTCTGTACATCAAGCCTGCGACATAGCTTCTGCGTGTTCTCAGCCACTAGTGTTGTGGGGGGAAGTGATACCTGTGCCTTTGTCCCAAAGTCTCTAGTGCAAAGTTTGCATGTTTCAGGTTCTGTACATCATACCTGCGACATAGCTTCTGCCTGTTCTCAGCCACTACTGTTGTATGTCGAAGTGATACCTGTGCCTTTGTCCCAAAGTTTCTAGTGCAAAGTTTGCATGTTTCAGGTTCTGTACATCATACCTGCGACATAGCTTCTGCCTGTTCACAGCCACTAGTGTTGTATGGGGAAGTGATACCTGTGCCTTTGTCCCAAAGTCTCTAGTGCAAAGTTTGCATGTTTCAGGTCCTGTACATCATACCTGCGACATAGCTTCTGCCTGTTCTCAGCCACTAGTGTTGTATGGGGAAGTGATACCTGTGCCTTTGTCCCAAAGTCTCTAGTGCAAAGTTTGCATGTTTCAGGTTCTGTACATCATACCTGCGACATAGCTTCTGCCTGTTCTCAGCCATTAGTGTTGTATGGGGAAGTGATACCTGTGCCTTTGTCCCAAAGTCTCTAGTGCAAAGTTTGCACGTTTCAGGTTCTGTACATCATACCTGCGACATAGCTTCCGCCTGTTCTCATCCACTAGTGTTGTATGGGGAAGTGATACCTGTGCCTTTGTCCCAAAGTCTCTAGTGCAAAGTTTGCATGTTTCAGGTTCTGTACATCACACCTGTAACATAGCTTCTGCCTGTTCTCAGCCACTAGTGTTGTATGGGGAAGTGATACCTGTGTCTTTGTCCCAAAGTCTCTAGTGCAAAGTTTGCATGTTTCAGGTTCTGTACATCAAACCTGCGACATAGCTTCTGCGTGTTCTCAGCCACTAGTGTTGTAGGGGGAAGTGATACCTGTGCCTTTGTCCCAAAGTCTCTAGTGCAAAGTCTGCATGTTTCAGGTTCTGTACATCATACCTGCGACATAGCTTCTGCCTGTTCTCAGCCACTAGTGTTGTATGGGGAAGTGATACCTGTGCCTTTGTCCCAAAGTCTCTAGTGCAAAGTTTGCATGTTTCAGGTTCTGTACATCATACCTGCGACATAGCTTCTGCCTGTTCTCAGCCACTAGTGTTGTATGGGGAAGTGATACCTGTGCCTTTGTCCCAAAGTCTCTAGTGCAAAGTTTGCATGTTTCAGGTTCTGTACATCATACCTGCGACATAGCTTCTGCCTGTTCTCAGCCACTAGTGTTGTATGGGGAAGTGATACCTGTGCCTTTGTCCCAAAGTCTCTAGTGCAAAGTTTGCATGTTTCAGGTTCTGTACATCATACCTGCGACACAGCTTCTGCCTGTTCTCAGCCACTAGTGTTGTATGGGGAAATGATACCTGTGTCTTTGTCCCAAAGTCTCTAGTGCAAAGTTTGCATGTTTCAGGTTCTGTACATCATACCTGCGACATAGCTTCTGCCTGTTCTCAACCACTAGTGTTGTATGGGGAAGTGATACCTGTGTCTTTGTCCCAAAGTCTCTAGTGCAAAGTTTGCATGTTTCAGGTTCTGTACATCATACCTGCGACATAGCTTCTGCCTGTTCTCAGCCACTAGTGTTGTATGGGGAAGTGATACCTGTGTCTTTGTCCCAAAGTCTCTGGTGCAAAGTTTGCACGTTTCAGGTTCTGTACATCATACCTGCGACATAGCTTCTGCCTGTTCTCAGCCACTAGTGTTGAGGGGGGAAGTGATACCTGTGTCTTTGTCCCAAAGTCTCTAGTGCAAAGATTGCATGTTTCAGGTTCTGTACATCAAACCTGCGACATAGCTTCCGCCTGTTCTCATCCACTAGTGTTGTATGGGGAAGTGATACCTGTGCCTTTGTCCCAAAGTCTCTAGTGCAAAGTTTGCATGTTTCAGGTTCTGTACATCATACCTGCGACACAGCTTCTGCCTGTTCTCAGCCACCAGTGTTGTATGGGGAAATGATACCTGTGTCTTTGTCCCAAAGTCTCTAGTGCAAAGTTTGCATGTTTCAGGTTCTGTACATCATACCTGCGACATAGCTTCTGCCTGTTCTCAACCACTAGTGTTGTATGGGGAAATGATACCTGTGTCTTTGTCCCAAAGTCTCTAGTGCAAAGTTTGCATGTTTCAGGTTCTGTACATCAAACCTGCGACATAGCTTCTGCCTGTTCTCAGCCACTAGTGTTGTATGGGGAAGTGATACCTGTGTCTTTGTCCCAAAGTCTCTAGTGCAAAGTTTGCATGTTTCAGGTTCTGTACATCATACCTGCGACATAGCTTCTGCCTGTTCTCAACCACTAGTGTTGTATGGGGAAGTGATACCTGTGTCTTTGTCCCAAAGTCTCTAGTGCAAAGTTTGCATGTTTCAGGTTCTGTACATCATACCTGCGACATAGCTTCTGCCTGTTCTCAGCCACTAGTGTTGTATGGGGAAGTGATACCTGTGTCTTTGTCCCAAAGTCTCTAGTGCAAAGTTTGCATGTTTCAGGTTCTGTACATCATACCTGCGACATAGCTTCTGCCTGTTCTCAGCCACTAGTGTTGTATGGGGAAGTGATACCTGTGTCTTTGTCCCAAAGTCTCTAGTGCAAAGTTTGCATGTTTCAGGTTCTGTACATCATACCTGCGACATAGCTTCTGCCTGTTCTCAGCCACTAGTGTTGAGGGGGGAAGTGATACCTGTGTCTTTGTCCCAAAGTCTCTAGTGCAAAGTTTGCATGTTTCAGGTTCTGTACATCATACCTGCGACATAGCTTCTGCCTGTTCTCAACCACTAGTGTTGTAGGGGGAAGTGATACCTGTGCCTTTGTCCCTAAGTCTCTAGTGCGAAAGGTAAAGCCAATTTTATTACAGATTATGAGATCTGTTTTTTGTTGTTAATACATAAGTCCTTTTGTACATTTATTGATTGTGTTTGTTTACATTTATGTAATGTCTGATATACTAGTAAAATTACTTCATAAGAAGACTTCTTCTCATTGACAATGATTATTTAGTAATTTTGATTAACATCACGGATGAATACAAGTACCGGTGCAGTCTGTGGAGTTTAAATTAAAAACTTACCTGTTCATGCTTTAATGTATTTCTCCAGTTCACCTACCTGAACAGCCGACTGTTTCCAGACATTGAACATGAGCGTTGGGGTTCAGGAGAGATGTTACTTAGTGGGTGGGAGGTTGACCACCCACATCTGCTGTCCATGGATGTATCTCAGTCTATATTCAGGTCCAAAGTGTTCCAGGACCTGCTCACACATTGTCAGGTATGAAAATTCAGAAAGTAAAGCATTTATTTATTTGATTGATGGGAGATGGGAGCACAGGGGATAGCCACGACCACTCGCAGGTTGTTGACAGACTTTCCCACGTACAGCCAGAGAGGAAACTAGTATGAGCTGGAGTTGAACTCACAGCGACTGCATTGGTAAGAGGCTCCTGGGTCATTGCACTGTGCTGGCATGCTAACCGGAATGCGACAAGTAAGTAAGTGACATGTGTGTGTTATGTGTGTGATTTTGTGATCTCAAACAGGATTGATACTTGTATATATAGGTGAGTTGCATAAATAGAAGGACATGTTTAGGATATCTGTTTTTGGCATCTTGTCTTCCTGTTAACCAGTCGTCCAGAACTGTCAGAATTGCTGTTTTCATGTTATTAAATCCTACATATGTTTCGTTGGGCCAGACCTACATGAAACACATTAGTGAAAATGAACAGGCTGCTTTTTTGATTGTGGTTGTTGAATTTCTCTCAGTCTACAACATTGCTAAGAACAAAATGTTGATGGATTTATGCCATGGAATTGAAGAGAAATTAATCTGGGATTATCACAAGTATTTAAGGTGTGATTAAATGCGTTTGGTATGGAATATGTGCAGCTTTTACTTTTGAACTGTCCGTATAAAATATATCCACATAAATTGCTTCTTTTTTTCTTGTCTGTGTTGCTAGTTGAGCTTTGTGGATTGGATCAGATTGGAGCTGAATGCTGCTGCAGCTTCAGATTGTTTGTCCGAAACAGACAGGTAAATTGCACTTCTTTATTGTAGATTCAGTGGAAAACATGATACTTGGACAGTAACGAGTGTGCAGTTGCCACTGACAAAAGTCTGTGACATCAACATTGTCTAATTTGAATATGCCACTTCCACAGAGATTCCTTCCTTTATAGTTGTGAAATACGTGTCAAAAACCGTTTTACGAACACATTTAAGTTCCTTCAAAGTAATAGTCATTTTCCTTCACAATGATCTGACAGGTAACACCTCACGTCATCACGGACTTAAGATTAACAATTGGCTGTTTGCCTGGGAACTTGTCTATGAAACCTTGCTATCTAGGAACCATTTGACACATTGCTCATAGCATTACAGTCATCTCACCACAAGGACAACTTGATATCTACAATGGCTGCTTGTTAACATTAAGGTACTAATGCCAGAGTACAGTTGGGATATGTTCCTGCGGTTTGATGTTCAGTCCAAACACCGGTACAGATTCTTGGCTAGATGTGGAAAGAAAAACATAATTTATGCTTTGAAGAAGTCATTAGTGCCGCATGTTTTTCTAAAAAAATACACAATGGCAAAAACTCCAGATGCATAATTTAAAGTCCCAACTTAAGAGCAAGATACTTGAATGTTGTGAAATGTACGTTGTGGCCTCGGACCCCCATTAATTTTCCATAAGCGACAATGTTAACGTCTAGCGCTGTAGCTCAGTCCCAAACATTCCGTGGCCATTAAGCTTTGGTGCATACCTGGCCCAGCCTGTGAGAAAGAAGCCATAAAAATCTTGACATAGGTTGACCGTCAAAATCTGGACCTTTCCATGCCGGCAGCTGGGAGGCGTGCCTAGCAACGCCAAGGGGACGTCACTCGCAGCCTTATCACTACCTCACACCTTGTGTCCTCTCGCCCAGAATTTCAAACTTTCATCAATAAAGCTCATACCTCCTCAAAGTTTAGACAGTTTCCAGCATTTTAACACCAAGCATGCACCTGTGCACCAAAAATGGACGCCTGGGAGCAAAAAAAGACTTTATACCCTAAAATTCACAGAACTACAATCGTCCCTACCGAAAAACGGAAGTTGTAATGGGGGTCTGTGTCCTTGTGTGCTTGGGTGCAATCAGGGTGAGATAACTCTTGTGGTAAGATTTATCTCCCATGCACCCAAACGGCATGCGGATACTGCATCCATATTCCAGTGAAGTTTTTGTGTTGTTGTTGACAGGTATAACTATTATCTCCACATGACACACGATGTATATATTCCTCGGGAAGTCTCTGAAGGAGGATGTGGTCAGTCGTACGCTGAGGCCTGCTTCCATCTGCTCACAAGTATTGTACACAACAGGTCGGTATTCTGACACCCCACACACACTGTTTGCGATTCACAAAACTATCAGCTACACCATTCTTATCTATACAAATAACACAAAAATATGAAAATGCTATCATTTGGGATGCCAAACATCTCACCCCTAAACCTTTTTGACATGGCACGCTTGACACATGGGAGAGTTTGCCATCATAAAGGTGAAAGATTTCTCAGTGTGTGATTAATGAGAAATCAGCATAAACAAGTATAACAGTCATAATTGTCAGAGAAGCTCCAAAATGGCCACCATGCTATTTTTTTTCTCTAGGGTTCCTTTCGAACCCTGTGTAATCTGTTATGGTGCTTTTCTCAGCAGTTGTGGTGTGAGAAATCTTACTGCATGCCCCCAATGTCTGCGTGAGGATTTGAAAGGCTTCTCAGGGCACAGCAACAGGGAAGCAATGCTGAGGCTGTTACAGGTGAGTATTGAGCAGACCTAGGCTGAGAGAGAACTTTAGTCCAAAGTGGTATGTATGTAAGATATATACATACAATATACACAAAATACAGATAAAAGCCATCTAAATATGGAGGTCTGCAGTTAGAGTGTTCAAAGGTACAAATTTACTTACCTTTGCGTTAGACGTTGGGACATTGGGCCTTAAACATATAAAAATAAGTTTGTGCTAAGCAAAAAAATTGCTTTGTGATTCAAGGATTGTGTCGTCGGTGAAGGATCTTCAGGTGCCAGTTATAAGGCTGAGGAAAAAGGCATTACCGAAGAAATGTTACTGGAGATTGACAGTTCAGAGAAGCTGGATGTTTCAGTTGTGTTGATATTGGCATGACATCCCCTTATGTCTTCTTTATAAGGAGTATGGATCAGTTGTCAGTGGTAATGGAAAGTCTAGCGGCTGTCAACAGTGGCATTGCCTAACATGGTCCCGTATAACAGTCTCACTACCACCTTTGATTGTGAATTTTACAGAGGTCTACATTGAAGATGGCTTTCTGCCGATCTACACGAACTTGTGTGTTGCATTGGTTTTTCAGTTTATGATCTCGTTTTCTTTTGTCAGAATTTGAGCATGTTCTTGGTAAACAAAGATTGTCAGGGAGAGCAGACAGTTGACGGAGATGGTAGCAGCACTGTTACATTACCATGGTTACTACAGGCCATGCGCAGACTGACCAATGAGATCAAAGAGGGTGAAGGACAGGATCTGCAAATTTTGCTACAAGACTTCTTTAGGTGGGTCAAATAACAGTGAGAATAGTCATGTTCCTTGAAGTGTTACTTGTGTCCCAAGGTACACCAGGCAGACATGTTAAAACGATATAAAGGATATCCTATGGAACAGAGCTAACAACACGGCTCACGAGGATTAACAAAGAGTTACACTATTTAACCCCTGTAAGTAAAGAGTCCTGAAAAACAAAATCGTCTGATATGACTTATGGTAAGGCAGTTATTGCTGGAATGATGTCATGAGCATTGGCAAGTCTGGCGTCATTAGTGACTATACCTCAGTGATGGGTGACATCCAGTCTTCTTGCATGACGTCACACCAGGCAAAATTGGAAACGACAGTAAACTTTTGTTTCAATATATCCTCGAATATTTACAACAGCTGTTTTAAAACAACACAATTTTTTCTTCCAATTTAGTCCGTCGCACTATCTCTATCCTTATCACATAATTAACCAAGCTTTTAAGATGTGCCTGTCTTGACTCTGTAATGGCTAGTTCTGTGATATCGTAAGTTCATAATTATCAACATCGCAGAAATGTCAAGAAGTAGCTGTGGTGTAGCTTTTTATGATGTCTGAGTATGGCAAATGTGTAAAATGGATTGATTGCCTTTTGTTATGTTAAACAGTATAACTTTAGTAATTTGAAAGGTATATTGCCTTCCTGCAGACTGATATGTCACATATATGTACATGTATTGGTGAAACCAGACATGACACCATACCCAGTCACAGTATAAAAATGTCAAGCCAGATACAACAGCCAACCTGGTCACAGCATACTGAAACCAGACATGACACCCAACCCAGTCACAGTATGCTGAAACCAGGCATGATATCCAACATAGTTGACATATGCTGAAAGCAGACATGACACCATACCAAGTCATGGTATACTGAAACCAGACATGACATGCCGCCCAGTCACAGTATACTGAAACCAAACATGGCATCCAACCCAGTCACTGTGCTGAAACCAGACCTGGCACCGAACCCAGTCACAGTATGTTGAAAGCAGATATGATATCCAACCGAGTCAAAGTATGCTGGAACCAGGCAGGACACCATACCAAGTCACAGTATATGTGTAATTTGGACACTGCACATTACACCCAGTCTATTCACAGTATATTGACACCAAACAAAGCACCCCACCCAGTCACAGTATACTGACACCAGACTGGGAAAACCTAAATTCTGTGCCACAGAAAAAAGCATCAGGTGTTAAATCAATGTCCTACCACGATGTTGTGCCATCACATTTCAGGGGTGCTACCTAAACCATAACATGACCTTTACCAACATATAAGCAGTTTTGTAGGGGATGGTTGGACTCGATGGTAACACTGTATCTATGTGTTATGTGCACAGCTGACTAAGGAGATTGTGATGCTGTTGTTTTTTTCAGCATAGCACTAAGCCTTACTCCCAGCCTCTTCTTCACCAACAACTTGTCTGAGGTGTGTGAAGGTCACCTCCAGGGGGCAGGACATGTCATCAACACCATCCTGGTCAGTTCTACCTACAAATGAGTATAGAATCATCACTGATTGGCTGACAGTGGATATAGGATTTTATGGGTTAAAGCCTCCAACTTTGGTCACATTTGAATAAATGTAAAGGTGTGTACCTTAAATTCAGCAAAAGCTTTGACTTACATATTACATGCAATTACTTACATATTGAAGCCATTCAGAAATAAATCTGTATCAGTTTAAGACAGTAACACTGAAATAATACAAGTGCATGTCATGGAATTGTTTGATGTGATACAAATCACTTGGTAGGGGTTTTTATTTTGAAATGTATATGTGATGTATTCATGTGAAATTTGTATTGGCAGTCTGTGCTTACTCAGATTGTCATTTTCTTCCTATAGCTAACAGTTGTTGTATTACTCTTGAAACCTATTTGGGGTAAGACCAAGAACTGGTTCTTGTCTGTCTTGTCTGCTGGGGCAGCACCATAAATGGGTTGTTATTAGGTCCGACCTGCTACAAAATGATATGGTTGTAATAAGACGGAAATAATATTCATTGAGGTGTTGAACGAAGCATACTATTTGCTTGCTACATGCTAGAAGAATGCACTAATACATACAATTGAACAGATTCTCTCTGTACTTTTAACTTGCCCAGAAGAGAACCTACCACTGACATACATTGCCTGATGGACAATATATGTAAAAACAAAGCAGCTGCTTGAAAACCACTATACATGATACAATCAGTTTATTATCATAAAAACGTAGTGATGTTTTTTTTTCAACAAAGCACACTTAAATTAATAATTAGTGCAGTGCAGCTAGTATCCCACTCCATCCCACCGATTATAAGCTTATTTTATTATCTTTTAATGGCCAGACCTTTGCCATTCAGGCATGAGTCCATTGCTGTTTTCATTTATTATCTTGCATACTTTTTGCACAGGGATTCTGCATAAATAGCCCTACAATATACCATAGTAACAACCAAGATCATTGGAGTCGATACAGAGACCAAAGTTGTGAGCAGACCCCTCCCCCCAAACCCCCTGGCCCCTGCCCCCCATCAGAACCAAGGCCTGGACCCCTCACATACACCCTCATTCTGCCAATGTTGACATTTCCCTGATACCTCATCTCTTCCCTCAGACCTATTCTCTTAGGGTCAAGCAGGCCCTGCTGGCTCCCCCAGTTATTATCTTAGTTACTGTCTGCATGACATGTTACCCCTTACGGACATGGTTTGGCAAAGATTGCTGCAATTAACAAGAGGAAATGATAGACACTTCCTTTGTAGTTCTGACCCCTGGCAATAAATTAATTTGCGAATTAGTCATAACTAGCTGGATTACATGCATTAGTTTTAATATTGACGTGATGAATTGGGAGATTGTCATTTTCCATGGGATAATCTTGAAAATTGGCTGGCAAGAAGTATTGTACAGGGTGGTTATAGTGCTGTGACATGTGCATGTACCTCGCATCTTAAAGAAAAACATTTTTGATACAGTAGTCAGAATGTGTGGCTAATTTACCATCTGATCCCAAAGACAATGGCTTGTGCCTTTATATCAGAATCATAATTAAATGATTGGCAAACTTTGTATACATACACAAGGGAAAGTCCAGAACTCCAAAGTTATTCCTTCATCTGATCATCTGAATTTTTTAACCAGTCTGTTATAAAAATATGCGTGTGGGATACCTGGGGATATGCATGTGGGATACCTGGGGATATGCATGTGCCTCTAGTCCTCAAAGGTTAAAGTGCGATTCATGCTGTCTTTGTGTTTATTAGCTGATAAATTCATGATATATGTAGGTTTTCTTACTGACCTGATTGATCCGTCACCATTGTATAAGTGAAAAATTCTTTGTGGATGGTGTCCGACATAAATCAAATAAATCAGAGTTACATGAATGACCTTGCAATCAGATGAAATTCTTTGAAACAAAATACTTATTTATGCATGGTTGCAATGCCCTATTCAGACATGGTAATCACAATTCCCTTTTCTTTTGTTCTTTTTTTCGTTTTTTTTGCTGTGACACTTGAGTCGAGAGAATATTCATGTTTCCCTTCAACAATCAGTTTGATATTCTTGTCCAGTTCATATGTTGGTGTTTGGGTTGTATTGGAACACATGTATGTCTTGCAGCAGTGTTCATTGTTGTACGATCATCATTTCATCATACATGACTCTCTGTAGAAATGCTTGCTCTTCCATCTGTTTTGCGTTTGTTTGTGATGGAAATCTGCATACTATTGAGTTGGTCCCTGAAGGGAAGGGTTTAGAGAACAAGCCCTGTTGATCTGTGTTATCCACGACACAGGAGTAGAACAGGCCCCTGATCGCTTGTGTGATGAACAAATTTTGGTCGTTTAGTCGCACTTCAGTGATCACAGAGTGTCATTTACCCGATTAGCCCCAGCGGCAGGCAGCAGGGTAGCTACCCTGCTCTGCACGCGCGCGCGCCACCATTGATCAGTCTGCTGATGAGTCATGTCTTTGTCTTCGCATCCCCTGGGTAGTGTCACCCTCTCTCTCTCGTGTGTCAACCTAGGCAAGCTCTTCCTTTCACCCCACTCTCCCTGCCTCTCCCCATCCCCTTCTGCCTCTCCAGGTCAGTCCGTCATCCAGCCAATTCTTTGCTTTAATACAAACCTCAGAAGAAAAGCTATTGTGCCTCCGGCTGCCTTACTGCTTTGTGTTCCCACCGACCCAGGGGAGTTAAGGACAAAAATGAATGACAAGTTTTTCTCACACAAGCTCCATTCACAGTGTAAAACCAGGCCAGCAGAGCTGTGAGACTTAATTCACGACTTAATCTTAACAAGCTGCAATACCCTCTAGATTTGGATTGGTTTAAATAAAATCACTTATTGTTGATACGGGTTGAAAATGTTTTGTATTGATTTTGAAACAAGATGAGATTTATGTGCTTGTAATTGTTATGCATATGTATATTAAAATACATATTGATGTAAAATATATTCGTCTACTTCGTCTAGATAATATTTTATAATATCAGGGTGCATTTTGTCCTCAAAATTCGTTAAAACTCCTGGATAAATTAAATCCTATTGAAAGCCCTGGAAAAAAAAAAGTGAAAATTCCTGGAAACATTTGAAAATTCAGTTTTGTGTTGAGTAAAATGTTACTATATACATGTACATGTACATCATTCATATAGTAAAATGTTACTATATACATGTACATCATAGATATAGTAAAATGTTACTACATACATGTACATCATTCATAGAGTAAAATGTTACTATATACATGTACATCATAGATATAGTAAAATGTTACTGTATACATGGTACATCATACATATAGTAAAATGTTATTATATACATGTACATCATTCATATAGTAAAATGTTATTATATACATGTACATCATTCATAGAGTAAAATGTTACTACATACATGAACATCATTCATACAGTAAAATGTTACTACATACATGTACATCATACATATAGTAAAATGTTACTACATACATGTACATCATACATATAGTAAAATGTTACTACATACATGTACATCATTCATATAGTAAAATGTTATTATATACATGTACATCATTCATAGAGTAAAATGTTACTACATACATGAACATCATTCATACAGTAAAATGTTACTACATACATGTACATCATACATATAGTAAAATGTTACTACATACATGTACATCATACATATAGTAAAATGTTACTATATACATGTACGTCATTCATATAGTAAAATGTTACTACATACATGTACATCATTCATAGAGTAAAATGTTACTATATACATGTACATCATAGATATAGTAAAATGTTACTGTATACATGGTACATCATACATATAGTAAAATGTTATTATATACATGTACATCATACATATAGTAAAATGTTACTATATACATGTACATCATTCATATAGTAAAATGTTACCACATACATGTACATCATACATAGGGTAAAATGTTACTATATACATGTACATCATAGATATAGTAAAATGTTACTGTATACATGGTACATCATACATATAGTAAAATGTTATTATATACATGTACATCATAGATATAGTAAAATGTTACTATATACATGTACATCATACATGTAGTAAAATGTTATTATATACATGTACATCATAGATATAGTAAAATGTTACTACATACATGTACATCATTCATATAGTAAAATGTTACTATATACATGTACATCATAGATATAGTAAAATGTTACTATATACATGTACATCATACATATAGTAAAATGTTACTATATACATGTACATCATACATACAGTAAACGTTATTATATACATGTACATCATAGATATAGTAAAATGTTACTACATACATGTACATCATAGATATAGTAAAATGTTACTACATGTACATCATACATATAGTAAAATGTTACAACATACAGGGACATCATAGATATAGTAAAATGTTACTACATGTACATCAAACATGCAGTAAAATGTTATTATATACATGTACATCATAGATATAGTAAAATGTTACTGTATACATGGTACATCATACAAATAGTAAAATGTTACTACATACATGTACATCATACATATAGTAAAATGTTACTACATACATGCACATCATAGATATAGTAAAATGTTATTACATACATGTACATCATAGAGTAAAATGTTACTATATACATGTACATCATTCATAGAGTAAAATGTTACTACATACATGTACATCATACATGTAGTAAAATGTTACTATATATATTTACATCATACATATAGTAAAATGTTACTACATACATGTACATCATAGATTTAGTAAAATGTTACTACATATATGTACATTATACATATAGTAAAATGTTACTACATACATGTACATCATACATATAGTAAAATGTTACTATATACATGTACATCATACATATAGTAAAATGTTACTACATACATGTACATCATAGATTTAGTAAAATGTTACTACATACATGTACATCATTCACATAGTAAACTGTTACTACATACATGTACATTATACATAGAGTAAAATGTTACTATATACATGTACATCATACATGGAGTAAAATGTTACTATATACATGTACATCATTCATAGAGTAAAATGTTACTATATACATGTACATCATACATATAGTAAAATGTTACTATATACATGTACATCATACATATAGCAAAATGTTACTATATATATTTACATCATACATATAGTAAAATGTTACTACATACATGCACATCATAGATATAGTAAAATGTTACTACATACATGTACATCATAGAGTAAAATGTTACTACATACATGTACATCATTCATAGAGTAAAATGTTGCTACATACATGTACATCATACATATAGTAAAATGTTACTACATACATGTACATCATACATATAGTAAAATGTTACTATATATATTTACATCATACATATAGTAAAATGTTACTACATACATGTACATCATAGATTTAGTAAAATGTTATTACATACATGTACATCATTCATATAGTAAACTGTTACTACATACATGTACATTATACAGAGTAAAATGTTACTATATACATGTACATCATTCATATAGTAAAATGTTACTACATACATGTACATCACACATATAGTAAAATGTTACTATATACATGTACATCATACATAGAGTAAAATGTTACTATATACATGTACATCATACATGGAGTAAAATGTTACTATATACATGTACATCATTCATAGAGTAAAATGTTACTATATACATGTACATCATACATAGAGTAAAATGTTACTATATACATGTACATCATACATGGAGTAAAATGTTACTATATACATGTACATCATACATGGAGTAAAATGTTACTATATACATGTACATCATTCATAGAGTAAAATGTTACTATATACATGTACATCATACATAGAGTAAAATGTTACTATATACATGTACATCATACATGGAGTAAAATGTTACTATATACATGTACATCATATGTAGAATAAAGTGTTACTATATACATGTACATCATATGTAGAATAAAGTGTTACTATATACATGTACATCATAGATATAGTAAAATGTTACTACATACATGTACATCATAGATATAGTAAAATGTTACTACATACATGTACATCATAGATTGTTCACAAGGAGGAAGAAGTGAATTCTTAGAGCTAACCTTTATTTTATTCATTCATGACATTCAATCACAGTCGCAAAAAGAATCGTATGAATAAGAAAATGAATGGAGGTATAGATCAATATGAAATAAAATCTGATACTCCTGAGTTGAAACATAACTTTGGAAGTGACCTTTGTTCACATTTATCTGTGTGATGTCTGGATGTGTTGAAAGTTTCCTCGTGTTGATTTATTTACTTAGTTGATTGGTGTTTTATTTCAGCAGAGGGGGAAACAAGATAAATGAAGGAAGGCAATGGAATTTTGAATGCTGAAATCATGTCCAGATAATGTTTTGAGATGGACTACCTGGTAATAGTAGTTCCGCTATAGTAATTTTGCTGTATCATCGAGATGGGGCACCTCTTGATAACCAGTTTTACAGATTCCAGTATTGTAATTGTCTGGTTTATGGTTGTTTATGGATCAGTGTCATAATGCTTTGTTTTGTTTTTTTCCCTTGCAGAAGGACCACATGACAGAAGGATGCTGTTTGCCGTTCCATCTCATTGCCTATCTGCTTCAGGTGATTATGGCTCCTTGTATACTGTAGAGTTGAAATATGAAAGGAAAATGGTAATGTAGTCAGAAATCCCAGGAATCTGTCCATACTACGGGGTCTGAGGCATGAGGTGTAATAACCAAGGGATATGTACTGTAAGTGTTGATAAAGCCTAAATAAAATGGTAATGTAGTCAGAAATCCCAGGAATGTGTCCAGACTACGGGGTCTGAAGCATGAGGTGTAATAGCCAAGGGATATGTACTGTAAGTGTTGATAAAGCCTAAATAAAATGGTAATGTAGTCAGAAATCCCAGGAATGTGTCCAGACTACCGGGGCTTTGAGGTATGAGGTGTAATAACCAAGGGATATGTACTGTAAGTGTTGATAAAGCCTAAATAAAATGGTAATGTAGTCAGAAATCCCAGGAATGTGTCCAGACTACGGGGTCTGAGGCATGAGGTGTAATAGCCAAGGGATATGTACTGTAAGTGTTGATAAAGCCTAAATAAGATGGTAATGTAGTCAGAAATCCCAGGAATGTGTCCAGACTACCGGGGCTTTGAGGCATGAGGTGTAATAACCAAGGGATATGTACTGTAAGTGTTGATAAAGCCTAAATAAAATGGTAATGTAGTCAGAAATCCCAGGAATGTGTCCAGACTACCGGGGCTTTGAGGCATGAGGTGTAATAACCAAGGGATATGTACTGTAAGTGTTGATAAAGCCTAAATAAAATGGTAATGTGTCAGAAATCTGTCCAGACTACCGGGGCTTTGAGGCATGAGGTGTAATAACCAAGGGATATGTACTGTAAGTGTTGATAAAGCCTAAATAAAATGGTAATGTGTCAGAAATCCCAGGAATGTGTCCAGACTACTGGGGCTTTGAGGCATGAAGTGTAATAACCAAGGGATATGTACTGTAAGTGTTGATAAGGCCTAAAAAAAATGGTAATGATCTAAATGCAGATACATGATGCAGTCCGACTACAGGTATGCTTTGCCATATTTTCCTAGGTATAGTTTGATTACACAGTAAGATGAAGGTCAGAAAGGCATACCTTGAACTGGTGATAGATTCTGATCATGTTCTTCATTGGGCATGCTTGATAATAGATACAGTCTGTAGGCCACATTCCAAATATGTGCAACATTCTGCTGTTACAGGGAATACAGTGACAAAACAAAATCACAATTTCATCCATTTTGGTCTGTAAAACCACTGACAATAATCGTTTTCTTTTATTCTTGTTGTAAGTCTTTCAAATAAAGTGTGTACTAACTTACTGGTGCTATTCATCTACATTACAGGCGCACCAAATGTGACAAATTAACAGTTCCCTGACAAAATATGAGAAAAACTTAAACCTCATTTGCCAAAGTATGAAATATCACTTGAGAAATTGTAACAAACTAACTTGTCCTCAGCCAATATAAGTGTGTCCATGTAGATGTACATAGATTGCGTTAGACTGTTAGCCACAGTACATTTGGCTACTGTTTGGTACCTGCAGGATGTCCTAAGGTTGTCTCACACAGCCTTCCTGTGCTATGCTGAAAACTACAGGCACACATATTGGAAGAGACGATCGATGGCTTCTGTTTCAAATATTTAGGTGTCTGTGTAAGATCATGAAGGGAGTGTATTTTTATGTGACAAATGTAAAGAATAACAGTAACCGTCAAAAGATTGATTAAATAATGGCCTGTCTCATGGCGGACACCACGGTTGAAATTGTTTACTGAATAACTCTAAATGTAAATCCACGCCCACCAACACTAGATTTGTTTTGACTTAAGGCCCATTTAATACTTGTGAGAATAAAGATAAACTGGAAAATAGGGTTGAAACAACAAAGTTAAGGACCTCCCATATTTGGGCCAGCCTGCAGGATCAAAGGGGCTGGATTTCAAAACATGCCAACTCACAAAGTATTATTTAGCCTTAAGCATGTGAACAGCATTGGGGCTAAACTCTCTGCTGAACTCCACTTGTACATTTTAAGAGAAAATCCAATAAAAAATAATAGTAAAAGCTATTGTCAATATCAGAAATACAGCGTGCTGAAATCTGAAACTAAAAGTACCTTCTCTTACATTCTAAAACTTTTTGAATACATGTAGAATTAAATGGATGATGTTATTATAGTTGGGCTTGGATGAGATCACAAGTTTCTCTGTTTCCCTGTATAGCATGCTTTTACAACCAGAATTCCTGAGCTCTGTTTAGGTTAAGAAAGTCCCTCTGGCTGTTTGATTAGTAAAGGAGTAGTGCTGTCCATTAAAGTAGTACAGCTATATGTAATCTGAATAGTGTTTATTGAAAACAACTGCAGTGTGTGTAAAATTGTGTGCTTGTGGTCTTCATATACATGTACCAGAAGGTTAGAACATGTACCAGAAGGTTAGAACTTGTACCAAAAGGTCAGAAGAAGGTTAGAACATGTACCAGAAGGTTAGAAGAAGGTTAGAACATGTACCAGAAGGTTAGAACATGTACCAAAAGGCTAGAAGAAGGTTAGAACACGTACCAGAAGGTTAGAACATGTTCCAGAAGGTTAGAACAGGTACCAGAAGTTTGGAAGAAGGTTAGAACATGTACCAGAAGGTTAGAACATGTTCTAGAAGGTTAGAACATGTACCAGAAGTTTGGAAGAAGGTTAGAACATGTACCAGAAGGTTAGAACATGTACCAGAAGGTTGGAAGAAGGTTAAAACATGTACCAGAAGGTTAGAAGAAGGTTAGAGCATGTACCAAAAGGTTAGAAGAAGGTTAGAACATGTGCCAAAAGGTTAGAAGAAGGTTAGAACATGTACCAGAAGGTTAGAACATGTTCCAGAAGGTTAGAACATGTACCAGAAGTTTGGAAGAAGGTTAGAACATGTACCAGAAGGTTAGAACATGTTCCAGAAGGTTAGAACATGTACCAGAAGTTTGGAAGAAGGTTAGAACATGTACCAGAAGTTTAGAACATGTACCAGAAGGTTAGAACATGTACCAGAAGTTTGGAACGTGTACCAGAAGTTTAGAACATGCACCAGAAGGTTAGAACATGTACCAGAAGTTAAGGTTAGAACATGCACCAGAACGATTCATGAAATTGTGGCACAATCACGGTAACAAACTTTTTGAGTGGAAGTCTTATTGTCTACATTGTACAAGAGCCTGTAATATAAATAATTCTTGTCAGTGTGAATTCTGTAGAATGTATGCAGGCAGTTCACCTGCCTACAGAACATGGACTCACACGTGGCATTGAACAAGTTGTGGCCTGGTGAACTATAAGCCAGGTTGAGAAAGCTCCCTGATGCTGTTTTTCTCTGTTACAGGGGCTGTGTGCTGTGTCGGGCTGTGCGACCGTCAGATTTCACGTCTTGAGGCTGTTAGACAGATGTCCAACCCTGGTATCTTCCTTACTAGTGAGTGAGATTTGTTGATTAATTTATTTATTTGATGAGTTTTTTGACGAATATTTCGCTTACATGGTGACAGCCAGCATCATGATAACAGAGCCTTGTGGAAACCTGCAACAATGTCCAGCTTGCTGACATACTTTCCCATGTATGACCTGACAGCAAGTCAGAATGAGTTGGACTTGAACTCACAGCAACCGCATTGGTGAGAGGCTCCTGGGTCATTGTGCTGCGGTGTCATGATGGCCCTAGATTGGTTGATGTAAGAGAGGCTATTAAAGGTACAAGTGACTAATACACTGCTGATACTTGTGAACAGATTGAGAATCCCTTCTTATCTTTGTGATGTTGTAGCACACCACAAGGTCATTGTAACACACCGCATAGGTCATTGTAACACACTGCATAGGTCGTAACGCACCGCCTAGGTCATGAAAAAATACTGTTATTACTTTTCAAACAATGCGGACATATGATCATAAGCAGGTTCTGTGAGAGGCCCAAATAAAACATTGCAACTGGGCATGGGAATATGAAAATGCTCACCTGTTGACCTGCTTAACTAACTGTGGTGTGTTTTGTATAGTTCCACTGGAAGCGCCTTGGTCACATCACCCAGCTGTTCCTGGAGAGCTGTCAGGCAGGCACTCAGACGACAGTGGTACGCGCTCGAACATGGGCCATCGGGTGGGTATTAATGACGGTAGAGTCACCTGAATCAGTGTTCTCTTTGAGGTGCTTTAATTAAAGTCTGGAACTGATTCATAGAAGATAAGAGTAATCACTGATGCAGTTTTAGCTTGTTAGACATTGACCTTGGTTGTCTACACGGGCACCTCGTGGTAGGGGGGAACAAAATTTACCTCATCTATCATCTATTTCATCATAACTAACTTGGCCAATTTTCCCAATTCTAAGGGTTCTGTTGATTTTAGAAAGGTGCTCAGAGGTTTGTTTGCATGATATTCTATGGGAAAATGGTAAGTTTCAGCACGAAAAATATATTTTGTGACTTATTTACTTGTGAAGATGCACTTTTGTCGACAAAATTTTAGGTTATTTAGGGTATTTTTGGATAATTCCTGTGGTGGAAAACACTTTAGATATTAAAAATGTAATGAAAATGTACAAAGTTCACAAAGCATTATAAAACCAGCTCAGAGAAAGACTTCTGGACAGGTACGTGTGTATGCTTTGTGAACATACAAGCTTATGTATTACGAAGTTTCATGCTTCGGCTTTTAATATTTTGTGACTGTGTTCAACTTTGTTCTTTCTCCCACAGCTGCTTTGAAGGGATTGTGTCAGGGATCAGTGGTCAGCCAGAGTGGCTGTGCGGAACAGCTCTTGTCGCCATGGCATTAGAAAGGTATGTCTTGTCAACTTGTTTTCTTTATGGTTGAATGACGTTATTGACAGTTATGTAGCTGTCAAGAGTCTGACTGTGTAAGTAAGATAATCTTGAATGTCGTGGTAAACTCCGCTCAAATACATGCATGTAAAAGTGTTCATTTGACTTGACTGTTGTTCAATGCTGTACTTGAAGTGCTAGTTCAGTCCCAAGACAGGTCGGGCAGAAATATTCAGCTGGTACAAAGGATACCCCATGGAATATAGCTAACACCACAGTTCAAAAAAATTTATGATGAATAACACTAGTTAACCCCTGAAAGTGAAGAGTCCTCGAAAAAAAATGTTTGGCAGTTTTTAAAATTTTCCTGATGTGACATCAAGATATTTGTTATGTGACGATGAATGAGGCAGATTTGATGTCAGGTATAAGAGGCAGTTATGCTGGAATGACCCCATGCACGTTTAAAGAGAGAGAGTACAACGTCATTTGTGGCTAAATGTCAGCGATGGGGTGATGCCAAGTGTTCTTGCATGACGTCACACCAGGCAAAATTGGAAACAGCACAAAATTTTTGTTTCTGTGTTATCTTCTCACATTTACAACATCGGCTCAAATACAATGCATTTTTTTTCTTTACAATGTATGAAAGGAAGTCTGTTGATCTCAAACTTTATCATTTAACCTTGCTTTTAAGATGTACAACTCCTGACACTACAGTAGCTCTTTGAGAAATTTTTACCTATACAATGTCAGTCAGTTCATGGATGGTGAAACCAAAATACAGAGGGTAAACCACCGAACTTTGGCAAGCTACCAGCAAACTTTGCCACTGGTAGTCTTAAGCCAAAGTTTGACTTTGGTTTAAGCCCCTCCAGGCTCGTTGACTGCTGATTGTCTCCAAGGCTATACAAACAGTGAGTTGAGAAGATATAGTGTTTAGTGATTTCAGTGTTTTTTCTTTCAGACAGTGTCAGCCTCAGGGTCGTATCATACACCAGATCCTGCAGATTTGTCCTCAGGTAGAGTACAATATAGTTTTGTGACATATTATGTACATTGCTGAAGGGGGATGCCTTATGGACACTTTCACAAAACTAAGCACATTTTATTTCTTGAAATTGATTAGTCCACGTAGGTTATAGTGCTACAGGTAACATGTATGATAAACGTGAGAAAAAGGCATGGAAAAATTGATTTGTGAAGTCCTTTGAAAGTCGGCCTTGAAGGATGACGCCAGTAACGGTAATCCAATATTCCATTTCTAACACACCCTTCATGTCCCTCACGTACAATGGAGCATACCAAGCTGTTTATTCTAATGCTTCCCTGGAGGACACTTCCCCGTCATTGTGTTGTTATGTGATTAAGGTGTTTAGAACCTTGCTGATCAAATGGATGTACACCTTTTGTAATGTTTTAACAAAGCTTGTTGGCAAACAGTAAATTTTCTTACATATCATCTGACTCAATCAGCGTTGTCTTGGTCATCTTGGATTACCCCTCTTTTATCGAAATATGTGGAGAACAGTGTCATGAATCCCTGTTGTTTGTGGTTAAAGCAGTTGAAAATATAGCAACATTGACAACGGGGTATTAGCTGGCAAATGGTCCCCTGTAACTAGGGAATACAGCCTCAGTTTACAAATGGTCCCATGTAACTGGGGAAATGCAGCCGCAGTTTGCAAATGGTCAGATGTTTACAAATGGTTTACCTCTGTTAGGTTTTTATTCTAACTGTTAAATGCTTATTTACTAAGTTCATTGTCCATCCAAAATGTTCATGAGTGAAAAATATTTTACTGATTTCCTTTTGATGCTTGGCTAGCTAATATGTCTCCAAAACTACTGGGCCAAATTATGTCCTAAAAACTTAACTTTTTGTTAAAAAAGGCCCTTGTGTTATTGTGAAATAAGATGTATAAATGAAGTAATTTTACCTCTGTAATTTTGGTACCTATAGCATTAAATTCGCGTTTTGTAATGTGTGAAAATGCTTTATGCCTATATTAGACTACTGAAAAAGGGTACCCATATTGAAAAGATGTACTGGGCCCTGACTATACATGGATTTATAGGTGGGTCCCCTTTGAGCATATCCATCACTCCATTCAAATGTGTTTAAGCTTGATCAGTGCAAATGGCCTTTGAGCATATCCCTCACTCCATTAAAATCTGTTTAAGCTTGATCAGTGCAAATGACCTTTGAGCATATCCCTCACTCCATTCAAATGTTTTTGAGCTTGGTCAGTGCAAATGGCCTTTGAGCATATCCCTCACTCCATTCGAACATGCTTGAGCTTGGTCAGTGCATATGGCCTTAGAACATATCCCTCACTCCATTCAAATGTTTTTGAGCTTGGTCAGTGCAAATGCCCTTTGAGCATATCCCTCACTCCATTCAAATGTGCTTGAGCTTGGTCAGTGCATATGGCCTTAGAGCATATCCCTCACTCCATTCGAACATGCTTGAGTTTGGTCAGTGCATATGGCCATAGGGCATATCCCTCACTCCATTCAAATGTTTTTGAGTATGACCTGTGCAAGTGACCTTTGAGCATATCCCTCACTCCATTCAAATTTTTTTGAGCTTGGTCAGTGCATATGGCCTTAGAGCATATCCCTCACTCCATTCAAATGTTTTTGAGGGTGACCCGTGCAAGTGCCTTTGAGCATATCCCTCACTCCATTCAAATGTTTTTGAGCATGACCTATGCAAGTGACCTTTGAGCATATCCCTCACTCCATTCAAACGTGCTTGAGCATGGTCAGTGCAAATGGCCTTAGAGCATATCCCTCACTCCATTCAAATGTTTTTGAGTGTGACCTGTGCAAATGGCTTATAAGCGTATCCCTTACTCCATTCAAATGTTTTTGAGCTTGGTCAGTGCAAATGGCCTTTGAGCATATCCCTCTGCCCACTGCAGTGTATTTGATCTTGGTGCAAAAGGCCTCAGACCAAAGGAATGAATTTGAACTTGCTCAGTGCAGATGGCCTTTGAACATATCCCTCAGTCCAATAGAATGTATTTGAACTTGGTCAGTGGAAATTGTCTGAGGAGGTATTGCTCCATCTAATGGACCTACTTGCCACCTTATATCCCTATGTACTGTATATACATGTGTCTGTTTGCCAGGTGCTGTCTCCCCTTGCTGAGTGCCTAACTCACTGTCTCACCTGGTCACATTTGTTCGCAAACAAGGCACAGGTAAGTCAGCTTGTCACATCATTCAAATTCTGCTGTCACACAAAGCAAATCAAACAAACAGTTTAGAGATTATACCTTCACTCTCAAAGTTTGAAAAAACCAACTTAAACTGAGCCTTAGCAGGTAATCTCAGCAATCTGGATTGGCCTTAAAGGCAAAGAAGACACTAGAATGAAGTATATAGCAGACAAAATACCATTAAACACTGACCAGGAAAAGAGCTTTTTTATTTTTTGTGAATTTTTCCAACCAAGGAAAATGGTTTTAAAACTTTTGATTTTGTGGTGGTCTACAGTGACCCAGAGTGTATCAGTGATGTCACATCCAGATTCTGTGGTGGTCTACAGTGACCCAGAGTGTATCAGTGATGTCACATCCAGATTCTGTGGTGGTCTACAGTGACCCAGAGTGTATCAGTGACGTCACATCCAGATTCTGTGGTGGTATACAGTGACCCAGAGTGTATCAGTGACGTCACATCCAGATTCTGTGGTGGTCTACACTGACCCAGAGTGTATCAGTGATGTCACATCCAGATTCTGTGGTGGTCTACAGTGACCCAGAGTGTATCAGTGACGTCGCATCCAGATTCTGTGGTGGTCTACACTGACCCAGAGTGTATCAGTGATGTCACATCCAGATTCTGTGGTGGTCTACAGTGACCCAGAGTGTATCAGTGACGTCACATCCAGATTCTGTGGTGGTTTACAGTGACCCAGAGTGTATCAGTGATGTCACATCCAGATTCTGTGGTGGTCTACAGTGACCCAGAGTGTATCAGTGACGTCACATCCAGATTCTGTGGTGGTCTACACTGACCCAGAGTGTATCAGTAATGTCACATCCAGACCGTATCAGTGATGCCACATCCAGATTCTGTTGTGGTCTACACTGACCCAGAGTGTATCAGTGACGTCACATCCAGATTCTGTGGTGGTCTACAGTGACCCAGAGTGTATCAGTGACGTCACATCCAGATTCTGTGGTGGTTTACAGTGACCCAGAGTGTATCAGTGATGTCACATCCAGATTCTGTGGTGGTCTACACTGACCCAGAGTGTATCAGTAATGTCACATCCAGACCGTATCAATGATGCCACATCCAGATTCTGTTGTGGTCTACACTGACCCAGAGTGTATCAGTGACGTCACATCCAGATTCTGTGGTGGTCTACAGTGACCCAGAGTGTATCAGTGACGTCACATCCAGATTCTGTGGTGGTTTACAGTGACCCAGAGTGTATCAGTGATGTCACATCCAGATTCTGTGGTGGTCTACACTGACCCAGAGTGTATCAGTGACGTCACATCCAGATTCTGTGGTGGTCTACACTGACCCAGAGTGTATCAGTAATGTCACATCCAGACCGTATCAGTGATGCCACATCCAGATTCTGTTGTGGTCTACACTGACCCAGAGTGTATCAGTGACGTCACATCCAGATTCTGTGGTGGTCTACAGTGACCCAGAGTGTATCAGTGACGTCACATCCAGATTCTGTGGTGGCCTACAGTGACCCAGAGTGTATCAGTGACGTCACATCCAGATTCTGTGGTGGTCTACAGTGACCCAGAGTGTATCAGTGACGTCACATCCAGATTCTGAGGTGGCCTACAGTGACCCAGAGTGTATCAGTGACGTCACATCCAGATTCTGTTGTGGTCTACAGTGACCCAGAGTGTATCAGTGACGTCACATCCAGATTCTGTGGTGGTCTACACTGACCCAGAGTGTATCAGTGACGTCACATCCAGATTCTGTGGTGGTCTACAGTGACCCAGAGGGTATCAGTGACGTCACATCCAGATTCTGTGGTGGTCTACAGTGACCCAGAGTGTATCAGTGACGTCACATCCAGATTCTGTGGTGGTCTACACTGACCCAGAGTGTATCAGTGACGTCACATCCAGATTCTGTGGTGGTCTACACTGACCCAGAGTGTATCAGTGACGTCACATCCAGATTCTGTGGTGGTCTACACTGACCCAGAGTGTATCAGTGACGTCACATCCAGATTCTGTGGTGGTCTACACTGACCCAGAGTGTATCAGTGACGTCACATCCAGATTCTGTGGTGGTCTACACTGACCCAGAGTGTATCAGTGACGTCACATCCAGATTCTGTGGTGGTCTACACTGACCCAGAGTGTATCAGTGAGGTCACATCCAGATTCTGTGGTGGTCTACAGTGACCCAGAGGAGTGTATCAGTGACGTCACATCCAGATTCTGTGGTGGTCTACACTGACCCAGAGTGTATCAGTGACGTCACATCCAGATTCTGTGGTGGTCTATAGTGACCCAGAGGGTATCAGTGATGTCACATCCAGATTCTGTGGTGGTTTACAGTGACCCAGAGTGTATCAGTGACGTCACATCCAGATTCTGTGGTGGTTTACAGTGACCAACAGTGTATCAGTGACGTCACATCCAGATTCTGTGGTGGTTTACACAGACCCAGAGGGTATCAGTGACGTCACATCCAGATTCTGTGGTGGCCTACAGTGATCCAGAGGGTATCAGTGATGTCACATCCAGATTCTGTGGTGGTCTACACTGACCCAGAGTGTATCAGTGATGTCACATCCAGATTCTGTGGTGGTCTACACTGACCCAGAGTGTATCAGTGACGTCACATCCAGATTCTGTGGTGGTCTACACTGACCCAGAGTGTATCAGTGACGTCACATCCAGATTCTGTGGTGGTCTACACTGACCCAGAGTGTATCAGTGATGTCACATCCAGATTCTGTGGTGGTCTACAGTGACCCAGAGTGTATCAGTGATGTCACATCCAGATTTTTGGCTTGAAATAGTTCGTTGCATGCCCAGTTAGTGAATGCATTTATAGATCTATACTTTTATGCATTTTGAAAGATGAAATTTAGCAGTTTATATTGCAAAAACCTGATGTGACATCACGGGTTTAAATTTTCAGAAAGATTCAAAAACATTTCACTGGCTGAAAAATTTATATTGTAAAAAGATAAATCAAACTATTTTAATGAACAGTGTTTAATGGCCTTTATTCTAACATATACTTGATAAGTAAATATACTTGGTAATTGTTTTATTTGCCTTTAAGAATTTCAGAGATTGAATGAACATTTCTTTTTATTTCTTATGCTTCCGTTTTACCGGTATTAAATTCTGTTATGTACATGAATGCAGTGAGCTTTGACATTGTAATATATACAGTCCCACGTGTAACTCAATTCTGTCAGGGTGGCATATTGATCGCACTGAGTAACAGTTTCATTTTTCATTGTCAGTTCACTGTAATCATTTTTACTTTGCCATATATAGACATGGTTTGATGATGGTTGTTATTCGAAACATTTTATTGTAGGCCAGACGGAGATTAGACCAGTGTTTGCTGGAAGACACTTTGTTACAAGTCGTTGCTGTTCAGCCAGTTATAATCAGTTATATATGTTCAGACGAAAGGGAATCCTTCCTAACAAAAAATCTGATTGGTCCAGGGTTGAACAAGCTCAAGTCAGCAACGTTACTCAAGTGAGTATTGCTTGTATTGCGGTTTCATCAAAGGAGACCAATTTTCATTTCTTAATGTTCTTTCAGAGAAATCACTGCAGGCAAATTGATGTGAAAGATTATGAAGAAAGTCTCACTGACCCTAATGCTGTCCAGGTATTCCAAACCGACAGGAATTGAGACTGTAATTGAACCAACTGTCACTTCAAAGGAGAGAAGGGATGCACAGCAGGACTGTTGTACTTAAATGACTGACACACAATTTTTACAGGGGATTTTTTTAAATTTTGAGACGTTTTTGGGGCCATGGTGGCAGTAGGTAGTGAACAGCACACGTCAGACTATTTGGCTTTTCAAGGTGTACACCTATGCGTGATGTTTTCCCCCAAAGCTGTTGAGTTGGCTTTCTGCGACATGTATTTATAAAACTGACAACTTTTATCAATCTTCTGTTTATTTATGATATAGGCTGATGACAAAATTAGAAAAAAAGAAAATGGCTGAAATATTTGAAAGATTCAGCGAGGCTGTGGCATCATCTCTGTTACGTCTCCATGTTTCTGTAGGACAGCTCTATGACAGCATGGAACCATCTCCTAGGAGTGACACCTCAGAGATCTACCTGGTAGGAGGATCCAGTCTTAAATTTCCTCTTATCCGTGTATACCTGGTCAAATGCATGCAACTTTTCTGTACCCAAAATGTGGATGCTCAAAATCAACCAAATGTTTAAATTGTGTTTGTGTTTTAATGAATTGTTGAAAACCTGTTAAAAATGTGGGACATAATAATTTCTGTGTAATTTCTTAAATACAATTGTTTCATTTTCACAAATACTCTTAACTTACTGTATGTTTTGCGTTTAACTTCAGGTATGTTTCTCTAATCAGTGGTTATATAACTTTTGGTATTTGTTATTTCTTTTGTTGTATTGCATTAAATTTTTCTTTGCTGGTATAAATTTTTTCAATTCAGCCCATCAATTTGAAGGATACGCATCTCCTGCGGTCACACCTTATGCATGCCCTGGAACACTTGACTGTGGCTGATTTAGCAAAACTGGACCAGGTAATGTCTACAACTGCGTACGTAAAGCTGTGACATTGTGCCACACCTTTCTACTGCAAATACCTTGATATTTATTCGCATGCCCATAAATCTGTAACTTGCAACTATTCACATGTAGACAAGAATATCTTATTTCAAGTAATGCAGCAGCAACTCACTTGTCATATTGACATGTATGAACTGCTTTGTACAGTATGTGACAGTCTGTTCCAAAATACTGTACCAGTATGTGACAGTCTGTTCCAAAATACAGTACCAGTATGTGACAGTCTGTTCCAAAATACAGCACCAGTATGTAACAGTCTGTTCCAAATACAGTACTAGTATGTGAAAGTCTGTTCCATAATATTGTACCAGTATGTGACAGTCTGTTCCAAAATATTGTACCAGTATGTGACAGTCTGTTCCAAAATTTAGTTTCAGTATGTGACAATCTGATCCAAAATACAGTACCAGTATACTGTATTTCACCTAAAGTTTAGCATTGTTCAAGTCACACATTTTCTTGATTCTGATTGATTCATACACCTTATAGAGCCAGTTAAGAGTATTTTACTAATTTAATAGTAAGTTCGTTTAATTTCCTGTCAGAAAAACTTAACGTGTGCCCTTAACATGCATCTGAATGTGAGGTTTAACATACATAACTTCTGGTGAGATACTGTACATGTACATGTATGGGTAAGATAGTAGTCCAGCATTACTCTACATCATCTTATGAACTAGAAAGAAAGTTGAATTGACATTTAATTCTGGCTCTCTTTACCTTTAATTGGCATTTTGGACGATGAATTACCTGGGATGTTTGTGTGTGTGGGTGTCGGGGGAGGGGTGGGGGGTGGAGGATGGCAAGGATCAGTAGATTTCAGCCATTGCCCTGAGTTTCTGTGAAATGACCAGTCTAAAACATGGCTTTGACCAGTCCCAGTCTGTAGTTTGGTAGATGTATTGGTGTTAATGTCCAAGTTTTGAAAGGAGACATTACATATGAATTCTAGTATGTGAATACGCTTTATATTAATAGCCGCAATATTTATTAATAGATAGATGGCAGGTGATTTGAGATTCTGAACAGTTGCTATTTTATAGCCAGTGTACAGACGTTTATTCCTGTAACCATTCCAGTCCCAAACCATTGGACAGTCTTACAATGTGGGTTCTGAATCAGTGTGATGGGAAACACAGAGGAGTCAAGAACTACCTCAATTTGTGTAAAACAAATATTCCTGGTAAACCATCTGGTGTATTGCTTTGCCACCTGACTACTGTTGGATCTTTACCGCATCACCCTGGCACATGTCCATTGGCGCTTGCCTCTTGTTTTAGTGCCTGTTGGAAAACATGTGACAAGGCTCTTCTTTAAGGAGCCCTTCTGGTGTACAGATGGAGAATCTGCCAGAAAAAAGATAATTGGGTCTGTGGCATGTTGACAGGCACTCTGTGAAGTAGTCGCAGAAAAAAATCCAACTTCACAGGTTAAATACTTCTAAATGTTAGCACATAGCAGCAGCTCCCTGGATGAAAAGAAGTGTTTTTTTTTCCTTTTTATGATAGCACAAGACAGGGAGCAACTCTAGGGTTTGCATCATTTGTTACTCAATATGGTTTGTGTGTGTATACAAGACTTAAAATAGGGTAAGTTGATAGTTGTAATGACCAACGCTGCATGTAGTTGAAACTGAAGCTACCAAGGCTGTAACAGATGTTGACAGAGAGGGAAAATACCATTGGGATGCTGCAATGTGCACATCGCCTGGCAGGAATCTCTGTTCTACATGTACACCCTGTGGCTTGAGGTAACGTTTGAAGACTAAGTAAATACAGGTTAGCCCCTCCTCAGTAATATTTCTGATAATCAAATACAGCTTTGGTGGAGTTGGTTTTCGTTTCTTTTTTTTTTTCTTTATTTTTTTTGCTGTGTAATATACTTGAATGTTTGCTATGTAGAGCCCTATCCTAAATGTGCTCCCCCTTTACCCAGCCCCATGCCCAGCCTTACTCCTGGACAACACATCCTCTTGTATCAGCATATCATGCTTGATTATTTTTGCAAGCTGTCAATCAATTTTTGTTTTAATGCACAGAAAAAACAGCCCTATAGAAATAACTATGTTTTCTGAAGTAATAGACATTCCACTATCCAAACTACATGTACAAGTTTATACAGAGCCAGTTTGTGTATTGCCCTGCTAAATGACATATTGTAGATGAGATATTATCCAGGACCCTGTCAGTCAGCATGTTGACAGGATCAGCCTGAGGCCTCCCCTGTCCCACAGCCTGTGTGGTACCAGAGGGGAGTCCCCTGTCCCACAGCCTGTGTGGTACCTGTGAGGGGAGTGATGAAGCTAAATGACGCCAATATAACGTGATATGTACATGAAGATTTCAGCTCTGATTTGTCTTTTAGCCCACCCTCATTAAGACAAGACCGGACCAAATGTATATACAAGTATGTAGGAAGTTTTAAAAAAAGGAAACTTTGTATTTTGGTGACGTTGCACATCAGTAATGTCACAGTTTAAGGTAAACAAAATCAGGCACATTGAAACAGTCAAAAGCACTGTCATGCTATAAGTTTTATCCAATTAGGTGCACATTATTTCTATAACCTGTCGACAACTCTTTTTTCGCTTACGTCACTCGAATCCTATGGTGACTTTTAACCATGTGTACAATATCAACATCATATTTCCCGTCACTCTTACGTGGCGCACAACATGACCTAGTAAGAATTCCTTGTTAGAAGTTGATTTTTAGAGTTATCAGGCACATTAGAAAAAAACATTGTCTGTGATGGTTTCGATCTGTTTTCACTTCTCTTCCGAAATAACTAGTTAGACTATAAACTAAATAACTGTAACTATTTATTATTTGTTGTCTCTTCCTCTGGAGGCATGGTGTTGTTAGGGAGATGGAAAAAAATTTTGAAAAAGGTGCGTCGCAGTGCACATGATCCAATGTTTGTGTTCAGCTGTCACATTCACGGGTTTGTAAGATGTGTAATCAGTTCTTAGATATGCTCAGTGAGGAGCTTGAGGGTTTATGTTGAAGCATAGACATTGAGAACTTCCAAGGGTTTGACAGATTAATCCTGATCTGCATAAATCACATGCAAAAGGAAGTGATTGATTTGGTTAGGCTGTTTTTAGGTCACATGTTTATCCACAGAGGTTGACATTTACAGGGAAAGTGTTTGACGCCCTTTATTAATTTGACAGCTGTTTAACATCAAACTGAAACATTTTTCTCTTGCTGTGCACTGTATTTCACCTGAAGTTTAGGATATTTCAAGGGACGCAGTTGATTCACCCACTTGTTGGGCCACTGAAGAGTTTGTTGTTTGATACAAGTGGGCCACTGAAGAGTTTGTTGTTTGATTAATTTCTTATCAGAAAAAATGAAGTGTTGGTCTCCAAAGTATCAATTTAAGGCCTGTATGGGGTTCTGAGTGCGTGTATGGGGTTCTGAGTACGTGTATGGGGTTCTGAGTGCCTGTATGGGGTTCTGAGTGCCTGTATGGGGTTCTGAGTGCCTGTAAGGGGTTCTGAGTGCGTAGTTTTACACACCTAACTTCAGATAAACTACAGTTTTATAAAGGGGGTCAGTTGTGGAGGTGAGGGAAATTGGCTCTGGAAAATATCTGTATTAATACTAGTACATGCATAGCACCATGAAACTGGGCACAACAACAACATCCTCTGATGGCCTGTTATTTTATAAGTAAAGCAGTCTGGGTTTGGCAGGTTGCCTTCCCGTGCCAAACAAACAGTGCAGGTTCCACCCTGGAGCTAAGTAATTCTTCTGGTGCCCAAGTCAATCATTACTGTTTGGACTACCCTACATTATCCACTAAAATGAAATGGCTAAGCCTCTTTGCTTCAGGCAGAGAAAACCTCACACAGGAATGAAAATATACAGTTTTCTGGATAATTTTATCCCATGTTAGGTTTACAGACGTCTGTTCCCTGTATGCAAAGAAAAATAATCAGGAGCCAAACAGAGAGCCTTGTAGTACTCCCAGTCTTTTGAGTTAAACCTGCTCTTCTTTTGAGTTAAACCTGCTCCCGTGCCTGGGTCATAAATCACCTGAAGAATGCAAACAAATGACCCAGTACATCGCACATCACAGCTTGCTTGTTTGTCTGTCTAGTATGAGGACTAATTGGCCGAATGTGTTTTCACTTAAGATGTGATAGCTGACTTAATGAAGAGAGTGTGGCTGTGTATACATACATGTGACAGGTATAAAACATAGCAGTGTTTGTCAACTAAAGTTAAGAGATACTTTACTTTTTAGTGGTTGATAAAACTATACTGTTAAACAATGATTAGCTTAAAAAAGAAATTTATTGAAATACAGGAACTTCACAAACTTTAATAAATACAATGAATACACAAACTGTATTCCTTAAAAAAGCCATTTCAGTTTTGCTGTAAGGTAATGAGTGCAACATAAATGGCTTTGCACCTCCACTTTTTGACAGTGGCCACTTGTGGTCTTCCATGAAGCTTGTGGGCAAAGCTATACAGATGATTTTTGTCATGTGTTTTATTAGTGAAATAGTCTTGAGTATGGTCTGAGGATCAGTCAGTTAATTTTTCTTGGTAACATTGTGACATTCTATGACTCCAGGCACTGATCCAAACATGTGACCCAGTTATCAGGGCTGTCATCAGCAGGAGACAAGCCCAGAGATGAGAAGTGGATTATAGAGACAAGCAGGGATGAGCAATGAATCACAGGGATGAGCAATGAATCACAGAGGCCAACAGTGAATTACAGGGATGAGCAATGAATCACAGACAAGCAGCGAAACACAGGGATGAGCAATGAATCACAGAGACAAGCAGTGATTCACAGAGATGAGCAATGAATCACAGAGGCCAACAGTGAATCACAGGGATGAGCAATAAATCACAGAGGTGAACAGTGAATCACAGGGATGAGCAATAAATCACAGGGATGAGCAATGAATCACAGAGGTGAACAGTGAATCACAGGGGTGAGCAATAAATCACAGGGATGAGCAATGAATCACAGAGAAGAGGAGTGAATCACAGAGATGAGCAATGAATCACAGGGATGAGCAATGAACAGAGAAGAGGAGTGAATCACAGAGACAAGCAGTGAATCACAGGTATGAGCATTGAATCACAGGGATGTGCAATAAATCACAGGGATGTGCAATAAATCACAGGGATGAGCAGTGAATCACAGGGATGAGCAATAAATCACAGAAGAGTACTGAATCACAGGGATGAGAAATGAATCACAGAGAAGAGGAGTGAATCACAGAAATGAGCAATGAATCACAGGGATGAACAATGAATCACAGCGATGAGCAGTAAATCACCAGGATGAGCAATGAATTACAGACGTGAACAGTGAATCACAGTGATGAGCAATGAATAACAGGGATAAGCAATGAATCAGAGAAAAGCAGTGAATCACAGGGATGAGCAATGAATCACAGGGATGAGCAATAAATCACAGAGAAGAGCAATGAATCACAGGGATGTGCATTGAATCACAGGGATGTGCAATGAATCAGAGACAAGCAGTGAATCACAGGGATGAGCAATGAATCAGAGACAAGCAGTGAATCGCAGGTATGAGCAATAAATCACAGAGACAAGCAGTGAATCACAGGGATGAGCAATGAATCACAGGGATGAGCAATAAATCGCAGAGAAGAGCTGTGAATCACAGAGAAGAGCTGTGAATCACAGTGATGAGCAGTGAATCACGGAGGTGAACAGTGAATCAGATAGATGAGCAATCTATCTGAGATGAGCAATAAATCACAGAAATGAGTAGTGAATCATAGAATTGAGCAATGAATCAGATGGGTGAGAGGTCAGCAGTGAGTTAGCCATGGAGATGAGCAGTGAATCACAGAAGTGAGCAATGAATCACAAGGGCAAACAGTGAATCATAGAAGCAAACAGTGAATCACACAGGCGAACAATGAATCACAGAGGTGAGCTGTAAATCATAGGGGTGAATGGTGAATCGCAGCGGTGAGGAGTGAATCACAGAGATGAGCAGTGGCTTACAGGGGTGAATGGTGAACCATAGAGGCGTGCTGCGAATCACAGGGGTGAATAGTGAATCATAGGAGTGAGCAGTGAATCACAGAGGTAAGCAGCTGTCTTGAGCTTATGTGTTGTGACCGAAGTTACAACAGGTGTGTCACACCAAACTGACCAGCATGTTTCCAAAGTTGAGAGAACAAAGATTTTTGTAATGGGGTGTTCTGTTTATGTACATGGACAGGCTCAATAAAGCTTAGTTTGCCTAAATACATACAGTTTGTACAGTTTTTAGCATTTTCATGTGGTGGGATAACTGTCTTGGACTGAGATGTGTTGTATTCAAATGCTAATAGGCAAATGTTGTGTTCTGTTTGTAAGGCTGATAGCTTTGACGGTAAGACCCTGTGTGAAAATGACTAACCTGATGTCTTAATCAAAAAGAAAGGTCAGCAAAGATGAAGGAGCTTTCTGTCAGAAAGCCTGACCGTTAGGTGTTAAGAGGCATGTGTTGAGGTGAGCACGGCATCTGGGTAAACACTATTCCACTTTAAAACCCATTTCCATGGACATTTCTGCCATGTGGGGTCTGTGAAGTCACTCCGCCCACAGCCGATTGGCGTGACTGTATCGTATCCGTGTTAGTTCTCCACCAGGATAACCTTACCGGAAACGGTCTTAGCATCACATAACCTTAGATCAACACACTTTTCGCTGGTTACACTGGACAGGACAAGATGTCTGTATATTTTCCTAGGGTCTCCATGAGGCCCAATAGTGTAAAAGAGAAAGTGTGCTAATGATCCAAGAGAGAACAAGCTTATCACTTGTGTCGGTGGTCCATAACATTTGCTAGTGTCAGTTACTTTGGTGGTCTGGTGCCCTTTTAATACTAGTCTACAAATATTCCCAGCTACCATCCATTTTAAAATAATTTTTAGGGACTCCCCAAGGCCGCTGGCAGAAGTCACGATTGAATTTCTCTTATACATGAAGAGATTTTCGTACAACCTACGCCAGTCTCAACTTTGGAAAGGGAAGTTTAAATTTGTGTATTTTACTATGTGGAGGAAATCGGATGTTTACTTTGCATGACAGATACAAATGTTTACACGCACGGGCTGAATCTCAGAAATAACTGAATCATGTTTCTTTACCGAATGTCTTAAGTCTTAAACGTAATATTAAACATTTTGTTGAATATTAACAAATCCCTTGTCAAATCCATTGACTTCACTTTAGTATTGTATCGAAATACCTTCTTTTCATGAATTAGCACAAATAACAGCACATTTATAACTTTATGGCAATCTCTGAAATATCTGGCAAACGGTGGAGGATTCGGCTGTTAAACATTTACCGTTTTTCCTCGACAAGCCAATTCCAATCTTCCACCGTCTCCTAAACTGTCAGAAAGCATTTGTGTCCACATTCTAGTGGGAAGATCAGATTGCTTCTTTGTCTGATCAGAACTATAGAGATGTGATGTCCGAACAACAACACAAGGGACTTTGAAGTGGCTGTTATCTTTGATGCGTGTTCCGGGTTCTTTGAAGATATGATACAGAACACCGACCTGTGAAGATTCCTTAATTCCTGGTGATGTGGCGAACATCTCAGCCGTAGACGAGCACGTCTTCCTTCCATCTGACACGACGAACATAGCAGGGCGCCTAACGAGGCTAAGTGGAACCAGCCGGTCCTAGGAATACAATCTTTGAAATTGTCATAGAAATCAGAACTGTCGGACCGTCGTCTGCTGGAATGAATTAGCACTGAGAAACCCTCTGTCTATCGCATTAAATCATCAGAAAGCACATATTGTTACTCTCCACCTTTGCGACCCCAGAGAAATCTGTAATGCTTTAGTTTCAGAATTCCGCCATAGTAACGCTCCATTTCCAAAAACGTTTTACCGAAATACTGTATTGTGTAATTTTTTGAAGTCAAGACTGTCAAACTCATTCCCTTTCAAGTGCATCCTGTAACCCTAAGTGGACCGATCCATTTGATGTTGTCCGTGAATTACGGGAATTACCTGTCACAAAAGATGAACAGGTGTTGATATTTCATTTAATGCATTGTTTTACACAGTACGCACAAACGTTTCCTTTATTCTACCGTGGTCAAGCTTGTGCGTGGGTGGAAGACAAGGAGAGAACCACCGCACATCGCTAGGAAACTTCCTGACTTGCCGTAGTTTAAACAGATAGAACTGGGCTTGAATCCGTTGTCTTTTTGCCCAACATTTGAGCTGAATGGTGAGGTTAATTTCAACATGCGTTTTTCGTATCAAAGCTTATTCTTAGTTATATGAATAAAATGTAAAATATTTTGCGTGAAATGTACTGAGAATCAATTTAAAACAAGTGTCCATCCCAATCTCTCGCAGCAAACAACACCCCAATCTTTTGCGGCAAGCGACATCCAATATTTTACAGTGAACGACATTCCAGTCTTGCGGCAAACGACATCCAATATTTTACAGCAAACGACATTTCAGTCTTTTTTACAACAAACAACATCTCTTTCACAAGAGATGACATCCCAATCTTTTACATCAAACGACATTCCAATCTTTTCCAACAGAGTTTACGACATTCCAGTCTTACAACAAGCGACATCCCAGTCTTTCACAATAGATGACATCCCAATCTTTTACAACAAACGACATTCCCATCGTTTACACAAGTGTACACCACAGTCTTTTACACAAATGTACACCCCAGTCTTTTACACAAGTCTACACCCCAGTCTATTACACAAGTCTACACCCCAACCTTTTACACAAGCCTACGCCCCTGTCTTTTACACAGCTGTACACCCAGTCTATTACACAAGTGTACACCCCAACCTTTTACACAAGTGTACACCCCTGTCTTTTACACAAGTGTACACCCAGTCTTTTACAGAAGTCTAAACCCCGTCTTTTACACAAGTGTACGCCCCTGTCTTTTACACAAGTCTACACCGTCTTTTACTCAAGTCTACACCCGTCTTTTACACAAGTCTACACCCTAGTCTTTTATACAAGTTTACACCCCAGTCTTTTACACAAAGTGTACTCAATTCTGTAGCAGAGATTCAGATATTCTCAACAGCATATATATATATATATATATATATATATATATATATATATATATATACACACACACACACACACATATGTTCTTACATTTCTGGTGGCTGTTGCTTAAACTAACCATTGACATAAACTTTTTCCTTCACATTATTTGCATACAAGAGAGAAAACTGCGTGTAAACAGAGCGTTGTATGTTTGATAGCTAATGATCACGTCTGCGTGGCTTATTTCACCTATTGTTTGGTTATTAAGAAGACTTTTTTTTTTGGCGCTATTTCTCTATTTCTGCAAGTTTGATATTGACATCTACTGTTAATTATGCGCTGATTGTTAACTTCAGAACGCCTCATTGTATACATGTCTCTACTCGTTACACGGCCTTTGGGCAAAGAGTTAAAAAAATATCCAGATCTGTATGAGAGGAATAGACAGCCCTGTTGACATGATTGTCACATAATTACCATCGTGACACTTGCTTTTGTGCAGGAACACCCACTCGGCTGTGTTTGACATACCAACAGCCCAGAGAGCCAGCAGGTGTGCGTGAAGATTGCGAGGTATAAAACGTGATAAACATTCCATGTAACGGATACCACGCACATTTTTCTCCCAAAGTGCTGCGTGTTCTCGCATCAGCTCGATTCAAGTTCAAGCTGGCCAGGGTGGAGCTTTAAGTCAGGCGGGTTGACAGGTACTTGGACAGTGGAAGGGCGTTTGTTTCCTCAGGGCACTCCGGTTTTCACCCACCAATAAACATGGCTGTCAAGTTTTTGGGAGAATTATTTGTTGACAGGTAGCTCGCTATCTGTATTCTTCGTTTCCTTTAGGGAAGGTTTCACCGTTTGCTTTATGATTTTTGGGCCATAATACAGGCTAAAGTCTAGGTATAAATTTCCCTCTTTAAACAAGGTCGCTTTGATAATGCTTGCCTGACAAATATAGCTACATGTATCTCATGATAGAATGGATAACCACTCGTATATAACGTGGAAATAATTAAGGACTATATACAGAGGCATTATGTTTCAGTATTAAACTCCTAAAGGGATATGGATTATATATCTTCACTTCAACTCGACGTACGATAGACGTTACATCCGGAGAACATTAGACGCCAGTCTCGGCAAGACTTGCTGGATGGATTGACCCCGTATAAACACCGACTTTCAGAAGTCCTGTACTAACCAGGAGGCTTGCAAATCTGCATCTATATACCGACTGTGCGGACTTTTTAACGAATCTGTGCTGATCAATTCTTTGTGTATCCCGTAAAGTAAAACCACTGTGCTCCTGTTTCGCATACAAGTCATAAATTGCAAATTACTACTTGACAGTGTACCCACCACAATTTCAGTACTTTCTTGTATGTTCTAATATTGGTTTTATAAACACTTGCAATTTGTGACTTACTTGATTAATACGGGCCCAGATTTCTGGCATTACCCGATTTAAGATTGAACCAAAGCTCTGTTCATACGGGGCGAACGCTCTGAACATGGTAGTGTGATTACCCCCATTTGAATATAGCCAGGAACGTCTGCTTACATGTTGCCTTCAAACATTTCCATCTTGCATGCACCATCTATGCATGTAATACACCGCCATGCCTGTGACAAACTTTCTACTTGTTGTTCTGACAACTATATACAGGCCTGGCTTGCCCGGCGGTAGCGGACCAACCCCGAGACGGCTGGCTCCCCGACGGTATAGCTAATACATCAGGGGACAGCTTCTGGTGTAAAATTCGTACTTCTGGGGCTCGGCGGCTGAAATAATTAAGTAGTTTGTCATAGTCATGTCCGCTTTGACCTCGTAAATCTCCGGCCATATGAAATTGTCATTCCCAACTAACTATTTACTCGTCTCAGCACCGCCTGTGACAGATAATGAATACTTGACCCATGTATTTTCTGCAAAATGTTTTCTTTTATAAAAAAACGATATATCATAAATCCTCGTTATCTGGACGTATTTGGAGCTTCCCGTCAGCCCGTGAGTAGGAGGAGACAATCGGGGTTGTGATGGATGAGACGGCGGTATGCTCATCTATTGGCAGTTTTCCCGAGGGGTGGGGATGTCGTTGTTTTGATGGTAGGTGGTGCTTATACTTTGACAAGATGAAATTCGGGATTTAACTTAATAGATCGAAGAGGAAATCCTAAGCAGATATTACATGCAAATCAACAAAACACTTGACGGTGAAGTTTTATAAGTTCGGAAATGACAAAGGATTTCGAAGTCTTGTACTGTTGTTTTCACCTACAGGCCTATGCTTCCATTGACAAAATCCCGAATCTGATCATACCTATGATACACAAACTTGTCATTGTCTTGTAGATCTACACTCGATGCACTGTGAGTGGTTCTACCGACATATCTGTCTTTGGCATAGCACTGTACCTCGCGCTCAGGATGGAGGTAGACCTATGTATAGATTGTGTTGTGTATTTTTATGTAATTGTACCGTTATAATTGTTGGATTCTTGCATTTTACATTACCGTAGATGAGAAATATTTTGTTGTACATATTTGCTGTAATTGCTGCCGAATTTCTTGTAACTGGCTTTCTGTTACTTATCATACATGTTCTTGCGTAACTAATATATTTTAACGCATTCTATTAATTAGTCAGAGTCACCGCTGGAAGACTCTCGGTCTTTTGATTTTTTTTTTTTTTTTTGAATTGGTGTTTTACGCCGTACTCAAGAATATTTCACTTATACGACGGCGGCCAGCATTATGGTGGGTGGAAACCGGGCACAGCCCGGGGGAAACCCACGACCATCCGCAGGTTGCTGGCAGACCTTCCCCACATACGGCCGGAGAGGAAGCCAGCATGAGCTGGACTTGAACTCACAGCGACCGCATTGGTGAGAGACTCCTGGGTCATTACGCTGCCCTAGCGCTTTAACCGACTGAGCCACGGAGGCCCCCTCGGTCTTTTGTGTGTCGATCAGCTTGGCTTGACTAGACAAGTTTGTGTCACTAGGTGATAAGCCTTGGCCACCACCTGGTTCTAATCCCTGGAACAGGTTTGGAGTTGTTTCCTTTGCTTGTGGATCAGGAACAGCCTGTATAACCCGGGAGCTGAATGCCAAAGTACACACACACACACACGCATATATATATAGATATATATATATATATATATATATATATATATATATATATATAGATATATATATATATATATTAATGTGTCTATTAAGTATTAATATTCGAAATGAAATGATTGAGAATTGATATAAAATTACCAAATGTAAGCAATTTTTATCCATATATTCCGATTATGTAATATATAATATTCTGTATGCATTCTGATCATGTAATGATTGTGTTCTAAATATCGTACATTTCCGTAAACATTCAAGTTCGGGAATAAAGCTGCTACTGATCATAAACAATTCCTCCGTGTTCCAGATTTTTAGAAACGCGATATTGTGCAACCCAATATATAGGTCATGCACTGCCTGGCTGTCCAGGTCTCACACTGACTGTCGTGATTGAGTGAAGTGTCATATCTGCTTCTTCGGCATGGTTTTCCACTGAGGCAGCATGTGGTATTTCCTCGCACAGCATGTAGGCCTTCTGGTCGCTCAGTCAGGCAGCATTAGAAATATGACAGCAATGAGATCGGCCAGTGTCGTGAACATCCCATCCGATGATTTGACCAAAATATCGCGTAGACCACGAATAATCCCAAATGTATTTCAACAACCTGCGGATGGTCTTAAGTTACCCCAGGGCAATGATTCCGCCCAATATAACACTGGTCGTCGCCGTATAAGTGAAATATTCTCGAGTACACTGTAAAACATTAATCAAGTATGAGAAAGATAAAAATTAAACCCCAAGGAGACAAAGAAGAAAACTTTCACGTGCTGTATTATAGGGCGTAATTTCCGGGATATTTGAGTTATTTCCAACACACCAATTGTACAATCACACAAGACTTTAATATTGTTTTTTTTAGACTCGGTACACAGTATAATAAATGTAGGCCTACATCAGGCACACTCAATATACTTAATATATTTACACCTCACAGTAGGTTGTACAGCTTTACACACATAAACAACACTGAGTTTGCGCGGGGCAGACAATACAAGCAGCTAGATCCATTCCAGTTACAGATATCTGAAAGCCACAGACTGTGCCAATACATTGTGGGTAGTTTGAAAGTGTGTAGGCCTACAAGAAAATTGGGAATCCACCCACACAAGTAGGCGTACCTGTTAGTTGTGGGAATAGCTATATATTAATCAACCGACGAGGTCAGATACAGGTGTCTCCCACACACCCAACAAGACCACCAACCATCCACGCCCACAGTCCAAGCTCTCCAACGTATTTGCATTGGAAACGTTTCCCTTAGGCTTGCTTGGATTTGAGAGAAGAAATAGCCAACTTGTAAATCAGTCACGAATGAGAGTAAATTCTTATAAAAATATGTCTTTTAACCAATTTACAGCTTGATCGGCTAGTAAGATGCAAGTTCAAGGGTTTCACAGTTACCTCCCAGAATTGGAATTTATAATAAGGAGGAGCATTGAAACTTTGAAATGCACCTTTTTTGAGACTGAGAGTAATAAATAATCATAAAAAACTCCTTGATAAAAGATGAAGATCACTCAAAATGTATCAAAAAATAAATACATAATATCATGTAGATATATCGATTACCTGGACAAAATGATTCATACATAAAACACTGTAATATAAGAATGTAGATTGCATCTGGTGCATTCGTTGTCAACGTTACACGTCTGTCGTATAAACGCATTTTAACAACTTATGGAAACATTTAAGGGTCTCAAAAGTCAAAATACATTGCGAGCATTTTTTGCAAGCAATTGTAAAGCAAGAATATTTTTACATCATATATATATATATATAGTTGCAGTTAAATAGTAGCACTTCAAATACTGAATGAATATGTTACAAACAATGGTAACTTTTGGAGCGTGCTTTAACTAAGGTAATTTTCACAGTGTGAGCGTGCTTTAACTAAGCTAATTTTCACAGTGTGAAAAATTGTTGAACCTAATTTCCTTCAAATTGGTGTTTTGCTATGGCGATTACCTTCGTGTTGGAGGAAACCTGGTCGTGAAAGACCACCGCACCTTTCCCTGCAAATCATCTGGCGTCAGGCCGCTAACTTGCGAGGAAGGTCTGCATGCGAGAATGCGAACTGATTGGACTGAGAACATCTGTCTGTGAGAGATGGTCCCCCAAAGTTTGTGTGCACGGATTTAATTTTTGCTAAACAAGGCTCATACTGACGAGTTCATATAATTTAACAGATAGCAATGCTATCTGGTATCCATTTCACAAAGCACTAACCCTACGTCTAAGTAATTATTATGCTAGCGTATCCGCCAATTACGAGCACCAGAATTACAAGTCTTCATTCCATGATGGCAGGCATTACGTCGCGTTGGGAGCCAGTACTGCAGGCATAACGTTCCCATGGTAACCAGTCCTGCACGCAGTACTTCCCTTAGCCAGTCCTGCACGCAGTACGTCACCATGGTAATCTCCAGGATTCATAGTATGAACTTGTTAAAGTAGACTACAGTCGGTTTCTTTCAACTACAATACAGGTTACTCGTCCAAGAGCTGTGTTTAGGGTCTGTAAATTTGACACTTACAATAAATGACTAGAAAAAAGTGTTGTGACTTTAAGTGTCGGTCACATAGCCCGCGTGTCGGACGGTAAGTTCCATCGCTACCTGTGACAGGACAATTGCTCAAAGTCTTTCCCTCCAACAGCAGTTGGGGAGAGGATTGATGCTCACGAACTGGATTGACTCAGTGCTGTAGAAGACTTCTTTTTACAGCAAGGAAACAAGCGTTGTATCTGGGCAACGACGAGCCGTCTGAAGTTGACATTGAGGAAGCTGTAGAGGACAGGGTTGACAGCACTGTTAATGAGATACGACTTCACAGAGAACTTATAAACGACTTCCTCAGCGGGAGACAAATTCTTCTCAAAGTCGGTGATGAAACTTCGGAGTAACATGACGACGAGGAAGGGCAGGAAGCTGATGACAAAGGCTAGGGTGACGGCGAACAGCACCAGGGTGGTACGCCGGGGCTTCATGTTTGTCTTTACTGCAGACTTGGGTTTGGTGGACCCGTGTTTGGTGTGAGGGGAGTCGGCAGATAGCGCGTAGCTGCTGTCCTCTGCGGAGCTGAGCCGCCTGCACCGTCCGTCCTCTGTCTTCCTCCACTGGTCCCGGCTAGGCCTCTTGCCGATCCGGGACGTCTTCCTCCGCCATACCTCCACACCGATCAGGATGTACAGCACAGTGAGAAACGCCAAACTCACGACGAAGATGAGTCCCCAGAACCCGTACCACAGCTTTGGGAATATCGTCCCCTTCATCTCGTCTGTCGTCGAGCAATCGACTCCGGTCAGACACGGAATTCCGGTCTCCGCAGTCTTTCGGCCGAATATGATGGCCGTAGGCCACGATACTATGAAGGAGGAGAGTATGGCCCCCAAACAGAGCCGACGAGTCTTCTTGGAGGAGAAGACTTTAGAGATGTTACAGATGCGGTAATACCGATCAAACGCCACCTCGATGAGGATGAGAGCTGAGGCGATGGTCGTAGCGGACTCGGAGTATCGCAGAAGCTTGCAGGCTGCGGGGGAGTTAAACATAAATGGATACCTGAGGTCGGCGATTTCCGTGGGCATTCCGACAACACAGCTGATCATATCCAGGACGGCCAGAGGAGAGGATGAAAAAGTCAGAGGAGCCTTTGCGGTTTTTGGAACAGTACACCAGACAAACCAACAAATTGCCAATCGTCCCAACAACCAAGAGAATGCCGATGTACACAATGACAGGAGATAGAGTAAGGCCTTATCGTCATTGAGCTCCATCAGCAAAGCACGGCTGTTGTTTGGTACGACACAGGACGAGATGTTCAACTCCGAATCGTCACCTGTCAAAGGCGACATCTTGGCTTCCATGAAGATACGTCTAGGGGTCTGGAGTATCACACCTTGAGCATGTCTGCGTCTCTGGACTACAAAGAAACGAAAGTCACAGTCCTTACACATAAAAAATCAAACATTTCAACACTGCTGAATTATAAAGCAGTTTACGGCTATAAATAATCTTAGCTAATAAACTAGGCGGGAAAACCAAGAACAGACAGTAAATATTTTGTCATTACAATCTAGCAAACATCCACAATAGTTTAAAACTAGTGCAATGATGATAATGTGGAGTTGGCTTATGCAACACATTTAAATAAACATATCAACGAAAACAACACACAAACACCAGGCCTCGGGGGCCCTTTAGTCCACCAGCAGGGACCAGGCCTCAGGGACCCTTTAGTCCACTAGCAGGGACCAGGCCTCGGGGACTCGTTAGTCCACTAGCAGGGACCAGGCCTCGGGGACTCGTTAGCCCACTAGCAGGGACCAGGCCTCGGGGGGCCCTTTAGTCCACCAACAGGGACCAGGCATCAGGGATCCTTTAGTCCACCAGCAGGGACCTGGCCTTGGAGACCCTTTAGTCCACCAGCAGGGACCAGGCCTCGGAGACCCTATAGTCCACCAGCAGGGACCAGACATCAGGGACCCTTTAGTCCACCAGCAGGGACCAGGCCTTAGGGACCCTTTAGTCCACCAGCAGGGACCAGGCATCAGGGACCAGGCATCAGGGACCCTTTAGTCCACCAGCAGGGACAAGGCCTCGGGGGACTCGTTAGTCCACCAGCAGGGACCAGGCCTCGGGGACTCGTTTAGTCCACCAGCAGGGGCCAGGCCCTCAGGGACTGGTTAGTCCACCAGCAGGGACCAGGCCTCGGGGGCTGGTTAGTCCACCCGCAGGGGACCAAGCATCAGGGACCCTTTACAGAGAATGCAAGCATGGTAGAATGTATATGTAGCCTCTGACATTATTTTTTATATATAGTTTTCAGCGAATGGGGATTGAAAGTTGTGCGTGAATTGTGGATTTTGGCGTGCTCACGTGCATATGGGAAATGGCGCTCTTGATTGTGGGAATTGACGCTGTCAGTTGTGGGATTTGGCTTTCTCATTTGTTTGATTGGGCGCTCTGAATGGTTGGAAATGGCGCTCTCAATTACATGAATTGACGCTGTCAGTTGTGGGAATGGGCGCTCTCATTTGCGGGAATTGACGCTCTCATTTGTGGGAATTGGCGCCCTCAGTTGTGGGAATTGGAGCTATCTGTTGTGGGGAACTGCATTTTTTAAAACTAATTCTGCTTAAACCATGGTGCTAGGGGGCGTGTATTTTGCTACTACTTAAGTATTTACTTGAACTGTTAAAATAAAAACCTCACTGAGATAAATTGACAAGAGACCTCATTTCACCGGTAACGTGTGACCATTTGCCGGAGATCAGATTGCCGTCTCTGCTCTGGTTTTACTCTATGCTGTACGTCTTTAATTGTATTATATTCAAATAACCGACTTCATTAGTTCTTTGGTCTCTGCTCTGGTTTTACTCTATGCTGTACGTCTTTAATTATATTATATTCAAATAAGCGACTTCATTAGTTCTTTTGTGGTTTGTGAGTTTTTGGGAATCGGCCTTGCAATTATATTGACCCGGAACGTCCGTACTGGTTGACGGCAGGTATATGAGTGTCTGTTTCGACGCATAGATTCTCACGCAATACATTTCTTGCCTTCTTTTGTCTACTCTGTGCTTTCTGTGCAAAACAATATAAGAAAAGTAAAATCTGTCTGTTGATTTTGTATTATTCCTCGAGTTGTCTAACGGATTCTCCATAAAGTGTTTCGTCTCTGACCTATGAGGTCGAATCCAGAACATCTGTTTCTCGTGCATCCTTAAGTCAGAAGATTTGTGAAGTACTTAACGGTATGCACTGCTCTCTCAAAGCTCTTGTCCGGTTTTTACATAGAAGTCGGGGAAAAAGACCAATTTTGTGTGAACAGGGATGTGTCATCTTCTCAGCCTGTCAACAGTGAGGTATTAGAAACAGATGTGAGTAAACAGAGTGCTGCTAAACGGTTAACATGCGGACTACCTGTTAAATCGCTGTCCTTAACTCGTCGGGGAAGGATACATATACGTCCCTCCAGACTGAATTTTTAAAATTACATGCAGAGAAAGGACAGCTACTTGGCGCAGTTCATTATTATTAGCCCAGTTGAAGTACGCCTCGGTTAATGAGGTTGAAAGATTCTTACTTCATATCCCCCTCCCCCTTTTTCACTTTCAAGGTTTGCAGGTTCTCGGTGACCTTTGACCGTCATATAATGACGCACTGGGGACGTCCAATCAATATAACACAGGTACGTAGTCTATGTTTAGTATAAATCCCGCGAGGTGTATTAAAACTAAATATTTTCTAAAACAGTACATCAGTTATGAGAAATAGGCAAGGGTTTAACCGACAAATAATAACCATTAATAAAATTTCAATTTTAAAATTATCGTCATCTAAATGGTAAATGAAAACGCTGTCTGAAAATACTGCGTCTGAAATACAGAGATTTTTTTAACTGATCTTTTATGAGCAAGACTGTGCAATCTATTTAAGTCTTACATACTTATAGATATACCAGAACTTTCCCAGTCTAAAACTCGTGGCGTGAGCCAATCATTTATTCGATGAATATGGTGCCTAAAGACCACTTTAAGAATCCTGCACTAGTACAAGTGTTTTCTGACGTCTTCAATGGTCTGTACACGTTAAATTGGCTGTCTATCACATTAATGGGACACATTTTAAAGAGCATTTCACAGCGTGGGTGCAAGCTTAGTCGGCCATAGTTTTCTTACCATCAGCCGGTACTATGTTACCATAGGCATAGGCAAGAAAGACCAAAGACTATACTTAGTTTGACACTGTGCGGGAGGGGTTCTTTATCAATAATGGTGTGCGTCCAGTCCTACTGTGAAGATCGACGTTAAGCCAATGTTATACTGTGCATGCGGATCAACAATTGCGTTTTCTGAACAACTGTAACAGCTTTTTCCGCTCAACCAAAGATACTTTGTACTTCATGCATATGTAAACCGTAAACCCAAATGTTACCGCACGACCCGGCAATTGATTGCTCATTTATTTATGCATAGCGGTTTTACGGCGTACTCATGGATTTTTCACTTATACGAGAGCAGTGAGGGTTATATTGAAGGAAATCGGACAAATCACGGAGCGTGAGTGAGTGCTTAGGGTTTAACGTCGTACTTATTTTTTCAGTCATATCTCGACGAAGGAGTGCATGTAATGTGCCCCCTTGTTGCAGGACGGATTTCCAGTGCTCTTTTATTTAAAGCTGCTTCACTCAGACGACTCGGCGTCGGTTCAAATCTCGGAGAAGCCCAACGCCTGTACAACATGAAAGGCAAACATTAAGCTGCTATCACAACACCGAAAATCGTATTCACGTGTGGTGAAGTACATATCGTCTGAAGCGAGAGCAACAGCTCATGCAGCTCAGCCAGCGATCGTACCTATTTGTTCATGGACCTCGTGTGAAGGACCAATTGCTTGTATACATCCTGGTAACCAACTGCATTAAATGTTCAACCCGGAAGTGGCCATTGACAATCTCGAAAACGCTGCAAGACTCACATTTGATTCCATTGCTAGCAATAAGACTTTATCAGTTTGCGTCGAGGATTTTGTCTTTGCCATCAGCTACTATATCACACATAGACACAATGCTTCAGGCATATGTCATGAAGAAAGGCTACGATGACTCAGTTATATTAAACAGAGGTGTGCGTGTCAAGTGTCGGTAAATATCGCCTGATGCAGTCACGGTAAAAACAAAAACCATCAGTCAGCCCATGTATGTGTAAATCAGCTTCAGGCTCCGCGTGGAACCTTAAAGGGTTCCCCAGAAAAACCAAGTAAGTACTTACATACATATATCCAAAACGGATCCGAATGAAGGATACCCAAATATTACCCTGTACAGAGCAGCGGGCAATTTTATCTCAAAAATCGGTTAATGGCTGCATTAGATGAGTTATCCTAAACAGGGCTCGCTGGACAAGATTGTTACGTGCAAAACAAACTGTCATGGGGTCTTATTGTTATACAAGTATAAACAGTGTCAATCTGGTACTCAGAAAATAATTATATTGTAACACTGAGTGGATGACACCGAAGATATATCTGAAAGCGGCAATTTTATTCATGTAAGTTACAGTAAGATTGCATTGACAAAGAGACAGCACAAACAATTTTGACAAAATCATGTAATATCGAAGTTTTTTCAAGAATTACCATTGTCTTTGATTATGATAAAACACACAACATTGGTTCCATCCTACATACCCCGAGCACAGCCTGACACACAACATATATTTGACGTTACACTGTTCAAGGATGTAAATATACACCAGTGTTTGAAATCGGTCGTCTAAACTGACGTGTCTTAGATAACAGTGGTAAGCATTTGTTCTGTAATAAACATGTGTTATTTGTATATATTAGAGTCATAGTGAGCACCGAATGGACAGACTTAAAGCTGTATAATATGAACTGCATACGTGTTATGACCAAGACTGTTCAAGGGACATTGGCATACAATCTTTATATATACGCTGGCATTACTTAGAACTCAAGATGACTTTTGCATCCATTGTTTCTGGACTGATAAACTTGATAAGCATGTAATGGTTTCGCTATCAGTAAGGTGCTATCTGCTATCCCACCCTAACCTCTCTTACATTTACACTATAGATATCCACTTCAAGCCATTTTTGCAGTAATTATATCAAAACATTTTAATCAGAAAAGACATTGACAGCAAAGTATTCCGTAATAAATTGTTTGTACTATGTTCAACGAAAATTGCGTGAGGTCTGAGACATCGGGATTTATGCGAGACTACAAATAACATACTGGATCCTTGAAAACTTTCAGCACACAAATAAAACAGAAATAAATTGACCTATAGGTTCTCATTTTAAAAACTACAGCATTACGTTCTTTACAGTTGTACAGATGACTGATTTATCCGTACATTGTTAGCATATATACAATCACACACTTATTCAATATGGAATGTAAGGTTCCCCTTAAAGTGGGCAAGATTTCACAACATTATCAAGCTGTACAAATTACACTGGGCATTACTGACACACGTTTGAGGTCAACTCGGACGAAGACAATAAAAAGTCATTAGACAAAAGCTGTCAGATGGTCAAGGCCACGTACGGTACATCAAAAATGCGGAACTATATCCCGAAGCGGAAGCAAAATAGCGCAGATCTTGGGCGACCTTTACACAATAGGGGAGTTTTGAGTTCAAATTTTTTTATCGTTGAAGGTAGAAAAAGTCCGTCTGTATCATGTGACCTGTTAAAAAACATGGGCGTCTGTAAAAAGTGTCATAAAAGTAATTTAGAGTAGACGAATAAAAGAAAATAAAAAAAGTTGAGCATATTATTTAGAGTGAACGAATGATAGACAAGATTGAGAATCTGAGAATCTGAATGTTTGTGAACTGGAGAGGTTCATAAAGGAAAAAGGTGTCATTTGTGCTTCTAGAAAAGGGTGAGACAGGTGATCAGTAAATCAATTTCAACAAGGTTGTCTAACATTTTTTCAGCATTCACATGGCACAGTAGGACCCTTTTTGCCTTCGACGACAAAAGAGATCCAACTCGAAAATTCCCCTATTGTTTAAATGTTATATTCTGCTATCAGCATGCGTATCAACAGGCTGTGACACTTATATAGATATATATTTCAAATAATTACAACAGACTGAGTTTGTAGATCAACGCCATTCATTATGTAGAAAATGTTTCAAAGAAATCTGTGCCACGAAGTTAGTTCTACACATTTCGATTTCGAAGGATATCTGTTCTGTTTAAACCTTACATCACAGATTGTCGTACATAGCTTATGATGACGTTTGGCTTTCCTGAAAATCTCAGAATCCCATTTGGACACAAATCTATGATTTACGTTCATCAGAACATAAGTTCTTTGTCGTTTCTTTCCAAGTTGTGCTTCAGTCTATGAAGTGTCAGTATCCCATAAAGGTGTCTTGAAAGTTTTCCAACACTCATATTTGCCAGCAGTCTGCTTTGCCAAGGGCTCCCATTTTAATTGACACCGTGAACATCGGTGGCTACACACTCCCAGGCACAAACGTTAGCTTTCTTGTCGAGCGTATACGGGACATTCGCAAACATACATAAATATCCCGTATATATATATATATATATATATATATATATATATATATATATATATATATATATATATATATATATATATATATATATATATTGCACAAAAGTTCAGTCTGTTGATTTTGGATTCATTATCAGCATCTGAAGCCTCTACACGTTTGATTTCGAAACGTTCAGCTGTTTAGAATCTTTACTCCGAAAACAACCAATTGCTCTGTGGATTTGTTTGCCAACAAGACGTCGGAAGTTTTCATTTAAGAAGCTATAAATAACTGGATTGACGGCACTATTGATAAAGTAAGATTTCAGGCAAAACTTGTAGATGACTTCCTGTAAGGGGGTAAGGTTTATCTCGAAATCTGTGACAAAACTCCTCAGAATCATGACGATGAGGAAAGGAAGGAAGCTGATAACAAAGGCCAATGTTACGACGAAAAGCACCAATGTAGTCCGCCGAGGTTTCATGTTGGTTTTGTTGCTTTTGGATTTAATGGAGTTGTGTTTTCCGTTCGACTGGCTGGTCTCTGCCGATACGGCGCAGCTGCTGTCGTCCGCTGAACTCTGGCGACGAGTCCGTTCCTCTTCCCATCGCTTTCGCGAATTAGGAGACATCTTTTCGCCGATGTTCGAATTTTTGCGTTTCCACACCTCGACACCTATACAAATATACAGCACGGTAAGAAACAGAAGACACAAGACGAATGTCAGTCCAAGGAATCCGTACCAGAGTTTGGGGAAAATCGTGTCTCTCATTTCGTCTGTAGTGGAGCAGTCCACCCCGGTGAGACAAGGAATTCGAGTTTCCGCGGTCTTTCGTCCAAATATTATGGCGGTGGGCCATGAGATCACAAAGCCAAATATAATGGCGCCTATGCAAAGACGTTTGGTTTTCTTTGAGGAGAACACTTTGGAAATCTTGCATATCCGGAAGTATCTGTCAAAGGCCACATCGATAAGGATGAGCGCGGAAGCCACGATGGTGGACGATTCTGAATATCGTAAAAGCTTACAAGCTGCCGGCAAATTAAACCTGAGAGGGAACCGTAAATCGGCAATCTCTGTGGGCATGCCAACGACACAGCTAATCATATCCAGGACAGCTAGAGACAGAATGAAGTAGTCAGAGGAGCCTTTCCTACGTTTTGAGCAGTAGACACAACACACGAGAATGTTCCCAAACGTCCCCACAAACAGAAGAATGCCCATGTAAATGATCACTGGTAGATACAGCATAGCCTTCTCGTCGTTCAGTTCCGACAAAAGTTCCTCGCTGTTATTCGGAACAATGCATGCCATAGTAGTCTCATTTGCCATGCGATCATCTTCCTCTAAAAACACTTCCGGTAGAGCCATGGCCTCGACTAACTGATTCCCACCCATAGAAGCAGACGATAAAGTCATGCAACGTTCCGACGACTCTACGGTGACAAATGCTTGACTAATTCCACTGGCTCACAACGCCGATGTCCTTGTGTCATTTACTGAAATCAAAAGAAAGGGAAAAAGCTGAAGGTGAGAGATGAACACAGGTGGGAGGGAGATACAGAGGTGTTAATCAAGGCGGGAGGTGGTTAGTATTTAGAGAAGAGATTCGCGCGTCTTTCTGGCAGGCCGGCGTCTTTTACTGTAAGCTGCGATGTATAAATCATGTATAAACCGCCTGAGCAAAAATCTACTGCCTGGATATTCATCCGACATGTAGCCTCTTTGGTTGAAATACCATTTCGTTCGGTTCCACGTTTCGTTTAGAGTCGGAATACCGTTACCAGTCAGAGAATTTTATTTGCTTATAAGACCAGCGGGTCAAACGTTTAACTTGTGTGTCTCCAACGGGCCGACGGTTTTGACATAAAACCAGTAGCTATTCCCATCAGCCGATACCCCGCCTGAAAACTAATACTGGTCTTGGGCAAATGTTTATGCTGTGTCTGTAGGCCCTGTCACTTAGCAATCTACAACAATTACGTTTCAGTGACACTTCTCAACCTCCCACGGTATGTGCTGGCGAGATATACGCTTTCGTCTCCTATTTATCTAATGGTAACTATGGTGTCCTTTCTGGAACTGGCCCATTAGAACAAAAGCCTGCTAATGATTTAACATATACCATGGATGTCTTTGTAAAGTACGACATATGAGACTTATTACAGATGAGAATAAGTTCAAAACCACAAAGTCAGTCAATGGTGACCAGATAACTTTTATATTTTTGCCAAGTGGAGCAGGCTAAATAGGGGCCCAGAAGCATCAAGTACTTCCCCGACGCTTGCACAAGCACTCTGCCAGGGAACTGTTCGGCGCGAACTGATTAGTATTACTCTGACAGCGCACTGAAGTGTGTCAGTCAACTTCATCCAGATGATCTGCTCTCAATAGAGGAGAAGTGGCACTTACAGGAAACCCGCTAATAACGTGCCGAAATACGCAACAACGGCACATTACTATACTTCAATCATTCCGGTACTTAGCACAACCGGAGACACGTAAAACAAGTGAACTTGTCATCCAGTTACTTCGTAATTTTGCTAAAAACAAACCAATAGAAACCATCATGCGTGTGATCAGTTAGGTCTCTAGTCACCTTGGTCGCTTTTAACGATGCACAGTTAGAGTTTCAGAACCCAACAGTACAGTTTGAACAGGGTCCCACAAGTGCCTGGAGAAACGGTCGCTTTTAACCATGCACAATTAGAGTTTCACAATCAAACGGTACAGTTTTTACAGGGTCCCACAAGTATCTGGCGAAACGGTCGCTTTTAACCATGCACAATTAGAGTTTCAGAACCCAACAGTACAGTTTGAACAGGGTCCCACAAGTGCCTGGCGAAACGGTCGTTTTTAACCATGCACAATTAGAGTTTCAGAATCAAACGGTACAGTTTGTACAGGGTCCCACAAGTGCCTGGCGAAACGGTCGCTTTTAACGGTGCACAACTAGAGTTTCAGAACCCAACGGTACAGATTGTACAGTTTCCTACAAGTGCCTGGCGATACGATCGCTTTTAACCATGCACAATTAGAATTTCAGAATCAAACGGTACAGTTTATACAGGGTCCCACAAGTGCCTGGCGATACGGTCGCTTTAAACCGTGCACAATTAGAGTTTCAGAATCAAACGGTACAGTTTATACAGGGTCCCACAAGTGCCTGGCGATACGGTCGCTTTTAACGGTGCACAATTAGTTTCAGAACCCAACGGTACAGTTTGTACAGGGTCCTTCAAGTGCCTGGCGATACGATCGCTTTTAACCATGCACAATTAGAGTTTCAGAATCAAACGGTACAGTTTGTACAGGGTCCTACAAGTGCCTGGCGATACGGTCGCTTTAAACCATGCACGCTGATTTGCTACATAAATGTGCAGCTCACCAGGTGAGATCCCACGAACATCCAGCGAGGTTAAGAAATGAGCCGGCATTTCCACGGCCAGTTAGAAGAGAGCGATGGGACGTAAGTCAATCCAGATGGTAGGAGAGCCCTACAAGTAGAAATGTTTTCATCTACCCCATTTTCTCCGGTACATCTAGATCACAAGTTCCCAGTGGGGCTAAACTGAAGTGTAATTGAGAAACTCTGCCCCCTAATTCAGCCTCCCCTGACCCCTGTCTCGCTGTAACAATGCCTTGTTATTGTGCATTAGTGACCTTTATCACAAGAGCCATTTCTAACCGCATCGCTTTTCAGTGCACAACTTTGGTATGTGCATTGACCTTTGAAGGACATGTCTCTTGGTCAGCTCCAAGCTCCGATTAGAGCGTTACATACACGAAAGCTCGTGTGAAGCGAGCTACAATTAAAGTGACAGATTTTCCTCTAAATTAATTTCGGCACCCCGGTGGTTAAGGGGCATCGGGAATATTGACTAGGCGTGTGCCATATGACCTTTACTCCGTGAGGAAGTAATGCATTAATTACACCATCTCACTTCACTCTAATCAGCTTGTTCTGTTTGACATTTTTGAACTTTTAACATTTTCCACGTATTTTGCAAGCGAGCTGAAGGCTGAATGTCAGACACCCACAGTGAGTGAGATATGCTTATACTGAAAACAGGCATGAGTGTTTACATGTTCGTCATCAGTTGTAGGTCTATAGCATATATCGTACCAGACGTGGCGTTTAAACAGTTCAACACTTACTATCACACAGGTAAATCGTCCTGTCATTAAATACCTGTTTGTGTATACTGTATATTATTTCCTGCTATTGATTCTCAATAAAGGATTTTGGTTTCTGTGTGCAAACTTCCTATCCAATTCTTCCCGTATCAAGTTTAAGAGGCTAAACTTGAACAGAACTATCCTGTAGGTTACATGAGTTGCAAAACGGGATTTTGGATTCAGTTTTCAAACTTTTCTTCCTCAGTTCTATGTTAAGCTTGACCAGAACTACAAAGCAGGGCTGTCCTCTTTCCTGTCTCGGAGGCGTTTGCGTGCTAGCACAGCGCAATCATCCAGGAACTTCTCATCAATGGGGCTGCTGTGAGTTCAAGTCCAGCTTATGCTGGCATCCTTTCAGGTCCTACGTGGGTAGGTCTGCCAACAGCCGATGGATGGTCGAGGGTATCTCCCGGGGCTCTCTTCGGTTTTTCTCCCACCATAATACTGACCACCGTCGTAGAAGTGAAATATTCTTTAGTAGGCCAACCGCGTAAAACACTAATCAAAGCCAAATGAAAACATCTTTATTTAAATAATCTTTAAAAATGTTCTTCTTTAATACTTCTGCCAAGAAGCTGAAGAACAGCAATACCCTTGAAAGGGGCCCCTACCCTGCCATGAAGTCGTAATACATGACTGGATTAAGTGTACAAACATCTTCTTCCAAGAAGGTATACTTGAACAGAATTTTTGAGCACAGAGGGTAGAGGCAGACTCGTGATCACGTGAATCCGCCTCCGCCAGGCCTCGGGAACCTCGTCAACACATCTGTACTTAACTAAGATATCTATCTAATCTTAGCTCCCTGTAACCGCTTGCTCCGTGTTTGTTCAATGTGCCGAGAGACATTAACTGTGAACCAAAAGACCTAATCAACCGAGAAAGTAAACTATTAAAATGAGTGTAACCTTGTAGAGCCATAAAACAGATAATATATATTAGTAGAGTACAAGTAAGCCAAAACATATGGGAATGGGATGGGGTTTGGACGCTGGGACCACCACGGTAGACTGATACCTTTCTGTGTATTATGACGGACAGGAGGTGCGAAGTACATGGAAGTATGTCACAACAAGTACAGTATGGCTCTATCTGTACTGGGATGATCGAGGTAACACGATTCATACATGTACTACGATAGACGTAATAATCGACGGTTCGTCATGGGTGGTCAGTAAACGGGAAGATAATACAGGGCAATGCGGCAGGTTTGGTGATGAAAAAGTTCCAAGAATTCGCTCTTCTCGATGTCAGTAAATGATGCATCGCTGTAATGAATACAGGAAGTCGTCAGTCGGGACAAAGTTCGTGAAAAAACGGAGAATCACCCCAATTAAATGCTTTATTTAGCTAGTCTCACTTTTGAAGTGAATCATCTGGCGATGTAGTGAGAGTTTGATTGTATCAGGCTGCGTGAGCGAGTGGGGGGAGTAGGGGGGTGGGGGGTGGGGGAGTGGGTGAATATGATCAAGTATAGGTTTTCTGCACCTCTCAGTTTTCCAATAGAAGTCTTTACTAATAAGGGATAACACTTTCAGCTAAGCAATACTCTGGTTGCTTTAAGACACATGTAGGTATGTGAAGGTTAGAATGTGCTCAGTTGAGCTTTGCATTATAACCGGATACAGAAAGTTACTGAATGTTCGGACAACAGCCCTTATATTGCCCCGTGAGGTCATATCTTAGTTACAGCCATGTGCGGTGAACGAAGTTAGCATTTTACTGGGTATAAAAATAACACCGGTTACATAATTGCTCAAATTAACAAATTATAATTGATGAATTCGTTTTATTTGCGTGTCACGAGTTACACAGCCTCAAACCAGAGAATTGGCTGCACTAGTGTCGCACAAGAATACAGCTCCCGTGCGAGCTATAGCCATACACCGAATTGTGTTGACAAGTTTAACAAGGCTCTTATTGTTGCACCCTGTACAGACAACCACATATAAAAAGATAGGAACTAATTGCGTGTCTGTCTAAGTGTAATGGTTGATAGAGAATTCACAAAAACAGAAAAGCGGCGGAAGCATGCATATATTTGCTTTACTGTTACGTCGCCAGTAAATATGTATTGTGTATGCTGTTTAGTGCTGAGCCGTGATACGCAAAGATATTGTGAAATTCAGTGCTTTACCTTAGGAATATGATATGTCCTGGAGTGAGTGAGTACTTACCATTTTTTTAAATCATAGTACAACGAGACGTGTCCTAGAGCTATTAGAATTGACATGATGTGTAATAGGGAAATGAGCGGGAAGTGTTCGCTTAACTACATAAACTGCTCATTTTAGAGTTTTAAAGGTCGTCATATATAGGTGATATATGCACATCCAGAATATTCCTTAAAGCAGACAAAATGTTCTGTAATAAAAAAAAATAAAAAATAAAATAAAAAACAAACAACAGCTAATGTATTTAATTGTGCAGGAGCCCGAGTTCTTTTTTTTCTCTCAAATCTTTCGTATATTTTAAGACAGATACTGCCTAACTTCAAAGCGGTAACCTTAGTGACTTAATAATCAAACACTGTCAATCTAAAATGCACTTTTTCTAAAATTAACTGCAGTTTATTATATTGACTTATTTGTCGGTTGTCTCCCTCGGGTTCCGCTCTCCTTCTTCCACCCATACACCTGACCACCCTCAGGTACAAGGCAAATTCTGCAGTGCGGCTTTAAGCTCTAATTAAATGTATAAATAAGTGGCCTCGTCGCCATAAGCAGCATATCTAGGTCAGCTGGTGATTTAAGACCAATCTTACCACTACTCTCCCATCATATCCTGTCCACAAGAACACACAGCTTATCTCTCTTGTCCGACCTTCCCATAACCGGGCATGTTTTCACCACTATACATCATCACCTGTCAACGCGTCAATACGCTTTGAATGTCAGTTCAGTTTTTGTGTCGTACTGTACACAATGACATGTATATACACCTGTAAACCTGGCACTCGGCACATGTTACCTCATTGTGGGATAAACTTGCTCACAAGAAAACTGTGTGACTGCAGTAATGTGTGTTATAAGAGGACATCTCAGGTTGAGCTCCTCGTCTCTGACACACAGATACTCTTACTTTACCATGTTACACTGGAGCACCTGAGTACAGCGTAGTACAGGGCTTCTCACTATGTTATACCTGGGCGCGGTGTAGTATACGTAGTCAGGGGTCCTTACTATGTTATACCTGAGCGCAGTGTAGTATATGTAGTCTGGGGTTCTTACTTTGTTATATCTGAGCGCAGTGTACTATACGTAGTCAGGGGCTCTTCCTATGTTATACCTGAGCGCAGTGTAGTATACGTAGTCAGGGGTTCTTACCATGTTATAAGTGAGCGCAGTGTAGTATACGTAGTCAGGGGTTCTTACTATGTTATACCTGACCGCAGTGTAGTATATGTAGTCTGGGGCTCTTACTTTGTTATATCTGAGGGCAGTGTACTATACGTAGTCAGGGGCTCTTCCTATGTTATACCTGACCGCAGTGTAGTATATATAGTCTGGGGTTCTTGCTATGTTATACCTGAGCGCAGTGTAGTATACGTAGTCAGGGGTTCTTGCTATGTTATACCTGAGCGCAGTGTAGTATACATAGTCTGGGGTTCTTACTATGTTATACCTGAGCGCAGTGTAGTATACGTAGTCAGGGGTTCTTGCTATGTTATACCTGAGCGCAGTGTAGTATACGTAGTCAGGGGTTCTTGCTATGTTATACCTGACCGCAGTGTAGTATACGTAATCTGGGGTTCTTACCGTGTTATACCTGAGCGCAGTGTAGTATACGTAGTCAGGGGTTCTTACCGTGTTATACCTGAGCGCAGTGTAGTATACGTAGTCTGGGGTTCTTACTATGCTATACCTGAGCGCAGTGTGTTATAAGTAGTCAGGGGTTCTTACCATGTTATACCTGAGCGCAGTGTAGTATACGTAGTCAGGGGTTCTTACTATGTTATACCCGAGCACAGTGTAGAATACGTAGTCAGGGGTTCTTACCATGTTATAAGTGAGCGCAGTGTAGTATACGTAGTTAGGGATACTTGCTATGTTATACCTGAGCGCAGTGTAGTATACGTAGTCAGGGGTTCTTGCTATGTTATACCTGAGTGCAGTGTAGTATACGTAATCAGGGGTTCTTACTATGTTATATCTGAGCGCAGTGTAGTATACGCAGTCAGGGGTTCTTGATATATTATACCTGAGCGCAGTGAGGTATACGTAGCCAGGGGTTCTCACTATGTTATGCCCAAGCGCAGTATAGTGTACGCAGTCAGGGCTTTTCAGTATGTTATACAAGAGCGACTTGTGGTATACGTAGTCAGGGGTTCTTACTATGTTATATCTGAACGCAGTGTAATATACGTAGTCAGGGGTTCTTGCTATGTTATACCTGAGCGCAGTGTGGTATACGTAGCCAGGGGTTCTTACTATGTTATGCCCGAGCACAGTGTAGTATACGCAGTCAGGGGTTCTTACTATGTTATACCCGAGCACAGTATAGTGTACGTAGTCAGGGGTTCTCACTATGTTATACCTGAGCACAGCGTAGTATAGTGTAGGTAGTTTTGTACCTCCTCGGTTAGTTAAGTTCGTTTTAATAACGATCTTATTTATTACGACACCTGGCGCAGGGTGTTACGGATAATCGACATCATGGAGCGCTACTTCTCATATCATAACCGTATAACGCTAATGAACAGTACTCTGTACTATCAGACCAGAACAATTGTGTCCGCGATCCTTTACATATGTCCCGTCCCAAAGGTAGCAGGTAAAATACCCATCATTAACGCACACACCTGGGGCAGGCTGATTAATGTATTTTTCTAATTACCTAAGAGGCTGACTGGACAGTCTAGAGAACAATGAATATAGTTAGCTATATTTAAGCAACAAATAGGCAAGCTTGCACTGGCCACAGATTCCTGCGGTTAACAGTAAATCTATCGTAGCCAGGCGTTTAATACGCTTCCCACCCCCATACAGAAGATATATATATATATATATCCACGCCTGTGTTTCCACGCCACCTGAAATATAACACGACAGTAAGAAGAAAACAACCCCTTGAAAAAAAATCTGTCCCACGGGAACTTGGAAACAGATCGGGATACTGGGGGATGTTTTGCAGGAGTCGCCCCAGCCGGTGTACAGACTATATCGTATTACGCTGTTTTAGGTAAACTTACTGTGTATGAACAAATGATGATTCTGGTGGAGACTGCCAACAGTGATTTAAAGTGACAAAGTAGATGGCTAACAATTGCAAAGATAGACTATATGTGGTATGCGGTTGTTATAATATACGCCTTCATGGGTCTATAGTTAAAGGAGAAGAAAACTTAAATATCAAATACCATAGAAAAGAGTATGCATTTTCTCGTAGGTGCATACCATAGAAAAATTCTAATATGTACCTCAAGTTGATAAATTATAAATAAAGTCAGCGCCAAAATCTGCTGTGGGCGGCTCCATTTTGCCTAAGAACTAGTCCTGAAGTCTTCTGTGTTAGGAGGAGAATTGCCGTCGGAAACCGCCGAGGTGCAGTTCGTACATTTTCGGTAGAACTCTTCTTCCCAGAAGGTAGCGAACAGTACAGTACGTTTTCCGCTAGGCGATTGGGACACCGGAATGTAGGTTCCGAGTTTACACGAACAAGCCGGCAGTTTTAACGACTCTCATTGGCTGAGAGGCAAAAAATGTGCTCTTTTCAGTCTAAAGTGTCATAATTTTAAGTCTTCTTCTCCTTTAAGTGATCTGACACGGTTCTTCTACGACCAATATGAAATAAATCTATCTAGCTCTTGTATATTCTTCTCTGGCCATTTTATAAGCTCGATGAAAGGGGGAAATGTCCCAGAAGAAAACTGGCCATTAATATGTATGTGTTTGATTGCTGTTTAGCGCCATGTAGTCAAGAATTTGGGCGTTAAAACCACAAGCTCCGAGGCAGTTAAAGAAGAAGAAGCAATGAATGGAATTCTTTCTTCCCGAGTCGTTACAGGAAGGAAAAGCAAAACCACCGACACGTGAAGATTAAAGGTTTCCATACACACAGTTAGGATAACGGTCCATTTACATAAAACAAACATGGCGAGACCGTTATTATGGTAACACGTGACGAACAAGATCACGTGTGGAACTGAATACAGGAAGCGTGGACTGGGCTGAAGCATAGTATGTCGGGAAGGTTTACACAGCTGTTCTCTGTGATCTGAGTCCGCTTTTACAAGTAGTTCCCGTGCGCCAGAAATATTTGCCGCTGTTAGTATCTGTCTGGATCGAGTTGTCCCACCTGCAGCCTAAGAGTACACTGAATACCTTAGCGATATGGCCTGTCAAACTTTGACAATCTACATCGTTACCTTCCCGAAACATCTCGAGATGTTAAGTAGCTCGAGATGAAAACTCTGTCCGTGAGTGGGAAAATGTGTGACTGGAAGGCATCGTACACCACCTGGGCGCTTGTGTTGCCGTAAACTGTGCTTGTCAACGAAAACCACAAAATCAAATTATATCGCTCATGAAGTTCAGTGCCAAGGAACCAAACCTTTTGTCGAGTAGAATATTAATTAATTTTGTCATTTCACTGTTCTGAAACTTCACCATGACCATATAAACAGTACTGGTTCGATTATACTACAAACCGTTTTCAGATGTTATGACCAAATGTGCTATATCAATCAACTGAGAACTACGGAAATCGCCCTAAACAGACTCCACTATTCCCGCCAAGCATTCCCAAGTTGCGGGATTCAAAATCGTTGTAATTGATACGAAATCAGTCTGATCTCGTGCAGATCTATCGGCCTCCATCAATTCAGCTAGAGCTGGATTCGACCTTGCGAACTTTCTAGACAGAGCACACGTGACGGCAACGAAGCCGTCATTACGCTAATGATCAATAGACGGCCTTCACACGCGGTTGAATCTGGATGTATGGTAATGGCCAAGCCACACAAAATTTATTTTCCTCACCAGAAAAAACATTTGTAGCAGAAATTAAAGAATCTGATCAAAGGACACATTTTAATCGGAACGATAACCAGATGCGCGCATGCACGTGGAAAATAGTCGACGGAAGTCTCCTTTGTCACAGGCACGCGCTTCTGTGAGTTGGGAGACATAAAACTATTAGATACATGGACAAATGACAAGAGCAGGAATCAATATTTCATCCCTCAGTCTACACATCAAGCTTTCTAAAAAGTCGCCTGGCTTACTAAATATGACTTGTTGCGTTTGGCCATCTGACACATCTGTGTCCCCAGGTTTTTATTCTGGCGGTATGAGATGGATTTACAGTCGCTCCCAGGTATATGGCATACAAATACCGGTAGATAAATTAACCGCCGGTTCTCGGTATTCCTATTAGGACATACCCCGTATACATACACTGTACACATGATCTAAATTTAACTTTATACAACGAAAATATGAGTCTAATTATAAAACCTGTAATCAATAGTTGCTATTATAAGCGGCAGAAGGAGCTATTATTGCTTGAAGATGGCCGAATCGATACCTATTATTCGCAAGCATGGCGATTGGCGATATCATTTGTCTGTGTTCTACGAGCAGCAATCCAAAGTCAAACATGAAGACAGGCCAATGGCTGCTCCAATTATTAATTTGGGTTTCACATCAAATAATGTTTTTTTGTACCGTTGAAAGCTTTGTTCTGACGTGTTCTCCAAGAAAATGGCCGAACTGTTTCAAATGTGGCGTTAAGCCTCCAACAATTCATTTATTCCTCAAACTGTAGTCGTCAATCACACACAAAGAACAAGGGCTGGCAGCTTCAAAGGCTAATGATCATGGTTACTTATATGTGGATTTTTTTCTTCTTCAAAACACCAAAAGCTTCTAACAAGCTCTAGTCACGATATACGGTAATACATGTAGCTACAGCAGTGTCCATATCACGTTCATCATTCAACGATGAACAAGGCACAAAGTAATGTGTTAAAAACAGAAGAAAAATAAACAGGAATATAAAAATTACAACAAACAAATCGTCACTTTCTCATTACATTTCCACATGCCCGCTTTCCCGGGGACTTCTCGTCCCATTGCCTTATCCCCTCCGCACCCTTCTCATCTCGCGCCAACTCGTGCGGAGCAAATGCTGTGCATAATTAAAGCCCACTGTCTGGCATTATGGGATGACAGAGAGACTTGGCGGCACAATGCCTGCCGGACAAATCAATCAGACTGCATGGGTTTTTATTAAGTCTACCAAATGAGTCACAGCACTGTGCAGGCTATAGTTCAAACTGGCGAGCACGTGCGAGGGGTCAGCACGCGCTTTGATCTGAGCATGCGCGTGTTGGGATGACATTATCCGCTTTGAGACAGACTATTGTTAAGCGGACAACCGATGTCGTGCATAAAAAGGGCAAGTCAAATAACCATTGTCAATAAATCGAAATATCAGTTTATACTTGTGAAAACATCCCATTACAAATATTGGCATTGCGTTGTCCCGACTTTGAATGTATTCACGACGTGTTTTAGGCGAATGGAGGCTCGCTTTGCATTGAGGTATCCTATAAGCTCTCCTTACCCTGCGTCTTCTATAGAGGAACAGCAACGGAGTCAAGTAGCGGCAAATCACGTATAATCCTTCCGCCCCTGCGTGCTCCGCGTCCACCCTGTCTGGCCACTGTATAACCGCACAGCGCAATGACGTCACGCCAAGCCAGAGGTATCAGGTAAATTGTCTCACAGCAATAGACACCAAGAACGATTCCGATCAATGCTTGACAATCTAGTCGGCTAAAAGGGCATCAGATAACACTTACAACGCGGGATATCCAGCAAATACGAACAAACAGACTTACATGGAGAGCTATTTTTACTACATTTGTCTTTCTATCAGCCTATTTTAGTCCGCCACAAGAGACAATGTAGCTAAACATAACTGTTCTATATCTATTTGTATTCACGTGAAAATTTACCGTCAGGAATCAAATTCAAAAGCCTGCCAAAGGTTTGTACTTTCAAACGAGGCCAATTGGTGTTGAATCAAATAATCATGTCTCATATAATTTTGGAAGCACTTAAATTGTGATAAAATGAAAATTGTATGGGATCAATCGATTTATTGTTTACTCAAATTTCATCGCCGGAGTCGAGTAAAAATAAAATGTATCAAACGGATAAAATAAAAACATCTACCCGTCTTAGCCTGAGAGCCCATCTACACATCATACCCTGAGAGCCCATATACCATCATTCCTTGAGAGCCCATCTACTCATTATACCCTGAAAGCGCATCCACCCATCATAGCCTGAGAGCCCATCTACCCATCATACCCTGAGGTTGTGAAAGGAACATTTAACCTTTTTCGATAGCTTTCCGTGTGTAATTCGTTTGCAATGAACCCACAGATGCTTCAAGGTGATTGTGGGAGAGTTCCGTTTTACCGAAGACTAGATCAACAAACACAGAGAAGATGGAGCCAGCCTGGCGGGAAAAGAGAGTTATGTAACGCCCTGGAATCTCAGCCAAGAGACCTTAACCAACTGATATAATAGTTAAGTGACAGCCCGTGGGGGCACGGGGAGCGGCTGGGGACGGGTGACTACCATATGGTCCCGGCAGTGTCGCACAGATAGCCGGTCATTACGTGAAATCACTTGTCTCAATGACCATGTAATATAGCCTGTTTAACACTGTCAAGAGGAGTAACTTGTCTGAGGGAGAAATGTGAAGAGTGGTATTAACAACAGTTTAAGCTATTGACGGGTTACATGAGACAGCGAAATATTAGCTTGATCACCAGGCCGCAGAAGCACAAACAAATAAATAAATTCTATTTTTTTTATTTAGTTATTTGATTGTCGTTTAAGGATGTCTTTTAATATTTCACTTGTACGGGGACTTTAATGGGCGCAATTAACCAGAGTACCCGAGGTAAATCCTCACCTTAGTCCTGATATAAATGCCAGCGCAGGTAATGACGAACTATCTCATCTGTGACGTACATTTGGAAATGCTCCTCTAACAAACACGTACATGTAACGTGATTTTATGACTGAAAGAATGAGTTACCCATTCGGATCTACATGGACACAATGTTGTGTTATCTAAAAATGAAAGTGCGTGATTTATTGGCCATGCTGGACTAATGAACCCCTTATAAACTGTACAGTTTTCATCACTTATCAAGATCCTGGAATGTCTAACGTCCACACGCGTTCGATCGTCTGTTTTGATTTTTGAAGGGGGTCAAGATTGAAAAATGAAAGTTTTCGCATGCACAGTTTGCCACATAATCAAGTAGTAGCAACAAGCACGGGAGCAATTTTGATTTTTTTAAAAAATCCATGAGTTTTTGCGAATGAGCGGATATTGTGATTATGCCATCTGTGCACGGTATTTGGACCGGTGCACAGGCTGTATTGGGCGCTCGTTTGAAGGGAGAATATTTTAGAGACAAAGGGCTGAGTTCCCTTGAACTGATGCAGGACAAAACTGTGCCAGAACGGAACAATGGCACTGGGGAAGCTCGTCTTTTGTCTAGGGAGGCTCGTCCATTGTCTAAGATGTCCGGCTAAATGGAACCCGTCACTCCCAGTAAAGAACGCCAAATCGCACCATTAATGATGTCCCAGATCTCTGTGACAAATGGTCGCCTTTGTTTGTGGGAGTAACGATGGTGGCGGAGAGCAGAGATCGGATTTAGTTAGGTTAAGCTGACATCCACATGGAAATATCGCATTGATGGGTGTTTCCCCGGGATCAGCTTACTGAAACAGGACAAAGGGCTGAGGAAGAAATAAGCTTGGACGAAGCAGCAGGGACTGCTTTCTTTATGAAATGTCGTTTCACAACCGGACGAACATGCCCGTTATTTAGACTTGCTCTGTTTAGATGTCAATGTGCACTAATATTATGAGCCTCGCGTGTCTTACATTTGGTCACTATTTAGATATAGTACTTACTATACACACCCCTTGTTGTTCAATATAATAAGTGTCACTAATAACCATCGTTTTGGAAAATTTCCAAATCTAAGTTCATTGGCTCACTATTGTGCGGGCAAATCCCTCATTCTGAGTAACGGGAACAGAGAACATACTTAGCTCGGTTTCCATCGGTGCAGGCGTGCAGTCTTACGTCTCGAATGACAATACGGATTGTTCATAACAAAAGTTTCACGGTGGAAACTTAAAAGCACGCAAGCTCAAATGGTTTCGGTTATCTACTGAAGTTCATTTTATTACGAGCACAATGTCAAATGCCTTAGGTTACCAAGGTAACGCGTTGGCGTAACCAAGTTGCTAAATATTTTTAGCAACTTGTTATTATTATACATGTATTATTTCTAAATATGACGACAGTCAGATTTATGGGTAGAGGAAAGCAGAGTGGGGTGAGTGGATTGCTCAGGGATGCTAGTTTTCAGTGAATCATCCTGGTTTTTCCGTGTCACCCACAACTGTCATGAAAATCATTAAATAATTTAAAATGGCTAATAACCTGAGCAACAGTATTCCCGGATTTTTTTTTTAGGAAAAGTGATTTATTTACCTGAAGACATGTATTAAATGTATATTCAGAATCATCACAAACCATCTAATCAAACTCAATCTAATTTTGTTCAGCCAAATATTAATCACGTCAGATAGATTGATTCCAAATTGCAATTGCTCTTTTCCGCCACCTTGTGTTTGGGACATAGTATACAAGTGATTTTCTGGCTATCATCGAGTATCAACATAGAAACGATATCCGGTCGTAGTATATACTTCCGGCCCAGTGACTTCGAGAAGCTGTGATGTAGTGGCTGACCGATGGAGTCGGGGTATTGATGTAATGGTCGTGTTTCACAGGGATTCACGACAGATCAAACCTTGTGTTAACACATGGGCTTATCTGCGCTCCATGTTACGGCTATATTATCGGGGGATTCTGAGATTTATCGCTGACAAGGCCTTACGGCACAGCATGACGGCTGCAGATGGGCCGGGAAATTGTCGAAGCAGATGGATGCATCTGGATGTTGAACGTCTGGAGAGAAGCTGTCGAGGAGACTGTTGACTTCATCTTATCGCCACCTAGGCCATCCATCTTCATTAGAGAGACAGGCGACCAGGCTGATGACAGTTTATCACCTAATATAACCAAACTTTACTTACTCGTTATATACTATCGTAGATTAATAGCAGGCTGCTGTTATGACAAGGTAGGGTTGACCGTCTCCTGACTGCCACCGGGGACGGAGTGGGCGGGTGATCGGGATATCGACAAATTTCACATGGCCCAACTTTATACCGTACTCATTTTACCATCTTACATGACTTTCTTTCAAAACAAAAACGACGAGCGTGTATGAGAGGTTTATATGTGGGCAGGGAGGGAAAGGTGGTGTCGGAGGGGGGGGAGGAAGAGGGGGTCATCGAACAGTCTCTAAGAGGGCAGTACAACGAAAGCAACAATGTTTATCTTCAAAACACAGCGAGATGTGTCTATTCATAGAACAAATCCTTATGCTCGTCAGCATCTTCCGGTGTCATAGATGTGTATGGGTATAGATGAATGATTGCAAAACAGTTAAGCAGCACCCTATAGCTGTACAGTATGATTATAACGCATGTCACAAGAAGACACATACTGCCATGATAGCTGCGTCAGCCCTACGCTAAGTCCAGCGATCATGTTTCTGTAATCCGCTTAAAACATTAAACGTGAATGTCAGCCCGGTGTCCATCGCCTGATTAATAAATATACGACAATCATTCTTTTCGTCTAAACACTGCATGTGAACTAGTGAAATTTCTAAGTCAAACTACTCATTCATGCTGCTTTCCATTCCCTTGTTGGCATGGCCGAATGCAATCCTTAATTTTCTCAGCTCTATGCTACTGTGAACCTCGCTGACAACAACAAACGCTGTCCGTCCTGTCAAGCAACTGAGTGATGCCGTAGTGAGCTGCAGTTCTAGCAGACAAAGGAACATTTAACGGTGTTTGTTTTAACAAAGCAGTCCTCAGTCAGTGTAAAGCTTGTTATGTTCCGGGAATTACCTGAAGGTGATCATATTGTGCTACCATTCCCATGCACGTCGTCGGATAACCCTCTCTCATCGACGAGGGTGTAATATATGCGGATGATCTCCCCTATTTGTATTCAGGTAAAACTTTTCAATCCGTCCGTTTAAATCCGTTTTCCTAACGGAGAACGATTCCATTCACATTCATTGTCAACAGGACAAAGAAACTATCCTCAAGGGCCCCATCACATGACTTAAATACAAATAATACCATTTTTATTGTTTTTTTGTAAATGTGCGATATTTTTTAGTTTTCAGGAGAAATTCTCAGTGTAACAGCAATATTGATGTACCATTCCATGTTGCTTCTGTTAAGTGTCTAGTCGCCCAAAGCCTTCGCTTTTAACTCAAACTACTACACAGTACCGATAAAATCACTCATTAATACAGGGTAATGAGTAGGGCCTTGTATGCAATGCGCCCGGCCCGGGGCGATAAACAGGCGAGCGCTGAGCGCTTACCTTGACGCACACCAATTTACTGTTAGAATGACAGGCGCTCTATATAGTACACACAATCTCACGCCCGCTATGTCCACACACATGTGTACCGCCGCCCGGCGCGTGCATGGGACAGTATTTTTGTGCTAGTCCCTGTAGGAACGGGTCGCTTAATAAATATAACTCATCTAAACCCAGAAATAAAATACAGGTAGCGAAATATATCACATTTTATGGAATACATTAGCTCAAGGAACCCGTGTCCACACATGAGCAGGTGAACATTATCACGAGCTTGTTCATAAGCTATACTTATTACTAATTAGTGATATTCCAATAAGAAAAAGTATAATGGCATACTTACAAGTCCAAAGTAGAGAAAGGCAGACCACGTGAAAAATCTTCTGTGCAAATAAAGACGGTAGTTAATGTGTCACATTCCACTGTTAATCCCCTATATGACAGTATGAGAAAATCTCCTTGTGTCCCGTGTGTTACCAGTTCATAAAACTAATGACACACTTCACTTATGATTTTATTCATTTCGGCATCCTGTCCTAGCTGAGGAGCAGTTTCTTTGGGACTGATCACAATCTTTTAGTGCGTGTATTCCAGACAAGACAGACTGTCACTAGCGCCGACCCTGTCAATCCACTGCCTTGCTGTCGCGCTCATTGAGTTAAGCGTACGCAGAGAGCTCCGTGGATCTGGCTGTTTACTCCTCCGCGCTTGCCCATTGAATGTCTCGCGTCTCTGCGCTCGGCCCGCTACTCCAATAGGCCGGGCGAACGAGCACGTGAAGCGACAGGCTCTTTTAGTAGTAATAGTAATAGTGGTAAAGGAAATATCAGCTGACGGAGTCGACTCCTCCCACAGAGGCTGTAAAGAATCGGTAATAGCTCAGCTTTATCAGGGACATCACTGGGGGAACGAGGAGACCCTCATAAATCAGTATGTTATATGTAGTGTCCCATAACACTCTACCGATACATAACGCGGTCGCTAAAATGTTAACACTGGACACATGACTAGCACGAAACTACTTCAGGCCTAAAATAAACGTTTGATCTTCATGTATGTGGTTTTAAAAGAGTGTCTGAGCGTGCAGATTGGAATTGGAGAAGCTCGGGGGATTAGTGATGAGTAGATTAGAAAGAGAACTTAGGGGTATTCATCAGCCGGTGATGATTAGCTAACGAACAGCCAACTAATTTATACCAAATTAGGAATGGAAATTCGGAGACTTTGCAATAATTATCCATGAAGAGTCCTTAGACTGTTGGATGGCCTAACGATGCGTACATAGGTCTTCGATTTTATAAGAGGTTTTAACCACAGTTGCTGCATCTAGGCATGGGCCACGTTGTACAAAAAACATGACATAAAGTCCATGGCAACATGCACTAAAGGCGCGAAGACTTAGTGGAAACTGGTGTAGTGTTGCTTTGTAGTAAATATACACCGAGCGTAAGTACGCCCCAAAACTCACACAACTACGTGACAGTAACTTTTATTTGCCTTCTACACTGGCTGCCATCGTACATGTAGTTACATGGACGTCATGTTAACGCTTCGCATCCGCTATGAAGCATTTTTCGTGCAGGTCAACACAATATTTCTAAAATATAGCCGATGTGGCGCTAAAGCATAATATTGTTTGTGTGTGTGTGTGTGTGAACCTCTGCCAACTACATGCATTTAGTCAGCCATATATGGGTCTAACATTTTCCCAGATCTTCGATCTGTAAAAAAGTATCACGATTCATGCAGTGAGAAGACCAATTGCACGTCAACAATTGTTCATTTATTACAAACTTGTCAGTTTCAGCTTTATGTGAAGGCCCAGGTACATATGGCTGGACCCAGATACATGCTTCATGTGTGTTGATGCAGAGTATCGTGTCGGGCTGATCACGTGTCCACGAGTGATCGTCACATCGATGAATTATGAAAGAAAAAATAAAGTAAAGAGCGGATGTGTGTTTGCTTTACACGGACAGAGCAGTTGATGAACAGGCAGTGTGATGATAGGCAGTCCCGGTGAGAGCTATTAGCATAGAGGAACAGGTTGCCCGTTAACACTGTCGTGATGCGTCCTCACACCAGTTCGCATAAATTACACCCAGTGATTTACCTTAGCAAAGATGTTATAAATTGTTATACCGCGGATGGTAATGGTTTCTCCCCGCGTTCTCTCCGGTTTCCTCTCATCATAATGCTGACCGCAGTTGTATAAGTGAAATATTCTTCTGCGTAAAACACAAATCAAGTAAATTAATACTGTTACATAACTGATAAAGGAATACCATAGGCGTTGCCGTTGATTGTTGTATGCTATTGCATATTTCCTGCACGTTGTGATACGATACATTGATCACAAGGAGGGTTGTGTTAATAGAATATTTACCCCGTTGTATATAGTACTCGCGTATAGGCCGGAGGATGGGTGATTCTCCCAGCTGTTGCCCCACCCACCTATAGGAGCATATGGCCCAGCATCCCACAGGCGTCCTCACACATGCATAGTTCATGCGTATCAGTGCGCCTGGATTGCGCATTCTTAGCTACAGATAAGTCACCATACACTAAGTCAGTTTAATAAAGCTGTGATGACTGCGGTCATCTTGATAAGAAACGAGCCTGACGCTAGAACGGTTTCACCAGCTTGCTGGTATAGCAGGTTAACTGTTTTGATTCGAAAATCATCTGGTAGAGAATAATAACTTGTCTTAAATTAGATTACTGAGAAAGAATTTCTCCGGATTTAATATCTTTTTCTCCATTTTCGCTTTAAAATGTGACAACAGATCATTGGCTGGATTTGATTTGGGAGGCATTGAATAGAACCACCCTAATGCGGCACTGCAGAAATGCACATGTTTGAGGGATATCTTTCACCAGTATTTTCGCACGAATCGTTCGCCTATGTTGAAGGGTGGCACAACTTTACATACATCAGCTTGTCATGGCCCAGTCTTAACTCGTCTCCAAGGCTCCACGCGCGCTCAATGGATTTCTACCGTTACATTGATTAATAGAGTTGCTGACAGCGCATGTCCGGTCCGCTGTGAGTCACAGACCCCTGTCCGTTATTCCTGAATGAACAAGTCGCCCTAGAGGCAATGTCTTCGTCGATTCATAGATTTCATACAGTATGAAGGAGTTGACTGCGTTCGGATTGCTCAAGAAGATTAATTGTCCCTCATTGTTCTGAAATCAAATTTGAAAGGAAAAATGGTTAATTATCATGCTGCATTTTTTAGTGTACATACATGTGGAATTAACATGATACATGCTCTTTGCTTTGGATAGTTTCTCTGTTATAACATATCTGTTACTAGTACTTGTATACTACTTTTATTTGATTATTTGATTTGATTAGTTTTTTACGCCGTACTCAAGAATATTTCACTTATACGACGGCGGCCAGCATTATGGTGGGAGGAAACCGTGCAGAGCCCTGGGGAAACTACTTTTATTAATAAAGTTGGCACTAACATGTGGCGTTATGCGTTAGTCGTAAACGGTCAGCTGACGATGTAGAGCAGTTTTGCAGACAATTTAAGTTGTTGCCTGCATCGTTCCCACCCATCAGGCGCAGTGCACATGGGAATTTTAACTGGAATTGGAAAGCCAGATAACGGGTAATAACTATAGAGCTGTTAGGCCGATTTACTGCAGTGAGGTCGTCTTTAGGAGTTTGACACAGCGGACGTATAAACAACAACTCAAAGGGGGTAATATAGCACGACCACATGCAGAGTGATAAATTAGGAAGTTTTCACGGTTCCCCCGACATATTACCAGATAAGTCATTCGACACTGACCTTTCCTAAGTAAGCACATGTCGAAAGAAAAAGTCCAGAAGGGAAAAAAATCACACATATCTGTACTGCCACACACTCAAGCCTCTCTTCTCTCTGTCTAGCAACATTGTCTCTGAGTTAACTAGGCAAAAAAAGGGAAAAGCTTAATTGCCATCTAAACCAACACTTGAAACCGATGTATCTTGTTGAGGTGACATCTGACCCTTGCTTAACACGTGCACGGTGTAGTCAGATAAAAACGTCACCAGCCTCCAGGTCTATTTGTCTTTCTCTTGGGATAACCAGTCGCCGTCACAGCCTTAGCGATATCGTCGTGTAAATCTAGAAATGGACCACTTATTAAGTCGGATTCTCCCAAACCCAAACGGGAGCTTGTGTTTCTCTCTTTTAACGAAAACCATATTTTAATTGGCAAAGGGAGAATGGTTAGACTAAAGTCAGAGCGACGGGAAACGACAAGCACTGCCCACTGGGCTCTAGCTTTATTTTTCCATCTCGGGAATCAACAGGACATTAACTATAGGAAGGTAACGGATATATATATATATATATATATATATATATATATATATATATATATATATATATATATATATATATATATATATATATATATATATATATACATACGTATGTGTGTGGGTGTAAAACCAACAGGCCAGATTTAGCGATTTAACGTTCGGAATTAACATGTTTTACGTTTGTGGCGTAGAGATACGGTCAAGGTCATATTGGGTTAACTTAACTACATACATAACTGGTTGCTTGCTAGATACATGGAAAATCTCCCTGCAGGGATCACATCATGCCTAGTGAGTGAGTGAGTGCTTGGGGTTTAACGTCGTACTCAACAATTTTTCAGTCATATGACGACGAAGGAATCATTAGGGTGCATGTACGTGTAATGTGTCTCCTTGTTGCAGGACGGATTTCCACCGCTTTTTTATTTAGTGCTGCTTCACTGAGACGACTTACCGAAGGCAAGTAAGCCGCCCCGCCCAAGCCATTATACTGATACGGGTCAACCAGTCATTGCACTATCCCCTTCATGCTGAACGCAAGCGAGGAAGTTACAACTTCCTCTTTTAAAGTCTTAGGTGTGACTCGATCAAGGATTGATCCTGGATCTACCGGTCCCGAAGCGGACTCATACCTAGTGACTTGCTGCTGAAAATACAACAAATAATATAACATGAGTTATCTAGTAAGTGGGGGTAAAACAGATTAAAACGGTCACATTCATTTTATTCTAACTTGCCTGGTGAAATCAACCTCTAATAAGGAATTCTAACGAGGGCAAGCAAGGGGGCACCATGCTACAGAAACCGGAAAAACGACATCGTGTCACACGTACCCCACACGCACATAGATGGTATTGGTAACTATTTTATTGAAAATATGGTCTTTCGTTAATTATAAGCACCGTGCATGTGTTTGTGGATGTAAACTGCGGTGTCAATCGTACAAGAGAGGGCAGAGCCAGATATTACTTATTTACATGTATTTTATTTATTTGATTGTTTTATGCCGGGTTCAAAATATTTTTCTTGTACAACTGTGGCCAGGATTTTGATGGGAGAAACCCACGACCATCCGCAAGTTGCTGGACGGTCGTATGGCCGAGAGGCAGCCAGCATGAACTCACGGCGACCGCAATTGGTGAGAGGCTCCTGCAACCGCAGTTAGATATTGAAATGTATTACTATAAAGTGTAATGCGTGCCTGTTTGATGGCAATGGGTTTATGGCTTAGATGTCTCCCTGTTATCCTGTAATAGGACCCCAAATGGGTGACAATGTCCGTGTTTTGCAATCTGTTTATGACTACTATGTAGGTCACCTTTACTGTTACAATTGTCATGGTCTTACCCGCTACATGTACACATATGCTACAGCTATTAATCTCTTACAGGTAATAAATAATGTTGACTGAGTTAGTCGCAAATCTAGTCCGGGGAGACGATGTCTTCCATGTCAGGGTAAATCGAGAGGCATCGCCATTTGAATCGTGGAACCGAATTCTGTTATACTTGCGCACTAAAAAGGATCGAGATACAGAAAGTTCCCCAATCTGCGGCATCAGTAGAATACCGTTACTCACAAATAAGGGACCTTTATCGTCAATCGTGATCAGTAAATTGAGAGGGGAGAGTAATTACGTTGTTTTGTTTTCATTTTAAGTACCACATCAGAGCTAAGCCTATTACCACCGCTCAGTACTTTCATCTCAACTTGCGGGTATACAGTCTTGTACTTGGAAGCTTAAAACCATGAAGTATGTATACAGCCGTTACAGAGGGGTTTTGGTTAATTACCCAAATGGCGGGCGAAACGGAAGTTGATGGGGACAACCGGTCGCTGGTTGGTTAATGAACGTAAGAGTTCAGATGATAGTCTGTTTAATACAGTGTTCACAGGATTAATTAATGAATGAGTGTATCTGATTTAGGTGATTAACGTGTTTGGGGGTGACTTTTCTGAAAACCTTTACCAGTGAGTGAGCAAATATAGGCTTGTGGCGACCGCCTGAAACGCACCAGTAACATTGTGAACTTGTATAGATAAGGCACACATGTGGCCTAGGCCTGCGTCAGGTGTCTGACGTTCCTACTCATCTAAAGCCACAGATTCACGAGCCTCTCACCAATGCGGTCGGTGTGAGTTCAATTCCAGCTTATGCCGCATGGCTTCCTCTTTGGTCGTACGTGGGAAGGTTCTCCGGCAACCTGGGGACGGTCGTGAGTTTCTTCGAGCACTGGCTGTTTCCTCCCACCATAATGCTGGCCACCGTCCTACAAGTGAAATAGTCTTGAGTGCGGCGTAAAACACTGCACTAATTAAATTTTAAAAAAAAATAAAGCCCCAGACCAACCAGTGAAACCTGAATTTGAGTCTGCGGCCTCCTTGATCAGTTAGCCGATCAGAATACTTGCTGCACTTGCGCTCTAAACAGGATCGAGATACAGAGCGGTTTACACTCTTCTCCAATCAGGGAGGAGAATACCGTCATTCACAAACAGGGAATGTTTATCGTCAATCGAGAGCAGTAAATGGAGAAAGGAAAGTAATTGCGTTGTTTTGTTTTCATTTCAAGATCCATATCAGAGTTAAGCCTATTCAGTACTTTCAGCTCACCAGTAGCTATAATATACTGGTTCCAGTTTTCAAGATATCTTTTGTTAGTTATTACTACCAAGCCGTTGTATATCTATTTACATTTGTAAGGACATAATCCTAGAACCAGCATTCGAAAATTCAAAAGAATATTGATCAGATACGGCGAGAAAAAACCCTAGGCCAATGAGCCAGTCAATGCTCTATGAAGATGTCGGTCATCTTTATGTGCTTATGTCCTTACAAATTAACGTGCCGTCCGACGGTTATTCTTTATACATGTACGCATGAGGTCCGTGTCGTTTTTTTCCATACAGTGCTCAGAAAACTTCACTCTTCTGAAAGCAGTATGTTTTGAGGTCAAAGGTCAATTATTATTAAACGCAAAAGTCGAGAATTTGTTTCCCATATATGTAAGAAGGCGGTCAGTTTTATTTGCAGAGGAAATCAGAGGCACCAGTGGTATAAACAACAAACCATCGAAAGCTGACCAGTTATTTAGTAAATATCACACAGTTTCAGGAAGCTGCTCAATCAGTCCATGAAATTCTAAATCAGAACGCTGTTTTAGTCTGGGTCTGCGCAAAAAGCAATGCGGAGATTGCATGCATTCATTAGAAATGGAAACAGCAAACAAAGGGCAAAGTGCAAGATTCAAGTCGGGTCGTCTGTGAAGATGTTGTGTGAGAAGATGAGTCACCGAGATCTAAAGATTCATTTTACAATGGTTAGGGAAAAAAGCACTTGAGACGGAAAGAAAAAGGACCTGAACGAACAGCAAAAGTGAAAACTGAGCGCGCATGCTTTCCGCGGAGGGTGATATCAAGCAACTTCTAACGTTTGTATTCCATCATGCCAAGGGCTATCACCTTATCGCACGCACCAGCTTTTGCTTGAATCTGCAGCATAGGTTTACCATGACGAGACCAAGCCTCCCTGCTCTCCTTTGTCCATGCTGGTCGGGAAGGCGCGAGCCCTGCAGCACACGCCAGACAAACCCTGTACTCCATGGTCCTCCACGCAATCAACTCACTCGTCGATGTCCGGATACTCACAGCTCGATCACTGTTGTGGAGATCAATACAAATTAATATGCCCGATGCAGGATAGGATGTTGACCATGACGTTAGATTTTAACATTACAGACGATGAGAGAAACGCGTCAGTATATGATAAACTTTTCCCACCCTTGTATTCCGTTCTGTATAACCAAATCCGACTCTTACATTGCCAAATGTGGCCTAAATGTTTCACAAGGTAACAGCCGCTGGATAGGCCATTGTAAGTTACAAATTGCTGGTAGGAAAACCATCGCTCTCAACTTCACAACGTCATGTGAGCAGAGTATGTATATAAAATTGAGCTGATATGCTCGGTTCACAATCTGGGAAATCTACATTAATTGCTACGTTTCTGTATGCTGGCAAAATTTACATTACATGCATTCACACGATTCTGTGAGCAAACAAAGTTTCAGAGGACAGGTGTTATAGATACTACCGCACAGGGACTACGATCATTTTTGAATATTGTGCCAATAACTTAGGATCAAATAGCGGTATCACCAAGATTCCGCAGTTTTGGTGACGATCGAAATTTTCATCACGTTTTGGGTTGACGGAGCTTTCACTTTCATGAAAGTAAACAGATTTATTTTCACAAAGTCAAAACGTACATACATATGGAAATCAATTAAAGATAGAAAAGATGTGGATTGTCCATTTCGTTGGATAATCTGTGTTTTAACTGACCAATCTTTTGAAGGATTGTGCGATTCAAACTGGAAACTATTAAACATACATGGCGTAACTTTTTTATGTGAACTCCTTATATCGAGACACCGCTAGATGGTCATGTAAAATGTCAGGGTGGCCATCTAAACGAAGACAGTAGGGTCAAGATCTGTGTTAGGGTGGGCCATGACGGATAAAAACAATTGTCCCGTGGGGTGTCATCTGTGTGCTGTCAACCGTGTGCTGTCATCGTTCACTCCTGTTACCATTCGATGTCAACATGCTGGCCTCATGCGCATGTGTTCGACATAGGTCAACGATGACACGTGGGCCTCAGTGTTCCAGCTTTAACTGGGTTACAGAATGGGAAGGGGACGGAGTGTTGTTGTAAACATCGATGGTGGAGAGCCCGAATCCCTGACGACAAGCCTGTTTTAATAACACTGTTATCCATCAGAATAGGGATGGTCACTCATGATCAGCATTGCATGGCGTTTGAGTTGCCTATCTTGTGCCGTTTCCTGTTTACAAACTAACATTGCAAAACTGTATACTACAACAGCGCAGGCCAAAAACTACTGACATGAAGATGGAATTTTGTGGAGTTAGCTTTCCTCGAGGAATCATCGAAGTATAGAATTTGCGTCCGTAACATCTGATTCAAATCACTGAAAGCAAATTAATGGACAAGACTATCTCTCCAGGATCAATCCTCTAGAGGACTTAATTTTAAAGAAATGTACCATTTGATTTGTGTTTCGGATGCATTGATGCGGGTCGCTATGGGAGGATTCATGTGGCGTGTTTAGGCAGAGCGTTATACAAATTCTAATGAAATGAAAATTATAGCGGAATTTTAGAATTTTGTGAGGTTCCCTGGAGAGCGACAGGCGCGCTCAACTGAAATTACTCTCAAAATAACTATGAGGAAATTCCTGCCGCAGAAAATGATTTATCTGCCCCGAGAATCTGCAGGTTGAGGGAAGCCCAAACGGATTACAGGCGGCGCAATGGCAAACTGTTGATTGTTTCCTGTCCAATAGATCTGTATCGGCCTCTGTTCAAGTCCGGACCGCTCTGCCACGAGCAACACATGCAGCAACCGCAATTTCAAATTAATAGCCAATGCCATTTTTCTGTTGCGCCAGACAAAAGCAACAAGATGTATGAGCATGTATCCGAATGGGGCTTATTGTAGACGAGTGACTCATCCAATATTCTCGGGAACCTTTTAGGTTAATTCATTGATCTTTTTGCATGTAGTGGCGCCAAGAGGTCTCTAAATGGTCGCCCTTTTTCTTGACCGTCCACACGAACCGTGCAGTCCCGGAAATGGTGGGTGATCAGGACTCATAAGGTCAAGTTAGCATCAAACGGGAAGTGTTCCAATGTAAAGCCAATGTGGACACTGCATGCTTAAAAGGAAACACTTGTTTCTTCTGTGCAATTATTTCATGCCAATTCAGTTTTTGTCATGGGTTATTATATTTGAAAAAAATCCGTAATGCAGAAAACGAGTTTAGAGTTGATCATATTTGTCTATGTATATGGGATTCAAAGAAACCCCTTCCGTCATCAGCGTATCATGCACCTTATAAAGGATTCCCACAGATTTTATCCCATGAGATTCATTTATACATTGCTGGAGGGTCGACCCTAGGAATTCGCCACAACCCCGTGTATACATGTTCAACGCTGGATTGGCAGGCGCTTTCAGTGTTAAAGGAGGTTGGTCAGACGGTCAGGCAGACCAGGTGTGCTGGCTTGTACTGGCTTGCTCGGATTCAGTGCATACTTGGTGTCTTTTACACATACATGTATACCTGTTATCATATTATTTTGTACAAATGAAATATTTATGGAACTAAAGAAGGCAACATTATGTTTAGAACTTAGCCGAGGTGTGAGAGGGTGTATGGATGAGAGAAGGGAAAGAGAATAGAGATTTCTTTGGATAATTTTAGAAAATATTTATAATAAGAATATATAATTGGTTTTGCCAAAATTTCCAGCAGTGAGCGATGAGGCCCAACATCGGACATGGAATCACACATATTCGCATGTTATTAAATGCTTTTGGGTCATCTACAAGACATTGATTCCATTTTCACCAAAAGTTTTAAAAAATAACAATGTGAAGGTATAACAAATTATAACGAATGTTCCAAATTCCAAAGAGGACCAGTGTGTGAGCACGAATGTATATTGAGTATATACTGGTACAGAATTCAGGCATGCATGTACCAAACTGTGAAGTTGAGGGTATCTACATCTAGCCTCTGTTCCACGCACGCTGTATTCCGCCAGTTTTTGCCTCAAACCAGGAGGTCTACAGCTGACGTAGTAACTGGTAGTGACTCATACGCCCACTCATACCTGCTGCTGATTGCAATCCCTAATTCATCAGATATTCCTTTGTATAATTCTATATGAAGGTGGGACCTAATCTTCACTGTGGGCCTACTACCCTCTGTGTACCTGATATACTAGGCAGGGTGCTGCTTATCGCACCATTACGTTTGTAATATGTAAATTGGGCGCGCATGAGAGAAAATGTCCGTATTGGCGTATTAACATATGGTTCTTTGGCGATATGCAAACAAATAAATCTGTAGAATTATGCGTGTAAAACCGGTAGTGGGTATGACTCAGCCTAGAGCCCAGCCCCCTGGGAGCTCACAGGTATATCGATCTGAAGGTGATGTGATGTATATCGGCAAGGTATGACCGTGCTCCGGCTCCCAGGCAAAACGTGGGGGAAAGGAGGGGTTAGTGGGGCTATGTGCTCTGGGAAATCTGGCCTATCGCGCATAGTCATAACGGCCGCAAGTTACAACATAGGTCTCGCTGTTTTTGTTCTATACTACATTTTATCAGAGATAAAATAATCATGAATCACTGCATGCAACTGAGAGATGCCTCATGAAAACTTGTGCACCATCATTCTAGCGATAGGAGAGAAGGGTATACCAACCAGCTGGAAACTATAAAGTCATTGTACATGACGCATGTTTTTTGTTTTTAGATTTCAGATATCACTGATATTCACTACTTCAAAATTTGTTCATATCTGTATGAGTTTGCATATACCAACATGCATACTCCCAGATCCACACACCCTGGTGGATTGCGCATATTGCTTGTATATCAGGCCTATAACTAGTGCTATAATTACTAAAGGGTTCCTGCTGATGGTACTTAGTTCAGTACAGTCTGTACATATACATGACCCAGCCGCTCGATCAATTCGTCACTGACGAACCATGGCCTTATCACGGACGAGAAGGAAGTATCCGCGGGTTACATTCCTAAACTGTGTATACGTCAAAGGTGCATGCCTCTTGCCAAACGTTTTTTCTACGCCAATACGTCAGTGCAAAGGGCGTTAACTCATCTGCGCCTGCAGGAATTCCACATCCAAAGGCATCTACGGTTAATAGAATAAACAGTCTTGTGTGTGTTCACAGTGTCACCGACTGAGTTCCGTTTCTCCGACACCCCCACCAGAGACAGCCTTAGAAATTACACTTACGGTGAGGGAAAACCATCACGTCTAACAGTGAGAATGTGGAATCTCACAAAGGGCTTATTTGGTTTGAAACCGAATATAAAATTGCGAAGCGCTTGGTCACTTTACAAGAGTTAACGTCTGTCAGGTGCATCAGTCACAAGCACAGCATCGGAATGCCTCATATAAACAAACACAGTAGGTCCATATAAACATGATGTTTATTGAGGCACCTTGGATATTATGACATGCACGTATGCGTTGTCCGCATCTGACATATTTGTGGAAATCCGAACAGTCTACCTGCATTACAAACCAACAGATACTATTCAAAGAACATAAAAGAAATACAGAAAGATTCTATAATAATTCTGTTAAAAATCTGTTTTTTGTACTTCAAGTTAATGTGCTTGTTTGCTTTGATATGGGGTCACTTTTCACATTCTTTCGGACATATCATATCGACACATGTATAGTGTTGCTTGACTGTAATACCATGTTACCATGTTAACAGCACAGGTGACACCCAAAACAGGTCATAGTATGCCGATCCCGAGTTAGTCAGATATATAACCTTTAGTGATAACCAACGCCCATGGATCAGCTTGGCCAAAAAACACAATAATAGTAAGTTCGAGTATTGAAGTCATTATGGTGTGAAATCTAGATATATTTTGTTGTAGCCATCGCCACTTACAGAATCTTTTATACACCGATTTGATTTTTTCGGATATACAGCAATAGGATTCTACCCAGCTTAATTGTCGATGAAATCTGTTATCGTTGACACGATGAACAAAATATTTATACAGCCCATTTTCTCATAGACACACAGAGCATCTGGCGTCAGAGTTTAATCTCACCGGTTATCTGGCGTCAGAGTTTAATCACACCGGTTATCTGGCGTCAGAATTAAATCACACAGGGCATCTGGCGTCAGAGTTTGATCACACAGGGCATCTGATGTCAGAGTTTAATCACACCGGGCATCTGGCGTCAGAGTTTAATCACACCGGTTATCTAGTGTCAGAGTTAAATCACACAGGGCATCAGGCGTCAGAGTTTGATCACACAGGGCATCTGGCGTCAAAGTTTGATCACACAAGGCATCAGGCGTCAGAGTTAAATCACAGAGGGCATCAGGCGTCAGAGTTTGATCACACAGGGCATCAGGCGTCAGAGTTTGATCACACCGGTTATCTGGCGTCAGAGTTTAATCACACAGGGCATCAGGCGTCAGAGTTTAATCACACCGGTTATCTGGCGTCAGAGTTTAATCACACCGGTTATCTGGCGTCAGAGTTTGATCACACAGGGCATCTGGCGTCAGAGTTAAATCACACAGGGCATCTGGCGTCAGAGTTTGATCACACAGGGCATCTGATGTCAGAGTTTAATCACACCGGTTATCTAGCGTCAGAGTTTAATCACACAGGGCATCAGGCGTCAGAGTTTGATCACACAGGGCATCTGGCGTCAGAGTTTGATCACACAAGGCATCAGGCGTCAAAGTTAAATCACAGAGGGCATCAGGCGTCAGAGTTTGATCACACAAGGCATCAGGCGTCAGAGTTTAATCACACCGGTTATCTGGCGTCAGAGTTTAATCACACCGGTTATCTGGCGTCAGAGTTTGATCACACAGGGCATCTGGCGTCAGAGTTAAATCACACAGGGCATCTGGCGTCAGAGTTTGATCACACAGGGCATCTGATGTCAGAGTTTAATCACACCGGTTATCTAGCGTCAGAGTTTAATCACACAGGGCATCAGGCGTCAGAGTTTGATCACACAGGGCATCTGGCGTCAGAGTTTGATCACACAAGGCATCAGGCGTCAAAGTTAAATCACAGAGGGCATCAGGCGTCAGAGTTTGATCACACAGGGCATCAGGCGTCAGAGTTAAATCACACCGGTTATCTGGCGTCAGAGTTTAATCACACAGGGCATCAGGCGTCAGAGTTTAATCACACCGGTTATCTGGCGTCAGAGTTTAATCACACCGGTTATCTGGCGTCAGAGTTTAATCACACAGGGCATCTGGCGCCAGAGTTTAACCACACAGGGCATCTGGCGTCAGAGTTAAATCACACAGGGCATCTGGCGTCAGAGTTAAATCACACCGGTTATCTGGCGTCAGAGTTTAATCACACCGGTTATCTGGCGTCAGAGTTTAATCACACCGAGCATCTGGCGTCAGAGCTTAATCATACCGGTTATCTGTCGTCAGAGTTTAATCACACCGGTTATCTGTCGTCAGAGTTTAATCACACCGGTTATCTGGCTTCAGAGTTTAATCACACAGGGCATCTGGTGTCAGAGTTTGATCACACAGGGCATCTGGCGTCAGAGTAGCCCATGTGGTTAAGCCCAAGTAATTCCCACATGGGATTCTTGTCTTTTTCCACACATATAGCCCATGTGGTTAAGCCCATGTAAATCTCAAATCAGGCCCTTGTCCTTTTCTACACATATAGCCCATGTGGTTAAGCCCAAGTAATTCCCACATGGCATTCTTTTCTTTTTCCACACATATAGCCAATGTGGTTAAGCCCATGTAAATCTCAAATCAGACCCTTGTCCTTTTCCACACATATAGCCCATGTGGTTAAGCCCAAGTAATTCCCAAAATCAGGCCCTTGTCCTTTTCCACACATGTAGTCCATGTGGTTAAGCCCAAGTAATTCCCAAATCAGGCCCTTGTCCTTTTCCACACATGTAGCCCATGTGGTTAAGCCCAAGTAATTCCCAAATCAGACCCTTGTCCTTTTTCACACATATAGCCCATTTGGTTAAGCCCAAGTATTTCCCAAATCAGACCCTTGTCTTTTTTCACACATGTAGCCCATGTGGTTAAGCCCAAGTAATTCCGACATGGGATTCTTATCTTTTTCCACACATATAGCCCATGTGGTTAAGCCCAAGTAAATCCCAAATTAGGCCCTTGTCCTGTTCCACACATGTAGCCCACGTGGTTAAGCCCATGTAATTCCCAAATCAGGCCCTTGTCCTTTTCCACACGCCCATTTGGTTAAGCCCAAGTAATTCCCACATGGCATTCTTTTCGTTTTCCACACATATAGCCCATGTGGTTAAGCCCATGTAAATCCCAAATCAGGCCCTTGTCCTTTTCCACACATATTGCTCATGTGGTTAAGCCCATGTAATGCCCAAATCCACACACATAACACATTATATATCGCTAACTTCTTCGAGGTTTCTTCAACACTGCAGGAAAACGTTGAAGAAACATTATTCGTATTAATGTACAAAGTGCTAACTGAAGCAATTGTTTTTAAAACACAATCTTAATCCTTAATTTTCTGATTTTAATACGACTCATTGACATATGTGATATACTGCACAATCTTGATTTTTGACCAGAAAATATTAAAAAACTGATACTGATGTACCATATGTGAAATAAATGATATGCTGATATGCCTTTACTAAACAAGGGACTTCATGGTTAATTTTTTCACATTGCATGTGACCGAAAGGTCAGTAGATTTCCGAGAGTTATTAGGATTGTCTCCATCTATGTGTAATTTACACATATTTTCTTTGCATTACAGTAAAAAGTAGGTACCATCCAGGTATACACGTAGGGGCCTACTTGTGCAGAGATGCGCGTATATGTGGATAACTGCAAAGTGTGAGTATCATTTTTCCAAAAGTCTGCTAGAGCGGAGGATAAAAATGGTAATAACTTAAGTGTAGATAACTATATATATGTAGCAACAAATGGTACAAATGTACTTTTCACTGATACACTGACATCTGGGCCTGGACAGGAAACCCTGGCGACTGATAAGCGGGCCGCACATGGGATGGTTCCCTCCGACCCTTTTGGGACCCAGTTAGAGCAATAAAAACTTGATTTACTGGCCCATGTAAGACCAATAGAGAACCCACATGGGCCCCATCACGATACTCTGATAATGCCCATATTGGTCCCATGTACAATATACCACATTATAAGGGGCCCATGTATTGCCAGTGTACATGCCACATGGGTTCCATGTTGAAGATCTTATCATACCCATCCTGGCCCGATGTAAGGCGCCAATGCGTGGCCGATGTTGTTCCTATATGGGTCCCATGTCTTAACCTTGATCACGTCCATATTGACCCCAGGTGCAAAATGACTCGGGACCGTATAAAGGCTCCATATACGCTCACACATTGGTCCCATATCGGGCCGATCACCACTTGCAGCACCTTAACATCGCTGCAGAGTATCATAACAACGCGATAGATTACGATACTCCAGTAATGTGTCATATATGGGGATTCATAAGATTCTATGTATGGTCCATCTCAGTAAACGAGGATATGTAACTCAAGTTTTCGTAACTTTCATTGTGTAAAATCATGTTATCCAAGCAACGGTATTTACGAAAGAGATAATAAGCGGGGACGACGGGTGGATAACCTTATGGGAATGTTGCATCTCCTTCACTAGCATGTTCTGAATTTATAAACTGTGTTCTGTTTGAAACATATACATGCGGACTGTTCCAGAACGCAATTGTAGACTAATTAAAGTGTAACTACCATGACAACGTATGATTTTAGCATTTGTCTCCATGGTAGTTACAATCAATTTAACCTGTAAATGCTTTGTGGAACAGTATATTTAGGTTGATAATTTTAAAAGAAAAGACAAACCCAGATGTTAGTCAGGATCGAGTGACGCTACATCGTGTTTCATGTTGCTCTAACATGGCGAATCACAAGGCCCCTCAGAATTTCAGATTGAAAGACCACTTTAGATCTGATCCCAATCATCTTCTTAAGTAATTAAACTTCTATTATTAGTTATATTTCCTTTTAAGATAATATTTATAATTTCTCCATTACAAATATATTCACCGTGGCGTTTACACAAATCCATAGTACATGGATTTCTACAGCTGAGCCTCTACCACGTTGATGAGATCAAAGTGTTCTTCGTAACGCCATACATGGGCTTGATAAAAACCGTTATATGTGGGATAACTCTCCATTCTTAGCTCTAAAAAGTAACATAAGTTACATAACAGGAAAGGAGAGACAAGTACACCTAAATGCACTGGTAAAAGCTAATTTACACGTGACATTTCTTCTATCTAGTCTCGAACAAGCAATTAGTGGCTACTCTTTAATTCATTGTTCACGGGGCCTTGGTTACAACAGGTGGTCGATGGAGCGCTCTTGTGTTCATGAAGTTAGCACGAAGACAACGTGGCTATCGGTGGGAGAGTTCTCCAACATTCAACATTGCAACATTCCGATGACTTTCAAACAACAATTAAACAAATAAAAATAAAATGAAAGCGCAGACTTGTTGGTTGAATGTTAACAATGACTCATTTATTCACCGAAATTAAATCTATTTTCTATTGAAAACTTCAAACAAGAAATTCTTAAATAAAATGTTGCCTTATGTGACTTCACCACTGTCTTTACTACTCAGTAAATGCGGTTCAAACAAGCTAAATGAATGCAAAAATTGCCTGAAATACATAAAACTACAATCTTGGCATGTGAAATGAATTCTGTGTTATTGCCACATATAATCTGCCAGGTATAAATTGACAATCATATTCAATGTTTCATAACAATACCAAAAAAAAAATAATGACAAACTAAAGAGATTTCTTGGGTAGTTCTTCGTCAATACTGCTGGCGTTTCCAAAAAAAGGTGTGTGCTCCAAAATCCTGTTAGGGACTTGCGGAAAATCTCAACCAGAAGAACACACAAACCCCACCGGAATTTGGTGAAGACCCAGTCGGAACACGGGAAAAACAAAGACCTCACGGAAATCTGGTGAAAATCTTTGCACAAGATCGACAGCCAATTCAGCTAAGGTCCGAATATTTTGCTCGAGATCTATTTGTTATCGGCAGGGTTTTCCTCATTGGCAGACGCTGGTTTCCTCTCTATGTTGATGACCCTCTCGGAGGATGGTGGAGCGCCTCTGATCCTCGCCTGGACGTCTAAATACCCGTCCTCAGTGAGTTCACACGTCAATGTGTCCGGGTCCACGTCCTGAAATAAATTACAAGGGAAGAAAATGAGTTTGGATAAAGATGATTTGACAATAAAGATGATTTGACACTTGGATGGTCAGATGGGCATAATGACAATGGGGGGTGCTGGTATCATACAACTTAAAAAGGAAGCATGACGGGCCACCATACAGAGACTTGATACACGATTAACTTTACTTATTTATTTATGCACTAGTGTTTTACGCCATACTATATCATTTATGCGACGGCGGTCACATTGTGCTGTGAGGAAACCGGGCAAACCCTTAGGAAACCCACGTGCATTCGCAGGTTGATGTCAGAACTTCCCACGTACGGCCGGAGAGGAAGCCAGCGTAGCAGGGTGTGAAGTGGCCTTTTGCTTAACACATTGAATAGTATGTCCACTTACGCCAATTTAGGATAAGTTTGGACAACTTCCTTTTCCTGTAACACTGTAGAATATGAAAGTAAAGTGAGATTAACCTAGACAATGTGGCAGGATTTTCTACCTACTTCACAGATCTGTCGCACTGTGTGGGACATCACTTGGGACAGTGGCTTGGAATTGTGTATATTTCAGGTTACAGAGATGTGTCAGTGTGTTGTAATTGAGTAACTCGGAAATCCTGTAGACATACATTTCGATGCCTGTCTGTTATCTTCGGCTACATTATTATGACATTATCTCATATTTTGGTAATTGTGACAATTTACATGCGTTTATTTTCTGACTGGTGTTGTACGCCATAGCCAAGAATACATGCCCTAAGACATACCTCTGGGAGCTGAATGATCCGTGTGAACTGACCGCTGACCGAGCCGTGCTCGTCTAGTCTCTCTTCAACGCGCCCACTGATGACCAGTTTCTCATCTACGATCTTCACCTGAAGATCCTCCGGGGAGTAAGACTGCACATTCAGGCGGACGTCAAACGTTTTGTCATCGTAGTTTACCTAGTGGGAGGAAAAGAGTGGCGGTAATGATAAACGATAACGGGGACATATTCCGTAAAGAGTTGTCTCCCTTGATTTGCTTTGCTTATTTGCTGTAACAGGCCTACACTGTGCTTGACGGAGTGTGCCTGTCTCTATAGGGAAAATTTGCTAAATTCAAAGGAAAAAATTATTTTACTGAAAATAATTTATTGCTAAAATATATTGCTAAAATTTGTGCTACTGGTTCGGATGCACTTTTAGTTTCGGAAGTTAGATATATTACGTATTAAAAATAAACTGAAATAATGAACACTGTATACACAACGGGTGAGAAAATGTAGTAAATTATAGATAAAACAAACAATGAATGATTTTGCGTCAGAACGATGAAAATTTAGTATGGCAACATAAATTACACACATTATGTATCTGTACGTTAAATTAATTAATTTATTTCAGGTTACCGAATGGAGGAAACCACGTTTATTTAGCTTTCGCTCTGTACTGGCATACCCAGAATAGCCTCCATACCTGTAACTCTGGTGTCTTGTTGCTGATTTCTCCGGACCTTGATCGTTGTGTGTATCTGGGAAACAATGCCGAATTCATCGCCCTCCACATGTCGTCAAACTCCCGCTCCATGCGGTCCAGTGATCGGATAGCATGGGGGAATCCCCACCAGCTCCGCCACGGATTTATAGACTGCTCGAACCTGGGCCGGCGGATCTGGAGGTCCCCGCGGCTGGCCATCCAACGACGGGGACACCAGGACGACCTCATCCCGTGACATAACCTGGGGAAGGCGTGCCGAAAAAACATCCTCGCTTATAGTATAGTTTAAATATCTGTAAAACAAAAATGAATGTGAGTATATGTAGACAGTATGTGTCTACACTTTGCATACACGCACCTGTGAAGTATGGTACAAATCTTGATAGAACTTTCCAGATCTTTCCAGTAAACACCTTTCCACATTTTGCCGCGTTAGCGAAATGTTTACCAGAACATAAACGCCAGTCTCGGTTTATGCAATAGGTCATTGACCGGGAAGCTGTTGACCTATATAACGCCTGTTTCGGCATTTACAGGTCAAATCATCTGAACTTCGAATCCAGATGATTCGATACAACCTGTGCAGATACAATAAATAATAACATGTAAAGGATAAAAGAAATATACTGAATTTTTTTTATTAGCCTATATATACCAATAAATATTGCATGCTCTAGATATCCCTGGTTTAGGAGCTTCAGAGTTCTTGGCGCCTTTAACGCTCACTTTATAATGTATGCATTTGGATCTCTTTATGAAATCCATCAGACGGAAGAAAAAGACAAGCAGTTACAAACTTGGAACTTTGTCACAAATGCAAAATTGCGACAATGTTTTTAAACTAGTGTTATGATAGATGTAGCATATACCAAAACCCGTTTTACAGAACAGTTGAGATTCGATTTTCAAAGCAATACCTAAGTTGATTGTGACTACCACGGCGACATGAAGATGCAAAATACAGTGACGTTGCGTCAGATTTTACTATTCGTATGCCACATGTATGAGAACTACAGCCTTCCGCCGGTATAAACTGGCATCTAAGGTGCTAGTCCTGTATTTATTTGTTTACTTGTTTGATAGGTGTGTTATGCTGTATTTAGAAATATATACAACAGTATAATACTCACGTAGAGTGGGCCTTCTCAAAATATACTTTGGTGCCGTACGCACTTTTTCATGAAACATAGATGAATATAGGCCAAAGACACTATGGAAGTTAAGGCTGTCTATCATGCATTCAAACCCAAATCCCCTAAATTGAAGTAATTTTACACTTACCAGGTATCTAAGGCTGTGTAAATGTTCAGTGGGTTCCACCTGCTTATATACACCTCCGCGGTGTCCTTACAACGCAGTGAACAGGGTCTCGAATGGCTGATGTAAACATGATGACCGCTTTTATCATCCCGCAAGGCTCAACGAAAGTACGAGATCGTTCCAACAGCTGGGGATTCCCCAGGGGAATTCCATTATTGCGCTGTTGAATTGTGAGAGTTATCTCCCCTTCAATACACACCAGCAAAAACCGTTGATCTTCCAGATCTCTTTCACACGTGTTGTTTGTGCGTGATTTGTTTCTCTCTTTTGCCTCCTCTTTGAGTGATACGTGTGTTAAGAAAACTGGTTCATGGGAGTGAAAAATATCAGCATGTATATGTGACACGTGTTACTTTGTACAGAAAGTTCGATGCTGAGCTTGAACCCACAATCACGAACACATCGCGTACGTAGTTGTAAATAGAATTACATCACCTGAAAAAAGTTACAGGGAGTCCATTTGGACTATCTACGCATTCTAATAAATATAGCGAGCCGTATTATAGGTGAGTAAGGATTTGCATATAACTGTGTGCATAAATGTATTATAACTTATATAAATCAGGCGACATTGTGTGTTAATCTTGTGTACCTAATCTTTGACCAGTCGACTTATAACCGTACACAGCCGGAATTCCACTTGAATAAACTAGATAGCCTACGAGGTTTAGCCAGTATACAGCTCAGTGAGCCATAGCACTGTCAAAAAGCATCGTTTAAAAGTACTGTTTTGGAAGAAAATGATGTAAATATTCAAAGAAGAATGCATGTAGGCTATATTCATTTTAACATTGAATACAAAACTAAAACCATCAGATATCATCACATTTCTTATTCAAAACTGAGGGCATGGTTGTCCCACCTCCGACATCACGCAGCAAACAGAATCCATCGTAATATGAAACTTTCTTATATTAGCCACGTTCTTATGGACAGCCTGCAGAGATCGACAAACACAACAAAATCAAGATATCAAACTTTTATTTATCCATTTATATGTTACAACTCCTGTCATTGTTCTTCCATATTACATAACTGTAGCTCAACATGCAGGACAACATGTAGCTCAACATGTAGCTCAACATGTAGACAACATGTAGCCCATAATGTAGACAACATGTAGCTCAACATGTAGACAACATGTAGCTCAACATGTAGACAACATGTAGCTCAATATGTAGACAACATGTAGCTCAACATGTAGACAACATGTAGCTCACTCAACATGTAGACAACATGTAGACAACATGTAGCTCAACATGTAGCTCAACATGTCGACAATATGTAGCTCAACATGTAGACATGCAGACAACATGTGGACAACATGTAGCTCATCATGTAGACAAGATGTAGCTCAACATGTAGACAACATGTAAACAACATGTAGACAACATGTAAACAACATGTAGCTCAACATGTAGCTCAACATGTAGACAACATGTAGCTCATCATGTAGACAACATGTATTCAAGACCGTTTCATGAATACAGCGAAAATGACACAGAGTTTCCCGGAAAATTGTCGCTGTACTCATACATTTACCCAGTAATGGTTTTTCCGTGCTGCTACAACTCAAAGATTTCATTGACTCTATATTGGATATCAATCTGTCAATTCTACCTAGTGCATGGACTGCCTTCAACCTACATTATTTAAGCACAGGTCGGCAAGTTATGTGACAAATCTAATAGTTAACTGTTCTGTTCTAATTACCAAGTGATGGATGAATACTCATTTATAGGAACAAGACTTGTTATCTTGCTGTTCCGCCACGACATTATATCTGTTCCGTTTACCGTTTCCCTCTGGGTATTTTTTAAGATCTTATGCATTCCTTTGCAGTTTCCTACAATTCAACTTCATATCCTGTTCATTCCTCAACAGAGTTTCCCACAATGCGATTTCAACTTATCCATTATAGGCAGAACTTTCAACAATGTAACTTTATATCTTACTTATTTAATTGATCAGCGTCTTGCGCTGTACTCAAGAATATTTTACTTATTAAGAAAGTAAAATAAGGTGGGAACAAACTGAGCCGTGTCCCGGGAAAATCCACGACCATCCGAAGGCTGCTGACAGACCACCCTACGTACGACCGGAGAAGTAGCCAGCATGAGCTCGACTTGAACTCACAGCGACCGCAATGATGAGAAGTCCCTGAGTTATTGTGGTGCGCTACAGCACGCTTACCACCACTCTGTCATTGTCATACAATTTATCTTTACATCCCGTTACAACAATGCATCTTCATATCTTTAATATTGGTTTATAAGTGTCCCGCATTGTATCTTTAAAGTCTTATGTATTGGTTACAGAGTTTCAGTCAGTGTATCTTGTTTTCCACAAAGCATTTTTTAAAATGATTTATGTATTTGTTACAGCTTCTCATAATGTACCTTTTATCTTATCTATTTACAAAGCAGCATGTAATTATCAGTTACAAAGGTTTACACAATGCATCAGCATAATCTTATCTATTCTGTTAAAGAATTTTCATACCGGTAACGTATCTTTATATCGTATGTATTATAATAGCAGTTTCCCAACAATGCATATTTGCTACGTATTCTGGCAGCGTTTTCCAACAATGCATATTTGCTACGTATTCTGGCAGCGTTTCCCAACAATGCATATTTGCTACGTATTCTGGCAGCGTTTCCCAACAATGCATATTTGCTATGTATTCTGGCAGCATTTCTCAACAACGCATATTTGTGATGTATTCTGGCAGCGATTCCCAACAATGCATAATTGCTATGCATTTTGGCAGCGTTTCCCAACAATGCATATTTGTGATGTATTCTGGCAGCGTTTCCCAACAATGCATATTTGCTACGTTTTTGTCAGCGTTTCCCACAATGCATATTTACTATGTATTCTGTCAGCGTTTCCCACAGTGCATATTTGCTTTTTATTCTGAGTGTTTCCCAACAATGCATATTTGCTACGTTTTTGTCAGCGTTTCCCACAATGCATATTTACTATGTATTCTGTCAGCGTTTCCCACAATGCATATTTGCCATTTATTCTGAGTGTTTCCCACAATGCATATTTGCTATTTATTCTGTCGGCGTTTCCCAATATGTTTTTTGGTATTTTATTGTAATAATGCATACTTGCTATGTCTTTTGTTAGCGTTTCCCACAATGCATATTTGCTATGCATTCTGTCAATGTTTCCCACAATGCATATTTGCTATTTGTTCTGTCGGCGTTTCCCAATATGTCTTTTGGTATTTTATTGTAATAAAAATATTGTAATATTTTATTGTAATAACACAGTTTCCCACAATGCATCTTTATATGCTATTTATTAGTTACAAATTTTTCCCACAGTGCATCTCTATATGTTGTCTATTCCGTTACAGAATTTCCCACAATGCATCTAATTGTGTTGTCTGTTCCGTTTAAGAATTTCCCACAGTGCATCACTATGTGTTGTCCTTTCTGTTACAGAATTTCCCACAATGCATCTCTGTGTGTTCTCTATTCCGTTACAGAAATTCCCACAATGCATCTATGTGTGTTGTCTGTTCTGTTACACAATTTCCCACAATGCATCTCTATGTGTTGTTTATTCCGTTACAGAATTTCCCTCAACGCACCTCTATGCGTTGTCCATTCCGTTTCAGAATTTCAGATTTAGTGCAGCGGTTAACAGCTTAGTGAATACAAATCCCTGAGAATTAGCTGCAAACTCCACAAACCTACAATAACCAATGCATCGTAGAGAAAGTAATCATTTTATATCCTGTTTCGCATCTCTATTAGCTCTTTGATCTATCAGCTGTTCAGATCACACATCAGGACAGAAACCACAAAGAGATCGCCAATTCCGTATTCATCTGAAAAAAGGGGAAATGTATGATTAATTTATTTACTTGATTTGATATACAATGGCTTTCAGTTATATGTCTTTTGTTTGCATAGTGACGTTTACTTTCTGAATCTCTCATATATATCCTTCTCATTAAAAGGTATGTCTGCAGCCATGAAATTAGCAACTTAGAATTGTACAGCTCTCCACCTTAAGTGCAAATTTGTACATCATCATTCTGTACAGTTGAAAATCTTCTTGGCGATGCCATTAAGTTTCTAAGTGTTATGAAAAAACATTTTCAAATCATTTTCTCAAAAAAAAAAATGTGGTCACCGTATATTAGCTCGCTAATATGATAATATTAGTTTGACAGCTGACAACAGTTATTGTTGCTTTAGAAATTTATCTTCATTTTTTCATTAATAAAATTATTCCAAACAGACAGATATTTTTGTGAAAAATTTGTCGATGGTTCTAATTTAAAGACCTCTGCCGAGATATAGGTACGCGTATAATTTGCCTTTATAATTAACAACATTATAACTTATAACAAGGGATATCCTGGACTGTCTCAATCTCCGGGCGCGATCGCTCAATGGCTGCCCAAAAATAACCAATCTATGCCGAATATTTTTCTTAATGAACATACATACCACCCCTATGCCAGCGAGCACAGGACGACCCCCGAGTGCTGTACAGGAAGTAGGGTCGCACAGGACCCCCAGCCAGAGACGGGCAATCACTGCCGGGTTCTACGGCAGAGAGAAACCCGCAGGTGCCCTCACATCCGCCTCTGGTCTCGTGCACGCTGAATCGGAATGGTGCCTCTCTGAAATATACAGACCAGTTGTCACGTGTATATCATATACAGACCAGATGTAACGTGTATATCATATACAGGCCAGATGTAACGTGTATATCATACACAGATCAGATGTAACGTGTATATTATATACAGACCAGATGTAACGTGTATATCATATACAGACCAGATGTAACGTGTATATCATACACAACTTTTTTTATTAGTATTTAAAGCTTATTATTTAAAGCTATATTAAATGATGGCGGTCAGGTTTACCGGCTGGTGTATTTCTACATCTTACTTTGCTTCGGCTGGTGTGTTTCTATGCCAATTTGCTTGGGCTGGTGTGTTTTTACACCTCATTCTTGTTTGACTCGTGTGTTTTTACACCTCTCTTTGGTTCGGCTGATGTGTTTTTACATACACCTTTCTGGTTCGGCTAGTGTGTCTTTACACCTCAGCCTGGTTCGGTCAGTGTGTTTTTACACCTCACTCTGGTTCGGTTGGTGTGGTTTTACACCTCAATCTGGTTCGGTTGGTGTGGTTTTACACCTCAATCTGGTTCAGTTGGTGTGTTTTTACACCTCAATCTGGTTCGGTTGGTTTGTTTTTACACACATCCTTCGGCTACAACTTTATAACTTTATAATTTATAAGGTGTGTTAGGTACACAATGAAGAGCTGAAGTGTACACCAGGCAGTTAGTTTTCTTTATACATGTACTCATAAACAAAATACAAAGAGCTTCGCCTAAAGATCAAGAGTGTCATTGCATATTTTATCGTTACGGTTATCTCAAGAGGCACCTACCCAGCCACGTCCAGTAAATCCAGCTTCTCGTGGTCAGGGGCCTGGTATGAGGAGCATATCAGTCGATCACGTGACATCCACGAGATCACCGTAGACTTTTGGCCGTTAAAGACGAAACAAGCTTGTCTAAGACCACTGGAATAAACCTCGATTTTTACCTGAAAAAATTATATCAAGCAAAAGAGAGATGAATTACAGCAGGTAAGAATTCTCATGTTGTGTTTTAAACACCATTAAGTTAACTGCACTGCAGTCGTATAAAGGCTAGAGGGTCGTCTGGTAGAGATGGGAGATTTGGACCAGTGTGTCATGTCAGGTGTCTTCCACATGGCGATTCAGTGAGGCAGCATGGCAAATATATTAGCATTGCACGAGACTGACATGATACAAACAAGCAGACATCTGGGCGACTATCAGGCCTTCGAACAGTGAGGTCGCGTGTTCGAATCCAGTTCTTGCCGATTTCAGTGTGCCGCTAAGTCAGGTGGCTTGTCAAGTGCCTGTCGAAGCTGGGCAAACCGGGCCGACGTTATATAAGTGAAAAATTCTTGATTAACTATGAAATAAACATATATTATAATTAAATAGCCTTTACACTGGCTAAACTATGGGAGCCGGTTGAGGACATCTCGCATCATCTCCTCATTTCCGCGGATCGCGGCTCGTAGGAAGCGGCAAATCGTGCGCAAATGATACCCGCGGGGACGAGGAAGGTACCGTTCGCGCTTCCATACTAAACTGAGTCAGCGGGTGAAATCACAGAGTTAGCATAACTGAGAATACATCGACTTTGCCTTTACCTGGAGGATGTTGCGGTTCTCCCAATTGGCGGGGATATCAGCGTTAGCATAAGGGAGTGGGCTGGACATCAGCTTAGCGTTCACATCAGCCATGTTGATGGAGTTTGGTACGGTAAGATCGGCATAGGGACCGTCTCCAACTCCAGCCACTGATTTCACCACAATATGCCAGGCGCAGCTCTCACCTAAAACGGGACAATCAGACTAATACACTGGACTAGCCCTATAGACCAAACATTCCTTGGGAATGGCGCTTCGGGTCCAAGCTGAATTGACCACTGTTGTGTTACAATACGCCATCAGTTTGCTCAGAAAACGTCATCACACAGGCTGGGATGAACAAGCTACCACATACCCGTGTGGCTTATGCCCCACGTACCTTAGACGTGAAAGGTTCACATTACATTCAGCCATATTGCCTTCTGACTTGGGCAATGTTTACTAAAAGCAAATGGGTCACTTCTATTCATACAGATAGAGGGTACCAATGTTTATTTCATTGTCTGTATTCTTCGGTAAGGGAATCTCACTTTCAGAACTTAAGAATGCAATCACCCTAGATCCACCTTCATGCCTAGCTAGAAATATGGTCATAGAAAGACACTCTTCGTTCCTGGTTTTACTCTGCATCATGTCATGGTGGAACCGCCTGCAGTTTCACGGCTTCCAAGCAGTCTGCATGAATATATATATATATATATATATATATATATATATATATATATATATATATATATATATATATATATATATATATAGTCTAAAACTGCTAGAGAACTAGGCAATTACACGGTTTTGAACTATATATATATATATGTATATATATATATATATATATATATATATATATATATATATATATATATATATATATATATATATATATATAGTTCAAAACCGTGTAATTGCCTAGTTATCTTCTAAAGCTCTGGAGGTTAAATGTCTGGGCTTAAATTTATATTTCTGAAATAGGACAGGGTCATTTGCATTCTAATAGTAGATTAGATATGTACAGATAAATATTTTACGCCAAGTATACATACTTCCGGTTAAAATTTGGCAAAAATAACAAATTTCCAGCTCTCATGTAGATTTCGATTTACAGGCCATTGGAATTAAGTAACTTCAAAATCCTAAACTTAGTTTTCGACCATACCTAAACAAGTTACAAACATAGGCGAAAAACAAAAGCAGGTTCGGAATGACCGGCTGAAAATACACTATTATACAAATTATACCAAAATTCAAAACTATTTATGACATCCTGTATTCGACCAATGGCGAGTTTCTAAAGTTTTTAACGGAGTTTAATGTTTTTTTTTTTCAAAATTTATTTAACTACTTTTGTTCTACATGGATATCAGTGTCACAAGGATGGATCCATTTTTTTAGGTTTTGTTTGAAATCCAATACGACCGCTAAACTAAGTGACATAGAAAGACAAACTTCAAAACCGTTAAAGCAAATATCCGCAAATATTTTCCTACTAATTTTTAAACAGCGGCAACAAAAACTATTGTCAGACAAGAATAACCTTTATATTCCTAGCACGAAAAATAGGCTCCCAGCTTTCAGCAATGGAGCCTAATTGTTTTTAAAACCTCTGTAGAGAATATATCAGGTCTGAGCACCAGTCCTAGCCGACTCTGACAGTATAGTCCAGCTATATCTGTTTATACATACGAACACATGGCAGGGCTTGAAAATACACATATTGTTGCATCAGTTGCCCGACACAAGCCTGAGGCTATATTACAATAACAGATTGCTATAGAATTAGGTGAAGGCAACTGTTTTCTCAAACACCGTCGTTTGTTACATTACGATTTATGATTCAGAGCAACTAAATGGACACCGACACCTCTGTCCGTCTAATTAAAATAACGAGCAGTGATTGACTCCATAATTTTGTGGTAATTTTTTCACGGACAACGAATTTGAATTAGTGATTTAATCATTGATGTTATCCAAATATTCCCAGCTCCAAGCTGGATATTCAGTCATGAATTTAGGTCCCATCCCAAGTTTCATTGCTTTGACAGCCAAAGCTAATGTAAGCTCCGAATTTCCAACCCCATTTATTCCGGTTCTATGTTCAAATATTGTGTTATGAACAACCTTAAATATGACAAATTCAGACGGCCGTGCACATGGGGGCAGGAGAGAAAAATGTTATTCATGATAAAACATTCTTCGTTTTCCTTTTCCTTTAAATCATTTTCCGCACAATTTATTACAGAGAAGTTAATAAGGTTTGTTTTCTTACCTGTAACTTGTACATGCCTTGGAATACTGCTACATGTGCAAGAACACTGCGATAGTTGTTGTGGGGCTTGGTCAGTATTTTTCAGCGTACACGTTGTACATTCAGTTGATCTTTCTGAATGTTCGTCGCCGTTTTCACTCCTTAACGTTATAAAAATATTAACTGTCTCTATGGGTTGCTGATTGGCTGAATCCTGTGGTTTTTCTAAAGCAGAGTTTGAATATGCTGTGTGTACAACAGAATCTGAAAACCGGCCACGGGACTGCTGGGATAAGTCTGACAAATAGGTCGGAAAATCGCCCAATATATACGTTGATGTTTCGCTATGATCATTTGGTTGCCGGCTTGGCAAGTTAAACACTTCCTCCATATACCACTTCGTTGACTCTCCCAGACTTTTCGGGGGAGTCGTTGTTTGCCTTGAAGGTGAGAATTCAAGAGGATCTGGAGACTTCTTGTTTTGATTACGCGATTCACCTGACTCTCCCCCTAAGTTGAGCTGTACCACGAAATTCAGTATTATTTCGGGGTGACTCTGTTTTGGATGATTCAAATGGTCACCTGGATGCTCAAATGTGTGATCGAGCGATTCAAGAGGTTCCTCTACAGTACGTTTCCCCGACTCACGCGGGCTTTCCATAGGGAAGGACGAACTGCTGGGCGGTTGGTCGAGCGCATTGTGTGCGATGTTTCGGGATGCGTCCACTATACTTGACAATTCTTCAAAGTCTACTTCTAGAAATAAATCTGGTCCAGATTTGTCAGACACTTTTATTAATTGCCCCAAAGGGTGGTCTTGTGGCACAAAAGATTGACTGGATGATTCGCCTGCCTTTTTCGGCGACTTTGCAATATTCATGGTATCACCATCGACATATTGTGGTAATTCATCGGCATGTACGGACGTAAGTAATGACCCATCAAGGTAAACATCCATCGATAAATATTTTGGGGCTCCGTTTGAGTGCTTCCTTGAATCATGTTTCCCTTGAATAGGTTGTTTCAGAGATTCTTCTGAAGACTCCGATTGCATAGCATCTTCATCTGATGCAGACTGTTGTGTCATCTCAGACAGGCTTTTTAAAGGATTTGGCTCTTTCTTTCCAGCCGATGAAGACGACAGCTTATGCGTGTAGAATTTGAGCTCTATATGTGGCGATTGTACGTTTTGCTCTGTGGAATGACCGAAGCTCCCTTTTTGTTCTTCTGCAGACGATCCTTCAAAGGTAGCACTTTCTTCCATGATGTCATCCGACTTGACTTGTGCACTACGATGTGACGTTTGATTTGGTTCTTCTTCATAATTAGTCGTCGTTTCACCTATGTTAAATAGGCTTCCAGACGACGATTGTGGCACTCCATCAACGTACACTTTTAGCAGTAAGTACTTTGTTCTTCCATGCTGATATTTCACTGACTTTTGTCGCGACTCATCTGGGACATTTGTTGAATCTAACGGCTTTTCCACAGGCTGATTCGGTAATCCGTCTGTTTGTTCTATCAAGTGTAGGACCAGCTTCTTCGTTGCTAAGCTTTGTAAAGACAGTTGTTCTGGAGAATTTTTCGTCTCTTGTGAACCCTTCCATGTATCACCTGATAAGCCAGTCTTTTGTTCTGAGCTTTGGTTCGATGACACATTGTTTATATTGAAATCTTGATTGCCATCTGTTGCGTGCAACCTAGAGACTTCGTCTGGTTGACTCGGAGATTTCACTGACGTTTTCTGTGAATTTGTCAGAAGTTCTGGTGATGAATCTTCTGGCTGCATCGGTAAAGCCTCTTTAGTAAGTTTTACAGTGTATATTATATGCTGTAAGGTGTCTACTGGTCGAGAATATGAAGTCCTTTCATCGAGACCCTCAACGGAGTAATGTTTTCCTTCCCTCGGCAATGTGCGTATATCTGTTCCGATCGTGACTGGTGGAGATTCATCAATCGGCTCTGTTGAAAGGTGAAACGATCTTTTCGTTAGTTCTGCAGATAGTCCTTCAGATGTAGCATCTGCCTTCCTGATGTCTTCTGTTAGGCTATCTGCATGGTCCACAGAATATGACCCGAACTTGCGTTGAGCGCTGGGATACGTAAGTATTGGTCCTCCTTTAGAATTAGTCATCTTTTCACCTATGTTGGATGCGCCTTTCAGCAATGGATGTGACACTCCGTCAATGTGCAATGTTAGTAGTAAATGCCTTGTCTCAGGCTGATGTTTTTTTGACCCTTGTGGTGACTGATCAGATACATTTGTTGATTCTAGTGGCTTTTGTTGATGTAGTGATCCGTGAACGTTTTCCATCAAATTTAGGGCTCTCTTATCTTGCCTTTCTAAATCTTGTAGAGACATTTGTTCTGCCGTATTTTTTGTCAGTTGTTGTGATCGCTTCCATGTATCACCTGATAAACCAGTCTGTTGTTCTGTAGTTTGGTTTGATGACACATTGTCTACGCTGAAATCTGAATTGTTTGCTGTTGTGTATGTCCTCAACATCACAGACGATTCGTCTTGTTGACCAGGTGAAGACAATGCCGTTTTCTGAAGATTTGTAAGAAGTTCTTGTGATGGATTATTAATCTGTTGCTTTGTTAAGTTCTCTTCGATAATTTGTATAGACTTTTTTAACATGTGTTGTGAAGCTTTTAGCAATTTTACCGAAGCTTCGTCCGATTGAGAATATTGAGTCCTATCGTTGAAATCTTCCTCAGAGTAATGGTTTCCTTGTAATGTCTGTACATCGACCCTGACATCTACAATTTGGGTTTCACCAAAGAACTCTGGTGAATGGGCAGGCGATCCCGTTGAATGTAGTGGTGGCCTTCTGGTGTCTGTTTCCGGCTTACCTGTGTGGTTCAGCTGAAGTTGGGTGGATTCAGATTGTGAATGATGCTTTCGTAAGATCTGGTCAACTCCATCCATGTGCACTGTTATCAGCAAATACTTTGTTGTGCCATTTTCCTCAGTAAGTTTCAGAGTGTATGTTTTCATATTTTGCGTCTCTTTGTCCCGTTGAGAATATCGAATCCATTCGTCGGAGTACTGAGTACGGAGTACGTCGGAGTGGTTTCCTTGCAAGGTTTGTACGTCGATCCTGACCACTATAACTGGGGTTTCACTACTTTGCTGTGATGAATGGTCTGTATTGTCCAGAGAATCCTCTGTTGACTCTGTGTTGTCTTCTCCTGACTTATCCGTATTACCCAGAGAACCCTGTGTTGACCCTGAGATATCTTCTCCTGACTCATCTGTACTGTCCAGAGAACCCTGTGATGGCTCTGTGATATCTTCCCCTGACTCATCTGTATTGTCCACAGAATCCTGTGTTGACTCTGAGGTATCTTCCCCTGACTCATCTGTACTGTGCAAAGAACCCTGTGTTGACTCTGTGTTACCTTTCCCTGACTCATCTGTACTGTCCAGAAAACCCTCTGTTGACTGTGTGTTGTTTTTTCCTGACTCATTTGTATTGTCCAGAGAATCTTGTGTTGACTCTGTGTTGTCTTCTCCTGACTTATCCGTATTACCCAGAGAACCCTGTGTTGACCCCGAGGTATCTTCCCTTGACTCATCTGTATTGTCCAGAGAACCCTGTGATGCAATCCCAACCCCATCAATGTACACTTGTATCAGTAAATATGATATCATTCCGTTTTGATTTTCCCCTGACTCATCTGTATTGTCCACAGAATCCTGTGTTGTCTGTATGTTATCTTCCCCTGACTCATCTGTACTGTCCAGAGAATCCTGTGTTGACTTTGAGGTATCTTCCCCTGACTCATCTGTACTGTGCACAGAACCCTGTGTTGACTGTGTGTTGTTTTTTCCTGACTCATCTGTATTGTCCAGAGAGTCCTGTGTTGACTCAGTGTTTTCTTCTCCTGACTTATCCGTATTACCCAGAGAACCCTGTGTTGACCCTGAGGTATCTTCCCCTGACTCATCTGTATTGTCCAGGGAAACCTGTGATGCAATCCCAACCCCATCAATGTACACTTGTATCAGTAAATATGATATCATTCCGTTTTGATTTTCCCCTGACTCATCTGTACTGTCCAGAGAATCCTGTGATGACTCTGTGTTATCTTTCCCCAACTCATCTGTACTGTCTAGAGAACCCTCTGTTGACTCTGTGTTATCTTTCCCTGACTCATCTGTATTGTCCACAGAATCCTGTGTTGACTCTGAGGTATCTTCCCCTGACTCATCTGTACTGTGCAAAGAACCCTGTGTTGACTCTGTGTTATCTTTCCCTGACTCATCTGCACTGTCCAGAGAACCCTCTGTTGACTGTGTGTTGTTTTTTCCAGACTCATCTGTATTGTCCAGAGAATCTTGTGTTGACTCTGTGTTGTCTTCTCCTGACTTATCCGTATTATCCAGAGAACCCTGTGTTGACCCTGAGGTATCTTCCCCTGACTCATCTGTATCGTCCACAGAATCCTGTGTTGACTCTGTGTTATCTTTCCCTGATTCATTGTCCAGAGACCCCTCTGTTGACTGTGTGTTGTTTTTTCCTGACTCATCTGTACTGTGCAAAGAACCCTGTGTTGACTCTGTGTTATCTTTCCCTGACTCATCTGTATTGTCCAGGGAACCCTGTGTTGACTCTGTGTTATCTTCCCCTGATTGATCTGTATTGTCCAGAGAACCCTCTGTTGACTCTGTGTTGTTTTTTCCTGGCTCATCTGTATTGTCCAGGGAACCCTGTGTTGACTCTGTGTTATCTTTCCCTGCCTCATCTGTATTGCCCAGAAAATCCTGTATTGACTCTGAGGTATCTCCCCCTGGCTCATTTATACTGTCCAGAGAATCCTGTGTTGAGTCTGTGTTATCTTTCCCTGATTCATCTGTACTGTCCAGAGAATCCTGTGTTGACTCTATGTTATCTTTCCCTGACTCATCTGTACTGTCCAGAGAATCCTGTGTTGACTCTATGTTATCTTTCCCTGACTCATCTGTACTGTCCAGAGAATCCTGTGTTGACTCTATGTTATCTTTCCCTGACTCATCTGTACTGTCCAGAGAACCCTGTGTTGACTGTGTGTTGTTTTTTCCTGACTCATCTGTATTGTCCAGAGAATCCTGTGTTGACTCTGTGTTATCCTTCCCTTCGTTATCAGTCTTGCCCTGAGAATACTGATCTGACCCCTGTTGAGAGGTAGACATTTCTGACGTAATGCCAACTCCATAGATGTACACTTTTATTAGTAAATGTGTTATCGTTTCGTTTTGAAGTATCACTGTCACACCTGACGAGTCATTTTTCAGGCTTGCTGCTGCTAGTAATCTTTCTAATGATTGCAGTGGTGTTGCTCCTGCTTTCTCTACCAAGTGAAATGGTTGGATATCCAGGTTTCTGATGTTTTTTGGAAACACTTGTCCTGCATTCTTTTTGGTATGTTCCAGTGATCGGTCAATTGAAGTGTCATCAGAGTCTCCAGCTGATCGCCCTGGAATTTGACCCAGCGACATTTCGTCTACATTTAAATGTTGTCGATTTGGATGTTGCGACAAATCGACTGTTTTTTCTGCAGAAAATGTCTTCTTTTCCCGTGGATAATGGATGCTTAGCGGCCATGAATGTGCCACTCCGTTAATGTAGAGTTTTGGTAGTAACCTTTTTGATGGTTCATGTTGAAGTCCAAGCCTCTGTAGAAAAGATTCGTCTCGTACCTTTGCTCTTGCAGCTGGACGGTTCTTTGGGTGGTCTAATAATCCACCTGCTTGTACGTGTACATGGCGAGACTGGTTATTCTGAATTGCTACGTGCTGTTCTAAAGTCCTGTGTGTCTGCTCTCTTGCACGTGTATCCCGTGGCTGAGTCTGAGTTTGGACCAACGGAACACTGTTTACATATGTGTATTCTCTGGAATGCTGTGGTGATTTCTTGGATTCTCCAGGCGAATCTCTTGCCGATGAATCACGGGATTGTTTCGGTGGGATCTGGTGAAAATCAATCATCATGCGCTTTGCTAAACGTTCGTCAGCACGCTGTAACGACGGTTTCCTTGTGGCATGATGACGTGTCATTATGTTGACATTATCTGTAGAAAAAGGTGAATCTTTGTTAGAGAGTGTTTGTACATCTATTCTGACCTTTACGCGTGCTTCGTCGTTGTTGTGCTCTGGCGATTGATCGGACGATGTCGTCGGGTGCTGTGGAGACGATCTTGTGGATGTAGTATATTTTTCGATGGTAACTTGCTGATGCTCTTCAGTGCTCTTCAGAGAACGTGGCACAGATTCTCGATGAGTGATCGAATATCGTGATGTCCCATCAAGGTGTTCAACCTCTAAATCTTCTAGATGTTCAGAAGAACTTGACAAAAGATGTGGAAGTTTTGCGGAATGCACAGCTGCAACGTCCATTGCTAGTTTGTGTTGAGTTTTTTTATCCAACTGATCCGGGTGACTTGACCCGGGGTTTGGGGTCTGGTTAAACATTCTCGACAAACGAATGGTGAAATGAATTGAAAATGAAGATTCCCCTGAACTGTCATCTGATTGATTCACATGTGCGCCGAAGGTTTCGTTAATGTGATTCTCGGATTGGTTTTTGGCTTCGTCCCAATTGGTTATTTCCGTTAGGTTTACTGGGTGTTGCCACGATGCACGTAACTGGTTTCGGGGCCGGGTTATCTCTTCGTGTTGTTGAATTGTGGGCATTGTGTGTCGGTAGTTCGTGTCGGATTCATTCCTGGACTCCATGTCTACAAAAGGCTGCCTTGTGGATAACTGTGACTTTTCATTTGAATGATGTGTTTGTGGATGCGACGTGTTATCTGGACGATCTCTTACTGCATACGACGTGTTCTCCGGATAATCCAATGTTGGATACGACGTGTTATCTGGATGATCTAATGCTGGATACGACGTGTTATCTGGATGCTCTGTTGCTGGATACGACGTGTTATCTGGATGCTCTGTTGCTGGATACGACGTGCTATCTGGATGATCTAATGCTGGATACGACGTGTTATCTGGATGATCTAATGCGGGATACGACGTGCTATCTGGATCATCCAATGCGGGATACGACGTGTTATCGGGATGATCTAATGCTGGATACGACGTGTTATCTGGATGCTCTGTTGCTGGATGCGACGTGCTATTTGGATGATATAATGCTGGATACAACGTGTTATCTGGATGATCTAATGCTGGATACGACGTGTTATCTGGATGCTCTGTTGCTGGATACGATGTGCTATCTGGATGATCTAATGCTGGATACGACGTATTATCTTGATGTTCTAATGCCGGATATGACGTATGACCTGGATGCTTTGTTGCTGGATACGACGTGTTATCTGAAAAATGTGATCTTGGATGCGACGTGTTATCTGGATGCTCTGTTGCTGGATACGACGTGTTATCTGGATGCTTGGGTGCTGCATACGACGTGTTATCTGAATGATCTGATCCTGGATGCGACGTGCTATCTGGATGCTTTGTTGCTGGATGCGACGCGTTTTCTAGATGATCTGATGCTGGATACGACGTGTTATCTGGATGCTCTGTTGCTGGAAACGACGTGTTATCTGGATGCTCTAATGCTGGATACGATGTGTTATCTGCATGATCTGTAGCTGGATACGAAGTGTTATCTGGTTGATTTGACGCTGGATACGACGTGTTATCTGGATGATCTGATGCTGGAGATAACGTGTAATCTGAACGATCTGATGCTGGATACGACGTGTTATCTGGGTGATGTGAGGCTGAAAATGACGTATTATCTGGATTATCTGGTGCTAGATGTGACGTTTCATCTGGCTGGTCGACTGGTAAATATGAGGTTTCACGTGGATGGCCGGTTAGTTTGTGGGGCGTTTCTTCTTGGTGTCCTGTTGATTGATACGGCGTTTTATCTGGCTTATCTGTTGATCTCTGCACCTCAGTCTGCGATGTTTCATCCGGATGTCCTCCTAGTCCATGCGACGTTTTATCTGGCTTATCCGTTGGTCGATGCTGGTTGATGGTCCGTAATGCTGATACACCTGGCTTGTATGTACTGGACTCTCCTGTGGTCACTGCCTTCTTTGTTAGTGGTTGCCACGTTTCATCTTCCCGGTACTTTTGCCTGACTGACTTTACACCCAGGAAGTATTTTGGTCGTTGTGACAATATATGGGGCTGATCTGTATGTAGTTCTGACGATATTTCCGCATTTCCGCTCTGGCCTGATTTATCAACAAGTCTGTGGTAGCCCATTAACATGGGAAATCCAACAATACCGTAGTCTGTGTTGTCGGCTATCGGAAAAGGTCGAATTTCATCCGGTATTGGCCAGAAAAAGCCATGAGCTGAGACAATAAAAGTGACCAGTAATGCGGCCTGATGTGGGACATAAACCTCGGCCTCCATGCTACACCGCTGCTAGGTCTAATAGCCAGGAGAACAGCCGGGTTTGGTGTAAGCCACACAATGCCACATTCCTCTGACATTCCCGGTGGGTTATAGAGTATCCATAATCATCACTGTTTGCGTCTTTCTTTATAAACAAATATAGCAGAGCTGTTCATAGAGCAATCTGTTTACAGCTATCAGAACGGATGAGCGCATGCAGGGCATTGACAATTACAGGATATTTTGAGAGAGGAGAGAATCAACTACAACAAATGTACATATACCTGTATATCGACACAGCACATAAACCAGCGTGACGAAGGAGCCTATCAACAATGTGGTCGCTGTGAGTTCAAGTCCAGCTCATGCTGACTTCCTTTCCGGCCGTACGTTGGAACGTCTCTCAGCAACCTGCGGATAGTCGTGGGTTTCCGCCGGGCTCTCACCGGTTTCCTCCCACCATAATGTCGCCGTCGTATAAGTGAAATATTCTTGAGTATGGCGTAAACGCCAGTCAAATAAATAAATAAATCATAAACCAAGGCATGTGCCATTCTGGAAAGCCGTTATAGGCATCACTGTGCGCTGTGCTCACCTTAAACACTCACTAACCAGCAATAAACGAAGTGACCACAAGAGGCATCTTCCGGTAAATCTGTTCCTTGAGTGATGACAGGTTTCGTGTCCTGATAACCGATTAATCTGTAATCAGGAACGGATTAATCCATTAAAATGATGACGATTAAGCTCGTCAACACTCAGGAAGAGATTTAAGTAACCTAAAAATGATAATTGTTTTAAAGGATACATGAAACGCACGTTTTTTTTTCTATTTCTTAATACGGAGTATATGATGTCGCCTAATCCTCATAAGTAAACTTATGAGGCATATAAAATATGCCTCATATATGAATTTTTTCTTCTACACTTTTGGCACATCTTTCTTCATTTTCCTTAAAACTCTTCGTTTTATTATACTGTACCTTTTTGTGTAACCTTTAATGAGTTTGTGAGAGGTGTGGGATTTATTTTTATATTCAGGATTGGTAAATATAAGATCTAAACAAACTGAAAGAACAAAACAAACTACGTCTAGGTCATAAAATGTATATAAGCTCATTGAGTATATGATGTCAAAGCTCATTGGGTAATACAATAATGGTTGATGAGGTTTCTATCTGATGTATCTGTCTGGCACGTGTTCAGTGGAATGTCTGATATCAAAGCTCATGGGGTAATGCAGTCATGGTTTGATGAGATCTCTATCTGATGTATCTGTCTGGCACGTGTTCAGTGGAATGTCTGATATCAAAGCTCATGAGGTAATACAATAATGGTTGATGAGGTTTCTATCTGATGTATCTGTCTGGCACGTGTTCAGTGGAATGTCTGATATCAAAGCTCATGGGGTAATGCAGTCATGGTTTGATGAGATCTCTATCTGATGTATCTGTTTGGCACGTGTTCAGTGGAATGTCTGATATCAAAGCTCATGAGGTAATACAATGATGGTTGATGAGGTTTCTATTAGATGTATCTGTCTGGCACGTGTTCAGTGGAATGTCTGATATCAAAGCTCATGAGGTAATACAATAATGGTTGATGAGGTTTCTATCTGATCTAAAGATCTAAACAAACTGAAAGAACAAAACAAACGTCGAGGTCATAAAATTTCCACGTATTTCCAGATCTATAAATCACTTAGAGTGTATTTTGACTTTTTCTCCATGCGATTAACTACATGTATATTCAGTTTTAAACTTGGGTTGATTTATGTGTATATGTGTCATATGTACCCGTTGATCATAGGACGCTCGTACATACACGTCATATATATATATGTGTGTGTGGGGGGGGGGGGGGGTTGCGTGCGTGCGTGCGTGCGTGCGTGTGTGTGTGTGTGTGTGTGTGTGTGCTTGTAACGGCCCCCGATGCCTGTAAGAGGTGTCGCCATGGAAGTACACACAGCAGGCCACGATCAGTTTGTACAAGCGGCCGAGGATGCCTGTACCGTTGTCGCCATAGTATTACACACAAGCCACGATCAGTTTGTACAAGCGGCCCCCGATGCTTGTAACAGGTGTCGCCATAGTATTACACACAACAAGCCACGATCAGTTTGTACAAGCGGCCCCCGATGCTTGTAACAGGTGTCGCCATGGTCGTACACAGAACAGGCCACGATCAGTTTGTACAAGCGGCCCCCGATGCTTATAACAGGTGTCGCCATGGTAGTACACACGACAGGCCACGATCAGTTTGTACAAGCGGCCCGATGCTTGTATCAGGTGTAGCCATGGTTGTACACACGACAGGCCACGATCAGTTTGTACAAGCGGACCCGATGTTTGTAACAGGGGTCGTTATGGTAGTACACTCAACAGGCCACCCTGAAGCCTCTCACTAATGCAGTCGCTGTGAGAGAGTCCAGCTCATTCTAGCCTCCTCTCCCGCCGTACGTAGGAAGGTCTGTAAGCAACCTACGGATGGTCGTGGGTTTCCCCCGGGGTTTCCCTTCCACCATAATGCTGGCCACCGTCGTATAAGTGACATATTCTTGAGTATGGCGTAAAACGTCAATCAAGTAAATAAATAAATCGACAGGCCACGATCAGTTTGTACAAGCGCCTGTATATCACTAAGTTGTACCATTTACGGAGTGTTTCTATAGTTAATTACTACAGTTATAAGCTGTTATAAATGTCGGTTTATCCGAGTAGTCTTGGCTGTGACAATTTGGATATTTGGACCGATTTATATACTCCCACAGCAGTTACAATGAACTGAGCCAACTATTGCTTAGTATAATACGAAGTCTATTATAGGCCTAATTAAAACTTACTGATATTATAAACATAGCTAGGCCTACATGTAGCCTACCGGTATTGGTTGGCTGGGGTTTGTGGGGGAGGTTATACCGGAAGACGAGTTGATTGTCAAAATGGCGGCTGAAACATATCGGAAACAGGTACAGACAAAACTGGAAATGTTGTGTGAGTGGATTGTGTAATTGTTAGACGACATCTTCGTGTCAGTGAATATACGTGTTAATGACGTATTTCTTCTTGAATACATTGGAAACGTTCTGAATCGTTAAATGTCTGTCAGATAGTTGACGTGGGGGCGATTAGTGTAGGGTCATAAAACGTCCAGTTTTCGTGACGATGTCCGCAAACGACAAGTTTCATATGCGAAGAGTCAGCAGAGAATGAGCAAAACGTGTTTATGGCGACTGTGTGCTGGTAAGACAGGCGGATATTCTAAATTTTTTTTAATAAGGGTGTTGATCAAACTTTTCAAATTGTTTTTAAGGCTGTCTGTATAGAGCTAGTCCCCAAAGACTCCGACTTCTTTTCTTATATTGGCCTAGCGTCATTCGAGTCTCGGCGCTAACAGTATTTATTTCATACTCTTCGAAGGTCCAAGCCATTTCTTTTTGTTATCAAACAAGTCTCCTTCAAGTGAAAGGCACCAACCTAAAGACCTGCTTTATGAACCCACCATACTGCCACCATATGTCTCTGCTCGATTGAGAATAGATTTATTATATCCATGAAGGCTTCCACGGCACACGCTCCTTGGCTCTGGCCACCATCCTCAAAGCCCAAAGGTAAGCTAGACATTCTAACCATACTGCCCAGCTTCAGTCGTATGGACTACCACGTGAGCGATTTGACTGAAAGAAACAGCTCAAACCCTATACTTAATGTTTGCTATCCACCGATTCCCTGATAGGGACAAACTGTAAACATGTCAAAGCCGGCATAGGTAAACCATCATTCAGCAGTAGTCAAGCTGTATAAACTTTTGATTCGGGCGAACCAAACTAACGTCTGCCATGTTTTGAATTTTTCTCTCAACTTCGGGCAGGGTGATGGGCTGCGAAAATTTTATCGCACCCATAATAATGTAATGGTAGAAATGTTCAGCTTAGCTGTGGGCTTTAAACATGATGGCCAAAGCCGAAGGGTATGTACTGTGGAAGCCTTCATGGCTATAATAAATCCATTCTAAAGTGAATAGCGACATACGGTGACGGTTAGGTGGGTGCGATAAGCAGGTCTTTAGATTGGTGTCTTACATGAAACTTGTTTGATAACAAAGAGAATTGATCTGGACATTCGTGGAGTAGGAAAGTAATATTGTTAGCGTGTAGACTCCCATGATGCTAGGCCAATGTAAGAAAATGAGTTGGAAAATGAGTTCTGTGATCACAAAAGTCTTTGTGACCGGCCCGAATAGCACAGTTGGTAGAGCGTCCGCTTCGGGACCGGTAGATCCAGGATCAATCCTTGATCGAGTCAGACCTAAGACTTTAAAAGAGGAAGTTGTAACTTCCTCGCTTGGCGTTCAGCATGAAGGGGATAGTGCAACGACTGGTTGACCTGTATCAGTATAATGGCTCGGGCGGGGCGGCTTACTTGCCTTTGGTAAGTCGTCTCAGTGAAGCAGCACTAAATAAAAGAGGGGTGGAAATCCGTCCTGCAACAAGGAGGCACATTACACGTACATGCACCCTAATGATTCCTTCGTCGTCATATGACTGAAAAATTGTTGAGTACGACGTTAAACCCCAAGCACTCACTCACTCACTCAAAAGTCTTTGCAAAATGAACCAATACATGCATTTAGCAGGCAAAACTCAAATAAATTATCTTCACCAAGACATTCAGTGTTCTCCTGCCAATTTTTTCCACATTCTGTAGCCTTTACGACTAGTAAATCCAAGATAATTTACAGTTGTGACTTACGCTCCCATGCCATGTCAACATTGTGACCTAAAAAATGTGGTTGTTGCTCAACTCACATGCATGTTGCTTTAAAAGTCAGAGACATATACTAGCCACCCCCATGGTCAAGTGAAATGAAGTGGTTATATGGACAGTTATAGGGACTAGGTTTATCCTTTTGATAGTCAATGAGCCCTGTCTCAGATGTTCATTTACGCCCCACCCCCACCCCCAACCATCTTAAAAATGAGAGATTGGCCTTAGACTAATAGATACCAGATTATGACATCAAAGTGACATCATTCTGTTGCTGTAACATTGTATCTCGAAATCTGAAATGGTCACACTGTGAATATGTGCGTACTTCTGTTTGAACTTAGTGACGGTTGAGAGAGAAGATTCTTTTCGATATGCTGACTGCAGTGGAACTATTCAGTGTGTCTGTATTTGCTTATTTGTCAGTTGATGTTTTACTTTAATGAAAACCAGAGGGGCCATAAGCAAACAACATGTGTCCAAAATTAACACACTGTCGATTAAAACAAAGCTCATGAGGTAATACGATAATGGTTTGATGAAGTTTCTGTCTGATGTGTCTGTCTGGCACGTGTTCAGTGGAATGTCTGATATCAAAGCTCATGAGGTAATACAATAATGGTTGATGAGGTTTCTATCTGATGTGTCTGTCTGGCACGTGTTCAGTGGAATGTCTGATATCAAAGCTCATGAGGTAACACAATAATGGTTGATGAGGTTTCTATCTGATGTGTCTGTCTGGCACGTGTTCAGTGGAATGTCTGATATCAAAGCTCATGAGGTAACACAATAATGGTTGATGAGGTTTCTATCTGATGTGTCTGTCTGGCACGTGTTCAGTGGAATGTCTGATATCAAAGCTCATGAGGTAACACAATAATGGTTGATGAGGTTTCTATCTGATGTGTCTGTCTGGCACGTGTTCAGTGGAATGTCTGATATCAAAGCTCATGAGGTAATACAATAATGGTTGATGAGGTTTCTGTCTGATGTATCTGTCTGGCACGTGTTCAGTGGAATGTCTGATATCAAAGCTCATGAGGTAATACAATAATGGTTGATGAGGTTTCTGTCTGATGTATCTGTCTGGCACGTGTTCAGTGGAATGTCTGATATCAAAGCTCATGAGGTAATACAATAATGGTTGATGAGGTTTCTATCTGATGTGTCTGTCTGGCACATGTTCAGTGGAATGTCTGATATCAAAGCTCATGAGGTAATACAATCATGGTTGATGAGGTTTCTATCTGATGTGTCTGTCTGGCACGTGTTCAGTGGAATGTCTGATATCAAAGCTCATGAGGTAATACAATAATGGTTGATGAGGTTTCTATCTGATGTATCTGTCTGGCACGTGTTCAGTGGAATGTCTGATATCAAAGCTCATGAGGTAATACAATAATGGTTGATGAGGTTTCTATCTGATGTATCTGTCTGGCACGTGTTCAGTGGAATGTCTGATATCAAAGCTCATGAGGTAATACAATAATGGTTGATGAGGTTTCTATCTGATGTATCTGTCTGGCATGTGTTCAGTGGAATGTCTGATATCAAAGCTCATGAGGTAATACAATAATGGTTGATGAGGTTTCTATCTGATGTATCTGTCTGGCATGTGTTCAGTGGAATGTCTGATATCAAAGCTCATGAGGTAATACAATAATGGTTTGATGAGGTCTCTATCTGATGTGTGTGTCTGACACGTGTTCAGTGGAATTTCTGTTATTTAGTCATGTACAATATATGTGTGTGCTTGTTAAAGTAATTAGTGTGGGTACATGTACACTGTTCTGTGTGTTAATTAATCCATTGTATTTGCATTTGTAAAATGCTGCCTTTGTAACTTTCATTACGACTTTATTTGTATGTATAATGGGTTTTTTTTTTTTATTGCAGGTTGCTGTGAAAAACTGCCTTTGTAACTTTTCACTACATTTGTGCTGGGAATTTTCAGCTTCAGAGTTCTCTCCCCTGTGGAGCACATGTTGGTTGGCTGACTTTCAGCATACAGTAGTATGAATTATCCTGACTTTTTGACTTTTGAACACATTTCTGACAAATTCGCAATGTTTTCTCTGTTGGACTTGGTGGCTTTCTTTGCCTCAATGGCTATGGTGTTTGGAGGAGTTGTGCCCTTCATTCCGCAGTACCTCGATATTCGCAGATCCAAAAACGCAGATGGCTTCTCTACTTTCGTGTGTCTCACGCTGTTAATCGCAAATGATCTCCGGATAATGTTCTGGTGAGTTTTTCAGAAGAGTTTTGTCTAAAATGCATGCTGATGTGTAGAATTTTGTCGTTTCTTAGCTCAGAAAAGATCAGCGGGTACTGTCATACTTGTATGTACATGTACGGCTGATTGGCCCCTGACCACAGATTGCCTGATTGAATCCATCCCTGGTTTGTCTGTGGTTTGAAGCCCGCAGTTGTACTTGATGCCCTTGTAGTGGCTTACTGTAGGCACTCTGGTTCCTATTACCTGTAAGCCTGACTCATCATTGAGGTAACATTTTCATTAAACATCAATCAAATAAATCAATAAATAAAATTATTTTTAATAGTAATATTGCAAGTTCTATTATGTTAACCAGAAATTAATGGACAGGAAGCAATTGAGTAACTTTGAGTTAAATTCCGTAATTCAGGAACAAGTGCTGTATGAATCATGTCTGGAGCATAAAAGTATCCCACATGAAGGTTAAAAAGCATGTACCTGTATATGTGCTTATGATGTTGCCTCATTTACATGTAGGTACATGTATTGTAATACAGGTACATGTATTGTAATACAGGTACAAGTAGTGTAATACAGGTACATGTATTGTAATACAGGTACAAGTAGTGTAATACAGGTACATGTATTGTAATACAGGTACATGTATTGTAATACAGGTACACGTATTGTAATACAGGTACAAGTATTGTAATACAGGTACAAGTATTGTAATACAGGTACACATATTGTAGTACAGGTACATGTATTTATGTTCAAAGTAAGTTCACGCATTGAGAAAATTCAGTGTGCTACTATGTTAACAGTTTTGATCAATCGAAAATTAAAATATTCTTTGTTTAATGTTACCAGCCCTTTATAACAGAAGAGGGTAGGTAGGTTGTTTTTGTTTTTTTTTTGAGGGGGCAGCAGGAAAGAACAATCGTAGAATCCTGTTCAAATGTTTGATCACAATTAAACTTCCCAAAGTACAGAACTAAATTCTATCACCCAAATAAATATAGAAATCTTAGATCTTTACAATATCTTTGATCTTTGGAGCGACTTTTCTGTGGGCGTATCGGCCTGTGTCCTGAACAATTTTTATCTCATTTCGTAATTCCCTAATATATTGCTTTCTAAGTCATACTCACCAATGTGCAGCTGTTGTTTTTGCGCGCGGCACATGCGCACGACTTTTAGAGAGTACAAATAAAATCCCCTGCAATCGCTGCGCCAATTTCTTGTCATTTCAAAAGCATCTGGCTCTTCATACTTCTACTTCACTCAACGATTAGCTTTTGGAGCAACAATGTTGTCCACCTTTGCGTGCTGAGCTGTTCTGTAGATTGGAATACCTAAATGACTTCTCAGTAGACATCAGCATGATTGACATTCCAGTTTAAGTGAATCGGGTAGATGGCATCACGCAGTGATAAGCTCAGGGTAGACCTTATTTTTGAATTCGACCGAGATTTTCTGAGGAAATATCGAGCAGTGCCAATGATTGCAAAAGGTGCATAAATGTCTTAGTTTGCAGACAGACCATGTATTTAGTGGATTTAGATATTAAGTATTGCGTATGCAGAGAGCTTTGCCAATGGGGTAGCAGAATACAGATGTAATGTCGTAATATGATGCACACATGCTAAGTATTGCAGTGGACTCCGCATATGTCATTCGGAAAGTCTTAGACCAGATTTTCCGACTGAGGGAATTGTATATCTGGAAAGAGCGACCGGTACCTTTATAAACAGAAATGAAACAACATAATTTGGCATCTGAAAAAAAAAAAAAAGAATTTCTGTAGGAGTAAGTGTTTCCGCTTACGTCACCTGATCCCTGGTGTTCCTTCAATCATTCAATTTTCTGGTGGCTTTCCCAGGGCGCATCTCAGGGCCGTATGTGTGTTGCCATTTAGGTCTGTTTTCACCCATCTTTCTGAATAACTCAGGTGTACATACATTATTTGTCTTTTCTGTTCATATGAATATGCACAACAAGCTACTCCGCATCAAATCACCCATAAACTGTCATACACACATGGAAATATCAGAGTAATCAGCACAACTGTGGGATTTATATGGTACATAGGTGTATGGTTATTTGGAGAATAATGTGCCTATGTGGTGTTCGATTGTTTCAGGTTTGGGAAACGGTTTGAACTACCTCTGCTGGCACAGAGTGTTGTCATGATCATCACTATGCTGGCTTTAGTACAGGTCTGCGTGCAGACCAAATCCTCCTCAGAAATCCTGGGCTCCAAGCCACGCACTTTCTCAGGTGAGTACAGGTCTGCGTTCAGACCAAATCCTCCTCAGAAATCCTTAGTTCTAAGCCATGTCCTTTGTCAGGTGAGTATAGGTCTGCATGCAGACCAAATCCTCCTCAGAAATCTTGGGCTCCAATCCATGCACTTTCTCAGGTGAGTACAGATCTGCGTGCAGACCAAGTCCTCCTCAGAAATCCTCAGGTCTAAGCCAAGCATTTCTGAGGTGAGTACAGGTCTGCGTACAGACCAAATCCTCCTCAGAAATCCTCAGATCTAAACCAAGCATTTCTGAGGTGAGTACAGGTCTGCATGCAAACCAAATCCTCAGAAATCCTCAAATCTAAACCAAACATTTCTGAGGTGAGTACAGGTCTGCATGCAAACCAAATCCTCCTCAGAAATCCTCAGATCTAAGCCAAGCATTCCTCAGGTGAGTACAGGTCTGCATGCAAACCAAATCCTCCTCAGAAATCCTCAGATCTAAGCCAAGCATTTCTCAGGTGAGTACAGGCATGCAGACCAAATCCTTTTCAGAAAACTTGGGCTCCAAGTCACGCAATTTCTTAGATGAGAACAAATCCTCATCAGAAATCCTCACTTCTAAGCCACACACTTTCTCAGGTGAGTACAAATCCTCATCAGAAATCCTCAGTTTTAAGACTCGCACTCTTCTCATGTATGTCCAGATCTATGTGCCAACCAAATCCTCCACAAAAGTCTTGGGCTCCAAGCCTCACACTTTTTTAGGTGAGTACAAATGCTCCTGCAAAAACCCCAGCTATAATCCACGCACTTTCTCATGTGAGTCCAGGTGTGTGTGCAGACCGAATCCTCTTCAGAAATCCTTGGCTCTAAATCGTCCTGCAAGACCCTCGGCTGTAATCCACGCGCTTTCTCAGGTCAGTCCAGGTCTATGTGCAGACCAAACGCTCCGCAGAAATGCCCAGCTCAAAGCAGCGCACTTTCTCAGGTGGGTGGAGACCTTTGTGCAGACCAAATCCGCAGACCAAATCCGCCTCAAAAATCCTCAATTCTAAGCCAACATACTTTCTCAGGCGAATACAAATCTTCCTCAGAAATCCTAGGTTCTGTACCACGTACTTTCTCATTTGAGTAGATGTCTGTGTGCAGACCAGAGCCTTTTTTGAAATTGTCAATTCTAAGGACTTTTCAGGTGAGAACGACTCTTCAAATCTAGTTGGCAAGAATCCAGAATAGGGAGCATCTACTAAATTTGATGTTACGACTGGGATTGATAATGATTTATTTATTTATTTATTTGATTGGTGTTTAACGCCGTACTCAAGAACATTTCACTTATACAATGGCGGCCAGCATTATGGTGGGTGGGGGATTGATAATGACTGTATCATCACTATGTCTGTGTAACCGAGTTGTGCACATGAAATTCTGTTTCCCAACTTGTGACTTTGTGCTCTCTTTGGTGTAGGGGGCTGTGTTGTTGTTGTTGTACAATGCACTGTTCACATTCTCCTTGCTTATGATCACTGTGGTAGCATCCTGCTGGTGGAGGAAACTGGATTCTCCATGGTTAATCTTAAAGGCAATGCGTAAAAACATGTTTGTTGGGTGTAATGAAAAACGCTCGACCAATGAAAAACTGCATCGAAAGTTTTTATTGGGGTTTTCATATTAAGTTTTTTTTGACTTTCTTTTTAAATGTTGATTTAGTTAAAATGACAAATATATTTTATTTTTTAATATATTTTTTTCATCAAGCAGAATTTAAACAAAATCCCGACCAAGCTAATCGAATTTTTTCCTTTAAGTTCGGGTTACGCCCAAGAAAGTTTTTTCGGACGGCCTATTAAATACTAACCCATGTAGTTACATGTATGTAGTTGAAGTTAAGTAATCTATGTAATGTGGGTTTAGGCAATGCAGCAGTCTACAATGTAATGTCTGGTAGCTTCAGTAGAGTGTTTCAGCGAGGCAGTCTTGAGGCCTGCTGTCATGAGATGACACGTTGATGAAATGGCTAAAACACTAAGAGACTACAGTGAACATGTAGTGACACTGCACAGGTACACTGATGTGTGCCAATATTTGTAGAGCTGTGAGCTACTGTTGTGTAGTACTGTACAGCGCACATGTAGTAACACTGCACAGGTACACAACTGATGTGTGCCAGTATTTGTAGTGCTGCAAGGTGCTGTTGTGTAAGCATTGTACAGGGCACATTGTAGTTACACTGCACAGGTACGCAACTGATTTATGGTGATATTTGTAGTGCTGCGAGCTGCTGTTGTGTAAGCACTGTGCAGCGCACATGTAGTGACACTGCACAGGTACGCAACTGATTTATGGTGATATTTGTAGTGCTGCGAGCTGCTGTTGTGTAAGCACTGTGCAGCGCACATGTAGTGACACTGCACAGGTACACAACTGATGTGTGCCAATATTTGTAGAGCTGTGAGCTACTGTTGTGTAAGCACTGTACAGCGAACATTGTAGTTACACTGCACAGGTACACAACTGATGTGTGCCAGTATTTGTAGTGCTGTGAGCTGCTGTTGTGTAAGCACTGTGCAGCACACATGTAGTGACACTGTACAGGTACACAACTGATGTGTGCCAATATTTGTAGTGCTGCAAGCTGCTGTTGTGTAAGCACTGTACAGTGCATATGTAGTGACAGTGTATCGGTACACAACTGATGTGTGCAAATATTTGTAGTGCTGCGAGCTGCTGTTGTGTAAGTACTGTGCAGCATACATGTAGTGACACTGCACAGGTACACAGGTGATGTGTGCCAATATTTGTAGTGCTGCAAGCTGCTGTTGTGGAAGCACTGTACCGGTACACAACTGATGCGTGCCAATATTTGTAGTGCTGCGAGCCACTGTTGTGTAAGCACTGTACAGCGCACATGTAGTGACAGTGTACCGGTATACAACTGATGTGTGCAAATATTTGTAGTGCTGCGAGCTGCTGTTGTGTAAGTACTGTGCAGCGTACATGTAGTGACACTGTACAGGTACACAACTGATGTATGCCAGTATTTGTAGTGCTGCGAGCTACTGTTGTATAGTACTGTACAACGCACATGTAGTGACACTGCACAGGTACACAACTGATGTGTGCCAGTATTTGTAGTGCTGCAAAGTGCTGTTGTGTAAGCATTGTACAGCACACATGTAGTGACATTGTACAGGTACACAACTGATGCGTGCCAATATTTGTAGTGCTGCGTGGTACTGTTGTGTAAGCACTGTACATTGCACAAATAGTGACACTGTACAGGTACACAACTGATGTGTGCCAGTATTTGTAGTGCTGTGAGCTACTGTTGTGCAGCACTGTACAGTGCACATGTAGTAACACTGCACAGGTACACAACTGATGTGTGCCAGTATTTGTAGTGCTGCAAGGTACTGTTGTGTAAGCATTGTACAGGGCACATGTAGTGACACTGTACAGGTACACAACTGGTGTGTGCCAATATTTGTAGTGCTGCGAGGGACTGTTGCATTGTACAGGGCACATGTGACACTGCACAGGTACACAACTGATGTGTGCCAATATTTATGTGCGAATGCCCTAGTCTGATAGTTGACATATGTGATGCAGTTGATACAGTGCACATAATATTATTGTGTTAGAATGGCAGAGAATAAGAATTCTTTGGGTATGCGAATCTTCAAATTCCTGTGGGAATAGGTTTTCATTTTTGCAGATATCTATGACAGTGTTTTCAGATGCTCACATCAGGCTTACACAAGTCTTTGTACTCTGGAAGTACTCTGTTCAGCTAAGCTAGGGATACAGTCCTAGAAACATTAGTAAAGATGAAATTAAATATGTATTCTTATCATGCATGTACCTCATTTTAGTTTGTCCTTAGTACCATAATTTGGCTGCTGCAGACCCTATTTTCCTATATAGACAGAACATAATTGGCATCATTACATGTTTATTGACTCGGCCTCTTACAGTTATCTCCCTTGGAAGCACTATCCCTTGTCTGAATGAGTATGTCACTTGCAAGATTTGCATCGCCAGGTGACTGTGCAAACTGCGTCTTGAATAAAATGAGAAGTTCAGTAATACAGTAAAAATGTACTGTTTAACAAATAATACACAGTGATGTGGGCCAAATGTCGTTACATGGACTGGTCAGTCCAAATAAAGCTATATAGCCTGCAGCATCAGGCTCTGTTTGATAAATATTTTTTTCGTGTTCAAGGTCAGTTGTATATCTGGAGGACCAGGTTGCATTTTGTTTCTCATTCTTTATTGTACTTCCGGTATTGTAGATGTTATCAACTTGTCTGACAACTTTTCATGCTTCGGTTTCTCAGTAACCTTTCTTAGACTTTAATTCCATAAAATGGAATTACCTCGTTGTATTGGCTGTTAAAGACAGTTAGTCAGATTAATACTGTTTTCCTTTAATACCTAACCCTCTCTAGTTGTTGTTGTTGTTGTAACCATTTCCGTTTTTGTTTCTGACTGACAGACTATCGGGAAGGAGACTTGTATTCCCGCCCACAATCTCTCGCGCACCACAGTACTTTCTTTGGTACGTACACATGCCATCTATCTTCAGCATGTGCATGGCATCTCCAGCAGTAATCTGTCATGGTGTTGTTTTCTTGACTGTTATGCAGCATTTTGAGTGGTTATGCTATACAATACAATGGTGTTCATTTCAGTTTACTGTTATTCCGTAGGCTTTCCAGCAGTACACATTCACATTGTATACATATCATTACGTGTAATGAGTTCTTTCTTTTTGTTTTAATTTTGATGGGTATTGACTTGTACATGTAGTTACATAATCACAATTTTATGCCAACTATTGCTCTATAAAACTTGTTTCAATGGCTCAGTGAAATTGCAGTTTGTAGTAAAAAAGCAAACAAAATTTTCCCCAACAGTATGGTATTCATAGGGTACAATAACAGTTTTTGCTGTTTGATGTTACCATTGATGTTGCTTTTCCTGCATTTTTTTATTAACCTTTAAACTTGTGCTTTGAGTGTGTCAATCCATTGTACTGACTTGCCTGTTTACACATTATCTTGTATGCTGTGTTTTTGTGGCCACAGTGTAGCTGCAATGTTGCTGAATATTTCAGTCATGCCTTGGTTGTGCTTTAACCTAATTCTTCCAATGTTTGAGACACCTGGTCTGCTCATTTTGGCCAGTATATATTGTATATATAATTGTAGCAGGAAAATTGAGGTTCTTATTTGTCACATACATGTAATTATACCATCTACTGAACAACATACTCATGTCTTTATTTTTCCAAAAGGCTGGCCAAGAAATGCAATATTCTGTTTTCAACACTACTAATATCAGTTCCCAAAATTAGAAGAATTATGGTACAAGGAGTTTTGTATTGTTTAATTCTGCATTCTGGTACTTTAGAATTTTGCATGCTGTTGTATGTACTTTTCAACACTGGGACAATTTTGAATTTTGGCACAGCACTATTTATATCTGACATTGTGGTGACATGCACTTACTACTGTCCTGTACCAAACCTAGCTTTCCTGCATACGTACTCTGTGAGATGTCGATGGAACAGATCATGGCTGACTGGTGTAAGTCGCCAGATCACTTGAAATCTGGGTTCAGTCCCGTTTTATTCTTTCGTATGGCGTGAAACTTCAATCAAATAAATAAATATATGATGTATCCCATTCTGGGACGTGGAGTTGGCATGTAGTATCCCCTACATTCATTGCTCTCAGCTGCAATGAGCTGTGCTCCGTCATGTAGACTCGCCTTTCACCTGTAAGACCGATGGTACTCGTATGAAAGTTTGCCATTATAATCTGCCAGAGGTTGGTGGTTCACTCTGGTTGGAGGCTTTCCTCCACCAATAATATGCTTGTCACCATTGTATACATGTAAGTGAAAACTTCTTATCTTTGGCATTAAACAATAATCTATAAAAAGAAATGATGAAACACCCCTTCTCCCCACAGCCACCACAGTTCATCAGTTATTTGGTTCGGATGGTTGTGGTTTCCTGTGTACTCTGCTTGGTTTCTTCCCACTATAATGCTGGCCACCATTGTATTTCACAGAGAAATAATTTTGAGTTTGGCATAAAACATTCATCAAAATAAATAAGATCAGTAAATTTCTTGTGGTACCCCTTGCTGTACATGTGTTCACTCATGAAGCAGGTCACTATTGTATAGAAGGGGAATTGACCTCCACATTCTATATGTACAGCAAAGTGACCTCCACATTCTATATGTACAGCATAGTGACCTCCACATTCTGTATGTACAGCATAATGACCTCCACATTCTGTATGTACAGCATAGTGACCTCCACATTCTATATGTACAGCATAGTGACCTCTACATTCTATATGTACAGCATAGTGACCTCCACATTCTATATGTACAGCATAGTGACCTCCACATTCTGTATGTACAGCATAGTGACCTCCACATGCTGTATTACAGCAAAGTGACCTCCACATTCTATATGTACAGCATAGTGACCTCCACATTCTATATGTACAGCATAGTGTTAATCATCGCTCAGTGGATCAAATCTAATTGAATTGGAAAAAATTAAAAACAAATGTGATTTTGTGATTATGACTATGTTTAATTACAGACTTTGACATGAGGTATTTCTGGCGATGGACAGATTTCCGGAGTTATGTGGAATTCATGTTACTCTTCACCCTTGTGGTCGGCATGCTAACATACCTGCTCCTGGAGAACTCCATCTATGTAGAGACCTTAGGTTTCATGGCCGTGTTTGCTGAGGCCATGCTTGGTGCACCACAGTTCTACCGCAACTTTCAAAACAAGTCTACAATTGGCATGAGGTAAATTGTTGTCTTTGTTTGCTCAACTGTGTATCAGGGATGCACTAACATTCCCAGAGTCGTTAGAATGGGATAACCGTTTTATCCTGGGTGGGCAGACTATCACGTTAAACAGTAGACGAGGGTGAAGGGGAAGCCTCACTCTAATCTGTTTCGGGTCAATGTATGGGTATTAATTATGATGCACAAAAAGACTTCTGGCTTTCAGTGAAGTCAATTTTGATTTCACTGAAAAGACCATTGTCCAAGATGAAAACCTGACAGAGAGGAGTGGTGTTCAGAAGTCGATGGGCTGGGAAGGGTTGGGGGAGGTTGTGTTATAGACTGTCAGAAAGACATTTTTACCGCCTCTGATGCACCCTGAGGTTGCATGTTAGAATCCAGTTGTTGCTGGCAGGTCAATGGCTTCATATCAGAAAGGTTTACCAGGTACTCTACAGACAAAGCAGTAGTGCCTGTGACAAGTCACTTGCAGATATACACGCACACACACACACACACATAGATGTACATGTTGCCAGCACATTTGACAGATTGTTGCTCTCAGCACCACGTACATGTAGTCAGCACATTTGACGGATTGTTGCTCTCAGCACCATGTACATGTAGCCAGCACATTTGACAGATTGTTGCTCTCATCACCATCGTCGTCATATGACTGAAAAATTGTTGAGTACGACGTTAAACCCCAAGCACTCACTCACTCACTCTCATCACCATGTACATGTGGCCAGCACATTTGAGGGTTGTTCTCAGCACCATGTACATGTGGCCAGCACATTTGAGGGATTGTTGCTCTCATCACCATGCACATGTAACCAGCACATTTGACAGATTGTTGCTCTCATCACCATGTACATGTGGCCTGCACATTTGAGGGTTGCTCTCAGCACCATGTACATTTAGCCAGCACATTTGAGGGATTGTTGCTCTCATCACCATGCACATGTAGCCAACACAGTTGAGGGATTGTTGCTCTCAGCACCATGTACATGTAACCAGCACATTTGAGGGATTGTTGCTTTCAGCACCATGTACATGTGGCCAGCACATTTGAGGGTTGATCTCAGCACCATGTACAGGTAGCCAGCACATTTGAGGGATTGTTGCTCTCATCACCTTGTACATGTAGCCAGCACATTTGAGGGATTGTTGCTCTCATCACCATGTACATGTGGCCAGCACATTTGAGGGATGGTTGCTCTCATCACCTTGTACATGTAGCCAGCACATTTGAGGGATTGTTGCTCTCATCACCATGTACATGTAGCCGGCACATTTGAGGGATTGTTGCTCACATCACCATGTACATGTAGCCAGCACATTTGAGGGATTGTTGCTCTCATCACCGTCTACATGTAGCCAGCACATTTGAGGGATTGTTGCTCTCATCACCCTGTACATGTAGCCAGCACATTTGAGGGATGGTTGCTCTCATCACCATGTACATGTAGCCAACACATTTGAGGGATTGTTGCTCTCATCACCATGTACATGTAGCCAGCACATTTGAGGGATTGTTGCTCTCATCACCATGTACATTTAGCCAGCACATTTGAGGGATTGTTGCTCTCATCACCATGTACATGTGGCCAGCACATTTGAGGGATGGTTGCTCTCATCACCGTCTACATGTAGCCAGCACATTTGAGGGATTGTTGCTCTCAGCACCATGTACATGTGGCCAGCACATTTGAGGGATTGTTGCTCTCATTACCACATACATGTAGCCAGCACATTTCAGGGGTGGTTGCTCTCAGCACCATGTACATGTAGCCAGCACATTTGAGGGATTGTTGCTCTCAGCACCATGTACATGTAGCCAGCACATTTCAGGGTTGATTGCTCTCAGCGCCATGTACATGTAGCCAGCACATTTCACTGATTGTTGCTCTCATCACCATGTACATGTAGCCAGCACATTTGAGGGATTGTTGCTCTCATCACCATGTACATGTAGCCAGCACATTTGAGGGATTGTTGCTCTCAGCACCATGTACATGTAGCCAGCACATTTGAGGGATGGTTGCTCTCAGCACCATGTACATGTAACCAGCACATTTGAGGGATTGTTGCTCTCATCACCATGTACATGTAGCCAGCACATTTGAGGGATTGTTGCTCTCATCACCTTGTACATGTAGCCAGCACATTTGAGGGATTGTTGCTCTCAGCACCATGTACATGTAGCCAACACATTTGAGGGATTGTTGCTCTCATCACCATGTACATGTAACCAGCACATTTGAGGGATGGTTACTCTTATCACCATGTACATGTAGCCAGCACATTTGAGGGATTGTTGCTCTCATCACCATGTACATGTAGCCAACACATTTGAGGGATTGTTGCTTTCATCACCATGCACATGTAGCCAACACATTTGAGGGATTGTTGCTCTCAGCACCATGCACATGTAGCCAGCACATTTGAGGGATTGTTTCTCTCATCACCATGTACATGTAGCCAGCACATTTGACAGATTGTTGCTCTCATCACCATGTACATGTGGCCAGCACATTTGAGGGTTGCTCTCAGCACCACATACATGTAGCCAGCACATTTGAGGGATTGTTGCTCTCAGAACCATGTACATGTAGCCAGCACATTTGAGGGATTGTTGCTCTCATCACCACATACATGTAGCCAGCACATTTGAGGGATTGTTGCTCTCATCACCATGTACATGTAGCCAGCACATTTGAGGGATTGTTGCTCTCATCACCATGTACATGTGGCCAGCACATTTGAGGGATGGTTGCTCTCAGCACCATGTACATGTAGCCAGCACATTTGAGGGATTGTTGCTCTCATCACCATGCACATGTAGCCAACACATTTGAGGGATTGTTGCTCTCATCACCATTTACATGTAGCCAGCACATTTGAGGGATTGTTGCTCTCAGCACCATGTACATGTAGCCAGCACATTTGAGGGATTGTTGCTCTCAGCACCATGTACATGTAGCCAGCACATTTGAGGGATTGTTGCTCTCATCACCATGCACATGTAGCCAACACATTTGAGGGATTGTTGCTCTCATCACCATGTACATGTAGCCAGCACATTTGAGGGATTGTTGCTCTCAGCACAATTTACAGGTATGAGTCTGTTTTGTTTCAGTAAGAAGATGGTCATGTTCTGGACAATGGGCGATGTCTTCAAGACGCTGTACTTCATCCTGCGTGAAGCTCCGCCTCAGTTCTGGATATGTGGCATGCTCCAGGTTGGAATAGACATCTCCATATTTGTACAGGTGTTTTACTACCGCAGATTACCTGTGCTTACTGGCAAAGAAGCACTCAGCTGATAAACCAAGCACGCTGTGGTGATGTCGTACTGGAGGAAATGTCTGTGATCAGCTGGACTTGTGTGTACAAAAGGAACAAGGGACAAAGTGCCTCTCAAGCTTTGAAGAAATGAAAGCAAATCCGCACCCATGCTGTCCTTGAACATTTGTCCTGAAGAGCATACAACTACATTTGATTTGCTGACCTCTTGTACATCATGTTCTGAGTTGTTGTTTGTTTCAACCATAGCGTGCATAATTTCTCTGTGAAAGTATCTTTCATAGCTGAAGTATTTTAATTTTACCTTTATGGTGTTGGGGGAAATCTTATGTCCATAATGCTATATATTTTCCTACCACCATAGTTAAATGAGGTCTCACATTTGTGCTAAAGTTTTTTTTATCACAATATATATGCAAAAAATAGTGAATACATGTATGTTTTGCAGCAGAAAAAGAATAGTTGATTTATGTCATTCAGATGGCAAGTGAATTCTGCCACGAATGGCAATTTGTAAGTCAGTTCTGTTCAGATAAGTCAGCTTGATAACCCCAAGGTGAAGGATAGCTAGTGAATTCTGGCAAACCATACAGAAATAACAGTCAGCAAAGGCAGGTTGCATTGAACTTCAGACATATCAGACTTGAGATGGCAAGTAACTTCAAGAAAAGCAGACTGATAACTGAGAGGTGGCGCTTAAGTTCAGGGGGAGCTGACTGATAACTGTCAGAGGTGGAAAATAACTTCATGAAAAGTAGACTGATAACTGTCCGAGGTGGAAAATAACTTCATGAAAAGCAGACTGATAACTGTCAGAGGTGGCAAGGAAAATCAAACAAACTCGAATTATAAATGAATATGTGCACCGTTTCACCAAAAATACCACTAGTGCATCTGTGTTTCAAATGGAATCAAAATGTGTTTCTTTGTTGCCAAGTATCAGCATTTATACCAGTGTATGAAAATGGACAGTAAGTCTTTTACTTGTACCTATTTATAGTACGGCTGTTTTTTTTTGTTTTTTTTTTTTGTTTTTTTTTTCATATATATTTATTATATCAGGTTGCTGTATGAAAGCGATGAGGAATACACGGCTTTCGAGTTGTGACATTAAAGACATAGTGATGACGTCACTGAATTCTGTGACGTCGTCGCTTTGCGGCAGGATGGGGCACATCAGTGAATTTTAACACTGATAACTGTACAGTAATTAATACTGTCCATAATCTGTTATTGCCAGAAATATTTGTTTTAAAGTAATTAATGTCACGTTTTGGGGATAATTTTCATCATTCTCATGTTGAAATGCAGTGATTTGTCCCCTCTGGCCTTGAAGCGCATATGTAATGTCAAAAGGGACGTCACCGTGATGTTTAACATCAGGACACGAAACCACGATATTAGTCCATTTAAGAAATAATGTTGGCGTCAGGGTAGTCTAACGGTAGTTTTACATCATATCGATGTGGAAGAGTTTATATTTTAGGTCGAAGGCGAAGGGTAATAGAATTACAGGTAGAATGACCTTGTTGATTATAAGGGGTCTGGTCCATTCCCATTATACTCTTAGGGATCCAGTTCATTTTCTCCATTTGCATTTGTCAGATATACGACCAAGCCTATACACCGAGACTTGCTTTTGCTCAGGTGGAAATCTTTATTTCTTGTTTGGCAATGAAGCACTCTGGCTGCATGCACTGTCCGTCGCATGTAGTTATGATATATTGTTGTGTCGCAACGAGCTAGCCATTGAACTGTAAATCATGAATGTTTGATTGTATCTCTTCCTTTTAGTTTCTGATTTGCGATTCCGAGTTGTAATTCCCATGATCTTGACAGGTTTCACTTCGTGATTTTCAACATTATCTCCATTTATCTTGTGTGTAAATCTCATGATTTGTTTACAGTTATTGTTCAAGTGAGTCGTGGTTAGAGGTGCTTCAGTCTTACAGGACACACAAGGTGTGGGTTCAATATCGGTCACACTGTGTTCATTTGGCTTTGGTGACAATGAGCGCTCCACAGCACTCGTGAGGTCGTTGGCGCAATCTAACAATCGTTGAAAACTCTTGTATGAAGCCGATATATTGTGCATACCTGTACGTTACATGTGGGAAAGTTCCTCAGTTTACTCCGGGGAGTATTCTTGAGTACGGCGTAAAACACAAATCAATATAAATAAATAAATAAATAAATAAATTGATTGTGTTTAAGCGTCTGTCTAAACAGGGCCTGGTACCACAAGGCTATATGTGTGTTGATTGTTACGACTTTGGCAACACATGTTAAGGAGTTATTTATTACTGTTGTAGCTAGTCAGCTTAGCCTAAGGTCATTTTGAATAGGCCTACTATAATTATATCCGAGTTGGCCCTTTTCTCCTAAAGCGTGTTGCCATGAGGGTATGTAGTGCAGAAACGCCCATTACGAGGACGGTTAAGATGCAACAAATTTGATCTGCGAGATGGTGTGAAAATGGCCTCAGTTCTACAGCCATACTCTGACGCAAACAAAATTGAGAATAAATGGTTTAAATGGTTTAAATTGAATATGTGAAACTGGATTTTGTTGTTAATTTGATGGCGTTTTTTTCGCACTACTACGGCCGTCTGCCCGCACAGAGAAAGGTGAGGACTTGGACAGTTTGTCCAAGCCAAGCCTGTTCACTCTACTGCATAACATTCAAATAAAACGCAAATAATATGAAAAAGACGAATGGGATTATGGGCTATCACGCGGTAGGCCTATATATCTACATTACTCCGAAAGCTAAGTTGGGAAGAATGAAAGAGAGCTGATATCTGAACAGGTCCAATGCTCCACAAATATACACATTGTTCACCGCCGGGGATTCGTCTGGTGACTTGTGTATTTGCGCTGTTGATCCTTCCGTTACAAAGCCAGTGTCCGGAACCTTTTGACCGATTGCTCTCAGTCTTTGACATCGCGGCAATGTGACTGAAATATTGTAGGTTAATGTGTACTCAAGCCGCAGATATTTCTTCAAAGTTGGACTGTTTTCTAGGAGGCCTGTTTGCACAAAACAATATGGGCGCCGATCAGGCCTTCCTTGTCAAGCCTCAGACCGCTATTATGCCTGCTGACATACACTGTAGGTAGAAGAGGGCTCGGTTATGAGATGCTGATGGAATTCCAACCAAGATGGGATAAAATAACAAAAGTTTATTTAATTTGATAAGTGTTTAACACTTATATATAAGTGTTAAATATACCTTAAATATAGCTGAGTTCTATGATAGCAGTTGGGTTTAGGAGGGAAAGAAACTGGAGTAAACCACTGACAATCACCTTGTAGGTCCAACTCACAAAATTAAATCCGCAACGAAAGCAGGGAGAGTATGTGATTAGAACTCGCAACATTGATGGTCAAGTGCTGTGCTTGATAATTAAACCAACTAATTAAGCCAGTAAGGCCTCCACGAAATGCACGTAAGAATCATTTGAATCATTTGTTCTCTCTCTGTCACTCGCGTAGTTACGTGTGACTGTGGTTATTACTGATCACGATCAGAACATGAATCCTCGTGTGTCATGGACGGTCGGTAACTATGAAAACCGGTTGTCATCATCGACCAACCGTACCATTATCAATCAATGGTACGAAGCCATTGTAAGCTGCCATCAGTGGGTAATGCATTTATGGCCATGTGCTGTCCATCAGTGGTCACTGAATTCTTGCCGGTCTCTTGGTGTTTGACAGTCTGTCAATGGATAATGTGTTCATAGCCACGTGATGTTTGAAGGAGTCTGTCAGTGGATAATGTGCTCATGGTCGCCAGTTGTTTGACGGATTCCGTCAGTAAATAATCTGTTTATGGCCACGTGCTATTTGACGCAGTCCGTCAGTGGATAATGTGTTGAGGGTCACGTGGTGTTTGACGGAGCCCGTCAACAGATAATGCGTTTATGGCCACGTGCTATTTGACGCAGCCCGTCAGTGGATAATGTGTTGAGGGTCACGTGGTGTTTGACGGGCCCCGTCAACAGATAATGCGTTTATGGCCACGTGCTATTTGACACCGCTCGTCAGTGGATAATGTGTTGATGGCCATGTGGTGTTTGACGGACCACGTCAACAGATAATGCGTTTATGGCCACGTGGTGTTTGACGAAGTCCCTCAGTGGATAAAGTGTTCATGGCCACGTGGTGTTTGACGGATCCCGTCAACAGATAATGCGTTTATGGCCACGTGGTGTTTGACGGAGTCCCTCAGTGGATAATGAGTTGGTAACCACGTGGTGTTTGAGACAGTTTATCAGCGGATAATGTGTTGATGGCCACGTGGTATTTGACGGAACACCGGACACAAAAATTGAACACTTGAGTCTTTACATCAGCTTTTATATTTATTCTAAAACAATGCTCACAACAGGGCTAGGGTTTTAAGTCTCCTTCAATCAAAAACACTTGACTGTAAATCTGACTGATGAAAGTTCATTTATGTATCTTTAGTCTATAATAAATCAAAATGCATCGCAGACCTGTAAAGATTGAACATACACGTAACTGAGTCCCATGTTTGTGAACACCGTGCAGTTTACTCGTAAGCTATTTACTATGTAAAAAGCTACACATAAATCACTCTAATGTAACAATAATACATTCAACAAACATACAAAATAAATGAATATCACAAAGGTTTGCGCACACCTGTACACATTCTGAAAGACATGGGCAATGTACGATTTATCCACTGAGACGTGACTCGTACCTAGATGTCATCGGCAGCTCATCTGGCATGTGGATCTGGCAACACTTTAAGTCTAGGTGACCTTGTCCTTGTGAGAGTGTCTCGTGACTTATCTGGTACATGTGTACCTTACATTTGGAGCTTTGGAAACGGCTGATATTTGCAAACATTGCGTTCATGTAAAATACTTGGCCCGGCATGGCTGAATTACTGCCAATGTGTCGTTACACGCCAGGGATTTATAACGCAAGCGGAGGGGTGATGATAACCGATAAAATACCGCAGGATGGAAGACGACATTGCTTTCTCGCGGGACGTCGCAGTTATTGTGAATTTGAGCTTGTTATTTTAGGTGTACTACTTGATTATAACATGCACACATAAAATTAAAATATTGTTGCAATGTACAAAAACTGATAAAAACGAAATATTTACAAGTTAAAAGTTAATAAATGTACAAAATACCTACAAAAATAAAAAATAAATTAACAATACGGTAATATTGTCATATTAAAAACAAAATTAATACATTACACAGTCAAGGACACTGGGATACACTGACAGTCGTGGTATAAGTAATGAGACCACTAACAGTGGGGGTATAAGTAATGAGACCACTAACAGTGGTGGTATAAGTAATGAGACCACTAACAGTGCGGGTATAAGTAATGAGACCACTGACAGTGGGGGTATAAGTAATGAGACCACTGACAGTGGGGGTATAAGTAATGAGACCACTAACAGTGGGGGTATAAGTAATGAGACCACTAACAGTGCGGGTATAAGTAATGAGACCACTAACAGTGCGGGTATAAGTAATGAGACCACTGACAGTGGGGGTATAAGTAATGAGACGGAATTCTATTATTTTAACATTCTAGAACTATCCACAAACACTCAAATTGTATTCAGTTTGACTTGTGAGCTTGGATAATGTCTTTTGACTCGAACAAAGTGAGGTATGTATGTGTTACTGGGGCAGGTACAGTTCAGGATGCACAATTCATGCACCGCTTACAACCCACAGGCACTCTGTAGTTCATGCAGTCTAAGTATAAGTAAGTATATACGCCCCTTACATGTATGCATTTTGCAATTTGATGTTTGAAAGACTGTGGCATAGAAATGTCCCCATAATGTACATGTATTATGACTATAATAACGCTATATCCACTGTATTCACCTGCCCTGCAAGTGTTACACTAGCAATAAGTGGCACATGGCTCTTCCAACAGTTGCCCCCTCCACCCATGGTCACGTCAGGCTCAGCCGGTTTTGGTGAGGTCCAGGGTATACTGAATTGCTAAAGTTGCTTTTTCTGAAAATGAAAATAAAATCGGTCGTAATATTTTTTCAAACATCTCACCAGAGCCACGTGACATAGAGGCCTATTTATGTAATCCTGACCTGTCGTACTAAATTGTCATACAGCCATCTGTACGTCTTACATGGGAAAGTTCGTCAATTATTTGCCAGAGGTCAGTGGTTTACTCTGGACAATCCGGTGTGTTTCACTCTTAATACTAATTGTCGTGGTATAAGTTAAATATTCTTGAAAAACTGGGCATTCACCAACAATCAGATGATTAAATAAAATGTTATGCATTGGAATATTTTTTACTTTACGAGTACTGATAGGCATATTTTCATATAACTGGATTTTTCTGTCACTGAAGTTGTTAATTTCATAAGCACATATAAGATCGTACCTATAAGTTTGGTGAATCCTTTGGGTTTCCGTTTCCACGTGACTCCGAACCAGTAGACAGGGATGCCGACGAAGAGGATAATTAGAGCCACGCCCATCTGACGGGGCTTCTGGTACACACCAAGAACTAACACTGCCACGTTAACCACGAGCTGGATGATAGGGAAAGCCAGATTAACCTGTCAAAACCAAACACGATATTTGTACACATTGCCATCTGTATAAAGGCGCCACTGATTGATATATATTAAAAAAGATCTCTGACTTTGTGAAGGCAGATGAATATTAAACACTTCAAAACATACGGCAGATGTCCGTGGTGAAGTGGCTGTTACTTCTGAATTGTAAATAATTAAAAGTAGAAACTGTAATAGAGCATTTCCGATGTAGTTAACCCTGGCCTTGAATCACAAAAAGTATTTTAAAACTACCCCCAAAACTGAGCTATTATATAGGTATGGATGCACGCTGGGGAAGTCAGTGAGACGGTGTTGCTGATATGGATAAAATTATGATGTAGAATGACCATAGTGCTGGTAAGACCGCTTAACTGTGAAAGTAATATAATAGAGACAACATGAAAAAGGCTCACTGATATGTAAGCTTACTCTGGGGCGTATCTATATTTGTGTATTTTAAGGAAGAGAATTTGATGTAGCAACAATAACAAACAGATTTTGAGTTAGACTGAAAACTGATAGCTTTATTGTGACTCCATATTACGGCATTTATGGTAATCAGCAGTGACACCTAATTATGGTATAATAAATGTGGTCACAAGCCGGCTGACGGCATTAAGTCCAAAACTAATTGTGTATTATGTAATCTGATCAGTGGAATTACAGATTTCTGAACATAAATGATTTTTTTAGTTTTCGAAAATATTGTGAAAAACTTCAGCGGAGAGAAATTAATCACTTCAGTGGACAGAAGTTAGCAAACTTCATATTTTCCAAGAACTAGGCAAATTATAAAACCTTAGTTTGTACATGAACAGTGTTCTCAAGCTTCAGTTCAGCCGTATTATCCGGTAAGCTTTACGGTTTCAGCCGTATTACCCGGTAAGCTTTACGGATGCAGCCGTATTATCCGGTAAGCTTTACAGTTCCAGCCGTGTTATCCGGTAAGCTTTACGGTTCCAGCCGTAGTATCCGATAAGCTTTACGGATGCAGCCGTATTATCCTGTAAGCTTTACGGTTCCAGCCGTATTATCCTGTAAGCTTTATGGATGCAGCCGTATTATCCGGTAAGCTTTACGGTTCCAGCCGTATCATCCGGTAAGCTTTACGGATGCAGCCGTATTATCCGGTAAGCTTTACGGTTCCAGCCGTGTTATCCGGTAAGCTTTACGGTTCCAGCCGTATTATCCGATAAGCTTTACAGTTCCAGCCGTATTATCCGGTAAACTTTACGGTTCCAGCCGTATTATCCTGTAAGCTTTATGGATGCAGCCGTATTATCCGGTAAGCTTTACGGTTCCAGCCGTGTTATCCGGTAAGCTTTACGGTTCCAGCCGTATTATCCGATAAGCTTTACGGATGCAGCCGTATTATCCGGTAAGCTTTACGGTTCCAGCCGTGTTATCCGGTAAGCTTTACGGTTCCAGCCGTATTATCCGATAAGCTTTACGGATGCAGCCGTATTATCCGGTAAGCTTTACGGTTCCAGCGGTATTATCCGGTAAGCTTTACGGTTCCAGCCGTAGAACCGTAAAGTCTACAACCTGCCTGAGTGACCGGCTTACCTTGTAGGGTCGCTTCTCGTCGGGTTTCTTATAACGCAGGTAGAGCAGGGAGATAATGACGGCCAGGCCCATGATGGTAGAGAACAGACTGATGTACTCAATCATGATGGTCACACCTCCCGTGAAGAGCATCACAGTGGACCAGGCAAACTGTGAACAGCAAACAGTACGACTGAACTACTAGTCAACAGACAGCTTTGTTAGACTAAGCAATACATAGGATGTAATGGACAATAGTTAGGACGCAGTTAGGCCTAATAACACAGGGTCACAGGACAACGGAGAGGCAATATAGGCCATACTGGACGACGGAGAGGAAATATAAGGCTTACTTGACAAAGAACAAGCAACATAGGGCCTACTGGACGATATACAGAGCGGTTAGGACAAATAATATAGGACCAATTGGACAACGGCAGTACCGTTAGAAAATGTAGTGTATGTCCCATTGAAGAACAGGGGATAGTATCACCAAGCAAGTAAACACGTGTGCAATACATAACATAAAGTCAGTTTAACTAAGCGCTTGCTGATGTTGCAACCACATACTCACCAGGACAAATATGGCTGGGCCAGGGGGTCAGATATTTCTTGTGAACCATCCCCATCACGGAGGGCATATGACCCACACGGGCCCCGGCGAACAGCAGTCTGAAATTGACGAAAAGTCGCGGTTTAATGCAGAGGGCATATAATCGATAATATAGCTGTCACCCTTAAATTTATCCCCTTCAATTTATTGTTTTCAATATCAGGTTATTCTTTCTCATCAATTTCATATATGACGAACATTTTTTCCAGATGTACTTCTTATTTAAAAATATTTTATTTCAGCCTTCATTAGTTAAACATGATGATGAAAGTAATTATGAAATGTTTATCTGTACATTTAAGCACATTTGTTTTTTTTCCCCATTAATTCATAATAAAGCGAATTGTTAAGTACGGCGTTAAAGGAGAAGAAAACATAAAAATGATGCCAAAATCACATGAAAGACGTCAAAACTGATTTGCAAATATGATCTTTAATATTTTTTTGGATTTTTTTTTTCAAGAGAAAAGGGTATTTGAAAATATTTTTGTATGGTGGGTATTTGGGAACACCTTTTGGTATTTATCGTTGTTGCATAACAATGTTCTTAATAAGGATGTGATGCTTGTCTAATCAATTTATTTGAATGTAAATTTGTTGTGTATATTGAAACATATACATTTAACCTAAATTAATATAATATTTATGAACATATTACAAATATAAATATGATCCAAATTGAGGTTTAATACATTTGTTAGCTGAAAAGAGCAAATTCTAGTGCAAAAATATTTATTAAACCTGTGTTACATCCTCATTGATGACATTATTAAACAAAGACTATAATTATTAAAACGTGGCCCAAAATACCCATCATACAAAAATTATTTTCAAGTGTCTTTTTCTCCTTAAGGAAAAATCGGAAAAAGTATTGAAGATCACATTTAGGAATAGTTTTTCGCACTCTTTCATCTGAACTTTATGTCATTTTTATGTTTTCTCCACCTTTAAACCATAAGCATTCTTTCACAATAAAACCTCCCTTCACAAAGCTGGTCATCAACGTATTTAAGTGAAAAATTCGTGAGTATGGCTTTCAAAAACAGCGAAATAAACAAAGAAGGCTCTAGATACGGTGAGTGTATGTGTGGTTATAATTGTGGAATTTTTAATACTAGGTAAACTGGGTCAGGTATGATGACCTTGAACCACGGACGGTTGTCACAGGCTGATCCTGACTGACGGGTCTACAGCTAACCCGGATGTATTCGTTACACGGTGACGGTGTCTACAGCTATCAGATACCGGCAGAATGCGGACATCGCCCAGGTTGGATATGACGAGCATTAATTCATATAGATTTCTCAAAGAATTTATCTCAGCCTGCTACAATGTTTGAGTGGACTAAATGATCCGGAATCACAGTATTAAATTTCCGGCTCTGACTGGTGTGCTGATAAGCCTGTAGTTTTATATAGGTAGCCTACGCTTGCCTATTTTATCGCTCCAAATGTCATGAGGGCTATCTCTTAGGCCTATGTTATTGCGCTATCAGAAAACTTTCTCGCATAAAAGTTAAGTATTAAGGCACAACGCGCCTTATGTGGCAAGAACACGGCGTGTGCCCGCTGTATATTTACTGGGTACTAGTATATCGCTACTTGGTCACCATATATTCTCGAATGAAGTGGCCAGTAGATATTTGCTACGTGTCCGCTAGTTACCCATGACCCATCCACAACCAATAATGCATGCATGGCTATGATAACATGAGTGAAGTAAGAAGGGGCAAGGGTACGATGGTGGGGTTAGGTGTGGTTAACATATGTAAAAAAGGCACAGGAAAAACGCGAGTGTGAACAGAGAATCATGTCTGGATATAGTGAAACAAAGTTCCAACCCGACAAACTATTTTAAATCAAAACTTGAGGATGTAAATTTATATACAGAGTTAAAAATGGTGATGCGCTGATTGCTGATCGATACACTGCATTAGATCCTATATTTGACGAACAATGATGCAGGCCTATTTACATTTGTTCCACAGCTCATAAAAACAGGTGACTTAATTTAACACTCTTAAAATTGTGAGTTCACAGCATAAGACCATTTATTTGGGGTTCCTATTATTCCCAGTAGTATGACACGTTGATCCTATTTTACAGTATTTAACTTCAGGCTAACCCCGGTTCGTGACATCCGTTACGGACGGATGTGTCTGTAGACATTTAAGGTACAGATAAAAACAAAAACAAAAAAAATAAACTTGCAAATATATATTCGCGTGAAAATTTTTTTCGTAAATGGCATTGTCTAGTTTAAATAGCCATACAGTCACGCTAATTCCTAGAAAGGTTGTAGAAAATTGATATATAGTTTTAGTAAAAGTTGGTCCTCTGTTTTGGCATTTGAAATGCGTGTATGTTTAATTCAATATTTTTTTCTAAGAATTTAGTTTTAACGTACATGTAAACAAATTTCATAAATGCAGGCTAGACTTTTACTTTCACTTTCAGTGAAGACTATAATGATATATCTTTCTAGAAATAACAATTAAGGTGGCTTCATAATGTATGATACAAGCGAAGTGAAACGTGTTTGGATATTTATTGTGTGAGTGCCACCGACTATTCTATTTACACGACAAGTCTCCCACCATTTGTAACGATTTCTTGAGTAGACGTTAATATTTGTATACCATTATCAATGGATTCATTGGTAGCTCAGCCGGTATTCACTCGTGAATCAGCGGTATGTGATAGGCGAACACGTGATCACAATCTATCCAATGCACGGATGTGACGCAGCACTTTATTCCAAGTGCGGCCGAGGTCGGAGTTACCTGTCACCTGTCGAACCCGGACCTGGCTGTGTCAGTGACATATGACGTCACAATAGTTTATCTCTCGTTCACTGCCAGTGTGTTCAAACCCGGAAGAACCTCCAGAAATGACGAGTCATTCATTGGGTCTCATAAATGAATGTCATGCTTGGATAATTGGAAATCAACTAAGTTAGCCTATCTGTTGTCACCTGACTTTTATTGAGATCGAACTTCTTTCTTATTCTTACGATATTAAGCTTTGCTTAGATACATTTGTTTATATATTTAATTATTTCATTTGTATTTTAACACAGTACTAAAGAATTTTCACTTTCATCAGTGATTGCTAAAATATTTATATTTTTGTTCGATACGAGTTAGGTTTAACGTTGCTTTCAGCATTAGTTTGGTCATGTCACGGCAGTGTCTTCTGGTAGCGGGCCGGCATGCCCAATGCCGACATGTATATATACTTATGCCCCATTGGAAGCCATGCCGCCGACACCAGGCACGATACCCCCACTCAGTCACATTTTACTGACACCGGGCTGACACAGTACTTGTCTCATTCCCATTCTGTTGACCGCCAAGCGCACTGATAACAACACTACGTATATTAAAGTCTTATACATATGACTTCGCCTGTTGCTCTGCCGAAGTACCAGTAGTTGTGTACATATGCAACTGTTGTACTGGTCTACATGTAGAAAACCAAGTATATTACAGCAGCTTTCATCTCAACCTTACCTGGAATGACCTAGAATTGAAGCGTTCAAGGCTCCAATGGATGTAGTTGCCACCATAATAGAGATAGGAATTGTTAGCGGACTGTACAGCCGATCGATAAATTGCTGAAAAGATATCAAAATATTTTGTATGAAAATATGAGTCACAAAAATACGTTATGCAATTTTTACAAGACGAACACAAAGAAAAAGATATTCAGAACCAATATTTTTTCTATAGATAATCGTAAACCCTGATAAAAAAGTTTCCTGTTTTAAGAGAAAAAACACCTTTTTTGGCATGTCCCTTTTCTGTACCATTTGTAAATCGCACCCTATAATACTAATATTCGCGATCTAATAGCACTTAGTATTTTTTAAGTTAATTATCTGATAGCAGCTTAACGCGGTGCACATTTTTATTACTTAACGGTCATGTGTATCGCTAATTATCACCTTTTTGCGTGGCAGTATTCCAAAAATATTAGAAGGAAGTTTATAGTGATTTATATATTTGTCTAATACTCACAATTGCCACTGCCTCGGACATCAAAATTTCGCTTTTGCTGAGGAGAGCGAAGTAGGCGACGTTAGTGAGGATGTATTTGATGATGACAATGGCGAAGGTGATGTAAACGGATCGGGGCAGATCTTTTCCTGGTCGCTTCACTTCTTCCATTAGACTTGTCATAACCTGCCTGAAGGAATTGGAGATAAAAACACAGGCTGGTAAAGCCACACTTCATGAATACTGTAAAACATATATCTGTCAGAAAAATGTGCACAGTTATTTACACTGGCTAATTAACCATCGATACTGCCTTAGTTCAGGTCTATATATATTTCAGGTCAATTAATTAGGTTGGGAGTTTAAATCTATCTCGTGCCGATTTATTCGCGGCCTTGTATATACTTCAGGAGTTTTGTCCCGCACACTCTAACGTGGGAAGGCTTCCGTTAATTTCTGTCCCGTTTTCTTCACTCACTAACCCGATTAGCGACATGAAGAAGTGAAAAATGTATTAGTTCAGCCTGAAACCCCAATCAAATCACGCTTTCTTCAGTACAACGTATAAACATTTGTTTGAAGCATTTCTTATTTCTCATTTATTCATATATTTTAGCACGCGAAAAAACATGGGCCGTATTCTGTTTTCTTTTAGTTACATTCATTTAAATGAGTTTTAAAGTCTAAATTCACACCCTAAACTTGACAAAACCAAATCTGTTAATATTGTTATAGATGAGAGTATTTTAAAACATTAATTTGTTTTCAAAAGTTTTCTGGAACTGGTTCCAAAATGACATAGGATTTCAAACACTTAATCACCAGGGGTTTTATACATAGATTTAAAGAAATTTACATCAGAACCCGAAAGCTGAGTTCCACTGTTTAAAAGAAGTAAACCATCGTACCTAAAATTATCATAAATACTTAATGTCTGTCTATGTATATGACCAATTTGAAAATAACATTTTGAATGTTGTATATAGTCGTACTTAAAGCATATAACTTTATATTTCATTAAGGTAGAGGCAGAGCGAGAGAGAAACTGTTAAGTAGCCTCTTACTAACCATCCGCCATAAGAGAAAATAGCTGAGAACACGGCCAGCGCCATTTGACCTGGCTCTTTGGTAGTACCCTCAAACGGGTCCTCAAAGTTTTCAACATCTCCTGAAAGACGAAGCAATTGTCGTCAGTTTACAGTTATCCACGTTATCCACGTGGCTGAGCGGATTGACTAATTAACTCATGGGATTAAGATTTAAAAGCTTATTGAAAGTATAATTCAGATTTACAAAATAAGTTTCCTTTAATTTCTCATTTTCATTTCATTTACTTCACCAAAGCATGCATAAAAACAAACAGTTTTGCAGCTTTCACGACACCATATACACATAAGTTAATTTTGGTAAAAATATCTTATTTTTTCACAACTAATAGGTCCTAGGGTCTTATACTATCGCATTGCTCACCCATTGCCATTCGGTAGATGCCGCCAACGATGATGATGAGAAGAGCGATGAGCTTAGTGCTGGACAAAAACGTCTGCACTTTGGTAACGTACTTCACATAAACACAGTTCAAAGCCACAAAGGTAACTATACAAAGAAAGGAAACATGTAAGGTGCGGATTAGTATTCCCGAGCATGTTCACTAACGGTAATCCTCGTTATTAGCTACTTGATCGCACAGATTCAGTCATGCGTGATAATGACAAAGGCCCGAGGCTAACGATTTGTTCTACGTATATCCCCCACCCCTGATCTAATATAACGCGTTAATGAGAGGAGGTCGGTTTTCTTGTAAATATTATAATCCGATTTTAAAGTATGCATTGGCCATTCTTTTCTCCTGCTGGCCCTACTAAAGAATTTGGAAAATGTCTCAAAAACGTTAAACATTTGTATTCTATTCCAAAATCTTTAACTTTTCCTCCTTGTGGCACGTGCTATTTAACCTAGGCATACGGTGAAGTGTGCTTTGTAGAACACTCAACTCAGCATGATACTGATAGATGTAGCTTATTAGCTAATATAGCGTTTAAATATTATAAGCGATAAACCCGAAGGTATAAAGTATGTTTTTCATTTGAACAGCAGTGCTTTAAAGAAAAAAAGACAAAAATGAAAAGTGTGAATAATTTTCTTATTGAGAAAATTGTAACTGATTCTGTGTGTTATCCTCGCGAAATGACTTGGACGTTAAACCATAAGTGTTCATTCGAAAAAAAGACATAGCCAACTTGAAGAATTTTTTCAATTATACAATGGCGGTCAGAAGAAAAGTCATTTAAGTAATATAATAATACCGTCATTTGAGGGTTCGCTATCATAGAAAATGTACATTCCAATAACAGTTATGCTGGGTATGTGTTCATACTAAATCCATAAGTGACTGTAGGTATAATGTTTATGCTCACCCATCAGCCATCCGGCCAGCAGTCGTATGGCCCAGACCGGCACAGTGCAGCCGGAGAACACGGGCTGGATGATGTACAAGGCGGCCGTGTACGCCAGCAGTGCCCAGAACGGCCCCGCGATGAGAACGACGTAGCCCCACATGATAAGGAAGCCTGGCAGAGGCCCGAACACCCGCATCACATAGGCGTAAGGCCCACCCGCCGTCGGCAGGAGGGTGCCAAGCTCGGCGAAGCAGAGTGCCAACATGAGGTTGATGAGTCCGCCGACGAGCCAGACGATGAGGGCGGCACCCACGGAACCCGAATACCCCAGGATGGCCGTAGGGGCGATGAACACGGAAGAGCTTCCAGTCACCGCCACCATGATGGCTGTGCAGTGGATCAAAGTCAGAGATTTCTTCAACTGGACATCATTCTTTTTTGAATCACTGGGAGTTCCTTGTGGCGTCTTTCCTGTGCCGTCGGGCGCCGTTCCGTTAGCTCTTTCCGGAGTGTCGGATGTTTGGTCGTTATCAGGTTCTTCAATAGTAAAGATTCCACTACTGGTGCTTGAACTGGCTGACAAGCCGTCCCCACTCCCTTGATCAGCCCTCTTTCTAACCCCTGGGGCGGCCCCAGGCCTCAGGCCGACTCGAGATCCTTCCCCTAGATCTACATCACGGAACGCGAGATTGTCCAGTCCTTCCAGCTTATGAACGCCTATGACCACCGGTTCGTCAGAAATACCATCGGTGGACCCTTGTCCCTTTCTCTTAAACATCGGCATAGTTCACGCAGCCTGGCACAAAAATATTATATAATACCGGTCAGCACTGTTCCCATAAATATTCTAATGCGGTGTGATAGGAGGGCAGTGCACATGTATAACTGACTGTGAGCACAACTCTGTATGAAGCCCACCTGAGGTTGACGGCCCTTATGTACAACAGGATGTCACTGTTACCGAGGCCTCTGACAGTGACGAAAATAGATTCGGGATTCACAGAAATCCAGTGTTCTCTAAGAGCCAAGTTTTATGAGTAGACAATCAGTGTCCGGGTGATCCGTGACGTCACACCGGCTCTCGTGCAGTCACAGCATATCTCCGGGAACCTAAGTTCCGATGTGTGCTGCTTAGGAGTCCAGTTTTAAAATCTCACTCATTGTTTCTTGTCTTCTCCAAGCAGACCGGATGCGTCCCTACACATTCCCGTACTTGCATACACAACTGTACTGCCATACATGTATGGGTGAAATGTTTAGTGTGTAGATAAGCCTATTTATGCAGCTGATTGGTATTCAGTGCCATGCCATACCTAAGGGCTTTACACTTACACAACGGTCGTGGCTTTGTGAATGAAAACAAAAACACCGCCCTTTACAACGTAACTACCAAACTTCCTGATTTAAAGCTGCTATGGAACCAACGAGAGATAGATTCGAATCTGCGACTCCAATGGTTAAGGGCCTAACGACAGAGGCGAGATTAACATGATATGGCGATTAATGGTTCTGCGATGACCCTTATGTTTACTCGAAATACGTGTCACCTGCGTCGTCAAATCATCAGTGTATAGATAACGTGAACTGTATACCTGTGTTGTGTTGATTGGTTTTATCGGGAAATAATGCTGATACACAGTACGCCCATTTTAGTCCACCATCCACTGGAGAGCAATGAAGGCTGTTCAGGGCAGTGACACCTGTTGACACGTTTGATGCCAACATTTTATTTGTAGTCTGCTGTAATCTTGTTTACAATTCTTCAGTAGACCTCACTCCGGATTATATTTCAACAGACATTCTCATTACAGGAAATGTTTGTTGTCTGACATCACTTCCCGCCTCATCACATTGACCCCTGTCACCTCAATGTGGTTTAAGATTTATGTACACTGGCAAGTGTTGGCAGTGATGTAAAGCGAACACAGATAGTTACTTCTGCTCTGTCAGGAGTATGGCCGATAGCCTCCTTCTTTTTGACGACAGAGTGTTATTATTTTTATTTTGTGGGCTATTACTGTTCTATGCCATAGGAATCTAGAGACTTTTAGTACTTTATATTTGTGACTGGTACTTACGGTCGCAGTCTATTTCCCTTGTAACAGGTTATCTACGAGGTGCCCGAAAATCCAAATCTATGACATGTTGATTTTTCCGAGAGTTGATTTTTAACAAGTTGCAACAAAGTGTTAAATTACAAGATTTTGGACCATTTTAAATGCGGAAAACAGTGCCCCAATGTGTTAATATGACATAAGATACTGTTAGATTTCAACACTTTCGAAACATGTTGTAAAGTGTAACGCATCACTTTAAACATTTTAAGAAGTGTTTACCTAGCATTATAAATGCTTTCTTTCTTTCACTACTGCCCCATGTTGGATTTGATATTCTTAAATTTATAAATTTAATTTTCACCACTACTCTTCATACCGGAAATATGCAATTATTCAGTCAAATCCACTGGTTTCAAAATTGTCAGCACTTTAAGCTTACAACAACAATAGTGTTTATGGAGATTGTAGGAGATTGCACACTTCTATTACATCACCACAGGAACTTAAAATTGTTCGTACACGTTGAATTGCAACCTCTGGACGTATTTGTCTTTAGTATCAACTTATTATGCTTAAACAACATTAGAGAGGTATTTTGTCATCACCCATTGATGATGGGAAAGTTTCCATGGGAACGAGACTGTCTAGTATATTCGTAAGGATATTTTCATAAACATGTTTTTTCTGGCTTCTATTAGTCAGACCTTCCTTTACTTTAAGCCTGACTGTCATCAAAGAGTTAAAGGTAGAGAAAACAAAAAAATTACATAAAGTTCAGATGAAAGAATGCGAAAGAATTAGTTGTAAATGTGGTCTGGAATAGTTTTTTTTAATCCGAAAGAGGAAAAGTCACGTGAAAATAATACTTGTATGATGGGTATATGGGACCACCACTTGGTATATATCGTCTTTGCATAATAATATTCTAAATAAGGATGTGATGCATGTCTGATCAATTTATTTGACTGTAAAATTGTTGTTTATATCCAAACATATGCAATTAATATGAATTATGATAATATTTATGAATATATTAAAATATAAAATAATCACAATCAAGGTTGAACACATGTGTTAGCTGAAAAGAACAAATTCTAGTGCAAATACAAAAATATTTTCAAATACTCATTTCTTGTGAATAAAAGTTCGAAAAAATATTAAAGACCATCTTTGCAAATAAGTTTTCATGCTCTTTCATTTGATTTTGGCATCATTTTAAAGTAGGCCTATTCTTCTCCTTTAAATATTCAGAGTACGTGGGAAGGTCTGTCAGCAACCTTCGGATGGTCATTGGTTTCACCCGGGCTCTCTCCGGTTTCCTCCAACCATAGTGCCGGCCGCCGTTTATAAGTGAAACATTCTTGAATACCAATCAAATAAATAAATAAATAAATAAATAAAATAAAATAAATATCCAGAAATACAGCGTAAAACATTAAAATAAGTATACAAAATAAATAAATAAATCCACGTGCCTTCCAACGGTTTGACATGTCATAACCAGCCAGCTCTCTGTGGCTTACTCCGGGCTCGCGGGTTCCCTCCATAGTATGGCTCAGGAGTTTCCTCCATGTTATGCTTAGGGCCTACGGGATATGTGAGATCTTGCATGTGCTGGCATAGGTAACCGTTTACGGATGCGTTCTGGTTTTGTCTGACTTTTGTCGTGTGTCAGTGTTTACTCTGGCATAATGTTGGGTGTTCTGGGGTTATATCTTTGTTCCAAAAAATGTTCTATCTGAAGTAACAATGCATTAGCAAAAATTCAAACACATATGGGTTGGTGTACTTCGTTTTTTATTTATTTGCCATACCATCTAAGAGTTTGTGAAAAGGAAAACATAATTCTTGTGGGGTAAACATTTGAACGAGAACATTTAAATGGCCGATACATGATTGATGGCACGACGGCCCTCCTCAGTTTCACCTATAAACCTTTAGTTACCTGTAACTTAACTGAACAAGGTATGTGGACAATAAACATACCAGTCACGTGACTATAATACCGACATGACAGTGTGAACGTATACTGGAACATATTTTTGGAGAAAATGTAGAGGTAAGGAGGGATTTCTACAGCCATTATAAACAAAGGCGTCCTTATTACGTAATATACATGTTCAACATACCTGCAAATGATATCGACCTATCTGGTATTTTATTTTTATTTGTAAATAATCGGTTTTCCCAGATATTACGTCATGAAGACTCTTTTATGAGGTCAAACTGGAAACCTGTGAAAATGTGTAAATGAACGAATGGAAAACCATGGATAACATTACTGTATCAAATTGGTTAAGACTTTCTTATGTAATTGCTTCCATGAAACACGTAAACAATAGCAATGTATAAAAAGTTAAAGGGTCTCTAAAACGTACAGTGTTCAAGGTGTAAAAATAACCCAGTGACAAAAATTCCACATTATGCTATGGTATGTACAGTATAAAAATACACTGTTGACCATAAAGTTGGAATAAAATATTTTAGCCACAATCCCAGAAGTTATATATTATTTTTCGCCTCAAAAATAACATAAGCCGACACGAATTGATGCATAATCTCTCTCTACTACGTGTACAAAAATGTTTTATTCTATGCTAATATGAGAATTACATAAGAGGCTCTGATGGTAGTGATAAAAAGCCCTGTGCCTGGTGCTTCTCCAATGATCTTCATTCAGAGAGAGGTCAAATTATCTCGCGCATAACGGAGTTCTCGGTTTCGCATGGAACAAAAAGTAGTGTAGCGGGGATTCCGGCTATGCCTCGTGCTACTCCAATGCCAATACGCCGGAGAGTGATTGCCCTCCATCAAGAAGGCTACAAACAGTCCGATGTTGCCGATTTTGTAGGCATATCGCAAAGTACAGTCAGCAAAATCATCAGACGTCATCGAGACGTGGGTCATTTGCGGCCACGTCAAACTCCAGGACGACCACGACTGACTACGAGACGGGATGACCTCCGACTGCTCAATCTCTCTCGCACAAACCGGAAAATGTCTGCGAACCATCTTCGCCGTTTGTTGGCGGAGGCATTACGGAATCAATGTTTCCCGAACAACGGTGAATCGCAGATTACTTCAGCATGGTTATCGAGCAAGACGTTTGACCAAATGTCCCCGCCTAACCGCCCAACATAGAGTCCAAAGGCTTCGCTGGGCTAGGGAGCACAGACAATTGCAGTTAGGGCATTGGCGACATGTGCTCTTCACGGATGAGAGTCGCTTCTTCCTGAAACCTGTGGACGGAAGGCAAAGGGTTCGTCGTTTGCGAGGAGAAAGTCTTCGAAATAACTGTGTGCAGGAAAACAATCAAGGGGGTGGCGGTTCAGTAATGGTTTGGGCCGGTATTCACTATGGTGGAAAAGCGCCGTTGGTGGTGCCCGACGAAAACGTCAACGCCGTCGTGTACATTGATATCCTTGAAAACCATTGCCTTCCATACGCACGAAGGGTTTATGGAGACAATTTTCGTTTGCAAGACGACAACGCTACACCACACAGGGCCGCTGCAACACGAGAATTTCTTCGGGCACAAGGGGTGGAGCAGTTACCTTGGCCATCATGTTCCCCTGATATGAACCCAATAGAACATGCCTGGGACAAGTTAGGGCGAGCCATCAACGCACGTGACAATATTGCTGAAAATCTGCAAGAACTGGCACAGGCTCTGATCAATGAGTGGAACGTTCTGCCCATTGAATTCATTAACAATCTGGTCGACAGCATGTAACGACGTCTTGACGCATTGATTCGTGTCAGGGGTGGTCATACGAGATATTAATGACTGTTTATCTTACAAACTGTATTGTCTGTAACTTATAATACGAAGGGAACAAATACGTTTATGTTTGTGATATGGAGACATTGCAATCCTTTCGTCTTGAAATGCCAGTTTTTGTTTTTACGCCGTTCTACAGCCTATAATCGATCCATTAAAGATTACAATAGGCTGATATGTGTAGAAAAGACCAACATTTGGTGTTATGCTGATATCTACGCCATAATCAAGCATTCAATACCGCGTACAATTAGAATAACTCCGAATTCAGTCGTCGAATTAATTTATTCCAACTTTATGGTCAACAGTGTAGTTTAATGTAAATATTACCCACGGGTTTGTGTATACACTTTGCAGTTCACTATCAAATAAATCTCCAGAAATAACAAAAACTCTGCAGGACTTGTGTACATATGCTCACTTTCTAACGTACAGCTTAAAGAAGATGAACACTGATATCTCAGAATGATACATTAGAATATATCAATGCGACATAATAACTTTCGTTTACATTTGTAGGGCTCGTTTCTGTTTGGTACATATATTTCTTTAACATATTAGTACATTTTTACAAAGTATATTACTAAAATTTATTTTCAGTCTTATGTTCATTAACATCGAAAATATTGTTACATACAGGAAGACTTGTATGGCAGAGGGATCACGCATTTTATAAACATATGTCTACACACGGTATATGGTTACCAAAAGCTATTTTCAAAAGGGTCTACAAAGTTGACTTTGCTGCCTTCTTTATCTTACAATCTAATACCTTTGCTATCGGTAAGGGTAGTCCGCATGGGTAACGATATGACGTCAGAGTAGATGAAGCCTTCGCTCCTGGGCCCACTTACTAAGAACTTCGTAAATAAATCTTTCGTAACTTTTCTCATAAGTGACGTCGCCTTATGGCACTATAATCTAGACAACGTTTCACGAAAAAAGTTACGAGAAATGTAACTTACGAAGTTTTGTGGAAGTGGTCCCTGCACGTGACGCCATCATACATACATATATGATTTGTGACGTCACCATTCATGTATGAACAGTGACATCAGCATGCATGTTTTCATTTATGACGTCAATTGGTGGGACGTCGATTTCAACTTGGCCCGTGATATCTGGAAGCTCCTTGCAGTCGAAATTAGCGATGATGGCTCGATTACCCGCCTTTCTGGGTGTTAGACTGATAGTCTCTGAGAATTTACCTAAAGCTGGAACCGTTCTGAAAATAGAATTAGACAGTAGACATGGGCTAATTTCAACACCAAAACATATACAGTTACAGAAAATCGTTCGATACGGGACGACCAGAATTCGACAAGCAATCGGAAACGTTAGTTTCAGTGTCTAGTTGTCTGGAACCCAAAGTAAGTGGAGTCAGCTATCTCCTAATTTTCTCAGTCAAGCGGTCTAAAAGGTTGACATGTATTGCTGGTGATTTGTGCTCAGACTCTGGAGTCGTTCGAAACCCGGGTGGCCAAATTTTTTAACACTATGATCTGTGTGACATCCAGAATTGTAATCTGTAATGAAGAATGTGCTGTGGCATTTCTAAAGGTCATCCAGCTACCTGGTCAATATCCTTGCAAAGATAATGCAATGAGAAGAGTTAGAAGGGATTAACTCACGTCTGCTTTGGGCGGATTATCTTGCCACTGGATCGCAATCCGGGTCCCTCCAGACGCAGGGACAACTCAGTTAACGGCACAGATAGAGGGTTCTCTACCTCCAGCAAAACCTCAAAAGGTTTGTCGATGATGTATGGGCCCCTCGGCTGTATAACGGAGAAATTAAACACATTTATTTCCTTGGTTGACCTTTAATACCATATTCAATTATTCAGTTATATGGCTGTGGTCAAGTTTATAATAGGGGAAAGCCAGGGCGTCGGATTTGCTTATGCTTAAAGCTGTATTCGAACTGGCCACACCTTAATAATTTCAACGTTTTTTTTACTTCGCTCTACTACAGGAGATTCCTTGACTTTGTCCAGTCATACAATAGTTCGATCCAGTTACAGGGTAATCTAAGTTGGCTCATCAATGGAAACCTCTCCGGACATATTTTCGCGTCATATCTATAAATCGATGTTGCATAATGATGCGCCCTCTCGTCTGCCATGCATACTTAAAATGGACATTCAGACTTGCCACAACTCCCCCACTCTAGGGTTTCATTGGTGGAAATATGCTGTAACATGTATTTGACCTGGACTTGAACTGCTCACCAAAGTTGTCAGTCAACCCTGAGAGTGTTCAGAAATGACCCAGCGTTTAGTGAGCAGTACTTTCTCCGCCACGGCACACCATTCGAATGTATCGATCGTATGCTCTGTACACCTGGTTTTATACAGAAAGGGGACGTAATCCGTATTAACACGTGAACGAGAAGAACTTCTTGGCAATTCAATGGTTGAAGTGGAGGTGTGGCTTCATAAATATTCACTTAACTTACACAGGGACAGGTGTCCACTACCGTGTCTCCATTCTGTGACATAAACGACTGAACAGCCGTCACGAGTCGTTAGCTGTTGGTAGCAGCCAATGAAGGCTGTGAGGGAATACACATTCTTGTGCATTCTTATCGGAAATGACTTACGTCTCATCCGCAACAGCGCACTGTGTGATTGCATTGTTTGCCATAAATGTTGTACCCTCGTTTAGTGAGGTAATAAAGTGACCACATTCTTCACTGATATCTAGAACTGAAATGGTCAGGAATCCTGTCATCATAACTGTAAATATAAGTGTGACTCTCAAATGTATTCTACTCTCTGCTCTGCGTATACTTCCACAACAGTTCAAGGAATTGCTTTTGCTCCTTTGCGCTGACAATTTTTCACCCAGTTCTATGTGCCGAAAGTCTGAAATAAAGCAATATTATTATTAAAACACTGTATGTCCAGGTGACTTAAGAGACGCGTTGAGATAAAACGCCACTTACCGTGACGATTATATCTGGGTGATCAAACGTAAACTCTTCCTCCTTCATGAAGCTTTCGTCGTTTTCACGCACCTTGCCGGCCACCTCCACCCTCATACCGTCCTCCCCGTGTAGCTTCTCCAGATAATCCTCCACGCTAATTGACACCGTCAGCAACTTACCTGTGCAATCAGAACAAAGAACTGGATGGTGTGTAGAGAACTGTGTGGTGTGTAGAGAACTGAGCGGTGTGTAGAGAACTGTGTGATGTGTAGAGAACTGTGTGGTGTGTAGAGAACTGTGTGGTGTGTTCAGAACTGAGCGGTGTGTAGAGAACTGTGTGGTGTGTACAGAACTGAACGGTGTGTAGAGAACTGAGTGGTGTGCAGAGAACTGTGTGGTGTGTAGAGAACTGTGTGGTGTGTAGAAAACTGGATGCCGTGTAGAGAACTGGATGGTGTGTAGAGAACTGGGAGGTGTGTAGAAAACTGGGAGGTGTGTAGAGAACTGTGTGGTGAGTAGAGAACTGTGTGGTGTGTAGAGAACTTAGCGGTGTGTAGAGAACTGTGTGATGTGTAGAGAACTGTGTGGTGTGTAGAGAACTGTGTGGTGTGTTGAGAACTGAGCGGTGTGTAGACAACTGTGTGGTGTGTAGAGAACTGAACGGTGTGTAGTGAATTGTGTGGTGTGTACAGAACTGTGCGATGTGTAGAGAACTGTGTGGTGTGTAGAGAACTGTGCGGTGCGTAGAGAACTGTGTGGTGTGTAGAGAACTGTGCGGTGTGTAGAGAACTGTGTGGTGTGTAGAGAACTGTGCGGTGTGTAGAGAACTGTGTGGTGTGTAGAGAACTGAGCGGTGTGTAGAGAACTGTGTGGTGTGTAGAGACCTGTGCGATGTGTAGAGAACTATGTGGTGTGTAGAGAACTGAGTGGTGTGTAGAGAACTGTGTGGTGTGTAGAGAACTGTGCGGTGTGTAGAGAACTGTGCGGTGTGTAGAGAACTGTGTGGTGTGTGGAAAACTGTGTGTTGTGTAGAGAACTGTGCGGTGTGTAGAGAACTGTGCGGTGTGTAGAGAACTGTGTGGTGTGTAGAGAACTGTGTGATGTGTAGAGAACTGTGTGGTGTGTAGAGAAATGTGTGGTGTGTAGAGAACTGGTGGTGTGGGCATTTCTTGAGTTACAAATTCAGAAGTTAATACCTACACGCCCATCTATGAAGGCTACACACGTACTCTCCCCAGATTCCTAGATTATACACATGTCCACCCATAAAGGTTGAACACTTAGTTTCTCTAAATTTCACATTTAGATTTATGTCCACCTTTGAAGGTAAAACAATCAATCTCTTCATATTTCACATTTATATTCATATCCACACATGATTTCACCTCCCATGATGGTGAAACACTTACTCTCTTTCGATTACACCGTGGCTAAACACTGACTCTCTCCAGGTTACACCACGGCTAAACACTTACTCTCTCCAGAATACACAACAAAACACTTATTCTCTCCAGATTGTACCACAAAACACCTACTCTCTCCATAATACAAAACAAAACACTCTTTGCAGATTACACCACGACTAAACACTTAGTCTCTTGAGATTTCATCCCAAGAAAGCTAAACACTTACTCTCTCCCGATCTCAGAAGCTCTCCCAGGAAGGACAGAGACTTGATGATTTCCAGTTCCGCGCCTGTGTACTTGATCATTTTCACAGTAATTGTGATGTCGACTGTACTTCTCACTCGACTGACATTCTGCACGTGGCTCCGGATCTCAAAGTTCGAACCCACCATTACTGTCTCCAGGTTATCAATAAACACAGAAATTCCCTGAAAATGAACAATGACTGAATGGCCAAGTGCTATTTAAATCACTGCATTCTTCTTTTTACTTAATGTTGGTTAAACTAGGGAGAGTGTAAGTCACTGATATTGAAGCATTTATATGAACAATTAAAATGAAATCCTAACTCAGGTAAATTGACAAGTGGCCTAATTTCACCTGTTACGTGTGGCACTATCGCCTCCCTTCTGGTTGTACTCGCTTTGTTCTCGTCTTTTATAATACTCACATTGACAGTATTTCAGGTCTAATATAGCAAAATCACGAAGAACAAATCCACGAGACGTGAAACTGGCTGTCGTGCACATGAAAACAGATTTGTCCGTTTTATCAGGTAATAATGTCATTTTCTTATATAGATGCATTTACCTGGTCAACGCCTTCAAAGTTCCCAATGTTGCCGACGTACCTGGCGACAGTTTCCAACACTAACTTCTCGTCGTTGCTACCTTCAAAAGAAAACGCAGAGTTGCTCTAATGCGTATTAAAGTAAATACAAATCTACCAGTCACACTACGTTATACAACATTAACGTCCATGACAGGCATAAAAAACAGTGCGTTTTTGAATGGTTTAGGGCGAAGCGTCGAATAAGGACATTTGGTTTGGGCTTACAAGTTCAACGGTGTCACCTGAAACGCCGCCAATGTTGTTACGACTTTACTGATTGATCTCATACCGTCTGGTGGTTTGTAAAGGTGAGTACAGTCTAATCTGTCAGGATGGTCTCCGATTCCGAAATGCATCTGCAGAGGCCTTCCATTTGGAGCTTTTGTGGACAGTTTCTTCCCAACCCTGCATGACAAAAACACGCCTAAATCACAAACTCATCAGGTGATAGTAAGATATGGGGTTGGAGATAACTAATTTAGGCCTGGATAAGCGAAGAAGTCATGAGAGAAATATAAAGCTATTCTTTTGTTAAAGCAATGACTATATGAATATACCGCTGTGACAAAGACGTGTACAATGTTCCAGGTGTAGACATATACAGATATTCACAAACTCTCTCCAGATATACATGCACTCAGATTGCTGGTATATCTCACGATGTAAGAAAGACACACGGTATTCTATAGTTTGTGCTATTTACAGCATGTAGGTTTGCGAAAAAAATCTCTGCTGTTTGTGCAAAATATGGTGTTAAAGTCTAATCCACAAACAGTGACAATATGTGGAGGCCTTGTGCTATTGTCTATTCAAAGCCCATGTCTTGTGCTGCTGTCAGCTTCGTGTCCATGTCTTGTGCTATTACCCATTTTGTGTCCATGCTTTGTAGTATTGTCCATTTTGTGTTCATGTCTTGTGCTACTGTCCACTTTATGCCCGTGTCTTGTGCTGTTGTCAACTTCGTGTTCATGTCTTGTGCTATTAACCATTTTGTGTCCAAGTCTTGTGCTACTGTCCATTTTGTGTCCATGCCTTGTGCGACCGTCCATTTTGTATCCATGCCTTATGCTACTGTCCACTTTGTGCCCATGCCATGTGTCATCGTCCATTTTGTGTCCATGTCTTGTGCTACTGTCCACTTTGTTTAAATATCTGCATATACTTTTTAAAAATTAGAACACAAATGATAATTCTGCTAAGAAAGTAGCCCCCCCCCCTCCCACGCTGGTTTCCTGTCCGGTCCTACATCCGGGTGGTTGTAGGTTTCTCCCGGACTCTGCCCAGTGTCCTACCACCATTAAGCTCGGCCGCTGTCGTATAAATGAAATATTCTTGATTAAGTCGTAAAATTGTAATCAAATAAATAAATAAGAATTTACCTCCGAGAAAAGGAAGCTCATATTTATGGCGATATAATAGATAATCTTTCTGTCCTTAAACATGCATTAAGCTTGCATTTCATTTCTTGGACTTTCCGTGTCGACAATGTAATCTCTCACACTATTATTCTCTATACGTTTAGAAATAACCTACGTTCAGAGTAACTATGAATTTTAGACTGCATTTAATGCTTAAAGGCAGTAAAACAATGCTGTAAAGTTGTCGGTAATGAGGTTATTTTGAATTATTTTTAGCATATCAGGAGAAAATGTGGTTTTATTCACCATCACGTACTAGAAGGATATGAAAGCTAACCCCACACCCATGTGCTAAACGAAATTATATGTTTTACCACTCACTTTTTCTTATTCACTTCAGCGACCTTGAGACCGCCAAGAGTAACCTCATGATACACGACATTGGCGTTCACCTCAGCAAAGACAAAGGGTGAGTCATGAGGCAGCCACAGATGTCCTTTACGGATGGCCGCCACTGGCGACGGTCCACACTGGAACATGCCTGTTACATACAACACAGCAAATCAAGTTCGGTTTTCTCGCTAGTAATCTTGTAAGTAAATGGTTTCGGTTTTGACTTTTTTAGACCATACTCAAAAAGGTTTCATCCCTATGATGACAGTTACCTTTATGAGTGTAGGAAAACCACCGACCTTTAACAAGTTACCGATGCACTTTCACGCCTTAGACATACAAGCTTGCACACGATATGGTTGGAAAGCAAGTGTTCCACGAGCGTTATACACTGCACAAAAGATTCCGCAAACCTCGTCAAGCGCTAATTGTCTTCTAATTCTCACAACCAGTCAGTGCGCAAGATGGTTTTTTTAAATTTTTTTTTATATCATCTCTATACATAGAGAGAAACACCTGTACCACTCGGCCACGACCAGACTGGTGTGATTAACAAGTGATTAACAACAATTCCCACCTCATTAGCCTTTATAGATATTCTGATATGTTTGACTTGGGATAAAAGTTGCCTGTGTACCTTCGCTAGTTTCCTGTGGTGTGGCGTCGATGGCTTGCCAACCATCGTAGCCCTTGGGTAGATCAGCGCGTGACATCCAGACCTCGTTCCACACGTGGAAGTTCCTAGCAAAGAACACAAATGTCGGAGTAATATTTTGTTGCGTTTTCTTCCGATAAACTTGACATCAGTCTTTGGGATGTGTAATTCTTCAGTGCAGAACGTTATTTTATTAATAAAACAAATGAAAAAAGGACGAACTAAAAGCATTAATTGATAGATAGTCAAAGTTTTATTTGCATACCAAATGGAATCACTCGCCATTCCTCTCAGTTCGATCCTTCTCCCGTTCTCTATTTTGAAGTACTTGTCAATGGTAGCACTGGCATCTGTATCATGAGCACTCTCAAAGTTGGTAATACTGCGACACGGTAAGCCCAACGCCCTGCACACTGAAGTCAGAATCAGCATTTCAATGATCCGCCTTATACATGATGCAAAACTATGTTGGCATACAATGTATGATAGCCTCTGTAAAATACCATGCACATGCTGTCACTTGGTGTCTGGTTTAATGTCTTTGAAATAGCGTTACAGTGAGGTAGCACTATAAATCTGTCAGACTGTATTTAACCTCAGGAAAACAAATGTTCAAACGCCTTCAAAGTTGATTTTTCTCCATATTCCTCAAAACTCAGTGGTCGCTCTCTGTTGCATCACCAGTTGGCTTGTTTAATTTTATCCTTACTATGAAATGCTCTTGAGGTTTCAAGTATATATGCAGACTCTCTCCCGTCTCACTATTGTCGCTGTTTATCTGTGCTGTTTACCTCACGCGCCACTCTCTGGGTTTTGTTCACTTCACTGTAACCACTAAGAATTTTTTGTGCAGAAATCTTGAACAACGCCAAGATGGCTAACGTGACGGTGAAGAGAAAGGAAATGAATTCAGGAAACACAAAAACTCTGCCTCAACCTTTGTTCTTAATAATACTTCGTAGATATGCATTCTTTGTACATCAAGTATGTTCAGCATGATTGTAACAAAGTCCTAAATCAAATTTATTAAGAACTAATCATTATAGTTCTGCGCAGGAAAATTAATGGTTAGGCTGACACTGCGCAGGTCCATGTCGCGCGGTTTTAACTTGTCTAGTAGTGGCTATAAATAAAGTAAAGCAAGCGCATGCGTTTACCTGTTGTCAAGAGTCCAGAAAACACCCAGCACTGTCCATACTTCACAGGTTCTTTTGTTTCCATGTATTGTTTCAAGATAGCTTCACTTCCACTCCAGGACGTTGGTCGTTGTCCGTCGTCGTAGACCCCTGACCAGTTGCCAACCAGCACGCCGTTGTCGTCGCAATTATTCACCTGAGAAAATAGAAGGTGATCTCGATTCGATTTTTGGTGAAGAGATATAAAATAAGTAGAAAATAAGCATGCTGGAAGTATTGCCTTGGTAACACAGGTCACCTATCTAAATACGTCAGAATACGCCAGAGTTCAAAGTAGGCCAAAAGCGGCCATCATTCTATCGAAAATCAACAAATTCACAAGGTATCAGATAATGTTATACCAGTTTGGACAGCATCTGGCAAATGGTCACAAGCTATCAGATAATGTTTTACCAGTTTGGACAGCGTCTGGCTGATAGTTATGAGGTTTCAGATAATACTTACCATTTTGGACAGCATCTGGCTGATCCTTCCAAGGTTTGAGATAATGTGTTACAATTCTGGACAGCATCTGGCTGATCCTTACAAGGTTTGAGATAATGTGTTACCATTTTGAACAGCATCTGGCAGATCGTTACAAGGTTTGAGATAATGTGTTACAATTTTGGACAGTATCTGGCTGATCGTTGCAAGGTCTCGGATAATGTTTTACCATTTTGGACAGCATCCGGCTGATCATCACAGGATTGGACATTTCCTTGGTAATCTCGAGACCATAACCTTTCCGAAGCAGATGAAGACTGGCGTCTAGAATTCCATCCTCAAACTGTAAGGGAAGAAACACGCCATTGAGAGTAACGTTTACAATTTTAACTAATTTTAACTAAACATCTTCTGCATTTTCTCTTTTTTTCTCTTTTATTCCATGTAAAAATCACCGAACTATTTCGTGAGTAACTTTTCAAAGGTCGGTGTCCTGTACTTCCTGTTTCCTCCTCACAATAAAACTGGCTGCCACCGAACTGGCTCACTATGGTGTTAAACAACTGTCAAATAAATAAATAAATACGATAAGCAAAACTTGATAGTATACCCGTTGTATCTAGTGTCTAACTAACCTGTCCGAAAAACCAGGGCCTGGCCCTGGGCTTTGTGTAGGCGCCGTACCACTGACAGCCCTGGTCGTTTAGGATGTACTCGTCCAGCAGATCCTGGGTGTCCATGTACACTATGTCGTCTGAGGAAGCAGAGAATAAACGGCCTGGTATTATAAGTAAGAAAACGAACAGACAGCAGTGAAACGAGATAATCAAAAATAACTATACGGTTCGCGAATGAATGAAAGTTACATGAACACGTAAGCTAGATCAATTTGTCATGTTAAGTTTCTATGTTAAATTAACAATTTTACTGACTCTTCATTGAGTGTTAACACAGAGTATTCTGTTTATTCCACTGAAGTTTTACGCCGTATGCTCAAGAAAATTTCACATACGACAGCGGTCAGCATTATGGCAGGTGGCTGCAGACGTGGGCCATACAGGAAGCAAGCAAGAGTTGACCTGACTTAGACTCACAGCGACCTCATTCGTGAGAGTCGACCACGGAGGTCCCCGAGGTTCCCGAGGATTCATTTATGTTTCATTCTCGGAAGTCTTATGGGTGTGGAATTAAACCAAACATGAAAGCAACTGCGCAGCGAAACATGGGGGAACCGGTGTGTAGGTCTAACGCACAGAAAAACATGGGGACTTGGAGACACTCGTGTGGGCGTAACTCATAGAGGTAGACAAGCCCTGTATATGCCTAGCCTAAGCTGAATTTTAAGTTGAAGGTTTTAACACTGAAATCCCTTTCTCCACTACCATCTAACCTTCGTCGATTCTGTATCCCTGTAAGCAGATCTGGTAAAGTGTGAAAGTCTTACCACGACAAAACGGGTTTAGGAGGATGTAGACGTTGTCCGGTTCGTCGTACTCGAACACCTTGTCCGTCCCATCCTGTTGGCTCAGCACGGTTTGGACAGCAAAGTCCCATTCTCCGATAATGGAGTTAACGGCGGGGTACACGGACAGTTTCACGTCATTACCTCTGATGGACTGAATCGATGCTCTCCAGGCCGTGATGTCAGGGATAGAAGAATACGACTTCTCATTCACCCTGATAACAATCTCTGTTCCTTTATTAGGTAAAGGTGTATCCCCTAAAACAGTGCGATTTAAACATTTATGTAGATATTTTAATTATTTCCCACTCCACGAAATGACGATATATATAAAGGTTGTTAGTAATTGTAAATCGAGTGTTTAAAAACGAACTGGGCTATCATTGGTCAGAGCATTCTGTTTTAGCGATGATGTCTTTGGTGATAGGGCTTAAAATTGCGAACTTAGAATAAGATTTTTATATGGTCGAGAAGGCAAGACGGCGATTGGACGATATCGGCTTCCATAATCAAGCGTCTGGGATGAGGTGATTATGTTTCATAACAGATGGCTTTAGCACTATTTCACCTGTGTATACAGGTGGTTTTAGTACTGTTTCACCTACGTTAACAGGTGGCTTTAGCACTGTTTCACCTGCCTTAACAGGTGGCTTTAGTACTGTTTCACCTGTGTCAACAGGTGGCTTTAGAACTGTTTCAGCTGCGTTAACAGGTGGCTTAACCACTGTTTCACGTACGTTAACAGGTGGCTTCAGTACTGTTTCACCTACGTTAACAGGTGGCTTTGGTACTGTTTCACCCGTGTCAGCAGGTGGCTTTAGTACTGTTTCAGCTACGTTAACAGGTGGCTTAAGCAGTGTTTCACCTGTCTTAACAGGTGGCTTTAGTACTGTTTCACCTACGTTAACAGGTGGCTTAAGTACTGTTTCACCTACGTTAACAGATGGCTTTAGTACTGTTTCACCTACATTAACAGATGGCTTTAGTACTGTTTCACGAACGTCAACGGGTGGTTTTTGTACTGTTTCGCCTGCATTAACAGTTGGCTTCAGCACTGTTTCACCTACGTTAACAGGTGGCTTTAGTACTGATTCACCTACGTTAACAGGTGGCTTAAGTACTGTTTCACTTACGTTAACAGGTGGATTAACTACTGTTTCACCTGCGTTAACAGGTGGCTTTAGTACTGTTTCACATACGTTAACAGATGGCTTTAGTACTGTTTCACCTACGTTAACAGGTGAACCTCCCGACCTAAAGTATAACAAATCCACTAGTCAAACTAGTCCACTCAAGCCCTCTGTATCCCATCAAGTCACGCAGGGAAGCATTAGCACTACCGCACATACCTATCCTGAACACAAGTCTCAGATCGTCCTTCTCTTTGTTGTACGGCCGGTCCATATTGAGGGTGATCAGGAATTCCTTACCCCGGCGGATCACCAGTTCACCATTTTCCTTTTCCCCATCATCGGACACCCGATCCTGTGTCTTGTCGTACTTGTCCGTCCGATGAGCCCGTGTATTCTCCGCGATGTGGAAGTCGACGTCCTCTACGTGGAGAACCTTTAGGACCTCCTCGCTGGGCGGTTCAGGCTCCTCAGGCTCCTCTGTACACCACAGAGACATGGGTTTAACTATCTGCTTAGGTCACATGCACTCAGGAATATCAACTTATTTTGACGGCGGTCAACCTTAATTTATTGATTTAAAACAATATTCTGAAGATTTTTTTAACAAATAACGTGGTATTATCTCCGAAAAAGAGTTATGTCAATAAAAAAAAGAAAAATCCTCCAAAAAGGTCTTTTTTTACTATTTTCTAAGATTGTTGTTGATTATTGATACAGGACGATGGCTTTAAAACTTATTTGTCGAGGAAACCCGGAGAAAAAGAACTCGGAGAAAACCACCCTACCTCGCCAAGTCTTTGACAAATTTGACTTTAGACCGCAGCCGAAGCAGCGATGGTTGAATTCGAACTCTGGCCCTGATTGGTCATATGCTTTAGTTCTACAGACCAGCGATAGCCTGCCATAGAAGCACAATAATTGTTAACATCATAACTGTCAAAAAAAAAACAAAAGCCAAGAGTAGCATTGTTTATTTGCCCTGGCCTACTAAGCATTACTGTATTCTGGACAGAACAGGTAAACCCTATTAATAAGTAATAACTCACCCTCTTTGGGTGTTTCTGGTATAGTTCCCGGTCTGTAATAGAAACGGTCCCGGAACCGGAAATTAGGACGTCTTCGGAACCTCCGTCTTCGGCTATTTCCGTAGCGGAAGCGGTGTCCTGCCCAGGGGTCAAATGCCGAGTAGCGTGGATTGTAGCGGGAGCCTCCCCTGTACCATCGACGGCGGGGTGGCGGCACATAGGGGCGGAGGTAGCGGGAAAACATCTCCGAGAGACGATCTTCTGTAATGAGAAGGCGATTAAAATGAATGAATGAATGCCTGGAATGTAACAGCGTACTTTGTGTCTTCTTGTGGCAGAGCGAGTCCATGCCGCCAACGTCCTGCCACCAGTGAGGTATCATGCCAAAGTCACCAGACATGACAGCACTCCCCGTCACATTATACTGGCACCGTGCCAACCAGCCCTGTTTTCTTGTGCTAACCTCTGTGATGAGCGCCAAGCGAGGCAGCAATAAGTACCATTTTATACTGTCTTTGGTATGACCCGATCCGGATTTGATCCCTGGTCTCCAGACTTTGAGGCGGACGCTCTAACCATTAAGCCACTGAAGCGATCCCGAAGGCGATTAGGATTATACATTGTGACGGTTGGTCTATAAGGCCTGGCGCTGTATTGGTAGTGTCAGAATCGTTCCTGTGAATTAGCCTACAAGCGCCTGATCACTCAGGCCAGGTGTCAGACCTAAGATGGTCCGGGTTCACGTATTTTAAGTGCTCTCATCTGATGAACTAAAACTGGCTTTGTGTTGTAGGTTAGGAATTCATTAATCATCAAATCCGATGCCACCACATCAGCAAAATAATGTTCGGCACCAGGTGAACACAGCCCATTAAAATAAATAAATAAATAGATAAGCAAAATAATATGTGCCACTTAATTTGGAGTAGCGCAATTGAGAAAGGTACTTGTTCCGCACAAGCCATCATATACATGCAATAAAAGGTTTAGGAAAACATTTTAGCGTCTCTCTACCTTAATAATGTTTTAATGCAAAATGAAGGAAAGACACCTTGACAACCCACAGCGTGAAATATGCTCAGGCGCCTAAAGATATGCACATGCCCAAATTGCTTAGATTATGAAAAACCAAGAGGAATTAAGATGAAATGTATATTAAGCATCGTGTAGACAACATAAGTATATAAAGGAAGGCTTTTGTTGGAGCCGCTGTATTCAGATAACATGCAGAGATCTTTGTTATCTGCCACTTACCTGAAAAATCCATTTACGGTGGTACGGTAATACTATAGTACACTGAAACTGCGTTTGGTACAGTAGTACTATGGTTCAGCGGTACTGCACTTGGTACAGTGTTACTATGTACAATGGTACTACACCTAGTACATTAGTACTAGGGTACAATGGTACAGTGCTTGGTACAGTGACACTATGCACAATTGCACTACAATACAGGCCGCTTCGTTGGCCTTTACTTGTATCTTTCAGGTCTGAATATGACAAGCAGTAGTACAATCATATGACGCGCAAAATACAAAGTAGGCATCCGGAACGTGTCGTAATCTAAAACTTGAGATAAGTTGCATTTGTTATTTAAAGTCCATTTTGACCTGGAATTACGAATGAGTTCAATTATAGGCTGAGCAATTTGATATTGGATCATGACTGTCTACCTATACAGAAGTCAAACAGTAACAGGTAATTCAGGATGAAACACTTCGTTGCACCTTCAAGGGGTCTGAACAGTTCGAATCTGTAGCAGTCAAGCTGAAACATCCCTGTGCCGTCCCTTGTGGTACAATTAGCAATCACGTGTTCTGTCAATTCGAATTGTAAACACTGGATCTGCAACATTTGTTACTCGTGGTAACAAGAGGCCCCCTATGAGCTATAGCTAAATAGAACTATACAGGGGACGTATGCTTTCATAAAACATACAGGTTACTACTATGCCTAAATCACATTGACATCGATCAATATAGAATGCATAAAACTTGTCACATTTTCAGTCTGCTGGCAGAATAATTTATATTTATGGACAAAGACAGCATTCCTTTACTTAGAAAATTACATCCTCATGACCTTGTTTAGTGTTTTGTTCCCAAACCAAACTGTTCGATAATAAATGGCTCCTTACAATCCGGAAACCAAACTTTCGCTCTAGCAATAGCTCATCATATGCACATGCCATTTCTTTCCTTCATCAACATTGCTTCTCATACAAAGGAAAAAGGAAACGATCTACTCCCGTAATGCCTTTTGCAAGAATTTCACTAATATGTATTTATTCTCAACCGCCCAGATAACCTCCGGGACGTTACAAAGCAGAAGATAGGACTATCGGGAGCATTTTCCGGTTACATTCAATTATATTTTAGACATGCCATGGTGGATTACATGTACCATTAGTTGGCAAAATACTGTCAATGAAGGACACCGTGAGGCTTGCTACAAACTCAACTAACAATTTCACTTTCAAAGAATCCTTTGCTAAGAGCAGGACCCGGTGCACTCATATATGTAGGTACATTGTGCCTTTTACTGCATTAACCTCACCCGTCCAATGTACTGATCCTAGCTGGTGCCGCCGGATTCGTCAATGAACCCGCAGTTCCCTTGCTTGGCAATCCTAATACTTGGCAATGATAGTATCTTTGTTTCTTTTTCAGAGGATACTGTGTTGCGTTGGGGGATGGAAACACTCTTTCTCAGCACTACTGACTCGGAACCCGTGTATAAGGCACAGTCCTAACTTATGTTACATACCCTTTGCGTCGGCTCATTTAAAGCAATACCTTGTTATACCAGTTTTAATTTAATATACATGGAAAAAGAATTGCGAACAAAGTGAGTTAAATTTTCACCCATTTCGTCAGTGTTGTGATTTCCACATTTTTGCAGAAAATTAAGGATCATTCCACGCCACAATATCTACATTTCAAATTCATCACATTGACTATGTTTTAACACTTTATAGACCGGAAATTTAATCACTCAATTACACCATTGTGTTTATAGAAAAACACATGTGCATATGTACAGGTCAGCTGTTATGAACGACAAGAGCTGTCGACACCCGTCACGTCACACTTCCATTAAAACTGCGTGATACATCAGATGTATTGCGGCAAACCTTTGAAAGTTAAGGGAGAATTCATTCTCCCTAAACTTTATGGCTCCGGTCATGACAAAATGACACCGCTGATATGGAGGCCGAAACTAGTGACTGTGTCTCACATTCTGGATGGTGGATTTAATCAATGTATCAGACCATCCTGTACAATTCGTCTTTTAGCTGAATACATTACTAAACTATATGATTTTTTGGTTTTAAAATATGGTAAAATATATGAATATAATACAAATAAATGAAATTTTAACTAAGTTGTTTATCATTGTTTTTAAAATGACGTGAATAAGAGTGGTTGAAGCGAATATCTTTGACATAGACCTGAAAATTCTACAACCTATACACCGCATTTTATTATACCCATAAACTACCTGAGATTGGAATAATACGATTACAAGAGGATCAAAATATAAATTATGACATATGACCCATGACCAACACGTCAGGTTATTGACCCAGGTTCAGTTAATAAAGGGCGTCTCGAACAAATGTGGATTAATTGTAGAGTTTGATCGAAACACTATAGTTATAACAGAACAAAATGTCGGGCAGAGTTTTGTGTATGGCATTTGAAAACAATGATAAACACTTTGGTTAAAACTTCATTGATGTTGTAAGCAGGTGCGGTATATCTCCTATACCGCCATACTCAATGACCAGTAAAAACAAGTAAGGTACAGAGTACTATAAGACGCCCACAAATTCTGGCGTGTGGGATAGTTTCAAGCTTGGGTAATGAAATCACGCTCCCCTCCCCCGTGCACACCCCCCTCACAACCATTCGTTCCATTCTTGATCAGACAGGGTGGAATTGTGTGTAAATGTATGCGCTGGATCCATGTTACCATAGCTCTAAATACCGGAACCACAAGGCGATACTTCTACACATGAAGACCAGGGACATGTTGTTTATGGTGGCGCTATGACAACACATAAACTTTTCACTGTTGTGGCTCCTCCAGTTGTTAAGGTCAAGGTCAAGGTCAGCTTGGCAATAATGCCCGGGGGGACAGTGTCGATGAGTTAACAACGCGACACGGATACGTTAGACAGCATAGAACTCGTTGTGGGTCACTTGAGAGACTTTTTATGGAACCTCGAAGTTCTGCTCAATAAAATGCGCATTTTAATACATGTAACAAGTGCTCTTCAAATATATTTTGAGAGTTTCTTTGAGATGTTTTTGAGATGTTATACAATCTACAGATGTGTTTTTTTTTTTAATTGTTGCTCTGTTAATCAGTAGAGTCAGCAAAAGGAACTTGGCTGCATTTAGCACAAAGGCCACGATGAGTATGTGCATGAATAATAGATAGTTTACAAAACTCCTAACGAAATGCCAAGCTTACCTAACCAACACAGATCTTACCGGAAACAAGTGGGCACAATACACATAGACCCTTAATATGTTTTATCCTTTATAACATCCATTGAGTAATCCTTGGTTCCGCTTTTCTTTATATGATGCACAGTGTTAGAACATATGTGAAAAGTTTATATGGTAAAGTGTACATATACTGCAAGTAAAAATCTGCGTGTTTCTCATGACTCAAGTATACAATTACAGCATTCAAGGAAATCCGTTACACTGGAAAATAAGCTGACTGCACTAAGAAATTCTTGTACCGAACCTCAGTCCAGTTATATATTTACATAAATAAGTGTGTTTTAGATTGTATTTGAGCAATGTTAGCTGAAAATATCCTTAAACACAAGCAAAAAACAACAACAAAATTTTGCTTTACTGTATGGCTATGTATTGAATGTCGATAATTGCATGAAGACTTCAAAGCGCAGAGGAGTATACGTTGGGACTAATATAAACTGTCAGTTCGTCACAGGTTGTACTCACACATTTGGCAACACTGCATATCATTAATTAAGGTTTCTAATCGTTAGCGATGAACTTTGACCTGTCATTGCCGTTTTTGATTAATTACTGTAAGTCACCGGTAATTTCAAAATTTTTTCATTCACTAATAATCCCGCTGTGCGAACTGCAGTACCAAAGGGTGATCTTATTTGCTAAAACTCATGAGAAGTTATTTGTAAATTACTGTCAACCTCATAAAATATTACAAACAATATTTTACCAACATAAGCGGCTACAGCAGGGTGATAAGTTGTAAACTATTCACTGGGATACACTCTACCAGGCACATTTGGCACGATTTTTGTTAATCTTTCTATATGAGTGCTACACTTAGTGAACAGGGACATTCTGAAATATGGCATTAACTAATCTGTTTAGAGGTCCAACCACCCGAGGCATGATTTACATTCCATTTGTAACATGAACAAACCACTCAAAGGAAATTAAAGCATCAAATTGAAATTCACATGTATGTAACGTATTTTAAGGCCACAATCGAATGTAAATTTTGCAAATTATGTATACACTTAAAGGTATACAGAATCGATTCTGATTGGCTGGTGTGAGAGATAGGCAAGCCCTGGCTATGCCTAGCCTAAGCTTAATTTTAGGTATGGTACACTTATTCAAGTGTGACCAAGGCTGTTGGGTTTGACCCAGGAAACCCTATGTCCAGTGTCAGCCAATCAGCATCCATTCTGTATCCCTTTAAAATTGCTAATGTTGTGAGCCCCGAAGTACCAGGCGTAAGGTACTCCGATACCCACTTACTCACCTGTTGGTTGGGAGCGCATACAGACATGATTGTCCATTAATCACAAATTACAAACACGCAGTATATATTACGAGTACCGTTACTACACCGTTGACATTACTGTGTCTACAACAGGTGGATAAACCTTTGACACCAAGGATACCAAAACTTCAATACGAACAGTTGTACACGACATACAATACAACACGTCTAAAGTTACCGAAATGTTATTAGGTTTGAAACGTGGATTTCAATAATGCATGGCAATGTTTCATTATTCAAGGTTTTCGTATACAGCACTTATGCCTCGCAGTAATGCCTAGTCTAGATTAACCTACACAAAGCAAATATCTTCACAGCTAAAACATTTGTGTCTTTCTATTCCATTATTAAGAATTACTGACTTAAAATACGGGCCAGGTTGATGGATGGAGGAGACCAGACAAGGCCCAGTAGAAACCATCTCACCATGCCATCTGTGAAACCATCTCACCATGCCATCTGTGAAACCATCCCACCATGCCATCTGTGAAACCATCTAACCATATCATCTGTGAAACCATCTCACAATGCCATTTGTGAAACCATCTAACCATGCCATCTGTGAAACCATCTCACAATGCCATCTGTGAAACCATCTCACCATGCCATCTCCCTACGTCCTGACTTAGAGCCACAGTCTAATCTTCAGCTAATGGATCAACTTTGTAAGCTGTTAATATAATACAATATATATGTAACGTAACTGTCATAATCAAAACATCCGGGCAGAGAGCCCGGTTTCCTCAAAACAGCATGCTGACCACCGTCGTATAGGTGAAATATTCTCCAGTACGGCGTAAAACACCAATCAAATAAATAAATAAAACCATGACCAATATCACGTTCAGGCGAAGGCCTGACAGCACTAATACTAGCACTTATATATTTCTTTGATGACATGATAACGTTAGTGCCCGCACTATAATACCACACTTGTGTGATGAAATGACTTCATTATAAACAGCACTCGCGTGATATTTATGTGATGATATAATGGCCTAATAGTCAACACTTATGCCATCTTCAGGCCATGACTACTTTATATACAGCACTGTATATGTGATAGCATAACTGTATTATTTTCAACAATCGTTTCACATTTGTGTGATGACATAACTTTACTATTATCAACAATCGCTTCACATTTGTGTTATGACCTGCCTGCATGATTATCAGCACGCGCTTCACATTTGTGTGGCCTGACTGCCTTATTATCAACACTGGCTTCACATTTCTGTGATGACATGACTGCAGTATTATCAACACACGCTTCACATTTGTGTGGTCTGACTGCAAGATTATCAGCTCTGGCTTCACATTTGTGTGGTCTGACTGCATGATTATCAGCACTCGCTTCGTATTTGTGTGTTGTCTAATTGCGTTATTATCAACACTCGCTTCGCATTTGTGTGCTGACCTAATGACGGTGTCAGTGCGACTTACACCACCTAAAACCACAGCATGACGACAAACTACGGCATCTGAAACTATTGTTCGATGACAGACCACATCATTGTGATCAACACTTACCTTCACCTACGAGCGCTAAACTCACAACCCTCTACAGGTATCTCACGAAGCGTACGGGTAACTGGGCGTATCCGCGGGTCCACGGCAACACGAAAACTAATACTGACAATAGTACAAAACAGATACAACGCTCAGCCAGGCGACGATGGTTTCTCTGACCTTCACTCGGTTAAATAGGTCGTTCATTGAGTAGAATAGCAATAAATAATAATAGAATAACCACCAGCCGAAGAAAATAACGAAACCCAACTGAACGGCGGCGTATGCACATGCTCTTTGTAGGCCCCACAGGGGGTACCACGTATCTGAAATGGTACGCTGAAATCTTCCAGTCCTCACCAGCTTGATACAAAGTGCATCCAGCCATGTGCTGTAATATTTCTACATTTTCACGGTCTAGCGGACGATGGTGTGCAAAGGCATAGTTCGCTTGTATGTACGGTGTTTGTGTGCTTTTGTAAGGCGTGTTGAGCCACCTTTACTTCCATATACGTGGACCTTGCCCTGAGACAGAGTGTTATTGGATATTGAGAATATATAAGTGAAATAAAAGCCAAATGTAGCCTACAAAACACTGCATACCTCTTCTAGTATATGTATGTATACATGTAAGCCCACAACAATATATTTACGGGTATATGGGTTGAATATTTACATGCTGAATTAATCCTTACTTTAATCAGTTTATATATGAAGCAGAATAATATATCAGGACATAGGATTGTGATCTAAAATTGGCTATCAAGTAAGAGAAGTTTAATAAACAAGACATTTAATAACCAACATATTTACTGATGTACTATCTCCCCCTTCATATCTACCCGAATAGTACTATATGCATACATGCTGGCACACAAGATAAAGCTTTGTCAAAATGCACTTATCGATCGGTGTCCGTGTACTTTTCACGCCGCTGTGCACACGTTGACAGTGTCCCACTTTCTTGCATTATAGCTGTCTCCAGATTGTAGGTTCAACGCCACCTATTTTCTGTAGAAAAATATGCTCCATTTTAAAGTTACATAGCCACATCTCCCTTATTTAAAAATACATGGGTAGACAAGGCGACAAAACAAATTCAAATATAATGCTTCTTACATCTTTAATTTCCCAAGGCGACAACGTAACATTTCTAAAATCTAAAATTTCCAGTGTTTCCAGTGGATGAATCAAGAACTGAAAACCATGCCATTTCAAAGTTGGATTGACGAGGTTCTCGGCTGTCTTTCTGTTCTCAGTTTAACAGGGGCGCAACGCGACATTACGATATTTTATTCATAAAATAGTTGTTGTACAACCCGTGCAGCTCGACTGACTTTCATGGTAGGCCTACAGGTAAACAAAACCACCATACTTTACAAATGATACTAATATTATTGGGCCCACGGTCGCCATGAGTTCATGTCCAGCTCATGCTAGCTGGCATCGCGGATTCTGATACCCGGATCATCATATTCCCAGCTTGTAGTGAAATATTCTTGAGTAACGGCCAAAACAACAATCATATAAATAAAATAACAACTTTACGCTCCAAGCGAGTAAATTCAAGGATGATAGGTCTATTGCATGTAATTTGAAAGAGACAAGGGCCAAATCGTACGTCAGTTTCATAAATCTACTATGTTTGTTAACAGTGCCGAAGTCGTGAGTTCGAATCAATCTCTCAGGCTGGCAGCATGACTGATGAAATGGCGCGCTAGTCCAAAGCAAAGAGCTGGACGTTCCTAGCGCAACGCCCAGCTTCGGTCATGTAGACATATCTATAGACCATTTCACTAAAAAAAAAAAACAACAACAACAAAAAAAACAAAAAAACAAAACAAAACAAAAAAAAAGCAAACAACAACAACCCTACATTATTTTTGCTATCCACCAACTCCCTAAAACGCCCGAAGTGTAATATGTCAAAGCCAGCATTGGCAAACCACTTTTCAGTAATCCAGCCGTTTTAAACCTTCGAATCGGACAACTAAAACCTGCGTCTGCCATGTTTAGATTTTTTTTTCAACTTCTCGCAAGGTGATGGGCCGCGAAAATTTTGTCTTGCCCAACACTCTCTTTAAAGCCCTCTCTTTTAAGAATTGCATGCCATTAAACAGAATGTTGGGTGGAATAAAATTTTCGCGGCCCTTCACCCTGCCCGCAGACCTCATATAAGTAAGCAGGGTAAATTTGCACACAAATATATGTAGGCCTCTAGAACATGTTTCGGTCGTCGGCATCAAGCCGAACGACGACTGAATCGCTCTTCAATCCCAGAAGGTACAAAACGCCTGTTCACAGGAAAACAAATTGTGACATGTGGGTCACCGGTGAAATCAAGCTTTCTTGTTTGTAACTTTGCTCCGCTCCTTCGTAAATGCCGTTTATAGCTGCAAGCTGTAGAATGCTCGCTGCACCAAGATGTGCATGCATTTGCAGTTATATGTTGACAACTCAACGGGGCTTAGCTTCCAGCTGCATCATCGACGCTCTATCCTCATCGAAACAACAACAACAGCCTTTCATGGCTTGGACTGAAACACGAAGGCTTCATTATATTACATACTCTTTACCGAAGCATCAAAATCAAACCACGTGGTGCAAAAGTAGAAGATGGGAAAGTACCAAACCGAAACAGACTGGCTTAGTAACATCGAAGGAAAGCCCGTATGCTGGCATGACACCGGCGCAAAAAGGTACCGGTATTCATAAATATTGAACTGTTGAAGGGGGACATTGTGGTTAGGTGTTGAATGAGGTAATACTGCCCAGATCAGCGGTGTTTGGCTGTGAAACTGGAGTCTTGTTACAAGTAGTTCAGACACACTGTTCTGAATTACTGTGACCGTAGATATCTTCTAAATGAGGTAATACTGCCCAGATCAGTGGTGTTTTTCTGTGAAACTGGAGTCTTGTTACAAGTAATTCAGACACAATGTCCTGAATTACTGTGACCATAGATATCTTCTGAATGAGGTAGTACTGCCCAGATCAGCAATGTTTTGCTGTGAAACTGGAGTCTTGTTACAAGTAATTCAGACACAATGTTCTGAATAACTGTGACCATAGATATCTTCTAAATGAGGTAATACTGCCCAGATCAGTGGTGTTTTTCTGTGAAACTGGAGTCTTGTTACAAGTAATTCAGACACACTGTTCTGAATTACTGTGACCATAGATATCTTCTGAATGAGGTAGTACTGCCCAGATCAGCAATGTTTTGCTGTGAAACTGGAGTCTTGTTACACAATGTCCTGAATTACTGTGACCATAAATATCTTCTGAATGAGGTAATACTGCCCAGATCAGTGGTGTTTTTCTGTGAAACTGGAGTCTTGTTACAAGTAATTCAGACACAATGTCCTGAATAACTGTGACCATAGATATCTTCTGAATGAGGTAGTACTGCCCAGATCAGCAATGTTTTGTTGTGAAACTAGAATCTTGTTACAAGTAATTCAGACACACTGTTCTGAATTACTGTGACCATAGATATCTTCTGAATGAGGTAATACTGCCCAGATCAGCGGTGTTTTGCTGTGAAACTAGAATCTTGTTACAAGTAATTCAGACACTCTGTTCTGAATTACTGTGACCATAGATATCTTCTGAATGAGGTAATACTGCCCAGATCAACGGTGTTTTTCTGTGAAACTGGAGTCTTGTTACAAGTACTTCAGACACACTGTTCTGAATTACTGTGACCATAGATATCTCCTGAATGAGGTAATACTGCCAAGGTCAGCGGTGTTTTTCTGTGAAACTGGAATCTTGTTACAAGTAATTTAGACACACTGTTCTGAATTACTGTGACCATAGATATCTTCTGAATGAGGTAATACTGCCCAGGTCAGCGGTGTTTTGCTGTGAAACTAGAATCTTGTTACAAGTAATTCAGACACTCTGTTCTGAAATCCTGTGACCATAGATATCTCCTGAATGAGGTAATACTGCCCAGATCAATGGTTTTTCTGTGAAACTGGAGTCTTATTACAATTAATTCAGACACACTATTCTGAATTACTGTGACCATAGATATCTCCTGAATGAGGTAATACTGCCCATGTCAGCGGTGTTTGGCTGTGAAACTGGAGTCTTGTTACAAGTAATTCAGAAACACTGTTCTGAATTACTGTGACCATAGATATCTTCTGAATGAGGTAATACTGCCCAGATCAGCGGTGTTTTTCTGTGAAATTGGAGTATTGTTACAAGTAATTCAGACACACTGTTCTGAATTACTGTGAACATAAATATCCTCTGAATGAGGTAATACTGCCCAGATCAGCGGTGTTTTGCTTTGAAATTGGAGTATTGTTACAAGTAATTCAGACACACTGTTCTGAATTACTGTGAACATAAATATCCTCTGAATGAGGTAATACTGCCCAGATCAGCGGTGTTTTTCTGTGAAACTGGAGTCTTGTTACAAGTAATTCAGATACACTGTTCTGAATTACTTTGACCATAAATATCTTCTGAATGAGGTAATACTGTCCAGATCAGCGGTGTTTTGCTGTGAAACTGGAGCCTTGTTACAAGTAATTTAGACACACTGTTCTGAATTACTGTGACCATAGATATCTTCTGAATGAGGTAATACTGCCCAGATCAGCGGTGTTTTGCTGTGAAACTAGAATCTTGTTACAAGTAATTCAGTCACACTCTCCTGAATTACTGTGACCATAGATATCTCCTGAATGAGGTAATACTGCCCAGATCAGCGGTGTTTTTCTGTGAAACTGGAGTCTTGTTACAAGTAATTCAGACACAATGTCCTGAATTACTGTGACCATAGTGTTTTGCTGTGAAACTAGAATCTTGTTACAAGTAATTCAGACACACTGTTCGGAATAACTGTGACCATAGATATCATCTGAATGAGGTAATACTGCCCAGATCAACGGTGTTTTGCTGTGAAACTGGAGTATTGTTACAAGTAATTCAGACACACTGTTCTGAATTACTGTGACCATAGATATCTTCTGATTGAGGTAATACTGCCCAGATCAGCGGTGTTTTGCTGTGAAACTAGAATCTTGTTACAAGTAATTCAGACACACTGTTCTGAATTACTGTGACCATAGATATCTTCTGAATGAGGTAATACTGCCCAGATCAGCGGTGTTTTGCTGTGAAATTGGAGTATTGTTACAAGTAATTCAGACACAATGTTCTGAATTACTGTGACCATAGATATCTTCTGAATGAGGTAATACTGCCCAGATCAGCGGTGTTTTTCTGTTAAACTGGAGTCTTGTTACAAGTAATTCAGACACACTGTTCTGAATTACTGTGGCCATAAATATCTTCTGAATGAGGTAATACTGCCCAGATCAGCAGTGTTTTTCTGTGAAACTGGAGTCTTGTTACAAGTAATTCAGACACACTGTTCTGAATTACTGTGACCATAAATATCCTCTGAATGAGGTAATACTGCCCAGATCAGCGGTGTTTTGCTGTGAAACTGGAGTCTTGTTACAAGTAATTCAGATACACTGTTCTGAATTACTGTGGCCATAAATATCTTCTGAATGAGGTAATACTGCCCAGATCAGCAGTGTTTTTCTGTGAAACTGGAGTCTTGTTACAAGTAATTCAGACACACTGTTCTGAATTACTGTGGCCATAAATATCTTCTGAATGAGGTAATACTGCCCAGATCAGCAGTGTTTTTCTGTGAAACTGGAGTCTTGTTACAAGTAATTCAGATACACTGTTCTGAATTACTGTGACCATAAATATCTTCTGAATGAGGTAATACTGCCCAGATCAGCGGTGTTTTGCTGTGAAACTGGAGTCCTTTTATAAGTAATTCAGTCACACTCTCCTAAATTACTGTGACCATAGATATCTCCTGACTGAGGTAATACTGCCCGGATCAGAGGTGTTTTGCTGTGAAACTGGAATCTTGTTACAAGTAATTCGGTCACACTCTCCTGAATTACTGTGACCATGGATATGTCCTGAATGAGGTAATACTGCCCAGATCAGCGGTGTTTTGCTATGAAACTGGAGTCTTGTTACAAGTAATTCAGACACACTGTTCTTAATTACTGTGACCATCGAAAATATAAATCTATGTAACTCTAGCAAGGGCATGTCCTGGGAGGATAGTTACTTCATTCCACATATGTGCAGTTCCACTCTGTGGGACAGCCATACTGCTAAAAGCTATGATGTTTGTTTATGTTGTTTTGGAAATTGAGTGCATTATTCTTAAAACAAGGTGTTCATTTACCCCCGAACGTTAACGTTGAATTTTGAAGCTGTAACTACTGCATATAGTGACTTACTGTATATGGCTAAGGGAGTAATAGTTCAAAATGTACCCCTTTTCAAACATGATGCTGATAGAATAAAATGAACGGTAATGAATGTATGCATAGTTAGCAGTTGAGCAGAAGTAAAGAAACAATGTTACAATTATGGAATAATGGACTTATTTTGAAGTACTTCCTGCAACATTATCCATGTTTAGGTGCATTATAAAGATATGACCATCAGAGGGGTAATATATCTTCTTCCCATCAGCTACATCGAATTCTGCTTTTCACTTTTTCTTTAGTGGAAATGTCTTCAAGATTGTCCTGCATGTATATTAATCGCCTTTGACATCACTGGTAGGTTTGAACCTTAGAGTGGCCATTTGTTCATACTATAAAGTCTCCTACAGCCTGCAATTGATGTTTTCATTGGTGTTTTATGCTGTAATCAAGAATATTTCACGTACATTTGACAGCCAGCAACATGGAGGGAGAAAACCGGGCAGAATGTGACCACTTTTGTTGGAGTCTCCTGGTTCATTGCATTGCTCTGGCATGCTAACCACCTCAGCCACAGAGGCCTCAGTCCTTCAGTAAGGCCTAACTCGAAGAATGACAAAATGACCTCTGTACTAGGCTGACCAATTTAGAAATATTGTACCTGACAAAGAAGGGCAAGTGTTGTCAGATATTAACAGCATGGCATGTCAGCATAACTCTATGAAAGTGTGCTGTGACGATTCACAGCATTGCTATAAATCTGTAATTACAGGCTCTACTTAATATTGTACGTGCAGTGCCAGGAGATTTTGTTTTTATGTCATGTTATTAAGTTTAGATTAACTACATATTAATGTTATAAATGTGTACATCTGTGTGCTGATGTGTGTAATTGTTCAGGGACTTAAGTCTACCTGTTCTTATGTGTTATAAAACAATCTTTCGTTTCTTGTGATAGTACTTCACTTTGTCTTGTTGCAGTGAAGGAAGCTGGTAAGGACACCATGTATACCGGCATCATTATTGTGGGTGTTGGAGTCACAGGTATGCTTTTCCAAAACTCACAGACAGTATGAACAGTTTTGTTTGTTTGGTTGGTTAGTTGGATGGTTGGTCAGTTGGATGGTTGGTTAGTTGGTCAGTTGGATCGTTGGTTAGTTGGTCAGTCGGGTGATTGGTTAGTTGGTCAGTTGGATCGTTGGTTAGTTGGTCAGTCGGATGATTGGTTAGTTGGTTAGTTGGATGGTTGGTTAGTTGGTCAGTTGGATGATTGGTTAGTTGGTCAGTTGGATGGTTGGTTAGTTGGTCAGTCGGATGATTGGTTAGTTGGTCAGTCAGATGATTGGTTAGTTTGAAGTTTTACACCATGGCTGCTCAACAATATTAGGATTTATCTGTACATGTATAAACCATGATCAAGTTTGTTGGGTAAGGCAAAACCTGGTGAGATGTGTTGCCCTGAATTACAGGTACTTATGTAAGTACATGTATCTACGTGCAATATTACTTTAACTGTTACTGAACTATATTGAAAAAATAACAACTATGTCTCTACAGTTGATGATTTCTTGCATATGAATACAATTTTCAGATATATACATAATTCACATATGACATAATTGCCAGGACCAGTCATCTACTGAATTGAATGAGTGAGTGAGTGAGTGAGTGAGTATCATACCTAACAATTTTTCAGTCCGATGACGACAATGATCCACTGAATTAACTAGAATATGTTGACCTAGAACAGTTGTGGCTTTTTTCTCTCTGTTTTTTCTCCAGGTTTAATGTTTTATGCAATTGGGAAAGAGCTTTTGTCCAAAGACAGTCCCAGTGGTGTTTATGGTCAAGCCCTGAAACTTTGCAAACAGAACCCAGAGGTAGAGAATCATGTTGCTATTTGAGTGTATATTTTGTACTGGTGCTAAATGTGTGTGGAGATATTATAGTAATGTTAACCACTTTAATATATGCTTTACCTTATGGTGTAGTCATCAGTGAGCCATCTTTCAGTTTTAGCTTTTAATCAAGACAATACCTGCAATGTCAGTCTGCTGCTTGTTTATAGATTCCAGTTTCTGAAGTCTTTTAATTGATGAACTGTTCTGAGTAGTACAAGATTCTGTGTATTTTTAGCCCTCTTATAAGTATAAAATATCTGTAAAAAAAATTTTAAAAAGAATTTTTGAATGTGATGTATGGTGTGAGTTTCTCCTTCATTGTTGTATTTTATACAGATAATTGCTGCTCTTGGAGAGCCTATCAAAGGTTATGGAGAACTCTCAAGACGCGGTCGGCGCCGTCACGTCAGGTTAGAATTATTGGCTGCTCTTGCTCCTAAGCAACCAGCACAGAAAAAAACCAGGGAAGAATGAAAGAAGAAACATTAAACTAATCTGTATATTGTTCATATAACCCACCTGAGAATACAAACATATAAATCAGTACAGTTACATGGCAGGTGAGAAAAGAAATCCTTAAGATGAGTAGATTGTTAAATAGTGTTATTAGTGCATCTTCTGATGACACTTACTTCATGTGTCTCATCCTTAACAGCACCTCATATCGCAGTGATCGTCAGGAATATACCCGGCCTTCCATCGAACTCTGTACCTCTAATTGTCATACATGTTAACATTTTGTCCCACATTAGTGCATCTTCTGATGACACTTACTTCATGTGTCTCATCCTTAACAGCACCTCATATTGCAGTCATTGTCAGGAATATACCCGGCCTTCCATCGAACTCTGTATCTCTAATTGTCATACATGTTAACATTTTGTCCCACATTAGTGCATCTTCTGATGACACTTACTTCATGTGTCTCATCCTTAACAGCACCTCATATTGCAGTCATTGTCAGGAATATACCCGGCCTTCCATCGAACTCTGTATCTCTAATTGTCATACATGTTAACATTTTGTCCCACATAAGTGCATCTTCTGATGACACTTACTTCATGTGCCTCATCCTTAACAGCACCTCATATCGCAGTGATCGTCAGGAATATACCCGGCCTTCCATCGAACTCTGTATCTCTAATTGTCATACATGTTAACATTTAGTCCCACATAAGTGCATCTTCTGATGACACTTACTTCATGTGTCTCATCCTTAACAGCACCTCATATCGCAGTGATCGTCAGGAATATGCCCGGCCCTCCATCGAACTCTGTATCTCTAATTGTCATACATGTTAACATTTTGTCCCACAGCCATGCAGAGTTTGAGGCTAATGGAGTGAAACATATGAGGATGAAGTTTTACATAGAAGGACCAGATAGGAAAGGCACAGTTCAATTGGAGGTTAGACGGGTAGGTCATTTATGTACTACATTTCTTACCTGGTAGGAAAGGAACAGTTCAGTTGGAGGTTAGATAGGTAAATCATTCATGTAGTACAATTCTTACCCGACAGGAAAGGTATAGTTCAGTTGGAGGTTAGACAGGTAAATCATTCATGTAGTACAATTCTTACCTGACAGGAAGGGCACAGTTCAATTGGAGGTTAGACAGGTAGGTCATTTATGTAGTACAGTTCTTACCTGATAGGAAAGGAACAGTTCAGTTGGAGGATAGACAGGTAAATCATTCGTGTAGTACAATTCTTACCTGACGGGAATGGCACAGTTCAATTGGAGGTTAGACAGGTAGGTCATTTATGTAGTACATTTCTTACCTGACAGGAATGGCACAGTTCAATTGGAAGTTAGACAGGTAAATGATTCATGTTTTTTTTTTTTTTTTTTTTTTGATTGGTGTTTTATGCCATACTCAAGAATATTTCACCTATACGACGGCGGCCAGCTTTATGGTGGGTGGAAACCGGGCAGAGCCCGGGCGAAACCCACGACCATTCGCAGGTTGCTGGCAGACCTTCCCACTTACGGCCGGAGAGGAAGCCAGCATAAGCTGGACTTGAACTCACAGCGACCGCATTGGTGAGAGGCTCTTGGGTCATTACACTGCGCTAGCGCGCTAAATCATTCATGTAGTACAATTCTTACCTGACAGGAAGGGCACAGTTCAATTGGAGGTTAGACAGGTAGGTCATTTATGTAGTACAGCTCTTACCTGATAGGTAAGGAACAGTTCAATTGGAGGTTAGACAGGCAACTCATTCATGTAGTATATTTCTTACCTGACAGGATGAACACAATTCAGTCGGAGGTTAGAAAGGTAAGTAATTCACATAGTCCATTTCTTACCTGATAGGAAAGGCACAGTTCAATTGGAGGTTAGACAGGTAAATCATTCATGTAGTACAATTCTTACCTGACAGGAAGGGCACAGTTCAGTTGGAGGTTAGACAGGTAAATCATTCATGTAGTACAATTCTTACCTGACAGAAAGGGCACGGTTCATTTGGAGGTTAGACAGATAAATCATTTATGCAGTACAATTTTTACCTGACAGGATGAACACAGTTCAGTCGGAGGTTAGATAGGTAAGTCATTCACATAGTACATTTCTTACCTGACAGAAAGGACTCAATTTAGCTTGAGATTAGACAGGTAAGTCATTCACATAGTACATTTCTTACATGACAGGAAGGACTCAATTCAGTTTGAGATTAGACAGGTAAGTCATTCATTTAGTACAGTTCATGTATGTACCTGAGAGAAAAGATACTGTGCAGTTAGAGGTCAGACAGGTACATGTACATGTAAGCCATTAGTGTAGTACAGTTCATATTCGACAGGAAAGGTACAGTTCAGTCGGTGGTTAGACAGGTAAGATATTCACATGGTACATTTCTTACCCAACTGGAAGGACACAGTTCAGTTGGAGGTTAGACAGGTAAGTCATTTATGTAGTACATTTCTTACCTGACAGGAAAGGTACAGTTCAGTAGGAGGTTAGACAGGTAAGTCATTCATGTAGTACAATTCATACATGTACCTGAGAGAAAACACACTGTGCAGTTGGAAGTAAGACAGGTACATGTACTTTTAAGTCATTAGTGTAGAACAGTTCATATGTGACAGGAAAGGTACAGTTCAGTCGAAGGTTAGTCAGGTAAGTCATTCACATAGTACATTTCTTACCTGACAGGAAGGACACAGCTCATTCGGAGGTTAGACAGGTAAGTCATTCATGTAGTACATTTCTTACCTGATAGGAAGGACACAGTTCTGTTGGAGGTTAGACAGGTAAGTCATTCTCATAGTACATTTCTTACCTGACAGGAAGGGCACAGTTCGATTGGAGGGTAGACAGGTAAGTCATTCATGTAGTACATTTCTTACCTGATAGGAAGGACACAGTTCTGTTGGAGGCTAGACAGGTAAGTCATTCTCATACTACATTTCTTACCTGACAGGAAGGGCACAGTTCGATTGGAGGGTAGACAGGTAAGTCATTCATGTAGTACGGTTCTTACCTGATAGGAAGGACACAGTTCTGTTGGAGGTTAGACAGGTAAGTCATTCTCATAGTACATTTCTTACCTGACAGGAAGGGCACAGTTCGATTGGAGGGTAGACAGGTAAGTCATTCATGTAGTATATTTCTTACCTGACAGGAAGGACACAGCTCATTCGGAGGTTAGACAGGTAAGTCATTCACATAGTACATTTCTTACCTGACAGGAAGGGCACAGTTCGATTGGAGGGTAGACAGGTAAGTCATTCATGTAGTATATTTCTTACCTGATAGGAAGGACACAGCTCATTCGGAGGTTAGACAGGTAAGTCATTCACATAGTACATTTCTTACCTGACAGGAAGGGCACAGTTCGATTGGAGGGTAGACAGGTAAGTCATTCTCATAGTACATTTCTTACCTGACAGGAAGGGCACAGTTCGATTGGAGGGTAGATAGGTAAGTCATTCATGTAGTATATTTCTTACCTGACAGGAAGGACACAGCTCATTCGGAGGTTAGACAGGTAAGTCATTCACATAGTACATTTCTTACCTGACAGGAAGGGCACAGTTCGATTGGAGGGTAGACAGGTAAGTCATTCTCATAGTACATTTCTTACCTGACAGGAAGGGCACAGTTCTGTTGGAGGTTAGACAGGTAAGTTATTCTCATAGTACATTTCTTACCTGACAGGATGAACACAGTTCAGTTGGAGGTTAGACAGGTAAGTCATTCATGTAGTACAATTCTTACCTGACAGGAAGGGCACAGTTCGATTGGAGGGTAGACAGGTAAGTCATTCATGTAGTATATTTCTTACCTGACAGGAAGGACACAGCTCATTCGGAGGTTAGACAGGTAAGTCATTCACATAGTACATTTCTTACCTGACAGGAAGGGCACAGTTCGATTGGAGGGTAGACAGGTAAGTCATTCATGTAGTACGGTTCTTACCTGATAGGAAGGACACAGTTCTGTTGGAGGTTAGACAGGTAAGTCATTCTCATAGTACATTTCTTACCTGACAGGAAGGGCACAGTTCGATTGGAGGGTAGACAGGTAAGTCATTCATGTAGTATATTTCTTACCTGACAGGAAGGACACAGCTCATTCGGAGGTTAGACAGGTAAGTCATTCACATAGTACATTTCTTACCTGACAGGAAGGGCACAGTTCGATTGGAGGGTAGACAGGTAAGTCATTCATGTAGTATATTTCTTACCTGATAGGAAGGACACAGCTCATTCGGAGGTTAGACAGGTAAGTCATTCACATAGTACATTTCTTACCTGACAGGAAGGACACAGCTCATTCGGAGGTTAGACAGGTAAGTCATTCATGTAGTACATTTCTTACCTGATAGGAAGGACACAGTTCTGTTGGAGGTTAGACAGGTAAGTCATTCTCATAGTACATTTCTTACCTGACAGGAAGGGCACAGTTCGATTGGAGGGTAGACAGGTAAGTCATTCATGTAGTACATTTCTTACCTGATAGGAAGGACACAGTTCTGTTGGAGGCTAGACAGGTAAGTCATTCTCATACTACATTTCTTACCTGACAGGAAGGGCACAGTTCGATTGGAGGGTAGACAGGTAAGCCATTCATGTAGTACGGTTCTTACCTGATAGGAAGGACACAGTTCTGTTGGAGGTTAGACAGGTAAGTCATTCTCATAGTACATTTCTTACCTGACAGGAAGGGCACAGTTCGATTGGAGGGTAGACAGGTAAGTCATTCATGTAGTATATTTCTTACCTGACAGGAAGGACACAGCTCATTCGGAGGTTAGACAGGTAAGTCATTCACATAGTACATTTCTTACCTGACAGGAAGGGCACAGTTCGATTGGAGGGTAGACAGGTAAGTCATTCATGTAGTATATTTCTTACCTGATAGGAAGGACACAGCTCATTCGGAGGTTAGACAGGTAAGTCATTCACATAGTACATTTCTTACCTGACAGGAAGGGCACAGTTCGATTGGAGGGTAGACAGGTAAGTCATTCTCATAGTACATTTCTTACCTGACAGGAAGGGCACAGTTCGATTGGAGGGTAGATAGGTAAGTCATTCATGTAGTATATTTCTTACCTGACAGGAAGGACACAGCTCATTCGGAGGTTAGACAGGTAAGTCATTCACATAGTACATTTCTTACCTGACAGGAAGGGCACAGTTCGATTGGAGGGTAGACAGGTAAGTCATTCTCATAGTACATTTCTTACCTGACAGGAAGGGCACAGTTCTGTTGGAGGTTAGACAGGTAAGTTATTCTCATAGTACATTTCTTACCTGACAGGATGAACACAGTTCAGTTGGAGGTTAGACAGGTAAGTCATTCATGTAGTACAATTCTTACCTGACAGGAAGGGCACAGTTCGATTGGAGGGTAGACAGGTAAGTCATTCATGTAGTATATTTCTTACCTGACAGGAAGGACACAGCTCATTCGGAGGTTAAACAGGTAAGTCATTCACATAGTACATTTCTTACCTGACAGGAAGGGCACAGTTCGATTGGAGGGTAGACAGGTAAGTCATTCATGTAGTATATTTCTTACCTGACAGGAAGGACACAGCTCATTCGGAGGTTAGGCAGGTAAGTCATTCACATAGTACATTTCTTACCTGACAGGAAGGGCACAGTTCGATTGGAGGGTAGACAGGTAAGTCATTCATGTAGTATATTTCTTACCTGACAGGAAAGGTACAGTTCAGTCGGAGGTTAGACAGATAAGTCGTTAGTACATTTCTTACCTGACAGGAAGGGCACAGTTCGATTGGAGGGTAGACAGGTAAGTCATTCATGTAGTATATTTCTTACCTGACAGGAAAGGTACAGTTCAGTCGGAGGTTAGACAGGTAAGTCATTCACATAGTACATTTCTTACCTGACAGGAAGGGCACAGTTCGATTGGAGGGTAGACAGGTAAGTCATTCATGTAGTATATTTCTTACCTGACAGGAAGGGCACAGTTCGATTGGAGGGTAGACAGGTAAGTCATTCATGTAGTACATTTCTTACCTGACAGGAAGGACACAGCTCATTCGGAGGTTAGACAGGTAAATCATTCTCATAGTACATTTCTTACCTGACAGGAAGGGCACAGTTCTGTTGGAGGTTAGACATGTAAGTCATTCGTGGAGTACAATTCTTACCTGACAGGATGAACACAATTCAGTCGCAGGATAGACAGGTAAATCATTCACATAGTACATTTCTTACCTGACAGGAAGGGCACAGTTCTGTTGGAGGTTAGACATGTAAGTCATTCGTGTAGTACAATTCTTACCTGACAGGATGAACACAATTCAGTCGCAGGATAGACAGGTAAATCATTCAAGTATTACAGGTCTTACCTGACAGGATGAACACAATTCAGTTGGAGGTTAGACAGATAAGTCATTCATGTAGTACAATTCTTACCTGACAGGATGAACACCATTCAGTCGGAGGATAGACAGGTAAGTCATTCATGTATTACAGGTCTTACCTGACAGGAAAGGCACAGTTCAGTGGGAGGTTAGACAGGTAAGTCATTTATGTACAGTAGTACAGTTCATACATGTACCTGATGGGGAAAGGCAGAGGTTGAACAAGTAAGCCATTCACACAGTGCAATTCATACCTGACAGGAAGGGCAAGATTTCACCTCCCTTTGTTCTTTTATGTGTGGAACACCAACGATATTTATGCATGGTGTACGTGTGTAGTGAGATGTGCGTGTGTAGTGAGATGTACATGTGTAGTGAGATGTGCGTGTGTAGTGAGATGTACGTGTGTAGTGAGATGTGCGTGTGTAGTGAGATGTACGTGTGCAGTGAGATGTGCGTGTGTAGTGAGATGTGCATGTGCAGTGAGATGTGCGTGTGTATTGAGATGTGCATGTGTAGTGAGATGTGCGTGTGTAATGAGATGTACGTGTGTAGTGAGATGTACGTTTGTAGTGAGATGTGCGTGTGTAGTGAGATGTACGTGTGTAGTGAGATGTGCGTGTGTAGTGAGATGTGCGTGTGTAGTGAGATGTGCGTGTGTAGTGAGATGTACGACTGATCAGTGAGTGTAATTTCTGTTGTAGGATGAGAGCGGGAAGTACGAGTACAGGTACTTATTTGTGGAGTTGGAGGGTTACCCGAGGAGAAGAATTGTTCTAGAAGATAGGAGATAGCTTTGCAGCAATTTCTAACTTATTTTATTCTTGGATGACCTTAAATTTGCCACAATTCATGACAACTACAACTTCCATCTTGCCCGCAGATCTTTAAGGTGATAAGTCTGGGTGAAATTGTTCAATATCTTGAGCAGTTTTCCACACCTTTTTAGTGACAGCATGAAACTATGAACACAGCTTCATATATGCATGGGTTTCCCCCGGGCTCTGCCCGGTTTCCACCCACCATAACGCTGGCTGCCGTCGTATAAGTGAAATATTTATGAGTAAGGCGTAAAACAGCAATCAAATAAATAAACTAAATCATATATGCATGCACATGAAGCTTCATAGCGATAGAAACTAAGCAGGCTTCAGATCTATACAGGGATATTTCTTTGACAAGTCATGGAAGAAGGGAAATGAACAATGAATGGTAGAAAAGTACGGTAGCCCTAGTGTGCTCACTTTCTTTGTTCTACTGCCCTTACATTTTAATTGTATAATCGAATTGAAATTGTGTGATTGAAATTCGATATGATCAGTGGTTTTTGATTAATTTACGTGCCACCATAATGTTGGTCGCCGTCGTATTAGTGAAAGGTGAAAGTGAATAGTACGGCTTAAACATCAATCAAGCAAATAAATTAATTAATTAATTTACGTGTGACTGCTTAAGACAGGAAACAGTATGAACACAAACTATCTTACAGTAGCTGTCATATTGACAGCAAGAGATACAGCTGTATATCCAGAATGCTGTTTCAAGGGAAAAAAACTATGGGTCTGTTGTGTGTGGTGAAGAAAGCGTATGTTCTATACAGCACTCCATGTACTTTGTATAACGGACATTGTAATATGCTGAGACAATACAACATTATACAGTTTTACAACTGGGCGTTTGTTGGTATGTTGCTCGTTTGAAACAAGAGGTTCGGAACCAGTGATATGTTGTTCCGTGGATGAAACAGGCTCATGGCCAATGAGGTAGTGTGTTTGTGGGTGAAAACCAAAGGCTCGCGTGCTCTGGTGGTTGTCGCCACCCATTAGCGGTTTTAATGTCAAGAGGTTAAGCGTAAGTGGGAAGGTCTGCCAGCAACCTGCGGATGGTCGTGGGTTTCCAGCGGGCTCTGCCCGGTTTCCACCCACCATAATGCTGGCCGCCGTCGTATAAGTGAAATATTCTTGAGTACGGCGTAAAACACCAATCAAAAAAAAAAAAAAAAAAAAAAAAAATCAAGAGGTTAAGAACTAGAGACTCGACCCGTGTAACACCATTGCATGTGCTTCCTCTGAATTAGGATTTACGGAATTGTCTCCCTTGCAACAGCATTCTCAGCTCCTCTGAGCTTTACCCATTGAGCTGTGATTTGCTCCTTTCCATACGTTTACTTCTTACGTCATACGGATGTGCAATAATCCCTGTCTTTATCATATGAGCGAAAAATCAGTGAGTACCGCGTTAATAATCGAATCGAATAAATAAGTGAATCAAGGCCGTTTTGGTAGAATAGCAGAAATTGTACTTTAATAACGCAATGTCAAGGGGCCACCATGCTAATACAAAAGGTTGGTAGCGTGTTTCTGATTAAACTACATAAGGAGTGGAGACAATATATATAAAGTGCATCCCAGTCGCCTGGTACACAGTCTCAGAACCAATATCTTATTGCAGTTAAAGTGATACATGTAGGGCAGTATGAGGTATTTGCTGACCGAGTCACATGATGGGACGGCTGTCCTATGTATGGCGGGTGAGATAACAGGCTCGAATCCATCGTTTGTTGGTTCGTCCACAGCTTTACTTTAGTAGGTTTGTCAAGAATCTGACGAGGGACGATTGTTTTTTCCTCTTTGCATTAAACTGTCCGTCATCTCACATTTATTTATTTGGATGCTCTGTGATGTAACATTAAAAATAAAGAGCTTGTAAACAAAAGCTGCCATTTCAGTCGTCGTTCAGTCAATGGACTCGTCAAACAAAAAAAAACGTATAAAAGAATGCATTGAAATAGTTCAAATACACTATTACGCTTGTCCTTAAATACGAACGCATGGTGACAAAAAGCAATAAAATAAGTTGGCATGTTTACATAGATACATGTAAGTAAAAATGTGACCGCGTTAAGTAACCATTTTGCTCTGATCTCGGTCCACGGAAATCGGCCCTGAACGTTTTGTCGCAAGGTACTTGTAGGCTTACTTTTATTGTTCATGAAAGAGCTCAGTCGGCAGTGTCCTCCAGTCCAAGTATCCAGTAAGTATCGGCGCTATCATACAGTATAGGTATATAGCTGCAAATGGGAAAAAATATACTGGTTATATAAAATGTTCTCCCACGAATGAACCTCTGTCAGTGCACTAGTGTATACTGATGGACTGTGGTCCCTGCCTTTAAATACTTGTCGATTCTTCTCGAAAATTAAAATACTCAAGCTGTTCTGTCACGAATGGAATTCTGTAAATGCACTACATTGACGGACTGTGGTTGGGGCCTTTAAGTACTTTAAACGTAAAGTACGAAAATTAAAGTACGAAGTCAGTTCTTCAGGAAGTTCCCGTTGTTTACACTTAACACTTGCCGCAGAAGCAAATGTCATGGGTGTTAAAATATGTTCCCAAAAAAGCCTGAAATATTGGCTGTGAGGGCTTACGGGGCGACTGTCTCGACCACGCTTATGCCATTGTATCAAAAGGTACCGGTATATACGCAGAAGTTATGAACGAGTTGAAATAAAATAAAAGTACATAACAGCTGTTTCAACACCGTGCTCAATAACTTTTCATTTTATATGCCCTTCGGGAGCGCAAGATTCAGAATCAATCCTGGGCCGAGTCACACCTAAGACTTCAAAAGAGGAAGTTGTAACTTCCTCGCTTGGCGTTCAGCATGAAGGGGATAGTGCAACGACTGGTTGACCCGTATCAGTATAATGGCTCGGGCGGGGCGGCTTACTTACATTCGGTAAGTCGTCTCAGTGAAGCAGCACTAGATAAAAGAGCGGTGGAAATCCGTCCTGCAACAAGGAGGTACATTACATACACCCTAAGGATTCCTTCGTCGTCATATGACTGAAAAATTGTTAAGGACGTTAAACCCGAAGCACTCTCATTTTGTATGATGAGTTGCATGCAGGAAACTTCTGCATCCTTCCGTAGCGGTGGAGAAAACATAAACTTTAGATAAAAGAGTGCGAAAAACTAGTTGTAAATGTAGTTTTCAGTATTTTTTTCCCATTTTTCTTTACAGACAAAAAAAAAAACGAAAAAAAAAACACTTATGTTTGTATGGCGGGTACTTCGCACCACCTTGTTGTTGTTTGCATAATAATGTTACAAAAAAGGATGTAACACATATTTGATAAAAAATATTTGCTCTAGAATTTGGACTTTTAAGCCACAAATCTGGTTAACCTGGATTATGATCATATATTTATATTTTAATGTATTTATAAATGTATGTGTTTGGATATATAAACGACAAATGTACTTTCAAATAAATTTATTAGACATGCACTTCCTTATTTAGAGCATTATTAAGCTAAGACGATATGTACCAAGAGGAGGTTCCAAATACCCACCACCCTAGACGAGGCGCGACGGAATGCCCCAGGAACCTCTGACCAAGGCGATCGCTGGATGTCTGGTTAAGTCAAGTTCATGCTGGCTTCCTCTCCTGCCATACATGGGTATGTTTGCCAGCAATGATCGTCGGTTTCAGCGGGGCTCCGCCCGGTTTCCTCTCAGCATGATGGTGGCCGCCTTTGTATAAAGTGAAATATTATGGAGTACGGCGTTAAACATCATTCAAATAAATAAATCAAATATCTGCAAATAAGTTTTCAGAATCCTTTATCTGATTGTGGCATCATTTTTATCTTTTGATCTCCTTGAATGCCTAAGGGTAACTGGTGACAACAGGCTGGAGTTTGCTACAAATATCTCACTGGTAAGGGGCAGGTTACTCTTCATAGTTCCTAGCTGGTGCAAAATAAGTATGAAATAATGACGTCTGCGAACGGTTACAGAATTACGGCAACATACAAGGAGTAGCGAATATTTATTCTGTCTTCTTCACATCCAGAGTACAACGTACGATCCTGGTGAGAGTATCTGGAAGCAGATGAACAGTTTGATATAAATACATTAGTATCGCAAGCATGCTCGCTTTTATAAATAATATTCTATCTGATGTCAGGATTAGATACATGCATAAGACAGCTTTTATCATTATCAGTATGGCTACTGAGTTACAAATGACAGCTTCTCAGCGGGAACATAGTCAAACTGTGGTCAGGACAATAGTGAATTCTGAATAAATTATACAAATTGCAGGCCTATGTGCATCTAGGTCGGTGCATACTACAAAAAGTTTCTAATCTGGCTTCACTGACGCCCTATATATACGCTCTTTACGCATGATGTAATGTTGTACCACAATACCAAGAAATGGGATGTACGGGCATGGTAATTTTGTGTCACATGGTTTGGTAACTGTAAGCCACTCTGTGTGGGTGAAAAACTATGCTTTTTAACATCTAGGGCATCTCATCTGAGCACGATGAGGATATATTCTACACGTTTTAAGCGTGTTCACCTTCATAAGTGTTTATTTAGAAAAGATCACTGTAAGATGTACTGTCAAATATGATGCCGATACACAAGTACATACATAGTGCCTTGTACTGGTTGTGTAATCCTGACAGAATGTAACCTATTTTACAGCTGTAATCTTTTATAGTGTTATATAATCTCTGCGTTTAACTTGATCTGAAATTCTGGTCAAAATAAAAGAAATTTATCATTATCAATATGGCTAGAGTTTTAACTTATAAGGTAATCTTACCAATGAAGTTTGTGAATGATGTGGGCTTTTGTTTCCATGACACCGCCAGCCAGTAGACAGGAATACCCGAAACGATGATTGCCAGAGCGATGCCCAACTGACGAGGCTTCTGGTATACAGACAACACCAACACGGCAAGGTGAAATAACAGGAGGAGCACGGCGATAATCACAGGCACCTGGGGGGTCAGAGGAAAAGTGGCCAGGTGAAATAACCGGAATAAAACGGCGATAATCACAGGCACATGCTGAGTCAGAGGAAAAGTGGCCAAGTGAAATAACAGGAGTAAAACGGCGATAATCACAGGCACCTGCGGGGTCAAAGGAAAAGTGGCCAGGTGAAATAACAGGAGTAAAACGGCGAAAATCACAGGCATCTGCGGAGTCAAAGGAAAAGTGGCCAGGTGAAATAACAGGAGTAAAACGGCGATAATCAAGATCACCTGTTACGTTGTCAGTAGTGTGTGTCAGCAGCGTGTATTATCGTCTGATGCTGTCAGGGGTGTATGTCAGCAGCGTCTGGCGTTACCAAGAGTGTGTGTCAACAGCGTGTTACCGTGTGACGTTATCAGGAGTGTATGTCAGCAGCGTGTTTTGCCGTCTGAGGTTGTCAGGAGTGTGTGCCAACAGGTGTTTTACCGTCTTACGTTACCAACAGTGTGTGTCAGCAGCGTGTGTTACCGTGTGACGTCATCAGGAGTGTGTGTCAGCAGCGTGTTTTGCCGTCTGAGGTTGTCAGGAGTGTGTGCCAACAGGTGTATTACCGTCTGACGTTACCGGGAGTGTGTTACCGAGTGACGTTATCAGGAGTGTGTATCAACACCGTTTGTTATTTGTGATTTGCACCTAAGTATATGGTTTATTCGCATTGCAATATTAACAATGAATTTAAGAATAACCTTTCAAAACTGCTACGCATAAGGTAGACGATATTTTTTTAGGAATTTTGCGACAGAGCTTACACATGTAGTATGAGGCGTCAGTTGACGTATTGTTTCGCGCATGTTTCCAATTTGAGGCTCTTGAAGCGTATTTGTCACTTAATTTTGGGTTCAGCCTGGCTGAAGCACCTTCTTTCAACATAGATCAGTTCCGCGATACACGGATACACAGGACCAGAAGGCATAGAAGGTTTGTGCTAACGGTATTCAGTATAACTTTCCTAGAAATTCGATAATTCTGTAAATCTTTGTAGGCTTGCAAGCAGATTCGTTGTGAAAAGTGTACGACTGGGTGCATGTAGCGAAGTGATCAAGCCGAGTCATAATTATAAAGATTTTTCATAATGAATATCCACGACAACTGATTGGCTGAAAACATCATATATATCCAATCTATCATATTATCTATTAAGGCAACAACTGCAAAAAGCGTACAAACTAGGCCTATACTGAATCAATATCAGTACAAACGTAAATAATGAGTGAAGCAAATAGTTAAATGAAACAAATGTATGAATCAGAACTAACTGTATGTATGTCTGAGATAAATTCTAGATAAAAAGTCACCTGGAATGATGGCGTCTCATTGGTTCTCTTCCATCGTAGGTACAGAAGAATTATTTGCAATTCCACAGACATAAGAGCGCTGAAGAGGCTTATATACTCCATCAGGACTAGCGCTTGTCCCGTGAACAGCATAACTAGAGTCAGGAAACTCTGAAAAAGGAAGATGTTGACATATCAGACATCCTATCCTCGTTTTGTTTCTTGTTTTTTTTCCAGCGGTCACATGAGGGCATCCTTCACGAATTAAACAAGTAAATTAATTGTGTGCGTAAACTACAAAATCATTTTAACGAGAAGAAAAAAGATCAGGACTGAATACTTTGTACAGGTATATAAGATACTTATATGGATTCAGTGATAAGAGCAAATAAATTTCATCCATGGCCACATCTTCTACTGAACGATTCAACAAAATCTAATACATCTTAATACTGGCAACACTGTGTCACGTTAAAACGTGTAATGATTTCTGTACAACTGTGATACATTTTTCTTATATGTGTTACGTGAATGTTCACATCAGTCATCAATATCCACGAATGTTGACATCAGTGTCATCCATATTCAGCAATGTTGACATCAGTCATCGGTATCCAGGAATACTGACACCAGAGTCATCACTATCCAGTAATGTTGACATCAGAGCCATCAATATTGAGGGATGTTGACATCAGAGTCATCAATATTCAGGGATGTTGACACCAGAGTCATCAATATCCAGGGATGTTGACTTCAGAGTCATCAATAACCAGGAATGTTGACATCAGAGTCATTAATAGTCATGAATGTTGCTGTTATGTTATAGCTGACCCGTCCGTTAACTCACAAGAATGATGATAGATGGCGATGGAGTGCGATACTTCTGGTGAACCATCCCCACAAACGACGGCATATGTCCCACACGACCCGCTGCGAATAATAACCTGTGAAGGGTTGGGCTCATTTAATATGCTGTCTTATTGGTAAGGGCAATTCACCGAATGCACGGCCTATCAGAGGCAAGCCAATTATAGATTCACTGCTTACCAGATCGGGCACGGTGCCTGATGGACCATAGAAGATCAGTGCTGAAGGAATGAATGTCTCTTCAGGGAATTTCATCATGAACAATTCTGAGAAAATGTACACTCTTGTAGAGTTCTACGTGTATACCCTTACTGCAATACTTGCACTAATTTTCTTTTTTCTATTAATCAATTTTCCCGCGCAAATGGTGCTGATTTTCACTAGAGGATGGCTTTTGAAACCGGTAGGAAAAACTTGTCCAGTTGAAGAATGTGTCTTTTTCCACATTGCAATAGGCGACATCGGGATTTTACTCTCTGTCTCTAGGGAGATTAGAATTTGCTGTGTTCGAAGAACGTGAAATAATTATGATTTTATAATTTTATTTATGTATTTAATCGATTTGTACATGATGCTTGATGTACATAGCATGTCAAGTTTATTCGTGGAGGAAACTAGTAGAGCCCTATACAAAACTACCGACAGGTACAAGGAAAACCACCTGATGTAAACCGGCTGTAGGAAAATGAAACCAGAGATTCAGATTCTAACTCTCGACTTTGAATGATCTCGTACCAGGTAACTTCCGTCAGACATTTATCATACTTAACGTTAAAATTAGCTACCTTTGGCAAGTTACATATGAACTTTGCTACTTGTTTTCCACAGACTTGCGCGCAATACAGATAGAAGACAAGCTGTTGTCAACGAACGATAAACTGTTGAACACCACTGACCGCTTATTGCCATTACGGCCTCGTGAAAAATGAGACAGTAAGAGGTAAGTCTATAAATCCCCTCATCCAAGGGCGGGGATGAACTCATATTTCGTTTGCCTTTAGGAGTTACACAACTTAATGAGTTCAAATCCATTATACCATGAACTATTGTTTTATGTATATCCGCCTACCTTATCATTCTCCGGATGAAACACATCAAGACTTTCTTACTCAGTGTTTGCCAGTCTACACGGTTTAGTGCACGGGTGGCTCATGCGAGACGGATGATAAAATCTGGGACTGTATTCCTCTTTTTCATAATAGCTATTTTGGGGGTTGACGAATATGTACACTCCACAAAGCTTCACAAAATTTCAACCCAAAGCCAAAATAATTTCAGCCAGCGAGAAAATAATTTACAAATTCAAAACGATATGCACACTATTGCCAACAGCCTTGCGCTATATCATATGGTAAAAGTTGATCAAGATACCTCTGACACTAGGAAGTCTATATATATGTCACTTCACACACACATATATATATATATATATATATATATATATATATATATATATATATATATATATATATATATATATATATATAAGGGTCTCTGGTTTTGGTACATTGACTAGCATTGAATTTGTTGCCATTTGTTAGAAACTACGACGTTGTTGTTTTACTAACTTGTGTGTACGTTCTGTGTCTAACCCTCACATACGGGTATTTGTCCTGGCACTGACACTTACCTTGAGTGTCCCATCACGACAGCCACAAGTGACCCAGCAGACGATATGGCGACGAGAACAGATATCACCGTAGTAAGGGGACTGTACAATCGGCTGATAAATAGCTGTACGAGTAACAAAATAACAACAGGAAGGTTGTACTGTGAGCTTACTGCGACAAATATAACCCAAAGACACGTGAACAAACAATACACATAGTACAGAGTGGCCTGTACAGACGCCATCAATACAGACGCAAAGAACAAACAAGACACATAGTACAGTGAGTGACCTGTACAGACGGCATCAATACAGACGCAAAGAGCACACAAACACATAGTACAGTGAGTGGCCTGTACAGACATCAAATCCATCAATACAGACGCAAAGAGCAAACAAGGCACATAGTACAGTGGGCCAACGCCCAGGATTTCACATACTGGTACCACCCAATGTAGCCAATTTTCCTTGCTACTTTTAAATTGGTACATGTCCTTAGTCCATTTTTTATATGATTTCCTTAGCTAACAGGTATCCTTAAAGGGGTTGTCGTCTATAAAATAGTGCACCTTTAATGAATTTTTATTTGAATAAATCTTTTACCAGTCGACTAAGTAAATATCTGACTATATGATGATGACGGTCCGTTCAGTTCCATAAGAAACCTTTCGCGTGTTCGTAGAATCAAGACAGATAATGAAGTGACATTAAATCGTAGCGATGTATATAATAGTGTCTGGTGTGATTTAATGAAGATGTTGCAATTAGGACACGACCAAATATACGGAACATTTTCAGCAATTAAGATCGTTCCGGTCTAGTGTTCCAAGCCCACGCTTGAAAATAAAATTAATATATCACTCCGGATATATTCCAAATAGCAATCTGCAGATAGTCGTGGGTTTCCCCCGGGTTCGGCCCAGTTTCCTCCCACCATAATGCTGGTTACCGTCGTATGGAATATTCTTGAATACGCCGTAAAACATCAATCAAATAAATAAATCAAATATTGCAGACAGTCTGAATTGTTCCACAGGAAGACAGTAAACAGCAGATCACTTTTTGACTTTTGACTCACTTATATTCACCAACAACATGCCTATAATGACACAATAAGGAATTATAATTTCTGTATCAGACTGTCATAAAGTAGGAAAACAAGGCTCCCGCAAAGAAAAGCGTACTCTCGTTATGCAGAGTATCGTAGCCGTAAGTCTACTCAACCTCTGCTGATAATCCCGCACAACTCGCATACGGTGACGTAAACATAGCTATTTAACATAATCTTGGCTGACCAATGGAAACGACTCTTCTATCTTCGGGCGGAAAGTCGTAAACAGTGAATGGCAGTTGACATGTACAGACACCTATAGCTCTATCTACTGCAATCATGTGATTCGATGGCCACGCCAATGAAGTGGAAAGATCATGTGGATTTCAAGGATTACTGTTGAATTTGTTTAGCACAGCTAGTATCCACAATGAATAATCGTGTTGTGACCGCCCAAAGGCGGGATTTGACGACGGAAAGGAAGACTTCTAAGGAGCTCCTGGACGCTTTCCACTTCGTCTTCCCTAGCGTTGTTGTGGTAAAAGGAGAGGGCTACGTCTGCATGTCATGTTTCGTGAGATTAAATAAATCAGAAAAGGCTGTAATACGGAAAGAGGAAACATGCAAACGAAAGAGCGGTGATATTTGCAAGGATATTAAAGAGTAGTGGGAAACGAACAAACAGCAGTTCTTCGGTCGACATCTGACTTTTGCAAGTTCTTGCTTGATGATGAATATTACCGAAGACACACCCACACTTCGACCAATGATTACATCACTGTTCACTTGTATACTAATTTGATAGGTATTTCGACAGACCGGAAACAGGTAGGATACGGGAGGTTAGGTCTGGTTGAGAGAGACTAAGAAAAGCATAGTCCACAGTTTTCTGTAAGGATGGAAATTGACTTGGATTACAACTGTTCGTATATCCAACACGGAGATCATACTCAGCTGGATGGATATACTGCCCATGTCCTAGGTTAAGCGGAATTAACACAGTTGTAAAGTAACAGAGATTCTGGTCACTCCGTAGATGTCTACATGCAGGAGTCTCAAGTAGAAAAACTGTATGAGGCTGAAGCAGATAGATCAAGGATTCTTTCATCACAATACTGCTCCACGTATACTTTCATCTGCACTTGTAGCAAAAATTCATTGCCACAGAGCGGATGTTTTGGGACATATCAAGCAATGTTTTTGTGTAGAAGATTCACCAACGGCACATTAAGAAAGGGTCAAGTCTTTCACAAGACAGAAGCGCGTTATTGTAATTTGTTCATCTTATAATCTCTTGGCTACATCTAGAAGGGGGGCATATGTTGTCTGATCATCACCGCTGTAATAGGGCGTTCACTAACACCTTTCATCGACACCCGGCAACATCATTAGAGTTTACGATAAAGGCCAAGAGAACACAAAAAAGAACATACTTGCCCGATGAAGTACCACATGGGATAAAAAAAAGTTAGATTTATTTTTTTTCGTGTTTTTTCTCCAATCAGTAAAATGCTGTTGGGACCCAATTGAGATCAGCGATGTCACATTCATGCTTTGCTTGAAATGTTTCATTTCAAGGTCCATTCGGAGAATATATTCATAGGTATGTGTTTTCATACATTTAAAATACAGATATAAAACAGTGTGGGTGTCTCAAGTAGCAAAATCCTAACGTGATTTCACTTGTATATAATATGGCCAAAACGGCAATCATGGCTAGTGCAGAATGCAGTATTTCAAACGCATTGTACTATCTTAATATTCAGGAACAGTGTTTAATGATCTTTCGTATACTAGTGTTTTGTTTGTCTTTGAATCCAAAGGGCTCACGTATACCCTTTGACTAAAAGTGGCACTTGCTGCTGCCTCGCTTGACTCAGCGAGAGATTAGAGCAAGGAAACAAGACTGGTTGGCCCGGTGTCAGTATAGTGTGACTGGTTGGCCCGGTGTCAGTATAATGTGACTGGTTGACCCGGTGTCAGTATAATGGGACTGGGTGGGATGTCCTGGCCAGTCTGCTTATTGCTTTGTTATACTCGGGGAATGAACTTTAGGGTGATCAGCTGTGTATGATCTACGTTTAGACATTGGGCTGTTAACACTTTCAAACATGCCTCTTGTTTATCTTAGCCATCCATCAGGATATATACTGTCGATGTATATATGTTGTCTCTGTGTTGCTATTAGAATCAACTGTGAACTGTTGTAAACATGTTTATTGTTTGTGTCGTACTTACGGTGGCCTGCTAGTGCCATTGGACATTTTTTCAAGGTTTCTCTAAGAAATATTTTTGTTGTTCTACGCAGCGGAAAGGTTTTCGCCAAGGTATAAACGCCTTTTCCGCGGTGCTTAATCCTTTTCTCCGTTGTATAAACCTTTCCTCCGCGGTGCGTATCAAGTTTTTGTTTCTTCTTTGATTTCCTGTTATATATAGCGATACTTCAAATCCTTTGTTCATAATTATAAGTTTCATTAGAACGTCCTGTGAATTATTGTAAATCAGTGGAAAAGGTTAAAAATTTAGAAAGGCACTAACGGGCAACCGGACCTACCCATTCAGACCGAAAGAACCTAGCTCGCAAATGTTAGTTTGCTGTCTAAGTAGCGGGAGTGCAGTATAAAATGCCCGAGAGGCTAATAATGTTAACATATTAATTAAAAGTGATATAGGATAAAATTCTCGGTAAAATAAGAAAAGCTTATCTCATTCCGGTTAAGAAAAGAAAGGGTAATTAATGAAATTAATGTGGCCGACTATATTAAAAGTTACTGTTCCTTTGTTGTGAACAGTTAATTTAAACAGCGACACATCTCAAGTTCTCTTTCGCTTTTAGGCGATGATTTGACTGACCTGTGGTCGGATATTGTCTAGTTGCACGGGTAGTCAGTAGGATAGGAATCTGGTGCAGATTTTTCCTTCATTTGTAAGCCATGTTGATTAGGACCACATCAAACAAAAGATGTTAAGCGATGCAGAAGATTATTTGTCTCCGTTAGCTTTTAACGACACTGCAACGTCTATATCTGAATGGTTTTGGAATCACCCCCAGTGACTTTAACATAACTTCTCGCCAATACACTTTCGTTAGGGTTTTATTCTAACTGTTTATGCTTTACTTTATGCCCCTGACATCAAGGCTTCAGCAGATTTGCAAAGACACCCAGTCGGCAAATTAAGCCTGTAATTAAAGCAAAAAGTTTTAATTGGTATGGCACCCTGTCCTGACTACAATCAAACATGTATATACTTACCACACCCACGGCATCGGTGCTTGTTATCTCCGTGTGGCTTAGAATGGAGAAGTAAGCCATATTGGTGAGACAGTAGAGGGTGATGATCAGAGTGAAGCTGATGTACACAGACCGAGGTAGATCTCTCTCTGGATGCTTGCTCTCCTCCATCATATTCACTATCACTTGCCTTGTTGCAGATATAAATCAAACACAAATACGTCCCATTTTAAACGGTATTTATCGATCACAGAAGCCACTGGAGTACAAGGGCGCTGCGAAAGACTCATATTGGAAAATATGTTCACAACAGCTATTAAATTCTTAAAATCAAGAATATTGGAGCGGGCTTTTGCTTAGTGGATAACGTGCGCGTCTTTCGTTCGTTACGTGCGGCCTCAAACCCGGCCTCCGGCAAGCATATTTGCCATCTCCACGCTCTTCCTATTGGTGACAATAAATGGTGGATGTTCTCAATTTTCTGGAACAAGACCAAAAGTCTGCGCAGTCCAGAGCTTGATGAAAACCACTTGTCTTGCACCAGTAAGGTGTATACACACAACTGGGAAAGTTCCCTACTACCTGGCCAAACGTCGGCGGTTTAAAAAAGTCGGGCATTCCAGTGCCTTCCGCCCAAAAAAATGACAACCATCGTACAAGTTTTTTGAATTTTTGAGAAAATTTCAGACGCAAAATAAGAGCATCACTTACCAGCCCCCAAATGCAAAATAAAAGCATCACTTACCAGCTTCCAATCGCAAAATATGAGCATCACTTACCAGCCTCCAAACGCAAAATAAGAGTATCACTTACCAGCCTCCAAACGCAAAATAAGAGCATCACTTACCAGCCTCCAAACGCAAAAGAAGAGCATCATTTACCAGCCTCCAAACGCAAAATAAGAGCTTCACTTACCAGCATCCAAACGCAAAATATGACCATCACTTAGCAGCCTCCAAGCGCAAAATAAGAGCATCACTTACCAGCCTCCAAGCGCAAAATAAGAGCATCACTTACCAGCCTCCAAACGCAAAATATGAGCAGCACTTACCAGCCTCTAAACGCATAAAATAAGAGCACTATTTACTATCCTCCAAAAGCAGAATAAGAGCATCACCTACCGGCCTCGAAACACAAATTATGTGCATCACCTACCAGCCTCAAAACGCAAAATATGAGCATAACTTACCGGCCCCCAATCGCAAAATAAGAGCATCACTTACCAGCCGCCAAATGCAAAATAAGACCATCATTTACCGGCCTCCAAACGCAAAACAAGAGCATCATTTACCAGCCCCCAAACGCAAAACAAGATCATCACTTACCAGCCTCCAAACGCAAAACAAGAGCATCACTTACCAGGCTCCAAACGCAAAATAAGAACATCAGTTACCATCTCCCAAACGCAAAATACGAGCATCACTTACCAACCCTCAAACGCAAAAAAGGGCATCACTTATCAGCCTCCAAACGCAGAATATGAGCATCACTTAAAGGTCCCCAATCGCAAAATACAAGCATCACTTACCAGCCCCCAAAGGGAAAATACAAGCATCACTTACCAGTCGCCAAACGCAAAATTAGAGCATCAATTACCGGCCTCCAAACGCAAAACAAGAGCATCACTTACCAGCCCCAAACGCCAGACAAGACCATCATTTACCGGCCTCCAAACGCAAAACAAGAGCATCATTTACCAGCCCCCAAACGCAAAACAAGATCACCACTTACCAGTCTCCAAACGCAAAATAAAAACATCAGTTACCATCTCCCAAACGCAAAACTAGAGCATCACTTACCAGCCTTCAAACGCAAAGTAAGGGCATCACTTATCAGCCTCCAAACGCAGAATATGAGCATCACTTAAAGATCCCCAATCGCAAAATACAAGCATCACTTACCAGCCCCCAAAGGGAAAATACAAGCATCACTTACCAGTCGCCAAACGCAAAATGTGAGCATCAATTGCCGGCCTCCAAACGCAAAATGTGAGCATCACTTACCAGCCCCAAACGCCAGACAAGAGCATCACTTACTGACCTCCAAACGCAAAACAAGAGCATCAATTACCAGCCTCCAAACGCAAAATAAGACTATCACCTACCAGCCTCCAAACGCAAAACAAGAGCATCACTTACCAGCCCCAAACGCCAGACAAGAGCATCACTTACTGACCTCCAAACGCAAAACAAGAGCATCAATTACCAGCCTCCAAACGCAAAATAAGACTATCACCTACCAGCCTCCAAACGCAAAACAAGAGCGTCAGTTACCAGCCCCAAAACGCAAAACAAGAGCGTCAGTTACCAGCCTCCAAACGCAGAACAAGAGCATCATTTACCAGCCTCCAAACGCAAAAACAAGAGCATCATTTAACAGCCCCCAAATGCAAAAACAAGAGCATCACTTACCAGGCTCCAAGCGCAAAATAAGAGCATCACCTACCGGCCTCCAAACGAAAAATAAGAGCATCACTTACCAGCCTCCAAACGCAAAACAAGAGCATCACTTACCATCCCCCAAATGCAAAATGTGAGCATCGCTTACCAGCCTCCAAGCGCAAAATACGAGCATCACTTACCATCCCCCAAACGCAAAATATGAGCATCACTTACCAGCCTCCAAACACAAAATAATAGCATTATTTACCAGCCTCCAAACGCAAAATAAAAGCATCACTTACCAGCCTCCAAACGCAAAATATGAGCATCACTTACCAGCTTCCAAACGCAAAATAATAGCATTATTTACCAGCCTCCAAACGCAAAATAAAAGCATCACTTACCAGCCTCCAAACGCAAAATATGAGCATCACTTACCAGCTTCCAAACGCAATATATCAGCATCACTTAACGGCTTCCAAACGCAAAACAAGAGCATCATTTACCCGCCTCCAAACGCAGAACAAGAGCATCACTAATCAGCCCCCAAACGCAAAATAAGAGCATCATTTACCAGCCTCCAAATGCAAAATAAGAGCATCACTTACCAGCCTCCAAATGCAAAGAAAAGAGCATCACTTACCAGCCTCCAAATGCAAAGAAAAGAGCATCACTTACCAGCCTCCAAAAGCAAAATAAAAGCATCAGTTACCATCAACCAAACGGAAAACAAAAGCATCACTTACCATCCCCCAAACGCAAAACAAGAGCATCACTTACCAACCCCCAAACGCAAAATAAGAGCATCACTTACCAGCCCCCAAATGCAAAATGTGAGCATCACTTACCAGCCTCCATACGCAAAACAAGAGCATCACTTACCAGCCCCCAAACGCAAAATAAGAACATCATTTACCAGCTCCCAAACGCAAAATATAAGCATCACTTACCAGCCTCCAAACGCAAAACAAGAGCGTCACTTACCAGCCTCCAAACGCAAAACAAGAGCGTCACTTACGAGCCTCCAAACGCAAAACAAGAGCGTCACTTACCAGCCTCCAAACGCAAAATAAGAGCATCACTTACCAGCCTCCAAACGCAAAATAATAGCATCACTTACCGGCCTCCAAGCGCAAAACAAGAGCATCACTTATCAGCCTTTAAACGCAAAATGTAAGCATCACTTACCAGCCTCCAAACGCAAAATATGAGCATCACTTACCAGCCTCCAAACGCAAAACTAGAGCATCACTTACCAGCTTTCAAACACAAAATAAGAGCATCACTTACCAACCTCCAAACGCAAAATGAGAGCATCACTTACCAGCCTCCAAATGCAAAACTAGAGCATCACTTACCAGCCCCCAAACGCAAAATAAGGACATCATTTACCAGCCCCCAAACGCAATACAAGAGAATCACTCACCAACCTCCAAACGCAAAATATGAGCATCACTTACCAGCCTCCAAACGCAAAAACAAGAGCGTCACTTACCAGCCTCCGAACGCAAAAACAAGAGCATCATTTACCAGCCTCCAAATGCAAAAACAAGAGCATTACTTACCAGCCTCCAAACGTAAAATAAGAGCATCACTTACCAGCCTTCAAACGCAAAACAAGAGCATCACCTACCGGCCTCCAAAAGCAAAATAAGAGCATCACTTACCAACCTCCAAACGCAAATATTGAGCATCATTTACCAGCCTCCAAACGCAAAAGGAAAGCATAACTTACCAGCCACCAAACGCAAAGCAAGAGCATCACTTACCAGCCTCCATACGCAAAATAAGATGAAAGCATGGCCAAAGCTATTTCGCCTGGCTTAGTTGAACTTCCCTCAAAAGGCTGGCTAAAGTTCTCAGTGTTTCCTACGTAAAGGTGATGCAATAATCATTAGTGTGTTGGCACCAAAACATACTTCTTCTGCATTAATTGGTTATCTTATGCGCTGTACACTAAAAACACACCCATCGTCAATTTGTATACATAGCTTCCTTTTACCATACTCAAAACGCCCAACTCATTCTTCTAACCCGGTCTATAGCGACATTATAACTGAGCTTTCACCGACGTTTCCTATTAACTATTCATACTTATTTCCATACTTCTTTACACCATGTAAACGAAACATTCGAAACATTCAGCTCATTCTCCTTCCTTTTTTTTTGTTATATTGTGGTTGAATGTTTCCAACGTGTCTTGTTATCTATACATACCCAATGCCATTTCGTATATTCCTCCCACGATGATAAGTACAATAGCCGTTGCTTTTGCCCCACTGAACCATATCTGAATTTTGGAGATGTACTTGACGTTGATGCAGTTCAGGACGGCGCATAATACTGAAATGGAATTTTGTTTCGAGTGGTGCTTAACGCCATATTGAAGAACTTTTCACTTATATATATGATGGTGGACAGCTGGTTAACCATTGCAAGCCATCGTATCATCGTATTACCCGCATGCGGATGGCAAGTGTTACCCAAGCGGCTCTTAAAAGGGCGGGATCCGTGAATGTGATTGTGAAAATACCTGTCAGCCTAAAGATTGAACTGCTGATTCACTGATGTCTCTAACGCTGTACTCAATGACATGCAACGGTGGTAAATTTCATTGTGAAAACAACCCGGAACGAACTACGCTCATTTCTTGAGTAACTGAGAAACTTGTTGACGTTTGACGCGCGTGTTTTCATCCGCATTAAGCTCAGTATTAATGCCTTATTGTTGGAAGGCATGTGGTATCCGCCAAACTTTGTGTAATGCTGTCTGAATGGTCCTCAAGACGATATCGATCGTTTATTGGGACCAAGGTACGAGAACAACGGAGACAGAAGAGTGCGAAGTTCTCTGACCAAGCCCAAAATTGAATGAATGATCATGGCTTAACGCCACATCGGCAATTTTGCAGCCATATCGTGCCGAGCGGCTGGGATTGAACCAACTGGTCATATATTCGCACTACTAAATGACAAGGAACGACACCCCTGTGCTCAAGATGGGTCAGTATTTGTTCTCTAAGTGCAATCGTAAATTACAAATTATCTACTCACAGAAAATAGCCCCAGCCAGAAGCCTCACTCCCACTAGTGGCAGGGCGCAGCCTGAGAAGAACGGCTGGACGATGTACACGGCCGAGACGTAAGCCAACAACGCCCAAGCAGGGCACACAAGAAGAATAATATAGCCCCACAAGGTAACAAAACCAGCCATTGACCCGAATGTCTGCAAAACGTACGAATACGACCCCCCTGCTTCCGGGAAACGGATGCCCAGTTCTGTGTAACATAACGCTGACAAGAGATTCACAATTCCACCAGAGAACCAGACGATGAGTGACAGTCCCACAGAGCCGGAGTATTGCAAGATGGGACCAGGGGAGATGAATATGGACAATCCTCCACTCACAGCGAACAAAATAGCCACTAAATGTGGCAGAGAAATAGACCTGTCCAATCGGACAATGACAGCACCACGAGGAGATTTCTCCGCCGTCCCGGCCACAGCAGCTCCATTAGAAGAGTTGTCATCGCTATTGCTCACTTCCGTCGGCTCTGTCTGGTTGCCCGGGTTTGTGTTGCCAAGCGGACCGTTTTGGGTGTGGTCAAAGCTTGAAGATCCAGTGCCTAAGTCAACGTCCTCAAAGCCTGGGTTCGTTCGTCCGTCCTTGGCCGCAACCTGCATGACTGGTGAACTATTTCAGCAGACTGCCTATGAATCAAGAAAAATGTTGGATGAACGTGAAAACAAATCTGTTGAACTCACGACTAAGAATGACTAAAGTCTAGCATGTTTGTCTAAAGCTATAACCACATCTAAGCATAAGGCTGGCGATAGACATAGTCATTGGTGTAAAGCTTGTCATCAATAAACCGTGACAGGGTAGTCATCCATAAACCTAGAGTCATTTAAGTTCTCTGAAAATCACGTGCGCAGTTTCCTGAACAAAAGCGCCAGAGGGTTTCAAATCTAAGTACATCTGTACTATGTTTGATTGATCAACTGCCAACAAAGAATAAACGGTAAATTATTTGGTGAAAAACCTGGTAGCAAAGTAACATTAGCTGGTTTTTTGAAGTCACCTATTTACTTCATACCTTCTAAATGTATACTTCTGTAAGACTGTGGCAAGTTCTGTTCAATCTGGTAATGTGAGAACCTCTCGTCCCCAGCTATTGGGCCTAACCCACATATGTATACAAAACCGGTATTAGATTATATCAACGTACCTAACCTAGCCCCATCTGCATCGGAGGCCTGCTGTCAAAGGCTCTACCCGTACCCGGTCATGTGATCTTCCTTGTTGTCGCTGGCTATGTGATACCTTTCAGCCACGTAAACACATTCAAACCCATTCCAAATTACAATTGATTTCTCTCCAAAAACATCGCTAGTATCATTCAGAATAGAATTATCTTGTGAAACGTGCTGCAACGACAACGTCTATCTTTTTGACGATTTAATCTGAAACCACTCCTAGGTTATAACATACATTCCCGATCACGCTAAGAAAAATAATTTTCTATACCCTTAGCCACTTTCTTGGAAAGTTACTTGCTTCAAAAAAGTTTTTTTTTGTAGTTAGATCCGACATAGAGATACTCGCATTGTGTGAGAAGTAAAACATTTTTTCAATGGGGCGGCATAGTTAGAATCAACCCCGACTCAGGTAAATTAACAAAAAGGCCGTATTTCGTGTGACCATTTGCCAGCTATCACACTGCCGTCGCTGCTCAAGTTCCTCTCGCTGCTGTATGTTTATCACACTGTAAATAAAACCCTTACTCAAGAAAGTTAACAAGAGTTCGTATTTCTCCGCTTACGTGTGGCCATTTGCCAGCTATCACACTGCCGTCGCTGCTCCAGTTCTGCTCTCTGCTGTGCGTTTATCACACTGTCGTCGCTGATCTGTTTTTACTCTCTATGCTGTACGTCTGTCACATTGTCGTGGCTGCTCTGGTTCTACTCCCTATGCTGTATGTCTATAACACTGTCGTCGCTGCTCTGGTTTTACTCTCTATTCTGTACGTCTATCACATTGTCGTGGCTGCTCTGGTTCTACTCCCTATGCTGTATGTCTATAACACTGTCGTGGCGGCTCTGGTTCTACTGTCTGTGCTGTACGTCTAACACGCTGTCGTGGTTGCTCTAGTCCTACTCTCCATGCTGTACGTCTATCACGTTGTGGTGGTTGCTCTGGTTTTACTCTCTGTGCTGTACGTCTATCACTCTGTCGTGGCGGCCCTGGTTTAACTCTCTATGATTTACGTCTATCACACTGCCTTCGCTGCTCAGGTTCTACTCTTTATGCTGTACGTCTATTCAAATTGTCGTCGGTGCCATTGTTCTGTTCTATGTGCTGGCTATGTGATACCTTTCACAGTTTCGTGGCTGCTCTGGTTTTATTCTGTATGCTGTACGTCTATCACACCGTCGTGGCTGCCCTGGTTCGACTCTATGTGCTGCACGTCTATCACGTGATAGCTGTCGTGGCTGCCTTTGTTTTATTCTCTATGCTGTACGTCTATCACACTGTCGTCGGTGCTCTGATTTAACTCTCTATGCTGTACGTCTATCACATTGTGGTGATTGCCCTGGTTCTACTCTATGTGCTGTACGTCTATCATGCTGTGGGGCTGCTGTGGTTTTACTCTGTGTGCTGTACGTCTTCACACTGTCGTGACTGCTCTGGTTCTACTCTGTGTGCCGTACGTCTTCACACTGTCGTGGCTGCTCAGGTTTTACTCTCTATACTGTACGTCCATCATACTGTCCTCGCTGCTCTGGTTTTATTCTCTGTGCTGTACGTCTATTACACTGTCATGGCTGCTCTGGTTCTACTCTCTGTGTTGTATGTCTTTAATTATAATGTTGATATTGAAATAAATATACAGGTGGTTTGTACTCTGCACGCGTTTATCGTGTTGAATAGACCGCACACAGATCTATACTGTATGTCGGTATGTAAGCCTGTCAGTATATAGAATTTATAAAGAAACAAAATCTGTTGTTTGACGAGAAATGCAGAGTATAGCGATCAATCCGAGTTAACGTATCAGTTGCATGATGGTTTAAATGTGAAATGTACGAAAAATAACCCAGGAGCCTCTCACCAGTGCGAGTGTGAGTTCGAGTCCAGTTCAGCTTGCTTCCTCACTGGCTCTACGCGGGAAAGTCTGCAACAGGCTGCCGAAGAACGTGTGTTTCCACCCGAGTTCTGTCCGTTTTCTTCCCACTATTATGCTGGCCGCCGTCGTATAAGTGAAATATTCTTGAATATGGCGTAAAACATCATTCAAATAAATCAATAAATAAAATGTAAAAAGGCAACAAATGAAACATTCTAAGTTTCACTTACACGCACTCTGCCGATCAGGCCAAACACTAGCGCTTTTTAAATAATTTCAAAATATTTATAAAATTAACATTCATTAAAGACCTGCGTTGAGAGTTCTATGAAGCACCCTACACCTGATTACCTACATAAGTATTAATTTTTTTTTGATTGTGGTGTTTTATGTCGTACTCAAGAATATTTCACTTAAACTACGACGGCCAGCATTACGCCAGCAGGAAATCCGGACAGAACACGGGGGGGGTGGGGGATAACACGACCATCCGCAGGCTGCTGACCCTCCTACGTTTCGACCGGAGAGCAAGCCAACATGAATTCACAGCATTGCTGAGAGGCTCCTGGGTCAGTGTGCTGTGCCAGCACGCTATTCTCTCAACAACGGAGGCCCCCATTACAGATATAACTGCTTGTAAATAATTGTATTGTATTTTGTAGCCTGCAACCCATTTCCAATAACCCGTTGATCCGCAATATCATTTATTGATACCAAACGCAACTGATCCGTAATGCCAATTTTTTGAGCAAAGATCTTGCGTGCTTTAATCGACACGCCGCAGTTTAACTGTGTACATTTACATACTATGACTTTATATAATAATGTCACAAAATACGTGTAATTCTCAAATCCTTGGCAGAAACCATCAACCTTTGGTAAGTTACTGAAGAACTTTCCCAGGTGTAACGTACATACATATACAGCTGTAAGCACACCATATTGGATAGATGTTAGACTGCGCATGCCCCTAATGTAAACAATGCCTGGTGAATACTGAGAGCGGAGGGGTGCGCAAATTCCTTGCCCAAGGCAAATAAAGAACCAGTATGTATATGCACTGCTGAACCCTAATGAATTCACGTCCAGTTCATTGCCCTATTTACCTGGGTTGATGCTGCTGATTGTAACTACACGCCAGTGGTTACAAGTCAGGAAGTATGTACAGTAACGAATACATAGGCTTTTATACATGTACATATGTAGTGATTACTTGAGCTGTAGCTAATGTTCATGAAATAAACAAAGAATACTCAAGTACTTTAGTATTCAGCGGACAATGCCTATTTTTCACAGCTTGTGACGCGTCTTATATGTTGTTGGTTTCAACGTGACCGTCATGCATTTAAACACAACGGCACTTACAAATCGATATGCAACCATGCATAGCGAAACCTATTGTATAATCTCTTTTGTACACATGTATGAGTATAAATTGAGTCGATAGAGTTACATTTTTGAGCTGACCGCCAATGCCCCCAAAATAGCTTTTTATCTTGGTTACGAAATTCTGTTCTGGGTTTTTGTACAGATACCGATAGTTTTCTCCCCGAGCGAGGATATATGACCCTTTGAATCAGAGACACCTGTATAGATTGCGAAAAGGAATGAACTGTGCATTTGTCCATTCCCGGGGAATTGAGTGTGTAGCCCTATGATTCATCAACCTCGAAGTTCACTGGTCTCTCTTCAGGCCCAAGGCCATGGGCATTAATTGTCCGCATTCAGAGCTTATCCATGAGGAAATAATTGTAATCCAGCAAAACACAAATCGCTACGGCAATGTCCATAGGTGCTACCTCGAGGTTCACTGGGTTTTCTTCAGACCCAAAGTACCACACATTGCCCGTGTGTAGAATTCATCCATGAAAAATGACACGTAATCCAACAAAACACAAGTCGCTGTAGGTGGTGTATCGAGGTACACTGGGTTTTCGTCAGATCCAAGGCACCGCATAGTATCCGTGTGTAGAATTCATCCATGAGAAATGACAAGTAATCCAAAAAGACACAAGTTGGTGGAGGCGGTACCTCGTGGTTCACTGGGTTTTCGTCAGATCCAAGGCGCTGGACATTATCCGGGTGAATTTGTCTGTAGATTGTAGACATGAAATAACAATAACAACTTCATCATTTAGTTCTTCGCCCTATCTGAGCTCTCACATTTTCATTTATATGAAAACTGTGTATGAAAACACAACACAACAATGCGGTATCAATTATATTATAAGTAGGTATGAAATATGTTAAACTTCAAGTTTCGGCATATGCAATCGCGTCTTGTCTTAACCGCACAGCCATCAAGAGTTGTGATATGTGCTCGTTGATCTGACTTGCATTTAACGCCATACTCCAGGCTTTTAACATATACATCTGCAGTCAGAGATATGTTTGAAAGAAATATGAGTGTCAGGGGTAAAAAAAAAACGTACTTCGCTAAATACCTAACGAACCTTAAGCATTTAGCGAAACCGTGGAAAAACCAGCCAGATCATGGATTTGAGTCTTTGATATCATTGGTTAAGGATGTTAAAGTTATTCGACACTTTATTTCATGTAGTGAGTCAACATGACTACATTGTATATAAAGTTTTTATGTGTAACAGCTAACCCAGGAAATGTACTGCTCAAATTCTTGTTGTGGAGGGAACTTGCAGGCTCAGATGGTTAAAGTGCTGGGACGGTTCTATTGTCTGCCCCTTGACCAATGAAAGCCTGTTCGAATCCAACTCTCGCTGTTTCGGCTGGGGCTTTAAGTGAGGAAATTCATCAGGTATCTGACGACGGTCGGTGGTTTAATCTGGGCACTACAGTTTCCTACCTCTGACTGCCGTCATATGCGAAAAAACTCTTGTGCATGGCGCTAAACACCATGATATTACGCTGTGAACATTTCGTTTGACAAACAAACATGTATGTAAAAGCACTCAGCTGAATTGATGGACTGATGAAGTGGTTTCTGACAGCTTACCTAAGAAGGCTTGGAAGGTTTTAGGCTTATGTTTCCAAGCCACCCCAAACCAATAGACTGGGATGCCCACAAAGATGACGGCCAGGGCTATTCCCATCTCACTGGGCTTCTGGTAAACAGACAAACCCACAACGGCCAGATGAATGAAAACCAGCGTAACAGCCACCACAAGTGACACCTGTGAAAGAGTAATACAAGTGGGAATAAAATATGTTTTATTTATTTATTTGCTTGTTGTTAAAAGTTGTTGTCACAGTTTTGTGAGTGGAAGAAATCGGAGTGCCCTAGCAACCTGTGTAAGTCACTGACAGCATCTGACGCGTAGGCAGGCAAGCCATAATGAACTCCGCAATAGGCCACACCAGTGTAGCGGAGCGCCTGCATGGAATGGGATTTTGGCAAATCGTTCTGACCTATACACAACTTGCTAATACAGACTCGTTGACTGGGTTTACATTGTTTGTTTTTTTTCTGCCCAAACAATGTAGTAATGGGTAATGATTCTAATTAATATATGGCTTGTTAATACGAATAAACTCGTGTGTTCATTCGGTTTCCATTGGATTGTTTCTATGGATAACAATCCACGCTACATCCTGACGGCATCAGGATGGAAAATGCCAACCCTTGACTTTTCTTTTGTACATTTTTCTGTTATCTCCTGAGAATATAAGCTTGAGAATGTCAGTTCTTTGTTTCTCTCTTATCCATGTCCTGAGAACATAAGCTTGGGTATACCAATTCTCTGTTTTTCTCTTATCTATTGTTCAGTTATGTCCTGAGAATATAAGCTTGCGAATGCCCCTGGGTATTTTTATTACTCATTTTTTTATCGTGTCCTCAGAATATAAGCTTGAAAAAGCTAATTCTTGGGTAATGTATTACTCATTTCTAAATGGTATCTCCACAGTTTAAATTTTCAAACGCTAATCCTTGATTTTTTGCGTTTGAAGATTCAAAATGACGAGCGCATGCGTAACAGTACCTTATAGGGAGGCTTCCTGTTGGTCGGTTTCCAGCGAAGATATAGCAGAACAACCAAAACTTCCAAAGCCATCAAGATGGCGCCAATACTGACGTATTCTATCAGGACTATGGTGTCTCCAGTAAACAGCATGACGATGGACATGATGCCCTGAGTGAAAATAAAGGCCGTGTTTCAATTAGGGTGGGGATTTTCAGAAAATATATCCATAATACGACGATGATGAGGTGTGTGAACTAAGGGAACCAAGAGCAGACAGGCTGCTGCTACATCCCCTCGAGGTAAAGCTTGTGACGTAAAGCCACAACCCAACACGCCGGAACTGGATTCGAACACGCGACGTTATTTTTTAAGGAGATGATGTATGCAGCGAGACCGGTTCGTCCGAAGCTGTATTTCATGAGTGATTAGAAGAGACTTTGATTTTAGAATGTTTTAATCGAGGTTCATGTATTGGTCACATGAACCGATTCCTCCAAATCATTTCTGAATTAAGTTAAAATTTTAAAATTGATTTAACGCTTGCTCTTAGTCCCAGCGAAGTTTAAGCGGAGACGAGTAACAGGTGATATGTTAGGTCAAATATATCAGTTTTAATTTTGGAGGCCTCAACATCTCAGTAGTAGAGCGCCCACTTCGACGGCGGAAGATCCAGCGTCAGTCATTGGGCGTTCAGCATTAAGGGGATTGTGCAAAGACTGGTTGACCGGTATCAGTATAATGGCTCGAGTGGGCAGCTTACTTGCCTTCGGAAAGTCGTCTCACTGAAGCAGCTCTAGATAAAATAGCAATGGAAATCCGTCCTGCACCAAGGAGGCACATTGCATTCACTCTAAGGACTCTTTCGTCATCATATGACTGAAAAATTGACAAGTACGATGTTAAACCCTAAGCCCTCACTCCCTCAGTTTTAACTCTGAACCTCTGGGTGTATAAACTGTGTATTATATTGAGGTTTTCATTTTCCACTTAAGTACAAAATGAGATTATAGAGTTTAATGGCCGTTTAAAATGCACAAACGTGGACTTAATCACACGGGTTTATCAGTTGATAAAAAGACAATGTAGGGGATGAACAAAAAATATATTTACATATAGCAAGTCCTCGGGCAAATTCCACTGTGCAATTTAATAATTAAATTTCGACAATGATTTAAAAGCATAGTTTTTAACCACTTCCTTAATGCTATCTCCAGAAAAGTCAAAATTTCAACATCCAGAAGAAAAATTAAGACTTTTAAGGAGGGTTTAAGCATTGACAAGTCGAAAATGGTTTTGTTAGGGGAGAAGAAAACATAACAATGACACCAAAAGAGCCTGAAAACTTATTTGCAAATATTGTCTTTAAATTTATTAAAAAAAATTTTCTTTTAGCAGAAAAGGGAATTTTTTCTACGATGGATATTTGGGACCACCCCTTGGTATATATCTTCTTTGCATAATAATGTTGTAAATAAAGATGTGTCTAATAAGTCTGATGTAAATTTGTTTATTATATTCAAACACATGTATTTAATTTGGATATGTGTAAGCTGTAATGAAAGGCACACTCCATAAGACACCCTGAAAGTGTTTTATTAGAGATCCAACATGTTCGCTCGATTTCAGGTCATCTAGAGGATTTACAGCAACGTACTGATCACGCCTTCACTTACTCTTATATACCTGTTCCACAACAATGTAGAACAATTCTGAACTGACAGTTTACACTTACCAGATCTCTTCAATGTAATGAGTTTCTACACAGCTTTTTGAGACGTTAATTTAAATCAAACCGGCTGGGTAAAAACGTATATGCCTCTATAATCAACAAACATTCGATTGCTGTCAGTGAGTTTGTATGAGATGTATCATGAGCTGCACGAATTGACACGAATCGTGGTGTGAGCTATACGCATTGACACGAATCGTGGTGTCCGTCACACGCATTGCCACGATTCGTGGTGTGCGTCACACGCATTGACACGAATCGTGGGGTGTGATCTACGCCTTAGCACGAATCGTGGCGTGTGATGTACGCCTTGACACGAATCGTGGTGTGAGCTGTACGCCTTGAGACGAATCGTGGTGTGTACAGTACACATTGACACGAACTGTGGTGTGTGTTGTACGCACGAATCGTTGTGTGAACTGTACGCATTGTAACGAACCGTGGTGTGAGCTGTGGGCATTGATGCGAATCGTGGTGTGAGCTGTACACACTGGCACGAATCATGGTAATGTGATGTACGTATTTACACGAATTGTGTGTCGCAAGCATTGGCAAGAATCGTGGTGTGCGATGCACACTCTGACACGAATCATGGTGTGTGCTGTACGCATTAACACGAATCGTGGTGTGTGGTGCAAGCATACCCATTGACACGAATCGTGGTGTGCTGTACGCATTGTGTGGCACAAAATGACACGAATAGTAGTGTGTGCTGTACGTATTGACATAAATCGTGGTGTGAGCTGTACGCACTGATGCGAATTATGGTGTGTGATGTACGTATTAACACGAATTATGGTGTATGCCGCACGCATTGACACGAATCGTGATGTGAGCTGTACGCATTGACTCAAATCATGGTGTGTTTCGCACACACCGACACAAATCGTGGTGTGTGCTGTGCGGATTGACAAGAATCGTGGTGTGAGCTGTGCGTTTTGACACGAATCGTGGTGTGTGCTGTTCGCATTGACACAAATCGTGGTGTGTGCTTTAGGCCTATGCATTGACACGAATGGTGGAGTGTGCTGTACGCATTAACACGATTCGTGGTGTGTGATGCACACACTGACACGAATCTTGACGTCTGCTGTACGCAATGACATGAATCGTGGTGTGAGTTGGACGCATTTACACGAACCGTGATGTGTGCTGTGCAAATTAACACGAATCATGGTGTGAGCTGTAAGGATGGACACGAGCTCACGGTAAACTCACGAGAATGAAGAGTGATGGCCATGGAGTGTGATACTTTTGGTGAACCATTCCCACAAACGACGGCATATGTCCCACACGACCCGCGGCGAACAGTGACCTGAAAACAAAGGAGTCCAACATATCAAAGGCAGTGCTCCTTTAATAGACAAAAGGTGTTTTATTGTCACTAATTTCAAAGCTAAATTTTAACAAAAGTAATCTTTATAAATTTTACCTGTTAACAACATCGCTCGTGTGATTGCCAATACTATTTACACACGTTTTGAGGTCACATTCTAAGAGGCATTTATTCGATGATCACCATCATCATTGTAGCAATATGAAATCAGTTCACAGACAGAAAACATTATGATATTTATTTATTTGATTTAAGTTTTGTGCACATTTATTTCATTGGTGTTATACGCATTTCACATATGCCACTCCAGCCGGCACTATGTTGGACGAACCGGAAAGAGCCCTGGGGAAGCCCACGACCACCCGCTGGTTGCCGGATTATTTTATTAACTTATTTGGTTGGTGATTTACGCCGTGCTTAAGATCATGTCACTTATATAACGGCGACCGACATTATGGTCGGAGGAAACCCGGGGTAACATGCCGGTAGACCTTCCCAAGTACGACCCGTGAGGATGCCAACATAAACTGGATTTGAACTCCCAGCGACTGCATCAGTTGAGGCTCTTGGGTCATTGTGCAGTGCTGACATGCTAAAAATATGCTAACAACGAAGTCACTGTAACTAAAATAAAATCCGTGATAAACGGAAAAAAAATTAAAAGCTGTCCAGGAAATTTATACACCGGTACGTTTATTTTCTTTGAACGTTTCCGGGTAAAATGCTTATCGATTATGTCACATCAATTTGTTTCAAGGTCAATGCATTCACAGCTGTACAAGTATAAACATTTTAAATGCAGAAGGCTAGCAATGAATGTGTATTAGGTGCCAAAAATCCTCATGTCACTGGTGAGAATATGATCAAACTCAGGTGGAGAAAACATTAATAAACCAACCTATTTTTCAAGTGTTTAATGGTTTTATCATCTAGTATATACATCCAGTTGGTATTGTTCTCACCTGGAGTGGCCGAGGACGAGAGCGTTGAGGGCTCCGATGGCTGACACCACAACCAGAACAGATATTACAGCTGTGATTGGCCGGTACAATCTGTCTGCATATAACTAAAACACGGGGAAATGGTCATATAAAACTACCGTATTTAATACTGGGATTGCTCGTTTTTTTTATGCACAAGGTGACATTACATTGTTGTACCTGTAATAAAAAAGACTCGAGTCCAAAAGTAAAAGCATAAAAGTAATGGATCATTTTATCACGAGTATTTACTTGGCAAGTTTGGCCTCTTCTGCTGGCTTCACTGGTTTAAAATAGTTCATACTTTGTAATCCTATACCACAAACATCATTACTGCTGGAAATACTAGGCGAGCAACCTTTTGCAATATGACCTCACTTACAACAGCTATAGCATCGGTGCCTGTGATCTCCGTGAAGCTTAGGATGGAGAAGTAAGCCATGTTGGTGAGACAGAACAGGGTGATGACGAGAGCGAAGCTGATGTACACAGATCGAGGTAGATCTCTCTCCGGGCGCTTGCTCTCCTCAACCACGTTCACTATAACCTGCCTGACGGAAACAACGGGAATAACAGGAAATCAGTCTTGATTTTCTGATATTTTATCGAATTTTTCTGGAAATATTGTTTTGAAAAAAAGTGAGATTTCGCCAGTATGCCATTTTTGTTGGCACGGTAAATGTAAAATAACCTCTTGGTTTTCTGTTTAACTATTTGAATCCAAAATAAAAAGAAAATTAAAATAAACCATAAAGGACATACTTCTGTTTTATAAAAACTCTTTCCAGGAAATATCGACAGCCATGCGCCTTTGGCGTACATTCTAACTCTGATTTCGTAAATGAGTAACCGTGTTGATAGCAATGGTCAAAACAGTAATGTTTCGAGATGAAATGCCACAGGTAATAATGTTACACGATATGACTTATCGAAGAGTTTTAGATCATTGCCACTCCATAAGGGAACCTTAAGCAAAGTTAAACAGGAATAGTTCTACGTACCACCCACCATATCCGTAATACGAGGACAATATCGCCAGTGCTACCTGTCCCGGTTTCTCTGTGGTTCCATCGAATGACTGATTAAACTTTTCTATTTCCCCTAAAATGGAAGTGAATGTTTCTGATTAGTCGTATAATTAGTCGTATAATTAGTCGTCACTACTAGCGACACAAACAACAGATGTACCATTGCCTGTATTTTGTGTAATATAACATTACACAGTTTGTCAACACAGAGCCTTATACAATAGTACAATGCCAAAACTTACGTGTCACGGGCAAAGGTCAGATAAATTACGTTCACCCAAGTCTTCGTGGTAACCTTGACATTCTTTATCTCATTCCGTGGCGCGCCATAGTACATCAACTCGCTCTCAAAACGTCCATTTCTTGTTATTTTAAAATTATCTGGCATTTCATACTTCTATTTCCTTCTAGAATAAGCTTTCAAAACAACATTGTTGTTCTTCTTTGCGTGTTGAGCTGTTCTATAAATCCGAATACTTAAATAAGGTTGTTAGATATGTTTACACATGTCAGATTCTCAACAGACGTCAGTGTACTGAGGTCAGTCGGGTAGACAGTATAATGCGCGGCCTTATTTTCGAATTCGACTGAGATTTTCTGGGGAAATATTCGATAAAGGTCAGTGTCAATGGTTGCAAAAGGTACATAAAATGTCTTAGCCTGCGCACAGACCATGTATCAAGTGGATTTGGATGCAGTATGATTTGTCGATCGGGTAGCAGAATACAGATACATTGCCATCATCGGGTGCACACATTGTCCGGACTAAGGCAGACATCTGACTCCCTGTATCAGTAAATACAAGCGTTCCTTAGATTGGATTTTCGGGGTAACAGTTTGTATTTGCTTTTATTAGCGTAATTTTTATTCACGAAATCTGTAATGGGAGATGCAAAGGTTCCCCGAGAAAGAAAACATGATTTGATCTCTATCTCCCAAGGACTGCAAGTGTCTATACATGGGCGATTTGAATACTGATTTCGTTCCTCCGACTAGAGTATTCCTTGTGTCTTTCCAACATCATGCTTTCTTAGTGCTTTGGTGACTTTTTGTTAAACGTTGTTGTGTGAATTGGCGTAGCGATTATTAATCGAAAATGGGATAGAGCTCCTTTCATTACAATTTTAATGTCCCTCGATTTCCTCCATAACTGTTCATCCGTTGGGCGTCACACTTGCCGGGTATATTCCCGAACACTAAAGAAAGTGAAGTGTTCAAGTATGGAAATATTGTGTATGAAAAAATCCGACATGTTGGATTTTTACATAAACCATAGATTCCTCGCATCCCGGTAGCGGCTTAGTGACAATAAAACACCTTTCGTCTATTAAAGGGGCACTGCCTTCGATATGTTGGATTTGTGCACTAAAATCACATTCCTCAGATCTCCAAAAGTGCTCAGTTACCTGTGGAATGACACCTATAGCCATGGTATTTACACTGTGTGGTAGATAGGAATTATTTACACATATATATTTAATTGGCATGGTATAAATTGCCTACAAATCACTGATAGGTTTCTTTGTCTTTGACTCACCCGTGGCCATTCTGTAAATGCCTCCTACCACGATGATGAGAAGAGCCAGGAGCTTCACACTACTGAGGAATGTCTGGACTTTGGTGACGATTTTCACGTGAATACAGTTGAGAGCGACACAGGATACTGAAACAGTGGATACAGTTGAGAGCGACATAGGATACTGCAACAATGGATACAGTAGAAAGAGACACAGGATACTGAAAGAGTGGGTACAGTTGAGAGCGACACAAGATACTGAAACAGTGGGTACAGTTAAGAGCGACACAGGATACTGAAAGAGTGGATACAGTTGAGAGCGACACAAGATACTGAAACAGTGGATACAGTTGAGAGCGACACAAGATACTGAAACAGTGGATACAGTTGAGAGTGACACAGGATACTGAAACAGTGGATACAGTTGAGAGCGACATAGGATACTGCAACGGTGGATACAGTTGAAAGAGACACAGGATACTGAAACAGTGGGTACAGTTGAGAGCGACACAAGATACTGAAACAGTGGATATAGGTGAGAGCGACACAGGATACTGAAACAGTGGGTACACTTGAGAGCGACACAAGATACTGAAACAGAGGGTACAGTTGAGAGCGACATAGGATACTGCAGCAATGGATACAGTTGAAAGCGACACAGGATACTGAAAGAGTGGATACAGTTGAGAGCGACACAAGATACTGCAACAGTGGATACAGTTGAGAGCGACATAGGATAATGCAACAATGGATACAGTTGAAAGCGACACAAGATACTGAAACAGTGGATACAGTTGAGAGCGACACAGGATACTGAAACAGTGGATACAGTTGAGAGCGACACAGGATACTGAAAGAGTGGATACAGTTGAGAGCGACACAAAATACTGAAAGAGTGGATACAGTTGAGGGCGACACAGGATACAGAAAGAGTGGGTACAGTTGAGAGCGACACAAGATACTGAAACAGTGGATACAGTTGAGAGCGACACAGGATACTGAAAGAGTGGATACAGTTGAGAGCGACACAGGATACTGAAACAGTCGATACAGTTGAGAGCGACACAAGATACTGAAAGAGTGGATACAGTTGAGAGCGACACAAGATACCGAAACAGTGGATACAGTTGAGAGCGACACAGGATACTGAAAGAGTGGATACAGTTGAGAGTGACACAGGATACTGAAACAGTCGATACAGTTGAGAGCGACATAGAATACTGCAACGGTGGATACAGTTGAGAGCGACACAGGATACTGAAAGAGTGCATACAGTTGAGGGCGACACAAGATACTGCAACAGTGGATACAGTTGAAAGCAACACAGGATACTGAAAGTGTGGATACAGTTGAGAGCGACACAAGATACTGAAAGCAACACAGGATACTAAAAGAGGGGATACAGTTGAGAGCGACACAGGATACTGAAAGAGTGGATACAGTTGAGAGCGACACAAGATACTGAAACAGTGGATACAGTTGAAAGCGACACAGGGTACTGAAAGAGTGGGTACAGTTGAGAGCGACACAAGATACTGAAACAGTGGATACAGTTGAGAACGACACAAGATACTGCAACAGTGGATACAGTTGAGAGCGACACAGGATACTGAAAGAGTGCATACAGTTGAGAGCGACACAGGATACTGAAAGAGTGGATACAGTTGAGAGCGACACAACATACTGCAACAGTGCATACAGTTGAGAGCGACATAGGATAATGCAACAATGGATACAGTTGAGAGCGACACAAGATACTGAAAGAGTGGATACAGTTGAGAGCGACACAACATACTGCAACAGTGCATACAGTTGAGAGCGACATAGGATAATGCAACAATGGATACAGTTGAGAGCGACACAAGATACTGAAAGAGGGGATACAGTTGAGAGCGACACAGGATACTGAAACAGTGGATACAGTTGAGAGCGACACAAGATACTGAAACAGTGGATACAGTTGAGAGCGACACAAGATACTGAAAGAGTGGATACAGTTGAGAGCGACACAAGATACTGAAACAGTGGATACAGTTGAGAGCGACACAAGATACTGAAACAGTGGATACAGTTGAGAGCGACACAAGATACTGCAACAGTGGATACAGTTGAGAGCGACACAGGATACTGAAAGAGTGCATACAGTTGAGAGCGACACAAGATACTGAAACAGTGGATACAGTTGAGAGCGACACAGGATACTGAAAGAGTGGATACAGTTGAGAGCGACACAAGATATTGAAACAGTGGATACAGTTGAGAGCGACACAGGATACTGCAACAGTGGATACAGTTGAGAGCGACACAGGATACTGAAACAGTGGATACAGTTGAGAGCGACACAGGATACTGCAACGGTGGATACAGTTGAGAGCGATACAGGATACTGAAAGAGTGGATACAGTTGAGGGCGATACAGGATACTGAAACAGTCGATACAGTTGAGAGCGACACAGGATACTGCAACGGTGGATACAGTTGAGAGCGACACAGGATACTGAAAGAGTGCATACAGTTGAGAGCGACACAGGATACTGAAAGAGTGGGTACAGTTGAGAGCGACACAGGATACTGAAAGAGTGGATACAGTTGAGAGCGACACAGGATACTGAAAGAGTGGATACAGTTGAAAGCAACACAGGATACTGAAAGAGTGGATACAGTTGAGAGCGACACAGGATACTGAAAGAGGGGATACAGTTGAGAGCGACACAAGATACTGCAACAGTGGATACAGTTGAGAGCAACACAGGACACTGAAACAGTGGATACAGTTGAGAGCGACACAAGATACTGCAACAGTGGATACAGTTGAGAGCGACACAAGATACTGCAACAGTGGATACAGTTGAGAGCAACACAGGACACTGAAACAGTGGATACAGTTGAGAGTGACACAGGATACTGAAACAGTGGATACAGTTGAGAGCGACACAAGATACTGCAACAGTGGATACAGTTGAGAGCAACACAGGACACTGAAACAGTGGATACAGTTGAGAGTGACACAGGATACTGAAACAGCTGAGAGCGAAACAGGATACTGAAACAGAAAGCTGGAAGTAGCTGCAAACTACAGTAGATAAAACTGCTCCCTGGTTCTGACAAAGCGGTTTAAAATTTTGTAGGCCTACTCTTTTCTTTCCCGTGGTAATTGTAACTTACTACACCCATTAAGCTTATGTGCAAAAACACCCAAGGTTTTTGTTTAGTGCATGTAGTCACCTGCAATTACACCCAAGCTTTTGTTTAGTGCCTGTAGTCACCTACAATTGCACTCAAGTTTCTGTTTGGCGGATGTAGTCACCTACAATTACACCCAAGTTTCTGTTTAGTGAATGATGTCACCTACAATTACACTCAAATTATTGTTGAGTGGATGAAGTCACCTACAATTACACCCAAGTTTCTGTTTAGCGGATGAAGTCACCTACAATTACACCCAAGTTGTTTGTTTAGTGGATGAAGTTACTTATAATTACTCCCAAGTTTCTGTTTACTGGATGAGGTCACCTACAATTACACTCAAGTTTCTATTTAGTGAATGAGGTCACCTACAATTACACTCAAGTTTCTCTATAGTGGATGAGGTCACCTACAATTACACTCAAGCTTCTATTTAGTGAATGAGGTCACCTACAATTACACTCAAGTTTCTCTATAGTGGATGAGGTCACCTGCAATTACACTCAAGTTTCTGTTTGGCGGATGTAGTCACCTACAATTACACCCAAGTTTCTGTTTAGTGAATGATGTCACCTACAATTACACTCAAATTATTGTTGAGTGGATGAAGTCACCTACAATTACACCCAAGTTTCTGTTTAGCGGATGAAGTCACCTACAATTACACCCAAGTTGTTTGTTTAGTGGATGAAGTTACTTATAATTACTCCCAAGTTTCTGTTTACTGGATGAGGTCACCTACAATTACACTCAAGTTTCTATTTAGTGAATGAGGTCACCTACAATTACACTCAAGTTTCTCTATAGTGGATGAGGTCACCTACAATTACACTCAAGCTTCTATTTAGTGAATGAGGTCACCTACAATTACACTCAAGTTTCTCTATAGTGGATGAGGTCACCTGCAATTACACTCAAGTTTCTGTTTGGCGGATGTAGTCACCTACAATTACACCCAAGTTGTTTGTTTAGTGGATGAAGTTACTTATAATTACTCCCAAGTTTCTGTTTACTGGATGAGGTCACCTACAATTACACTCAAGTTTCTATTTAGTGAATGAGGTCACCTACAATTACACTCAAGTTTCTATTTAGTGAATGGTGTCGCCTACAATTACACTCAAGCTTCTATTTAGTGAATGAGGTCACCTACAATTACACTCAAGTTTCTCTATAGTGGATGAGGTCACCTGCAATTACACTCAAGTTTCTGTTTGGCGGATGTAGTCACCTACAATTACACCCAAGTTTCTTTTTAGTGAATGGTGTCACCTACAATTCCACCCAAGTTTCTTTTTAGTGAATGGTGTCACCTACAATTCCACCCAAGTTTCTTTTTAGTGAATGGTGTCACCTACAATTACACCCAAGTTGTTTGTTTAATGGATGAAGTTACTTATAATTACTCCCAAGTTTCTGTTTACTGGATGAGGTCACCTACAATTACACTCAAGTTTCTCTATAGTGGATGAGGTCACCTACAATTACACTCAAGTTTCCGTTTACTGGATGAGGTCACCTACAATTACACCCAAGTTTCTGTTTAGCGGATGAAGTCACCTACAATTACACCCAAGTTGTTTGTTTAGTGGATGAAGTTACTTATAATTACACCCAAGTTTCTGTTTACTGGATGAGGTCACCTACAATTACACTCAAGTTTCTGTTTGGCGGATGTAGTCACCTACAATTACACCCAAGTTTCTGTTTAGTGAATGGTGTCACCTACAATTACACTCAAGCTTCTGTTTAGTGAATGAGGTCACCTACAATTACACTCAAGTTTCTGTTTAGTGAATGAGGTCACCTACAATTACTCTCAAGTTTCTCTATAATGGATGAGGTCACCTACAATTACTCTCAAGTTTCTCTATAATGGATGAGGTCACCAGCAATTACACTCAAGTTTCTCTATAATGGATGAGGTCACCAGCAATTACACTCAAATTATTGTTTAGTGGATGTAGTCACCTATAATTCCACCCAAGTTTCTCTATGGTGAATGATGTCACCTACAATTACACTCAAATTATTGTTTAGTGGACGAAGTCACCTATAATTACACCAAAGTTTCTGTTTCGTACTTGCAGTCACGTACAATTACACTCAAGTTTCTGTTTAGTGGATAAAGTCACCTACAATTACACCCAAGTTTCTGTTTAGTGGATAAAGTCACCTATAATTACACCCAAGTTGTTTGTTTAGTGGATGAAGTCACCTATAATTACACCCAAGTTTCTGTTTAGTGGATGAAGTCACCTACAATTACACCCAAGTTTCTGTTTCGTACTTGTACTCACCTACAATAACACCCAAGCCTCTGCTTAGTTCATTAGGTTTGTGTACATATACTGTGTCTTCTTGTGACAGAGCGAGTGCATACCGCCAAAATGCTGCCGCCACTGAGGTATCATTATACTGACTCCGGGCCAAATAGTGATGTGTCCTTGCTTTTAACCTCTCAGTTCTGAGCACCAAGCGAGACAGTGCCATTTTTAACGTGTTTGCTATAACCCGATCTGGGATTGATCACTTCGAAGCGGTCTCATCTGTGATTCAGCCAAACACTTTCTACTTCCCCAACCATGTACTTGCTCTATACTTTTCACTAGAGAAAAATTGCGGCGGTTTGTGAATGGCCTAAAACTCGTAATAACAAGTTTCTTTAGCAAGATGTAAGGACAGGAGCGTCCGTACAGATCATGTGGGTATTCGCAGGGATATTCAGATTGTATCGTCGTCACTGGTTGTTTTTGGCATAAATATCATGTACGTTGAATACAAGTTGGAAATGTATTAATTAAAATCTATCTTACTCGCGCAATGACTCAGTTTTAATTAAAGTCAGTTTTAATTAAAGTAATGGGGGTGGGATCTAAATATATTGTTATGGAACATGAACATAAGGAATCCACAATATCAGAGTGTTCGTAATCCTTTATGCACTTTGAAAATTTAATTACTAAAATACGAAGACAGTGTATGCAGAATATCGTCTATAGATACATATACATGTATCGCTTAATGGAGTGTACTCAACATTAGTACATACTTACGACATGATCTTAAAGGCAGCTCGGTCTGTACACACACACAGATTAATGAGGGGTAACAATATATCAGATATATACAAGCATAATGAAGTACATGTACATACGATATCTGTGCGTAAGCATAATATAACATATGCAGCATCCGTCTGACACATGTAAATTATACAACTGACATGAAAAAGTAAAATAAAGCAAAGCTACGATAAAGCAGAATGTGTTGAAGCACGAAGTATAATAAAGTATAAACGTTATCTGCGCATGCAGTAAATTAGCATAGCTTGGATAACTATAAGCAGCATCCGTATGTGGACTTACACATTTAACATCATATAAAGTATAAGCTGCATGCGTCAAAACAAATAGCATATTTAAGTATAAGCAGCATCCGTTTATGGACCTAGGCATTTAATATTTAATAAAGTATAAGCAGCATCTGTAAATACACATATATACTTTGACTTTCTCGTTGTGTAATTTATAGCTAATAATGAAGGGCTGTTAAAACAATCATCCACATCTGAACAATACAGATCTTTTTGGCACCCTATATTAAAAAAAAACATGTGTAAATCAGAGATGGGATTTTACTCACGGAGGACAGTTGCTGCCAGAAGCCTTACCCCCAACAATGGCGGGGAACAGCCAGAAAAAAACGGTTGGACAGAGTAGAGCGCCGTGATGTACGCCAACAACGCCCAGGCGGGGCTGACCACCAGAATAGTATAGCCCCACGCTGTCAGGAAGGCAGGCATCGAGCCAAACGTTCTCAGGGTGAACACATATGGGCCTCCAGCTTCTGGGAACAGCGTGCCCAGTTCCGTGAAGCATAGTGCCAATAGCAGATTTAAAATCCCCCCGGCGAACCAGATGATCAGAGCGAGTCCCACCGAGCCGGAGTATTGCAAGACCGGACCAGGGGATATAAATACAGATTGACCGCCTGTAGAAGCTACTAAAATGACCACAAAATGACCCAAAGACATAAACCTATCCAGCCGTACAGTTTCATTTCTTGTATTTATGGGAGGCGACTTCTCAACTGCTTCACACTCTGGTTTAACTGCCCCTGTTGCGGTGTAAATGTCACATTTATGTATTACTTGGGTCCCTGTCTGGTTGATCGGGCTTGAGTTACCAGGGTGACCAGTGTCAAGACTTGAGGGACTTTCACCTAGGTCGATGTCTTCAAAACCATGATTTGCTTCTCCGCCTTCGTCCTGCATCGCCATAGCCAACAAATCACGATGACCTGATCGATATCACGGGCAAGGACTTACTGGGTAGACATTACTTTTGTAGGTGTTAGATCGTCCCCCCACCCCCTCCCTTATCTGTTCACTCTTGTACGCCTGACTGAAGGCCTTTGGGGTAGGCACAGACACTGAATGGCCCCTCGTTAGCAATTAATCTCGATTGACACTGTTTCCTTTGGTGGAAAAACATGCAATAGTAAGGTTGTCCTTCAGTTTTCAGACCTCTCTGAAAGCGTTTATACTCGCAACTGAAAAAGGCTAAGCGGTATGTACAGTTCGTCTGTCTGGCAGTTGTATATCCCATTCTAATAGATGCATCAAGTATTATAGTATAGAGAAATCTCAAGGGGAATCTGTGCGTGAAAGTACTGCTTGGGAGTTGTTTGAAAACGTATGCCACAGAAGAATTAGTATTCAAGGCATGGTGACCTAAAATGTGTTTTATTCATCATAGGTTTGATGCGTTTAACATGCATTTATCATTTGAGTGCATGATTATCACACGTTATAAATGAGGAATTGGACTCTCTGGGCTCTCGGTTGACAAAAAGTTTAACAAGCACGCATTTTACACCCATAACATTGAAAACTGTGGGCTCCACAGTAGCTTGAGTCAATATAAAGAATTATAGTTGACAAATGGTCACCGATAACCGATGGTATCCGGTAACCTGTGACCATCGTTATATGTTTATCTCAGTCAGAATTTTATTTTAGCAGTTGATGTAAGTGCTTGTATAGTGGTTATATAAAAAAGATTATTACATACAGAGGGAGAGTGAAACCAGGGCAGGGCAGTCGAGACAGCGATATAGTTGGTAAATTGTCAATTTACCTCAATTTTTTCTTGATTTAAGTACCTTAAACGGTAGAAACGTAGAATTAGAAAAAAAAAACAATTTAGTAAAGTTGATTATAATTGATCAGATGTCACGTGGCCGTGTAGTTAGCACGCCAGCGCGGAGCAATGACTCAGAAGCCACTGTGGTCGCTGTGAGTTCAGGTCCAGCTCAGGCTGGCTTCCTTTGTGATCGTACGTTAGTTCTGTTAGCAACCCGCGGATGGTCGTGGAATACCGTTGGGTTCTGCCCGGTTTCCTCCCACCATAATACTGGCCACCATCGTATTTATAAGTGAAATATCCTTGAGTACGGCGTAAAACACAAATGAAATAAAAACATAAGTAAATCAGACGTCACTAATCTAGAATCACTGAAATGGGAAGAAGCTAATCCGACGTAACAAAATTAATAATCAGGAACATAAAACAAGACCAATCTCAAAACATCCAGTATGTTGTAAGACTACCCATGCATGCAGCCACTGTTTAGTCGTTTCTTCATTTGTTTGCAAGAAGAAAGCACGCCAGCATAGGCAAAGCGCATGCAGAAGACCACCAAACATTCTGCTCCATGTTATCCACAGTGGACGACAACTGGTATGTCACAATGGCCATAATCCAATAAGTTGTCAAGCAAGGATATTAACAGGTGGCATCCAATATGACGGTTCCAAACACTACAAATTATCCAGCGGGGACAACAGCCGGTATCTAATACGACGGTCCCAACACTAAACCTTATTCAACGGGGACATCAGTCGGTATCTAATATGACAGTCCAAAACACTAAACGTTGTCCAAAGGGGACAACAACCGGTATCTATTACGATAGTCCCAAACACTAAACGTTGTACAACGGGGATAACAGCCAGTATCTAATGTGACGGTCCAAAGCACTAAACGTTGTTCAACGGGGTCAACAAATGGCATGTAATGTAACGGTCAAAATCGCTAAACGCTGTCAAATGGGGTTAACAGCCGGCATCTAATGTAACTGCCCAATACACGAAACGTTGTTCAACGCGGTCAACAACTTGCATCTAATGTGACGGTTCCAAACACGAAACGTTGTCCAGCGGGGACAACAGCCGGTATCTAATGTGACGGTCTCAAACACTAAACGTTGCTCAACGGGGTCAACAACTGGTATATGATGTGACGGTTCCAAACGCAAAACTTTATATATACGGGTCCACAACTGGCATCTAATGTGTTTAGTGTCCAAACACTCAACTTTGTCCAACGTGGTCAGCGGCCTGTATCTAATACGACAGTCTCAAACAATAAACGTTGTTCAACGTGGTCAGGAGTTGTTATCAAGTGTCAACAACTGGCATCTAATGTGACGGTCTCAAACCCTAAACGTTTTCAAACGGGGTCAACAGCCGGTATCTAATATGACGGCCCCAAACACTAAACGTTGTCCGTCGGGGACAACATCCAGTATGTATTACGATGGTCCCAAACACTAAACGTTGTACAACGGGGACAACACCCAGTATCTAATGTGACGGTCAAAAACACAAAACGTTGTCAAACGGGGTCAACAGCCGGTATCTAATGTGACGGTCCAAAACACTAAACGTTGTTCAACGAGGTCAACAAATGACATCTAATGTGACGGTTCAAAACACTAATCGTTGTCCAACGGGGACAACAGCCGGTATCTAATGTGACGGTCCCAAACACGCAACGTTGTTCAACGCGGTCAACAACCGGCATCTAATGTGACGGTCCCAAACACTAAACGTTGTTCAACGGGGTCAACAACTGGTATATGATGTGACGGTCCCAAACGCTAAACAACTTTCTATATAGGGGTCAACAACTGGCATCTTATGTGTTTAGTGTCGAAACACTAAACGTTGTCCAACGTGGTCAGCGGCCTGTATCTCAAACCCTAAACGTCATCTAACAGGGTCAGCAGCCGGTATCTAATATGACGGACCCAAACACTGGACGTTTTCCAAAGTGGTCAGCAGCCTGTATCTAATATGACGGTCCGAAACACTAAACGATGTCCAACGGGGTCAAAAACTGGCATTTAAAGTGACGGTCCCAAACACTAAACGTTGTCCAACGGGGTCAGTAGTCGGTGTCTAATACGACGATCTCAAACTAAACGTTGTCCAACGGGGCCAACAACCGGTTTCTAATATGGCGATGCCAAACACTAAACATTGTCCAACAGGGTCAACGGTCGGTTTCTAATATGACGAAACGGAGCTTATGCGGTTTAACATTATAGATGAGAAGAAGTGTTATAATTTCATTTTATGTTATGACTTCTAACATATACATGTTGCAGCTTGTGTTGTTACGTGTTACCGACTAAAGGTAACTTGTGCAGCTAGCATGGCGTATTTTACAGACATCTAAATACACGCGATTAGATATAAAATGAAATAGACTATAGTAACTTTTTGGCACAAAGCTCATATCTTTCGTTTTCCGTGAGGTGCATAGTATTTACTTAAAATGCAGATAAAATCACAAAACCTGATGAAATGATATTTAAAAGAAAATATTATTTTTAATATACGTCCGCGCTAAGACGCCTTGAATAAACGTTTTTTTTTTATCAACAAGCAGTCTTCATTTGTCCACTTCAGTAAACGCTGTTTTCATCACAAAAACTAAGTCCTCTTGGTGCATGACACTCGGTCAGCTGTGCCTCTGGGCACTCTGACCTATTAACCTGAACGGTCTCATAGAAGTGATAATATATATAATACATATATATAATGCATGGGCAGAAATGCTACAGGCCAGAAACTGAGTGACAGTGACCCCACATGAACTGTACTCAAAAAGCAAATATACAATTCACATACATTTCCTTTATTAATACTGTAAATCAGGTGGTACAGAAAGCAATCAATTTTGAACAGACACAGTGAACTTCTGAATATTGACAAAATTACTGTCTAAGTATAGATTGATACAAAATTCATGAAAATAACAAATTCGAGACATACAAAAACATAAAAATCAGTTCTGGACTCATAAGAACAGCTTAGCCATTGTAGAAATCCATCCCCACCAGAAATGGCAACGCCTCAAACTGATTTGGTTGTTTATTTAATACCTTTTGCATGGATTAGTTTTACATAAAATGTCAAAATGAATTTTGATAGCAAATATAGCAAAGCAAACTGCATATATGCATATGGACTTGTGTGATGAATCCGCCAAGTAAATAAATGTTTGCGGAAAAGCGAAAATACTTATGTTTAACATATAGAAACCCTGTAAAGTGTCAAAATACCGTCAACATTTTATGAAAGATACGTCATTTGCAATGCAGCTGTTATATAATAGAAAGTACATGGACGTTCTGTTTGGGTAGGACATAGACGGTGACCTAGAGGCTCTGCAGTGATTACCGGTGTAGCTTATGGCATGTAGAGCGACATCTAGCGAGCTGGAGAGATCTGAATGACTGCCGATCCAGTAACGTCCTGCAACTCTTCACAGTCAAAGGAAGCAAGCACTTGCTTCTTACCCCTCCTGCGTGGCGTCAAATCAATCTCGGTTTCCCAGGAGCCACCGGCAGCGATCTCACTGAAGAGAGAAAAAGTGACACTGATTACATGGGCAAGACTAATTAGCAATCACAGGGGATCGGTGATGAGAATGGGCCAAGCAAAGCCTGGATATTATTTATTATTATTATTTAATTGGTGTTTTACGCCGTGCTCAAGAATATTTCACTTATACGACGGCGGCTAGCATTATGGTGGAAGGAGCCCGGGGAAAACCCACGACAATCCGCAGGTTGCTGCCAGACCTTCACACGTACGGCTTAAGAGGAAGCCAGCATGAGCTGGACTTGAACTCACAGCGACCGCATCGGTGAGAGGCTCCTGGGTCATTATGCTGAGCCATGGAGGCCCCGCAAAAAGCCTGGATAAGAGTAATCGCTAGGATGGTAATAATAGCCGATCATTCCAGAAAACATCTGGTTTTATTTTCTGACAACATTAGACACCAGAACTAAAACCGTTGACTTTCGAAACAGACAGGGTTTGATATTGGCAGTCATGGGAGATATGGTCTCCATAAATACATGCAAAGAAATCTGCCACTTTTCGTCTAGAATACTAAATTAAGCAACTGTGTGTTTTCGAGTACTTTTTCCATGTTTGAGTTTTTTAAACGACCTGCACTAATAAACTGCCTCAAGGAAGACCTTAGCAACCATAAAAATCTTCTAACGAGATATTGTGTGTTCGATCACTGGCTAAGCGTCATTATTACATCCGGCGGCACTAATAATCTTCTGAAATACCCTTTAAAACATCAGGCTTAAGTGACCTGAAGCCTGATGTTTTAAGTCAGAGTATCATGTGAACGCAGACTCTGAAAGAGTCTTAGCCAGCTAGGCGTTTAAATAAAAATGCCAAACATAATTGAAAACGATTTTAAGATTTACAAAGATGAATTTGACCTGAGCTACTTTGTATATATACTCCGGACGAGCAATTCTACCATTTATGTTTCTGTTTAATCTTTCTATGCCACCTGCTACCTATGTATTAACAGCGGATCGAATCCCGCAGATAATGTTAGTTAACGGAATACTGAAACTCAGTTTTAACAAATACAATTCTTACTCAAGAAACCAAATTAAAATTAACAACATTCTTCGATGACCTGACGTGAAGCACTCAGTTTGTTACAGGTGTTTTTATCCTAGTCGACTTAAATTATTGAATTGCTACTGTTTATACATTTACATGAACAGTTTATATAGAATAAACAATTGACGCAAGGCCGGTTTTCACCGGTTACTATAACCATTTGCCAAGTAACACATTGTCGTTACTGCTCTGGTTTCACTCATTATGTTGCAGTTTTGTTTATATTGGAATCTTCCCTAAAGGGGAGTTGTGATGGCTGAGTATACGGGGCCGATGGTCACTGTCAGTCATCAAATTGTACAACTCATGATACAGCCTTTCAAGACACGGGAATTTTTGTCTAAGGAGATCCACTGTATATAGTTTCCAGTTCTCCAAACAGTTCCCCAGATAACCACTATGAATCACAAAGTCTACGACTCCTGCGTCAGTGTTGCCAGACATGAACTCATTGTTAGAAGATGCGCTGTTTGGCCTCCATATCGGTTTGCTTGGATATTATGAAAAAAGAACTGCAAGAGGATTTCACTACTAAAACAATGATGAAACAAGTCGAATCGACATAATGTTTAATCGAGTGCAATCGTTGGTTGCACGATAGATTAAACTGAGTATTGATTTTCAGAATAGGAAACATATAATGTATGAAACTGACAAAACTTTACTCGTCAACATTCAGAAAAGTTCAGATAATTTTACTCACGCAATTTTTATTTTCTTAGCTTTGCGCATGCCCGGGCCTTCCAGGGAAAGGATACCGTTGGTTAACGGTACAGGAAGTGGATTGGTCAAACTGATCTTACAAGTGAATGGAGATTTAGCTTTGGACCTGGCAGGTAGCTGCAATGAAATATTTCTTTAAAGTTTGCATGTTGTTGCGTACAGATACTTTGGTCATTTAGCTTAGGGAAAGTCCCTTAATGTTAAATATCAAAGAAGGAAATTGTCAAAATGAGAGCATTGTCATTATTAGGGCTTGTACTTTCTGGATATAGCACAAATTCTACAGCTTAAAATTGGCCGTGACCACCCCGAGTTTAGAAAAAAATAATCGCCTACAATACATATAAACCGTCTTGACTATTTGACCAACTTGTCTGTAACAAAAAGGGAGGCGGAGTGTGAGTCTGGTACGTCAAGAAGTGTGCTCTCTAATAACTTTGACAGTGATATTAAAAAGCACTTTCTAAATGATATCTAGCAATCTGAAATGAAACACAGCTTCTCATTTCGAAATTCTACAAGTTAATCTGTGTTCCTGTCTTAAACACAGCCCCTTCTATTACCCGAAGTTCAAGTTTTGGTGGATCCAGTCGCAAGTCGTCCTCACATAGGAAGTAATGGTCGCTTCCGGTTATCATGCCGACAGCGCGCATGCGTATACCATTCAGCTCAGCAATATGGGGGAGATACTCGTCTTTGGTGACAGTGGTCGCCACAGTTACGCCTGAAATGCCAAAAATCATTGCAGGAATAAAAATTTGACACAGTCGCACAAGAACATTAGGCCTGTATATTCTGCTTCCTAATCGATTGCTAATGGAGAAAACACTGGGCGTATATTTCATCTACTAACGAACTACATATTAGAGTTACATCATCACTTCTTATTGGAGAGAAATTGCTCAAGAGGAGATTTCATCCCTTTACACTTACTTTCTCCAGCTTTTACTTTGATGTCCTTGAACAGTTCTGTTTTGATTTCCCCTGCTACAGTTCCGATGTAAAACACAGACTCGCAGTGCAGTCTCATGTGTCCCACAGTTACATCCTTATCACTGATATTTGTAAGTACAATCTGCACGTCAAAGTCCTCCCCTATCATCTGTTGGTCATTCAGAATCAACTCCGCACGGATACTCTGTCGAATAAGGAAAACAGATCAGTGATAAATACCAGTGTGCGGCGGTCCGAGAATAAAAAATTAAACTGATCAGCCAGTGTGAAATGAGCACCCTCTATTCAAATTGTATTGACACCTGATTACACCCCGAGGCTTAAGAAAACTTCATTCTTAGAATCTGGTGTTTCCTACCAAGCATATACGCATAGATATATTCGACTAGATATATTACCAAGATTACTGGAAACATAACTATGTTAACTATCCAGTCAAGCTTGATTACAACTGCACGTTTACACCTTTCAAGGCTTGTCTCTCTTGGTCGTAACTCACCCCAAGATCTTGGTCATATGCACTCCGGTCAGAGGTCACGTTGAAACTTGCCCGGATGACAGCATTTCTTTCAGCGTCAAGTCCTGAGAGGTATAAAATAAATCTCTAGGTATTTATCACAAAGTTGATTATCCCATAACTTGTCTTAAGAGGCTGAATTATCACAAGTGGACTTTTATTTGAATGTTTAAAAGGTTAACATGTACAACCTTAAGCACTTCGCCAAAACAGCATGAAAAAAGAAAGGACAACGTACCTTCCGGATGTTTGTATGTATCGGTGATATCCAGTCGCTGAGCTTTATGGTCTTCCATCGGCTGTCCATCTGGAGTCTTTGTACTAATGTGTTGCCCAATCCCTTACAGAACAGAAGTAAAATCCATAAGGATGAAGGTATACAACATAAGATCTGATACTGGCCATGCCCAAGGTGAGTGTTTGCTTTGACGAGGCTTTCAGTAATCTGCATGTACAAGGTATATAATCAGTCTAAGAGAGTCAAAGTAGCTTGGGCATGTCTCCAGAAGCGCTCTCAGATATACGCACGGGCACATAATTACCATAGAGAAACCTTGACTTCACCGATCACTCATGGTTCATGTTAAAGCATTTCTTTCAATCACATCTCCCAAGGCTCCCGACTCAAATAAATCTGATTTTTTTCTGATTAATTACGTACATGTTTTCCATGATTTTGTAGACTTTGAAATCGCCATCAGGGGTTTCCATCCAGTAGACTCTGTCAGCGTTGACTTCGGCAAAGATGAAGGTGGCGTCATAAGACACCCCAATGTCCCCGGCCTTAATGGCGGCCACTGGAGCTGGACCACAGCAGAACAGACCTGCAACAAACAAGGCTGCTTATTCGGACAATCCTGCACATTCAACATGGTGTGCACTGTTTACACAACAATCAATCATGTCTTCAGCCACGGAATATCTAGGTTTAAACTTTCTGCATATTATACTTGGCTTGGGACAAATGTCATTTTCGAATGCTTCCTCGAGACGTATCTATTTATTCAGATGATTAATACGTTTTATGCCATACATAAGAATGTTTCACTTATACAAAGAAGGCCATGTTAAGAGGTTGAATACACCACGGCCTATCGGCAGATACCTGAAACAACTCTACTTCATTCAGTATAAGGATTTTGATTTCTGTGTTATATTTCCTAATGTATGATTTTCAAGAAGTTCTATAATGTAAAATGAGCCCCACATGGCACCGAATTGCTATCTAAATAACCAGGTGTATCTAAAATGGTTGGTTTACCGTCGCTGGCCTCTTGTGGGGTGGCGTCTATCACCTGCCAGCCGTCGTACCCAGGGTTTGCAGTAAGGTCCGGACGGCGCATCCAAGCCTCATTCCATACGTGAAAGTTCCTGCGGGGATTATACGTTTGCAGAATAAACTAATCCGAACATCAGAGATGTAAACTGTAAACATGACAAAGTTAAATGAACAACAACTTCTACCGACGTTTCGATATAGGTACACACTGGAATACAGATTATAGTTTACAGCGGTGACAGAACCTATATTGAATAAACACGAAGTTGTTACTCGTATAACTTTGTCATATTGTCTTTCTGACTTCAAAATATACTATGTATCGACATTTTTGTTTGAAAATGCTTTAAATAGGCGATTTTCTAAAAGTTCATCAGGGAAAACGGAACTATTACTTTGTGCTCTCGGAAGGGTTAGGAAATGGTATATCAGTTACTGGGCCACCATCCAGTTTTCGGTGTGGGATCGTTTGTTAAGAAGCCTATACTTCTTACAGTAATAACGACTAAAACACTGTTCTAGCCATAGTCTATAGAGTCTAATGAGGTCCAATGTATGCTCTGTCTGGTGCAAGAGTTCCGGTTTGTGACTTGCAAAAAAGGGTAACAGTCCTACCAGACAGAATCTTCATTCATTTCGTTGATTGGCTGAATAATGCCCCCTTCTTCTTCAAAGTACGAGTCAATGGTGATGTTGCCGTCAGTGTCATGCGCGGACTGGAAGTTACTGACACACCGGGATGGGAGACCAATAGCACGACAGACTGAAGTTGAAACGACATGGCATGTAGAAATTGAACCAATCTCGCAAATATAAGTCTTAAAACTATAAGAATACATATTGTAAAAGAAAATTAATCCGTAACAATTTCAGATTTAGTTTGGACCAACCTTTCATTTACGGACCGATGTTTGTTTAGCGTCGTCCTCAAAGCGGTTAGTTTCCTGGAGAAGAGGAAACCGGAGATTTGTGAGTAAACCACCTATCTTGAGCAAGTAAGTGACTCATTGCGACGCACCGTGTTACACCCGCTAGACAAACTTGAGCAAGTAAGTGACCCATTGTGACGCACGGTGTTACACCAGCCAAGCAAACTTGAGCAAGCAAGTGACCAATGTGACGCACCATTTTACACCGGCCAAGCCAACTCAAAGGTAATAGCATCTTGGTGGAAGGCACGCCACCTTCAACAAACTTCATCAAGGAGACACCTTAAGCAGCCTTACGGTTGTCCTCCGCCGCCTATTTCAACCAATTCACATAGAACAGTCGTAGGATAGTGTAAGATTACAAAATGATGTTTCTGGTCTGAATTGTTTGTCAGCTGTCAACAAGAGGTGTTCAGTTCGTTAAAACTTTCACGAACTGACGTATGAAGAGACTATGCTCATGACTGAGAAAAGTGATTACCCGTGGTGGTGACCCCAGCATAGACCCAGCACTGGCCGTACTTGACCGGCTTCCGGCGAGCCATGTATTCCTGTAGGATCTCCACACTGCCTGACCAGAGTGTGGGAGCGGTGCCGTCGTCATAGACACCAGACCAGTTCCCGTACACCACACCCTCGTCATCATTGCTGTTCACCTGTCAGCCATACATGCGCATACAGTGTACACCTAAACGAGAACTTCTCCTGATAAAGGAGAGCTTATACCTTAAACATCATTGGAGAATTTTCAATTCCAACTGTTAGGCTAATAAATCGGGATTCGGTCACGGAAACCAAGGTGAATGGTGGAACTAAAGTTTGTGGCATTAACGTATTCCTTTCTCTTTAAGTTTTTTTATTACCATACTGACATTTTTACTTATCAGACATCTCTTAACACACTGACTATTGCATATTTCATGAAAATGATATATTACATATTGCGTAAACATTATAAGGATGATGTTCGTTGCATATATTTCCAGGATATACGTGTTTCATTCAGCTGGCTTTAATTCGAAGACAAATGACACACATTGTATAACAATCGCAGAAAAACAATACGTGTCCATGGGCAAGTTATGGAGGAATGATGTAATTAGCGATGATACAATTCTCACTAAGTCGTGCTCACTTACCATTTGAGAGATGACTCTGCTAACCCGCACAGGATCTCCTCGGATCTGGCTGTACTGCCAGGCAAATCCCTTGTTCATGATAAACATTGCTGCCTCCAAAATACCTTCTTCAAACTGTAAAAAATTTAAACAAAACAAAATTTGTTGAACCTCTTTCGAATTAGCATCTCTGTGAATACCGATTTTAATGGTCAATGCTAAGTAACGATACACAATATACAATCAGGTGAGATTTAGGGACAGTCAGAATATCAGAACCGACAAAACCGATGCCAAGCAAAACGCATAGTCCGATCTTATTTTATCTCAGAGAACAGGTACACGAGTTTGTACGGCTGGCCAGTAATGACGAATATGACATCAGTGTCAAATGCACGGCTGGCCAATCAGCACCAACGTGACATTAGTATAGAATGCAGGTAAGCTTCCAACCACAGCTGGTCAATCAGGACCAACGTGAGACCAGTATGAAATGCACGTAAGCTTCCAACCCCAGCTGGTCAATCATGTCCAACGTGAGACCAGTATGAAATGCACGTAAGTTTCCAACCACAGCTGGTCAATCAGGACCAACGTGGCACCAGTGTGGAATGCACGTAAGCTTCCAACCACGCTAGCCAACCAGGACAAACGTGACAACCTGGCCAGTCGGAACGAATGCATCAACAGTCTGTAGCGATGGTGACCAGTTCAGGGCGTTCTTTGTTTTTAGTTATTCTCTTAACAAGGATGAGTTTGAGGTCAAAACATAAATGATTATATCGTGACAGAGAGAAACAATACCTGTCCAAAGTTCCAGGCCTTGGCACCGATTTGTCTGGAGTTACCGTTATAAATACAGCCCACGTCATTCAGCACGTACTCCTCGAGATCCGACTCTTTTTCCATGTACGTGGAATCGTCTAGAAAACGCACAAAAATAGAATAACTTCAGCCTAATTTCAACATTCGGCGTATCAGTAGTAGAGTGAACAGAAACTCCGGAAACCTGAGCACTGTTATTTTACAGAACGGACTGGAGATGGATGGACGAGATTTTATGGTGGGATATGAAGGTGGGAGTTTTATATTTACCCTGTAATGATTGGAGTTTTAAATTCACCGTGCGATGATGGGAGTTTTATATTCACCATGTGGCGGTGGTAGTTGTGTATTCATCATGTGACGGTGGGGGTCCGGAGAAAGGGTTTTTACTTAAAGCACCTGAAAGATGCCCACCAGCAGAATTCATGAGTACCATAATGCCCTTTAATTACGATACACGTCACCATCTAATTTAATAGACGGGATTTTACTATTCTTCAAAGGTACATATACGTATATGTATTTAAATTTAAAAAAATGAAGACTGGTCTACTGGGTTAAACTTGTATAGTTGATTATTGACGATTGTCCTATCTCCTTCAACAGAGATCCTACATATGCCATATAACCTTCATTCTTATCTCCTTATGCATAAATTAACAAAGCGTGAATACCTTTGCACCAGGGATTAAAAAGAATGAAGATCGGCTCTGCGTCTCGTCTCAACCACTGGGCTTGGCCGGGCTCCTTGGTTTCCAAGAAGAGCTTCCATTTGCCGATGATGCAGTCCGCAGGGATGTGAATCTTCAGGTGAAGGTCATTGCCAGTCTGGCTCTCCTGCACCATGCCCCATTTCTTGGGCTTCACCTGAGCGGAAATGGGTAACCGGATCAGGGACCCTTTTCCCGGGGAGGGGTTTTTACCTGCAAGTTCAAGGTCATTACAATGAGGCCAAACATAAACGCATAACCTAGAAGCAAACGGTTTCGACAGTAGCTTTGTCTAGTGTGCAAGTCCGTTCACATACACGAAAGTGGTCAAGTTTAAGGATAGAGGAAACCAGAGTGCCTGGAGTAAACCAGAGTACCTGGAGTAAATCAGAGTGCCTGGAGGAAACCAGAGTGCCTGAAGTAAATCCAGAGCGCCTGGAGGAAACCAGGGTACCTGGAGTAAATCAGAAACCAGAGTGCCTGAAGTAAATCAGAGTGCCTGGAGGAATCCAGAGCGCCTGGAGAAAACCAGAGTGCCTGGAGTAAACCAGAGTGCCTGGAGGAATCCAGAGTGCCTGGAGGAAACCAGAGTGCCTGGAGTAAACCATCGACCTTCACCAGGTACTTGTACTTGACAAATCTCCCGACATAAAGCCACAGTCGTACCCGCGAGAGCTGGATACTGTTATAAAAGATAAAGATTATGAAATCTCCAACTAAAATAATATTTATGTAAGAATAGAATATATGTTTATTACGGTTACAGTCTGTTATTATTTCGCTGTCGGCAAACATCATTATGTAAATGTTATTAAAACAGCCTATTTACTGTAGCTTAGGGCTAACCTATCTCGAGAACGAGCCTGAACTTGTCATTAGCGGTGTTCACTGGCCTGCTGAAGGTAACAGTCAGCCTGAAGGCCTCTCCTCTCCTCAGTACAAGCTTTTGTTCTTCATCTACACAGTCGTACGTGTCTGTGTGGTGAGTTTTTCCATTCGTCAGAATATGAAGGTCAACTTGGGTCACATGCATGTTCTTCTGCATCTCTTCTTTTGGAATCTCTATGTAGATAACGATAACAGTCAAGCGAAAATGACACCAGTTATGTTAACGCACATCGAATACTTCCAGAAAGCATGTTAAATAGATTCGTCATACAACATACAACAATCAGTACATGAGTTTCTTAATGATTACGCTCACTAGTATTTGAACACCACAAAAACGTACATGGACCACAAAGTCTTTATCTGGACCACTTAAAGACATTAAGACGTATTATGATTCCTTATGTGTCACAGATAAGTCAGCAGACTAACATCGCTTACCTGGAGTTGGAGGTCGTTCATCTTTCGGCTTTTCTTCATCAGGGTTTTCGGGCTTTCCAGGGACATGAGGCTTATTGGTAGGCCGTTCTCGACAAGGTCCGCGCCCTGGACCAATCGGCAGTATCCATGGTGGCAGTCGCCCCCCGCGGAACCCCCCTGGGAAGCTGAAGATTGGTAATCTTCCAGGACGCCCAGGGAACCAACCTCCTGGACGATGACGTCCAGGAGAGCAACGTCCAGGTGAATGACGTCCAGGTGAATGACGACCTGGTGAATGACGTCCAGGTGAGTGACGCCTGGGCGAGTGACGCCCGGGTGAGTGACGCCCGGGTGAGTGACGCCCGGGTGAACGACGTCCTGGAGAACGACGTCCTGGAGAACAACGTCCAGGTGAATGACGTCCAGGTGAATGACGTCCCGGGGAATGCCGTCTTGGAGAATGACGTCCGGGTGAACGACGTCCAGGTGAATGACGTCCTGGGGAATGGCGTCTCCCAGGCGATGGTGAGCGTCCCCGTCTACCATAAACAAAGTGGCGACGTCCTCTCCCTGGTCTTCCCCCGAAACGACCTCGACCTCTTCTGCATGGCATAGCTGCGGCTGCTGATTGAATTTCTTGTCATAACTATAATACAATGGAAAAATGTTTGCTGCAAACATGTGAATCTTTGGCGTCACGTTGTGATATAAATCAGAACACACCATGTGTAACTTTCAACAACTCGTTCACAGAACCGTTTCATTTTGTTGTGGAATGCAGTAGTCGTTCACTATGGACTGATGTTTGCGTTCGTAGTTTTGTTCTTTTTCTTCCCACCAGCCGATTCACATATGTAGCTGACAAAAATCTCTTTTTTGTACAGCGAAATAGTTTAGTGGATACGTGGATTTGGTAGAGGAGAGGGGGATATTTGTGAGTGTCATTTGTCCAGTTTGTTTAAGAATAGAGCGTCTTTTCTTTACTTTGAGATAACTTTGCACAGCCTTGCACTGGCAGAATAGCTAGTGTATTGAAGTACTAAAGTATCTAATAACGACTAGTGACTAGAACGCCATAAATTATACGGTGGCAGATTCGATCGACTGCCTGTAATACGACAACGTCACGTGGTGACTGTAAAACCTGGTCATCCAGGGGAGGGTGTCACATAACTATTAACAGGAGAAACGGAGTTATGTTCAGAGGGTCGTATACAACCACTGAATACCCTCTGATAACATGTTAACAGGCGCTGTCTAGTCAACTTTATCTAACACTGATCTTGAACAAACAAAACATGTTTGACCACAAAAAAACCATCGACAGTCTTCTGAAAAGCACTGCAAGTTAGTTGCATTTTATTGATATTCACAAGTTCCCTACTGACATCAAAAGTCCTTAAGGAATACATAGGTGGCGTCGTTTTCAAAATTACCTAACTATCTTTTGTCACAAAATGTTAAAGCAGTCACTAGTGTTCGCCTATATCTTACCATGACACTGCGTTTTTGTGAAATATAGTAGGATAGTAGTTGTACACACAGTGCAGTTTCTTTGATAAAGTGGATCTGCCCTCCAGACACAATAAGGACATAAAAGCTGACTGTGTACTCAAACACCCAACCTTTTGTCAGGAAAACGATTTCACTAACCAAACACTGCCCGGATCTGTCTAACTTGGTAGGCATTGTCAATCCGAAAGTCGTGACCACCAAACTTTGTATACTGAAAGTCTAAGCGCCACGTTTCCCTAAAAATTGTACCTAGGGTCCGATTTAGCTGATTATATATCAAGTGGCATATTGTGTCATATGACGAGTGTAGCATGTATAACAGTATAGAACGTTAACACCAGGGAAGATTCATCTGTCCATGTTATACACCCCGCTGGTAACTTTACTGCACTCTACAAGCACAATGACCCAGAAGTCTCTCACTAATACAGTGGTTTCCCCCGGGCTCTGCCAAGTTTCCTCCTACCCTGATGCCTGGCCACTGTCATATAAGTGAAATATAAGGCCAAGCGCAAATATGTGGCATTCTGAACAAAGAATTGAACGGAATCGCTAAAAGACCTGAGCTGTATGGCACTTTTACTTTTGTATCCAGGATAGTAATGCTGCGCTGTAACCTGTACATTTCAAAGTATTGTCTTTTTCACCTCTGGGCTCATACCTTTAGCCCTGACACTACGGCAACGGCTTTAGACTTGTACTTTTGGGCGGGCTGTGCCCTGTGTTGAAGTGATTGTCTTCCCATCGCTGGGACACGTTTTGCGCGGGTTCAAACCCGGTTTGAGCAGGTAATTTGTACATTTTCACCCTCTCACTGTTCGTGAGGCCTTCACGAAGGTTAACGAATCCTACTTGTTCATGCACTCGCAAATCGTGTAAGTAAAATAGGTTTGGGTATTGCGTTGAACAAATATGAAATAGTAAATAAACCAGAATAAAAGGACTCCAAGGGAGCAACCACACGAACCGTTTATAGGGACGCTTCTTTAAGTTTCTGCCCTGTCTTCAATGGTGAAGAATCAAAACAAAAGACTGATGACCCAACAAAAGACTGATGACTTAAAACTGAACTAATTAGCTTGAGAAACTTATAAATCGTAACAAATGTAGATAAATTGTCTTTTTTTTTCAACATAGCCGTCGTCCGGCGAAGATCTGCAAGCATGAAAGAACGCCTCACGATTGACAGACCTTCTGACTTTTCCGGTGGATACTTAATGGCCAGACACAAATCCCTGAGCATCGAAGAGGTACGAACTCTCCACCTTTCGCGGAAACAAGGTTGGTTGGTCGATGTTTAACGCCGTTCTTGCTATATGACAGCTTTATCAGCTTGTCAGCTTTAGGGTCAGTTTTATCTGCATATGGAAGCGAACTATCTGACGAAAACCACCGACCTTTGACAAGAGTTATACATATATATATATATATATACATACAAACATGTGAAGGCTGGATAGATACACACCTATACATATACATATACTTACATGTACGGGTACTTAGTTCAAGTAGTCGACAGAAGCTATTGACAACTGTAGGTGACCGACTTCTGTACGACACAATACTGGTATGGTACAGACTGGCAAAGCTCCCTGTATTTGTAGTTTGGCCGACCCACAAATAACCCCGTGTATATGTGAAGCGAGGTGGGGGATTTTGTGATCAGAAATTCGGGGGCGCAGGCTATTGTCGACTGCCGTGGATGGGGGCTTCAATAAAAGACCCTTTCTGAGAGTTTCGTCTTAAAGGCACGCATTTCTTTTCTTCATTTATTTGGTTGTTGAGCAAATATTAGTATAATTGAGAGGGAGCTTTTGGTACCTATCCGGGTGGGTGAGAATTGTATCTGTATCCCGCGGGTGTAAGCCCGGGTACAGTCAAACCATACGTCTACGATTTCAACTATAGTATAGTGCATGAGTCTCGCCCTAACACTTAACATCAATATCCCACATTCACACGATTTACTTTACATCTTCTCCCCGTCCCCCGTACAAATACGAACAGAAACTGTGGCGCAACCAGCAACTAAAGTCCTTCAACAGAACTCAGTATAGCAGTGAATATACGAAGTTACATTGACTCGAAAAGGTATACAGTGCCGTAATTAATATTCTACATATAAGTTGCTTCTGTACAGTGTTTGTTAAGATTCCAAACATCCGTAGTAAACTTAAATAGAGATTCTCATGTAGGTGTTTTGTCGCTATGAATGTGTTCCTATTTTGACAGGTGAAACCCTCGCCTGTGACGATAATGTGTGGGTGACGTATTATGGGATGTACCGAGACCACATCCGTGTTGTCCATTCAATCTTGTCAGCAACACTGTCACATATACACGAGTACTTAGCGGAGGAAATGCCTTTTATATCTCTTGACGTGACCCATTTTTGGATGATAGTGGGCTTTTATTTTGCGATCCGTAATGAAAACAGACTCGATTTCCGTTGTACTATTTGGTGGGAGTTGATGTATGACCCGTGGGGGTTTATACGTGTGTATAAGTGTTTTACAATTCCATACCGGATTTTTACTGTTATAAGCCAAGTATTAAATTAAGTATTATTAAGCTAAGCTCAAAATAATCGTATTATAATATGTAGAAAAGTTACCAACCAGAACACTAAATTTTCGAAGTTTTTTTTTTTACTTTTTATGACCTGTTGTTGTTGGTATTTATTATGAATAATATGACCTGAAGCTCTCAGGTGTACAATTTATGTAACATATTTATATCATAGGTCTTACTATTTCTCGACAACCAGGCACAAGACCTCTTATCAAATGAGACAGAAGCTCGTTCTGTGATAAACAAGGAGACATGGCAAAACATCAGCATCCTATTGAGAATGAAGACATCCTTATTAAACCACTCTGTCACAGATCCTGTTTTCAAGCTGTAATGGCAACCCCAAAACATATGATAGCTTTTCATTTTAAAAGCACAATATCTCTGAAGGAGAATAATGTTAAGATAACCGAGGTTGATTTAGTATTATTCGTGTGTTTAACTCATAATTTTCTCAAATTCATTAAGTGGCAACGCGCTTTCAATATACCTATGCTAAATTCCATGATTATCCTTTAATTTAACTCTTTAGTGTTAGGCCCCTATTTATTTCTCGAGGATTCCCAACAGCCACAGGCCACAAGTCGGTCCACTCAATTTTGTAATTTAGTCAAGAAAAAGAAAAAAGAAAGCTAAATATTGAATAATCACCACATGAGCCTTGATTGAAATAACCTTATTCTCCCTATCCAAGGTATCCAAGCTTTTCGGATCGGAGAGTATTGTTAAAGTTCGTGTAGTTTGCCTTATAAGGCATAAAGTTAGTCGTGGATAAGTCATACATGTAAAAGGGACAAGATACCGGCATGGGACTACGCCGTGACACATCACATGGCCTTGGTGAATATGAATATTTCATCTCGTCATCAAACTGTCTAGGCCAAAACGATTCTCGTAACGTGAGAAGCCTTACATAAAATTGTAGCTTAGATATGCTGTATGAATCATGGTGGTTACTGTGGACGGACACGTAATGAACGGTCAGATCTCAGTTTGAGATGTGTGGACGGACACGTAATGACCAGTCAGATCTCAGTTAGAGCTGTGTAGACAGACACGTAATGACCGGTCAAGTCTCAGTTTGAGCAGTATGGACGGACACGTAATGACAGGTCAGATCTCAGTTGGAGCAGTGAGGACGGACACGTTATGACCTGTCAAATCTCAGTTGGAGCAGTGTGGACGGCAACGTAATGACCGGTCAGATCTCAATTTGATCAGTGTGGACAGACACGTAATGACCCGTCAGATCTCAGTTTGGGCAGTATGGACGGACACGTAATGACCAGTCAGATCTCAGTTTGAGCATTGTGGACAGACACGTAATGACCCGGTCAGATCTCAGTTTCAGAAGTTTGGACGGACATGTAATGAACGGTCAGATCTCAATTTGATCAAGGGCTTCTATCAAAGTATTTGCAAAGGTATTTGACATAATGAAGGTTAGAGGGACGTGGCCTGGCTAGTAAGATGCACATCTCCTGGCGACATTATAGCCACGAGGTACAGGAGGTACATGGGAGTTCTGTTTCGACCTTGGCAGAGGATTTGTACATTTCCCCCGTTCAGGGTATTTGTGGGACAACTTGCGCAGTCTTACGCTCTGCAAAGACCACTTGTCTTCCGCCAATACGGCGTGTATATCTGAGCATAACATAATATTGGCCTTAGTCCGGCTTGATTTAATCCATATTTTAACCGACGACCATCATATAATAGTAAAATAATATCACATTTTTTAGTTACATCAGCACTAGCACCAGCCACACCACCACTGCATGTACTCAGGAGAAACAGTATTGACTAACTCCAAACCTACATCTTAATCTCTCGTACTACAACCTTATACTGGATTCCAAAAATAGACGAGAAGCCATAAATAGAAAACTTGAGGATTTATTTCAGGTTTAAGAAAGTGCCTCATCATGCCTTTCTCAGTCCAATATAATAAAGAGATCAGAGAAGGTCAGCTTGTGTCATCTTATACCAACAAAATGCAAAGTGTCTACTCTATGGGTCCCGGGATCACGAAGAGATCTTAGATCGACAATTCATTAAACTTGTAATGATTCTTTATGTAGTTTTAGCTAAAATTTGTTTTAACAATAATTTATCCAGAATTATAGTCGATAAGCAGAATTTCGACCTTGGTACGTAAGAAATAACATTTTGTCTTAAGAAGATGGCTAAGCATTTAGGTGAAAATTGTTGAGCCTACTTTTGTCCATGGCTACCAAGTATACGATTATATGCAGAAATTGTGTACAATTTATGCTTGTGAATCTCGCCCCGCTTCGAGGGCGAAGATGATCATTCTTAACTTTCAGTCGATCTGAGGCAGCAAGAAAGATAATTATAAGCACTTAAGATAGGCGTAAAGCAGTACTCCAAGGGGTCCAAAACTCTGATCAGGTGGAAAATGCGCCCATGCACGAGGTTTTGTGAAAATGACCACAGCATATGCGTTTCCGATGGCGATGATTTTTGACGCCACCAAACTCAATCCAACTGTTGATATTAGTCAACGATGTTGTTTTATTTTATAAGACATCAAGACGATCTGAAATGTAGAACGACTTGTCATGTAACTGGGATGAAAACAGAAATGCCCGTTTTTACGCTTCTTTGGAAGGCAGGGAAAAAGGAATCGCATATCTGAGACCAGTCCAATACAAGATTAGGCCTACATCCAAGTTTAGACTACCTTTATATACAATAATACAAATCGCACAACGGAATGGTTATTAGTATTTTATTTCTTTTAATGGCACAAACATTTCGCTCATAAGTAACATACATTGTTCAGCAGATATAGGGGAAGACAGCGGACTTGATCCCGCGCGAAAAAACAACCACGCCTAAAGGTATACTATCAGCAGAAAGTCCTCCAGCCAATACAGCTGTGAGGGGTGGAGAACGCTAACAAATGTCACCGAGGAAAGAGCAGCTTTGTTATTGATACAGATGAATCTCAGGAAAAGATCCTACACCCTGAAATGCTACAATTTTTAATACCAAAATAAAACAAATTTTTAAATTCCAACATTAAAAAAAAAAATGACATCATGTTAACAACGATCTCAGACATCTAGGATATAACAACTAGTGATGTACAGCACTCTGATACAACATGGCACATCCAATATACATTTGTCTTTTGTTTTTTCGCTTCGTCTTTCTTTGTAAAAATTGGCAATATAAAAGTAAAAATTGCCAATGTTTGACATAAACTGATATTAAAATAATAAAAAAAATATTATGCTACAAGGCACATATTGCATCAGCACTTATTTGTCTATAAGACACACATGCTGTTCCACAAAGGCACATTGGTTAATCCACATGGACTCTTCAACTTGTACATACATGTATATACTGAACGGAATAAGGCCATTGTTAACTAATTCTTAGCGTCACATGACACTCCTTTCGAAAACAGAGAAACTGAGTGTGCAATAATTTTTCATTATTATTTCTTAAATAAAATGTTTGAGAATTTTAATAAAATTTTGTTTGAATATGCCAACCGCACATTTATTTTCTTATGATTTTGTCCGATATATTAGATGCAGAAGGGATTGAGAAACTAACAATTAAGTAACAGTGGTCTAAAGGCACAACGTAGATATACAACATGACTGGTATTTTCAAATCAGCTTACATCTGTCAGCAGCAAACTTGTTATACAGACTATGAAGTTAAAAAATGTAATGACATGAATAAATGTCCAATAATATTTGAATATAATAAATCTTAGCAATAAAGTAAATATACAAAAATAGCACGGCTGAGACAATAAGTAACAACACACATAAAAGTTACAAATTCTATGAAAAGCTATAAAAAAACACTTTAAAAAAGTGACATCATTTCACAGCTCAACAGTCTTAAAAGCAATACAATTTAGCTACTGTAAATTTCTACGCTGACAACATTTGGAAATTTACAACCATTAAGCTACAACACAGAAGGGTTAGACTGAAGCTCCTTATTATCTGGCTAGCCCTTTTGATCATTAAGGAAATTTCTCCTATGGACACTTATGTATATTGCAAAGATAATGAATAGGTTAGGCCTAAATCTCAAGTTCTCCATAAATCCTTCAACCTTTTCATCCGCCTCTGCAAGTAATATTTTGAAGCATTCTGAGAGAGCTATTGGGTACAGAGAAATAGGTTGCACAGTTTTATGAAGCTTGCATCTTTAGTTACACAAACAAATCATTTTTATAATAATTGTATGCATAAATTCCAGTAAAAAAGTGCTTTACAGGTTGACAGGGTTGGAGGATTAACAGAAAACCACGATACCTTAGACTGCTGATGTAAATTTGACCCAACAAGTTGATAATCGCACCATATTTAGCAGAGCTGTTACCGGTTACTCAGAGCATCAGAACATTTAGCAATATCAAAACGGCATATACTTAGGCTGCACAAACACGTTAACAATTGAGCATAATACAATGTTGATGTAGCACCCTTTTAACCCTACACATTTGTGGTCTGCGACCCCACAGATACAAAGATAACTACTACCAAAAACATGACATAAATGATAGAATAAGGCTGCAGGCTGAATGTAGGCACATGGCGAGAGAAAATGTAGATGTTAGGCCCGCACTAAAACAACCACAACAAACATAGCTCACACAATTCTAATGATACTATAATGGTACGGTCTTGGGAGAAATACTGAAAAAATGCATGGGTTATTAATACTTGATAGGCTTCAATATAACAAGCTCAACTCTCAGTTTAATTAAAATCAAATCATATGTAAATTATGTAGGCTTCGCTGACGATGACATAATTAGTTACTGCATGGAGCAGCCAGCCTCATTGAGTAGTTGTACTCGAGGAGTTTCCCTTCATTCACGTGTGTATGATGACGGTTTGGCTTAACAATGGAAGACACTGGGTACAGCTCTTCATGGGTAGTACCAATGGTTGGTGACGATTCAACTGAACCAGCTGGCGATGAACTGATAGCTTGGTAGTGTTCCTACTGTCATGTCACTGCTAAAGTCATCAGAGATCTCCAGACAGGGTTATGGTAGTAGATTAAATCATTGTCACCATTTCCACACGACCTGACCTTAGTTTCACTGTTCACCTCCATGCTATCACAACCCTTCAGGATGATCACAGAAGTGATGATACAATTATACCAGGACCCACATGAAATTACAAAAAGCTATACACACATTTCAATCACACATGGTTATATTTGGAGTTATCTGTGTCAGCTGTAATACAGGAACCTGGCCCAAACCTTCCCAACCAGACACAAACTTTCCCAACCTGGCCCAAACATTCCCAACCCTAGCCCAAACCTGGATTAAACTTTCTCAATTAACCTGTTCCAAACTTTACCAACCTAGCACACACATTCCCAAATTTTCCCACCCCTAGCCAAAACCTGGATTAAACTTTCCCAAACAGGCCCAAACTTTCCCAATCTGCCTCAAACTTTCGTAGCCCTGCCTACACTTCTTACATCATATTAACTCAGAATTATTTCCAACATGACCCCCAACCTACACATGGCCCAAACTTCCACACATGCACATCAACTCAACTGTTTTGTACCCTTCCTAGATAGTACCTTTACCAGGTCAGTTCCTTCAGTACCTTTTCCAGGTAAATTCCTGTCACCCAGGAACAAATTTCTCAACATAGGTATTCATGTTTCCCAGCATACAGTATCAACTACCATGTCAGCACCAACAACCGTTTAAGTTTAATAAAAGCACGGATACAACAAACCAATCCAAACCCTCTCTTTCACTGGGTATAAACTTCACAAGCCCACACTAAACCATCATTTATCTGTCACATAATAACAGGAGATTACAGTAAATACTAAATCCCATTTCTTCCCAAAAGGCGCGTATTCCATACTTACATGTGTAAAATGTAGTATTTTCAGACAATACATGTACATGAAATTTGTCTGCTTCTTTGAGTACGTGAGTGTAAGTGTATAGTGAAGTTGTGGCAAATGCACAATGTATTAGTATTAAAATTCAGAAACTCAATACATTAAACATATAACATGTACCTCTCCAGAAATGTGAGCACTGATGTTTGTTCTTAGTGAATAACTCACTCAAATAAAAACTGATAACTCGCTGAAAAAGATAAGGCCCGATGCTCCTCTGTTCCTGAAGGAACCAATTATTTACTTATAATAGGAAACCAGAAAAAAACAAAACAAACAAAAACAAACCACGTTTACCCTCAACACAAACCCAATGTTATATGTACCCATCCCCACTTGACCAAAATGTTAACAACAATTATATTACCTCAGTTTAACAACAGCTTCAAATCCTTTACAAGATCAAGTTTATGCTTCCTTCAGGAAAACAAACCAACACAGCACTGAACAAAATCACAAATGTCCATAGCCAAAACATACTGTTCATCAGCTCCACAGTAAAATACTCAGAATGTTTATGAACTGCTCAAAGCCTAAAGGGCAGCTTTCCAGAGAAGTAAACAGGCTCTTTTAGACCAAAAAGACAGTGAGTTCTTCGGAAGCCAAACTCTCTGTTTATGAGCTCCTTATTAACCAAAACAATGTGTTTAAGAGCTCCTTGGTAATCAAACAATGTGTTTATGAGCTCCTCAGTAACCAAACAATGTGTTTAAGAGCTCATCAGTAACCAAACAATGTGTTTAAGAGCTCATCGGTAATCAAACAATGTGTTTGTGAGCTCCTCGGTAACCAAACAATGTCTTTATGAGCTCCTTGGTAACCAAACAATGTGTTTATGAGCTCATCGGTAACCAAAAAATATGTTTACGAGCTCCTCAGTAACCAAACACTGTGTTTATGAGCTCCTCTTCCTCACAAAGATGTTCTTGAGCCCATCAACCATGCTTATCTGGCGTGAGTCAAAGCTGACAATAATCTGTCGGAAGCCAGCTTTAGCAGGTACCAGCCGGACTGTGGTAGACATCGTCTGATTGGCTGGGATGTTCCTGAAGGAAGACAAGAAAACAGCCATCAGCTTAATCCACATCATATTTATTCACCTCAGCTAAAAACTTTCTTAGTTTCTTTGTCTGAGCAAAAGTGTTTTCATGGTTAGTTGGCAACTCAAGATTTTGACATCATTTATTCAAGAAATATTTCAGGTTTGGATACCAAGTGGAGCTATTTATTCAGCTTAGGGAGTTGCCTAAAATCTGGCCCATGCATACTTGTTCAGACATGGTCATGTTGGCACAATCACCACTTGTCATAGGGGACTAGTCGACTGTAAACAGAACCAGTATGCTCTGTTCCATCTGGCATGTAGCATTCAGCTTAAATTACAGCTTTATTTAGACAACACCAGTTGGTTGTGTTTTTAAGAATTGATGCTCTGTTCCATCTGGCATGTAGCATTCAGCTTAAATTACAGCTTTATTTAGACAACACCAGTTGGTTGTGTTTTTAAGAATTGATGCTCTGTTCCATCTGGCATGTAGCATTCAGCTTAAATTACAGCTTTATTTAGACAACACCAGTTGGTTGTGTTTTTAAGAATTGATGCTCTGTTCCATCTGGCATGTAGCATTCAGCTTAAATTACAGCTTTATTTAGACAACACCAGTTGGTTGTGTTTTTAAGAATTGAAATTTGACCTCATCTTCAATGAGATTTGCATTTGTGTGATGCACAACAACCAGTATCCATACTTTATGCCAGCAAATTTTCCACACAGACATATACAGGGTAATTACAAGATTTTTTTCTTGTCACCATTAGTATGTCATTAGAATGGATATTAACATTAAGAGAGTAGAAGTTGGAAAGCAGTAATACATACGCCTGGGGCAGGGAAAGCGGCTTCTGGAGGCCTGGTCCCTCCACGTTCAGCACACAGCCTGTCAGCGCTACGGGTAGGGTGTTGGTGAAGGATACCTGAGCCTCAAAGGCTTCTCCAACATGTGCCTCGTCAGGAGCCTGCAGAGAAAAGCCCAGAGGTGTATTTACGTGTACAGGTGTGGTGCAGACAGAGACCCCTGTTTATACACACAAAGTTAATTTGTACTTGTTTGATTTGTTGCGGTCTCTGTATGCCATAGTCATACAGAAACCAGACCCTTCAGCAGGTATCTGATCAACCTCATAACAAAACAACACAGGTATATATCACACATCTAACTTTGTCTGAAATGATATAAACATATTCAAATGGAGAAAAACTTAAAGTGGCTCTACAAATACACTAATGTACCGTGATTGTGAGCTCTGGTTTGAGCAGCCTGAAGTCGTCCTGGTCAGCAAACGTTTGCTTCGTCTCCATGACTTTGGCCATGCAGGAGAAGCGAAGGTTACAGTGGTCCACCAACCTGTCCAGGTACTCACTCTTCTTTACAGGCATCACCACATCCTCACCTGTACAAACGCACCAACGCAAACAGTCACACAAGTGACAAACAGCATGCCCGGTCACAAAAGATTTTAGTTAGTATTTGTGTTTTTAAAATACAAAATCAAACCACCTGAGTAACAAACAGGATTTATATGTATCAGCTTGTGGCAGCTTTTCACTGCTTAGTAGCATATACAGGTAGTTGGTGCAATTTGTTGTACTGACCACACAAATTGTTGTACTGACCACACAATATGTTGTACTGACCACACAAATTGTTGTACTGACCACACAAATTGTTGTACCGACCACACAATATGTTGTACTGACCACACAATTTGTTGTACTGACCACACAATTGTTGTACTGACCACACAAATTGTTGTACTGACCACACAACATGTTGTACCGACCACACAATATGTTGTACCGACCACACAAATTGTTGTACTGACCACACAATATGTTGTACCGACCACACAAATTGTTGTACTGACCACACAATATGTTGTACCGACCACACAAATTGTTGTACTGACCACACAAATTGTTGTACTGACCACACAATTTGTTGTACTGACCACACAAATTGTTGTACTGACCACACATATTCAGCCAGTCAAGTAAAAAACAGGATACATCTGTATTTAATATGACAATGTATATACATTCCAACAAATCACACTATATGAAAGTGGCCCGTGAAGTAGAATTATTATTACTTTAAACTGACTAGATAATCTCACATACTACACTACAATATGTGAACAAAGCTAATAACAGGAACACATGTATGCTTCATACTAGCACTAGCCCGGGGAAATTTCAGGTTGGTGTGGAGATCTGGCTGAGTTCAAATCCTGATATGACATAATCCATATTTACCATGGCATCTAGTATACAGAATTAAAAAAGAAAGATTTTATTTCCACAACATCAACATCAACATCAAAAATTGTTAGTACGTACTTGTATTTGGTTTAAGTTTGATCTCAAAGTGATCAGTTTTGATCTTGCAGGCAGGCACTCCTGTGTAGTAGACAACATCTGCGGTGATCTTGATGGCGACCGTACGTTCAGCCCCACTTTTGTTTGACACCTTCAGTGTCACATCAAAGTCTTCTCCCATGAAGATAGAGTCCTTCTCAATCAGCTCAAACTCTACATCCTGCCAAAAGAAAATACAAAGTAATTTCATAATTTTCATAACTCAGTAAGCATTTAAAAATATGGGAACTGTACAAAATATGTTTATAATCACTGCTTAAAGTATCTGTCTTAAGATTTATCTATTAAGTTAAAATACATGTATCTTGACAAAAATAAGAAAAAGAACTCTTCTCCAAAACACTTTTAAAATATTACACACTCCTCTTTCCAAGCTTGCGACGACAAAGGGGGGTAACTCTGCAAGTTGCCATCTGAAATGTTCATGATTTTGGAGTTGTGGTAAATATTGCAAAATCACATACTGCACACCCTGCTGCTAATAGTGTGTTTGTTTACCCATCGAATGGTAAACTTGTCCGGTACTGTGTTGAATGCAGGTAGTCGAAGGGCATTTCAAGTTTTTTTGGTTGGCGTGAAAACATATTTTGCTTTAAACGGTCCATTTGTTTCTTTGAATGTTTTACATATAATTGGCTGATGGCAATGTGGTGAGGTTGATGGAAACCTTGACAGACCTGGAGAAAACTACTACAGCTTCTCAGCTAGCTTAAAAACCTTCTGTAGTAATGAGATGTAACTTTGATGATTTCCTCACCTGAATACAGGTAAGTTATGTAGTTAGATGTAGTGTATAAAGTATATACATGCAGTGGAATAAATTTGACTGTGTTGGATTTGGATGGTGCTGTGAGAAACATGCAGGCTATCACATATATAATGTGTACTGTGGTCAATGGTTTGAAGGTGACACAAAAAACCTGGCAATCATTCACACTGCACATGTATATGAGAACTTACAGTGGGTCCTGTCTCATAGATGCCCAAGCCGGTGTTCACATTCAGTTTCTGGGCTCTCAATACAGCTGCTCTTTCCTCCTCCGAACCTGAAAAGTTTTGTAAATTATACACATGGGACTTTAATCCAGAATGTAGTTAGTACTGTCATCTGGCTGTACATGTACATTAGATCAACTGTGCTCTGTGCCTGTTGAGGGGCCTCCGTGGCTCAGTCGGTTAGAGCCCTAGCGCAGCGTAATGATCCTGGAGTTTCTCACCAATGCGGTCAGTGTGAGTTCAAGTCCAGCTCATGCTGGCTTCCTCTCCGGTCGTACGTGGGAAGGTCTGCCAGCAACCCGGGGGTTTCCCCCGGGATCTGCCCAGTTTTCTCTCACCATAATGCTGGCCGCCATCGTATAAGTGAAATATTCTTGAGTATGGCGTAAAACACCAATCAAATAAATAAATAAATAACTGTGCCTGTTGAGGTATCTGAAGACACACGTGGCTTTCGTTATACAAAGGTTTCTCACCGGCCGCACCAAGCTAATTTACCATATCTCTTCACCACAAGTATACATGTTCTCATGGAAGTCACACCTGGCCCATTTCGCAACTCCCTTTTACGATGGGTTATTGCTAATAAAATGCAAACTTTTTTCCTTTTGTATGTTAGACGTCAACAAAAAAACCAAAAAAATAAAAACAAAATCAAAATACCAGAATATTTATGCCATGGTGTATACGTAAGTTTACAAACTGACTTATTTATGAAAATATCCATGACACACAACTACTCTAGCACAAACGCACTCTCCTCTATCTAGTTCATCCTGCAGACTAAGCTACCCATGTGCTTACAAAAACACAATGGAATTGACACTGACTTATAATAAAAAAGAAAATAAATGGTTATACACATGTAAAGCAGAAAAGCTGTTCTACCCGTGTATGAATGGTTGCTTACCCTCTTTGTACTTGTACAAGGCAGTCACATCTTCTCTGTCTTCATCATCTTTGTCAGCTGTGGTGTTTATACGTCCTTTCATCACGCCTTTCTTTTTTGTGCTGATGTGCTTTCCAACACTACACACAAAACATACACATGTACATACAGCTTAGAAAAGGTACTACATAGTAATTAAGAACTACAAAGTGATTAAAATTCTATTCTTTATACACTGGGATAAACTGTTACTGAAGTAAATTATCTCTCTTTCTTTATTTGTATTTTTGTATATGTGGGCAATGTGTTATTCCTCAACAGAGGAAAGAAAACAAAGCATATGTAGTGAAAATGGTTAGTCATCATTTCCTTATGAGGATATATGTAAACAAATCAAGCTACAACAACAATATCCAGCCATCCTATGTACACATGTACATACTCAGGAATAATTATCTCCCCTTGTTCCACTGTTCTGCTGGGTGGTCTACATTGTCAGGTTTCTGCGACTTACACATTCTTCTGGAACTGTCTCTGCCATGTGCCATCCAGCTGCAGCAGCCAGTGCACCTTGTCTGCATTGACTTCAGCAAAGATGAAGGAGCCGTCATAGGGCAGGTGTACCTCCCCACGTCTGATGGCAGTCAGCGAAGCAGGACCACAGCAGTACACACCTGGGGGAGAGAGGGTACAGGTATTTCATTACGTCTATTTTTTTGAAATTATCATGATAAAATTTTACTTACATATGCATAACTTAAGAGAAACTTCCCACTTAAAGTTGGACAACTCTTTACAAGGGAAACAACTCATTAAAACATGAATAATGCTAAAAGTGAAAACAGACATAAGTGGTTTTTTTCAAAATCAAAAAGTTAGACTCTCATCACTAATTCAAAGTCAGGATACAAATTAAGGAAAAAGAAACAATTAACAAATGTGACAAAAAGAGAGCCAAGTATTAGGTCACATACTGTACAGCTAGTACACTTACATTTACAAGTACATGTACATCAAATACCTGGTTGTTCTACCTGTCTAACTTCTATATGACTTCACATAGGTAACATAGACAGACTTATTATATTAAAGTGGCTGTGTCTGTGCTTACCATCACTGGCCTCTTGAGGAGTGGCGTCTATCGCCTGCCAGCCTCCGTACCCAGCAGGCAGGTCAGGGCGAGCCATCCACACCTCATTCCACACGTGAAAGTTCCTGACAGGAGAAGTCAAAAATACTGGATGATCATTACATGTCACAGCTGAGGTTGTATAACACCTGCAGCAATAAACCGCTGTCTAGTATAAAACATACTGGATGATCATTACAAGTCACAGCTGAGGTTGTATAACACCTGCAGTAATAAACCGCTGTCTAGTATAAAACATACTGGATGACCATTACATGTCACAGCTGAGGTTGTATAACACCTGCAGCCATAAACCGCTGTCTAGTATAAAACATACTGGATGATCATTACATGTCACAGCTGAGGTTGTATAACACCTGCAGCCATAAACCGCTGTCTAGTATAAAACATACTGGATGATCATTACAAGTCACAGCTGAGGTTGTATAACACCTGCAGCCTTAAACCGCTGTCTAGTATAAAACATACTGGATGACCATTACAAGTCACAGCTGAGGTTGTATAACACCTGCAGCAATAAACCGCTGTCTAGTATAAAACATACTGGATGATCATTACAAGTCACAGCTGAGGTTGTATAACACCTGCAGTAATAAACCGCTGTCTAGTATAAAACACACTGGATGATCATTACAAGTCACAGCTGAGGTTGTATAACACCTGCAGCGATAAACTGCTGTCTACTATAAAACATACTGGATGATCATTACATGTCACAGCTGAGGTTGTATAATACCTGCAGTAATAAACCGCTGTCTAGTATAAAACATACTGGATGATCATTACATGTCACAGCTGAGGTTGTATAACACCTGCAGCAATAAACCGCTGTCTAGTATAAAACATACTGGATGATCATTACATGTCACAGCTGAGGTTGTATAATACCTGCAGCAATAAACTGCTGTCTAGTATAAAACATACTGGATGATCATTACAAGTCACAGCTGAGGTTGTATAACACCTGCAGCGATAAACTGCTGTCTACTATAAAACATACTGGATGATCATTACATGTCACAGCTGAGGTTGTATAACACCTGCAGTAATAAACCGCTGTCTAGTATAAAACATACTGGATGATCATTACATGTCACAGCTGAGGTTGTATAATACCTGCAGCAATAAACTGCTGTCTAGTATAAAACATACTGGATGATCATTACAAGTCACAGCTGAGGTTGTATAACACCTGCAGCAATAAACCGCTGTCTAGTATAAAACATACTGGATGATCATTACAAGTCACAGCTGAGGTTGTATAACACCTGCAGTAATAAACCGCTGTCTAATATAAAACATACTGGATGATCATTACATGTCACAGAACATTCTAATTTCACTGTGAAGGTATTATTCTACACTGACTAATAATAAAATTAAAATAATACTTTTGTGAAGCCCTGAAACTGGTAAATCCACCCAATGCTCATGTAGCTTCATCTCCAAAATCTAATTATAAATGTGCATACATTGCACAGAACGTAACTCCGTCATATGTGAAAAGGTTGAGGAATGAGGGTAGCCTTTTTGGGAATTATCACCATCATCCTGCTCATACTATACTGTAGCCAGGACTCATGTATTGTCAGCACCAGGGAAGGCTTATGGGGTTGATACACTTGCAGTCTGTGATGTTAAACAAGGATCATTTACACAGTTATCCTAATTAATAACTGTATTTGTAAAACATTGCAAAAACTTGAAATTTAAAAAATTTAACACCAAGTACCATACTTGTAGATACACATGTACAAAGCTATCTTACCACACAGAATCCTTGTTAAAGTCGCTAAGAGGCTCCATGGCCTCACTCCAGTGCACGTCAATGGTGACTGTCCCGTCAGTGTCGTGGGCGGAGGCAAAGTTTGTCACACTGCGGGCAGGGATTCCCAACGTGCGACACACTGCAGGTGAAAAAGATGCAATGGGTTAACCACAGGCCGCACTCAAAACACTATTTTATCTACATTAAAGTGTGCTGCAATAAGAATTTTAGAAATTTTATCCAAAAAGATTAGAACATACACGAAAAATTATGGAATTTTGGAACAGGTGTATGATTTTTAATTTTTTAAATTATCAAAATTCAGTCTTTAGAAAGAATATTTGCAACATAGTGATATCGACCTCAAATCACAGATGGAAACTTTTGAACATCCCCATGTTTATTCATCTCAGTGGTCAGTCTATACTTGCCTGTCACTATATCAGTTTGCTTGTGTATTACAGACTTTCAAAATCATGGCACGGTTATTCAAAACTGGTTTAAGACTTAATACCAGATTTAACTTTTAGCCATGTGTTCAATTTTGTACCTACCCTAAAACAGATTGTGTTACTTTTCATTAAATATGAACTAAAACTGCTGCTGTTACACTTTGACTTTGGCTGCTAAAATTTTCACTAAAAAATGTGACTTAATACCAGTATTAGCTAATACAGTTTCTAACAACTGGGCCCATGTATCATATAGAGAAACACCCATGCTGTATCTCTCCACTCACACGAGAGACTCACACGAACATTCACATCTACCTTTTCTCGGGAAACCCATGGGGCTATGGAGGCAGTGATCTATCTGATTTTAGTTCATTTTGTGTGCTTCTGTCCTTGTATGATGCAGAGTGGGTGATGAGAGGGTAACTTACATGTGGTCAGCACCCCAGAGAAGACCCAGCACTGGCCAAACTTGACCGGTTGTCTCTCTCTGTAGAACTTCTCCAGAATCTCCTCACTACCAGTCCAGCTTAAAGGTGACCGCCCACTTGTGTAGTTCCCTGACCAGTTCCCCACCAGGATCCCATTATCGTCAGGTGAGTTTGCCTGTAACATAAATCAAAGTGCATGTCATTTTTTCACCTTTTGACCTGGATTAACAACCATGTGGTCCTGCTGTTAGGGGAGAGGCTTTCGTATTTGTATTCATCTTGTACAGGTTAATAGAGTTCAAATCATGCATCCTTTGATCATAGATAATTTTAGTTCACACAGAAAACAGTAAATGGTGTTTTGGAGCACATTCAAACAGTTATTAGAAGCTAATCTCATGTGTTTTACAATGTAACTGCACGAATCATGTTGGGTTGTCTGCCCTTAGTCTGCATACACACATTCATTGTTGCCATGGGTTGTCTCCCATTAGTCCACCTACACAAATTCTATACACACATATTTTACTGTAAACAATCATAATAAATTATAATTTTGTGAAACAAATAAATTGTTGACTGGAAACTGTAATGCTTTGGTCTTTTGAACTATAGTTTGAAGAGTCTATGTATGTAGTCTTTTACACTCTGTACTGGTTATAGGTTACTGGTTATTACATACAACCTGATTACATACAACCTGATTCTCCTATAGTTTGACATCTACAATAAGATGGTTAGTATCTGGTACAGAAATCAAAGGGGAAAGTCTTACATGTATTGGAGGCAGCTGATCATTCCATTAAAAATCAGCATAAAATATTTACAAGAAAATGGCAAAAAGGCAGAGTGCATGGTCCTACATGCCATAGGCCACTTATTCCAAAAACACACCTGCAGAGCCAGTCACGTTAGACATAAAAATGCCTAGTACTTACCACTGCAGAGAGTTTCCTGGAGATCTTGACAGGGTCCCCTCTGGAGGTCCAGGCCAGTCCAGCTGTGTTCAAGACATAGATAGCACAGTCCAGGACATTCCCCTGAAACTGCTCACCAGAGGAAAACAGTCTGCATTAGCTAATGTACAGCTAATGTGCAGCTAATGTACAGCTAATGTGCAGCTAATGTACAGCTAATGTGCAGCTAATGTACAGCTAATGTGCAGCTAATGTACAGCTAATGTGCACCTAATGTACAGCTAATGTACAGCTAATGTGCAGCTAATGTACAGCTAATGTACAGCTAATGTACAGCTAATGTGCAGCTAATGTACAGCTAATGTGCAGCTAATGTACAGCTAATGTGCAGCTAATGTACAGCTAATGTGCAGCTACTGTACAGCTACTGTACAGCTAATGTCAGCTAATGTGCAGCTAATGTACAGCTAATGTGCAGCTAATGTACAGCTAATGTACAGCTAATGTGCAGCTAATGCACAGCTAATGTACAGCTAATGTACAGCCAATGTACATCTAATGCACAGCTAATGTACAGCTAATGTACAACAGCACATGCATAACTCCTTCTGTTATATACATAAACACTTTTTATATACATTTACAAGATTGCTTTATTAGGCTGTGTCATCGTTGAATCAATTTTAAATAAACCAGCTTACTGCATCATTTGCACGTAGATGAATCTGTAGATTTACTTTTCACTTTTTTCATGCATGCATATGCCAAAAAGATTCCGACATAACACATTTATTCTTTGATCTCACTTACCATGATTTAAATGAAACTGAATTTAGCTGATCAGAGCTACTGATCTGATGTCTCATGGCACAGGAATTAACACGTTTGCCAGAAACTGAAGTTCATGAACTTACCTGTCCAAAATTCCACGGCTTAGCGCTGATTTGTTTTGAGGAGCCCGAGTAGATCTTCCCTGTCTCTGCCATGACATACTCCTCAATGTCCGTCTTGTCATTGTTGTACACCAAGTCATCTGTTCACACAAAGTACATTACATTGTTAGTATGTGTACATCAGCTATCAGCCCCGTCAGGTTTATTTGGAACCTCTTTAACATGTTAAGTCGGGATGGTTATCAACAGCTACACAAACATCCCCATTCTGCCCTGGATAAATGTATCTACCTCTGGACAGGTTCAGTTTGATCAGAGATATAAAACGTGTGTCTAATCATGAAGAAACGCACGTCTAGTGAATTATACAATATTGAACAGCCATTTACAGCTGGGCAGTACACGATCTTTCCTGGAAATGACACACAAAGCAGCGCTCTTTCACTGTTTCCATTTCAGAAAGAGTTCTGTCAATTTCTACCATATCAGCCAGCTACCTGTGCTTCAGAACTAGTGGTTATTGGAAAATGTTTTTCTCTTCCCTCAGATATTGGTTGTAAGCCAGCCTCACCTTTGCACCAAGGGTTGAAGATGATATAGAAGGGATTCTTATGCTGGTAGCGGTAGATCTTCATGCGTTCATCTGGTTTCCTCTTGATGACATCGATCTTCAGCTTCCACTTGCCCACATAGCAGGTGGGTGGGACGATGATGGTAACATTTAGCAGCTCCCCCTGGACATGCTTAATCTTAGCACCCCACTGTTTGGGCAGATCGCGGTCAGACAGGACCAGCTCTACAAGGGTACCCTTACTGGGCAATGGGCTATCACCTGATCAACCAGAGCAAATTCAATTACAATCATTGAACATAATTAACTATAATTTAAACAACACCTTTATACACACCTCCTCATACTGTATGTGCATACAATGATAAATGTACGTTTTCTTAAAAAGGTTTTCTCTACTGTGTCTGGAAAAATTTACGAAAGCAACATTTGGAATGTGTGACATTCTTAATGTATTATAGAAAAACATGTACATTAATTGTAATATGGTATATTCTACATGAACCTGCTCACCTGTTAATATTCCAATCTTATTCCTTTGAAGAATTTTGACGTAGTTACTGATAAACACAGCCTATGATCCTCTGGATTATCAAATATCTTTAATCCAAATGATCCAATACAGGTTAGTTAATTTTTAAACAGAGAAAAATCTGCCCCCAATAGGTCAAAATGTTACACCTTATTATATGATTAGTAAGTCCTCACCAATTTCAAAGATTAGCTTCAGGTCATCTTTGCTGCTATCATAGGCCCGGTTAAACTTAATCTTGATATCAAATGGCTGTCCCCTGCGGGTGACAAGCTGGGGCTGCTGGCGTCTGAAGGTGTTGCTTTCCTCCTGCGTAATCTCATACTCATCTGTGTGATGGAGCTTGGTGTTCGCCTCCACACACAGGTCCACCTCCAGCACCTGTAACACTGACGGGTCTTCCCCAGCACGATGCCCATCTGCAACAACAACAAATGTGAATGAAAGAAGGAATAATTATTTTTCTTCAAGGAATAGGTCTTTCAGTTGCTTGTATATTGTAGTGGGAACATGCTAATATCACAAAATAGTGTGGCTAATTCTAATCAAGCATATCATTTTTCAAACTTCACTTCAGAAAAAGGTGGCTTTTAGTTTGCATAAAATAATAACAAAAATTGAAAAGCGCTCTACCATCTGCACCAATTTTCCAATTAAAATATTTAGATGGGAAACAAGAAAATAAGCCTTAAGGAAAAACATCAAAGAAGCAGAAATTTACAATATAAAAATCCTGGGAACTACAGACAAAATTCAGTGGACAAAAACATATTTCATTTAGTGCATATATTAATGTAGCAAACATTCCTAATGACTAGAATCTAGCTCCCACAATCTCGGTAAAGTATAAACTACCAGTTTTTGATTTTGTATTGAGTATACTTAACAAAAAAATCATTGAAATGGATGTAATACCCACTATTTATCCTTCGTTATTCAATAAAATCAATGCTGAAGGCTGGTAACTGACAAACATGTGGCATTTGATATCTTTTCTTTTTATTTGTTTATTTGATTGGTGTTTTACGTCATACTGAAGAATATTTCACTGATACGACGGCCAGTATTAGTGGGAGAAAACCGGGTAGATCCAAGGGGAAACCCACAACCATCCGCAGGTTGCTAGCAGACCTTCCCACATACGGCTGGAGAGGAAGCTAGCAAGAGTTGGACTTGAACTCAAAGCGACTGCATTGGGGAGAGATTCCTGGTCATTGCACCACTCTGGCATGCTAACCACCTTGGCCACAGAGGTCCGCGACATCTTTTATAGATGACTACAGGGTTATTAAGTTTCATTTGCTGGCAAACATTGAAAACATACATACTCCATGTTTTAGATATTGGTATGTATGTGCACGCATATAAACACACCACAGCAATGTGAAAAGTCTACCTCACATTTCCTACCTACATGCATACCTGTGTCAGTATTTACCCTAATTGCTTTTACATAGTGCAACAAGAAAAATAGCATTCTAAAAATGCATCTACTTGATACATGCGTATGAATTTCACATCAGTTGTTAAAGTAAATAAATTTAATCATGGATTTTTCTTGGAAGACATCTGCACATTAAATGTGAGCATCAGTGATAAAGCCTGGTGCTGCCGGAACCATGCCTGCCAGCCGCAGTTGGGTTATCTGGCTGTTTTATGACAATATATGCACAGTTACATGAGTGGGTTGTGTGCAGACTCCCAGGAGCCTGTCTCTCAGAGACCCTGGCCCTCAAGATTCCATCATTATGATAAACCCACACCTGCATCACCTAACTAACAGGCTTCCCAGTAGCTCAATATCATCCCAGACAGTTTTCTGGCTTCTGCTGGGTGAATTACTTAAAGCTTGCATCTTCCATGTACTTTTACTGTGCATATCACAAGCGTGACAGGCCCTTATACAATCTAAATATAGTAGTAAACTGCATTTGCATGAACACCTTGTTACAAGTAAAAAAAGCTCAGCTTACACTACATAGATACACTGTTAGATAAAGAGAACCGTCAAAATGAGATACAAGCACGTCGGCAGTGAACTTACAGTCCTGTACAAAATTTTAAGTTGAATACAGTTAACCTTTGGTGTCAAGAAATTTTTTTTGTAACATACGATGAAAGATTCTGAAAATGGCTACATGATTTTAACCAGCAGATAGATAAATCTGCTGGTTTCCACCCCTGTTCAACACTCAAAGCATTATGCTCTCCATACATGTACATATAGAACTGGTTGAGGGGCCCAGTAGAGGAGACAGAGAGAGTGTGCCAGTCTCTCCATGTGTCAGCCAGCCAGACACACAGGACAAATGTCAACAGGCTTCTTAAATCTCCCAGCCTGGTGACAGGTTAACACATCAGCCTCTGTGACCCTTAACCAACCCTATTCTGATGATAATTGGAGGGATTGGGCTAAATGCCAGCAGGACACTCACAAAGCCTCATGGTTCGCACAACAGGAAAATGTAGATTACAGTCTAACTATACAGGTACATACAGGTACAAAACAACTCATAAATCCTGAAAAAAATTACATAACACTCTTTCATTACCAATGTCTTTTTTTGCAGTAATTATTCATCCTATACCTTGGCACACCCGTGCCTTGTCTGATAAGTAATGAATAGAAATCAGATTTGGCCAGTTATGTGCATGTAGCATATACCACAGCTAGGTGTGGTCAAACCATACACCCACGCACAGGAATATATGGCCAGATGTTAGAGCTCAATGACAACTTCACATTCCATACAGTGTGAAGAATGTGACAGTATTGTGTGAGTGTCAACAGACCAGTTTAGTGAGTAAAACAGGACTACCTACACACGCAGGCCTTATGCCATCCATAAGGGCAAAAGTACTGGGTACCGCTACACACTACAGGTGAAGTCAGGAGTATACATGTACTTCTGTGGAATGCAAACTTGCTTCTGGCTTCCACACTACCATTCTTCTCATTTCTGGGACAGACATTTGTAGTGTTGAAAGTAGAGTATTATAATTCTTTACCAGCCTTTTGGAAAAGTGAAGATATGAGGATGTTCATTTGATGGTCTAACCATGTGACAAAAAAAGGAACTCAGAATTCCTTCTACAATTACACATATATTGGCTAAAATGAGCACACCAGGTGACCCCAAAAATTAGAAGAAATAGGGTACACACATCAAACACCAAAAATGAAAGAACAGACACCTACACTGTACTTCATCACAATTTGTCACATCAAATATATGACTTCAATTTGTGACATCAAGTTTGAGTCTCCACATTAATTTGTTACAGCATTAAAGTCTTTAAATGCGTCAAATTATGTAAAAACCACAATTTTTTTAGCAATTATCACGGTTGTTCCATGTGATAATAAATCAGTTAACACGCATTTCCAAAGACTTCTACAAAATTTTGAAAATCAATGTTTGATAATATACTGCGTATGTCACATTGCCTGGATTGTGTCTCCTATCTGAAACAATTAGCAGAACCACAAATTGGACTTTGATGTAAAAACTGAGTGAACTTTGACCCATTCAGGAGTCATGTGTCACTAACAATAGCAGTGAGTCCAGGATGTTACATGGCATCATGTACAGAATGTCCAAACAATAATTCAAATGGATAATTAGACCCATAACAACAATCAACTGAAAATCACAGGGTCATACACTTGTCAATCTGTTTCACTTTTGTGTTAAACTGTAATGTCAAAAATGTTACTTATTTTTGTCACATTTTCCCCAGAATATGTGGCCTATTTCACCACTTGTTGTTTTCTAAATGCTTTCGGTGACCATTTAGCTTAGGTGACACCAATTGTGTTTTATGGGTGAGCTGACAGTAAACAATCCCAAAATAGAATTAAAAATAAAACTGAAAATCCACTACAAAGAATCAACCATTCCAATACTTAGGCAAATACAATACATCATTTTTATACATTATCAATGTATTTCCTTCTTAAAATCAACTCCTGGTTATCTTCCATATAAAATTAATTTTAACTTTTGTAAAAAAAAAAAATAAATAAACAGTTATATGAACAAATGCATTTAATTTTAAGAAATCATGGATTTCTTTATACATATGACAACAGGTAAGCCAGGTTATAAATAATTCATTATTATAGAAACTGGCACATGTACCTTAAACTTCCGAAAACAGAAATCACCATGTACTTACATATACATGTATATTATCTGTATGTGTCATCTTTGTATGTATGTCTTTGTGTCATCTGTTTATTTATTTATTTGGCTGGTGTTTTACGCCATACTCAAGAATATTTCACTTATCTGACGGCAACCAGAATTATAGTGGGAGGAAAGCCGGCAGAGTCCGGGGGAGTCCACAACCATCGGACCGTCAGCAGGTTGCTGTCAGACCTTCCCATGTACGCCATCGGTTTACAAGTGGATGAATAGTAATGTGCCATATACATAGCAGCATGAAGTCACTTCTACCTCACGCTGAGGATATGTGCATACACATGTAGCTAATCTCTAAAGTTTTCTTTCTTTGGAGGACTCAATTTCTGGAACGCCAAAGTGCATTTGTACATCTCAGTGCACACCAGGGTTCATACATTAAGAGTGCAGCAGATGAACACAATGGATTTATTCCCTGTGCTTTACAATACATGGCACCATTGTTTCATCTAAACATTTTCACGCTCCACAAATCGATACTGCTGTAAACATATTCCATACATTACAGCCATCTGTGTCGGCGCGTTAACTGTGTCATGTCCTCCAGCATTTTTCTTTATGTTTTCAGATATTTATTGATAATGAGCACACTAATGGCTGTATTCAGCTAAGGTGTATTTAACTTAATTTATGACTGTTACTCATTTTGCTTGATTCTGAGGTTTTTATTTATCTTAATCAGGTGTTTTCAGGTTTGCTTGGAAGGTAAGGTGATATTCTACTACATAAATATACACTTCAGCACAAAAAGTAATATTTTATATTAGACTTGTGCTTAAAAATGCACTATTTGGCCAAAATTTTGGGTCAAAAATAAAGCATATTTGACCGTGTTGCTTCTGGTGAAGAGCTTTGTGCAAAAATCAACTGATGCTCTGAAACTGGTATAAATGTTCCATCCTGAACTAATCAGAGATACCAGAGTGATATACCACTTCAAGACATTATATACCACTACATGACATCATATACCACTTCATGACATCATATACCACTTCTTGACATCACATACCACTTCATGACATCCCATACCACTTCAGGACACCACATGCCACTTCAGGTCACCACATGCAATTTCAGGACATCATATACCACTTCAGGACATCATATACCACTACTTGACATCATATACCACTTCAGGACATCATATACCACTTCAGGACATCATATACCACTACTTGACATCATATACCACTTCAGGACATCATATACCACTACATGACATCATATACCACTTCAGGACATCATATACCACTTCAGGACATCATATACCACTTCAGGACATCATATCTCAAGCAAAGTCATACACTGTGGTCATCTAAAGATATTCATAAATATTTGCTTGATCCTGATTGATCCACTTATCTTTAATTATTGGGCCATTTCAGAGTTCTTCGTGAAGTTTCATTAATTTCTTATCAGAACAACTGAAGTGTTGGTATAAAAGGTATCATTTTAAGGCCCGTACATGTGACAGTGCATTTCTGCACATTACAATTTGAGTGAAATACAGTATACAGTGTTGTGTATGTACAAATAGAAATGCATTATCTTAAATGGTGCTTTGATACCCAACCAGCATGGCAGCTTTCAAACTGGCTAAACCTTCCTTGTATTAACAGGTATCATGACAACGCCACGCAACTGGCCATTAGGCAACATGTCAATTAACAATTTGACAGATAAACACGTTTCATGCATTAAACTAGACCAAAGCCGAGTGAGCTACGTTTGTTATTAACATGCTTAACAAGTTGTCAGACAAGTTTGTCTTTTTGTATTCTTTATGACATCACAGACCCTTCCTTAAAACACTCCTGATTTTATCATTGCACTGAAAACCGCTGCTGTTCTGATAGGGCTATGATACTATGTTATAAAATCAGTAAGCCTTCTAGTCTACATGTTAAAGTGCACTTATACTGGAATGAAATGTAAATGTTAAAAACAATATGGGTACTTGCATGTTCTAGATTGTTGTTATATTATCTCACACATGTAGATAAATGTCAAATCTAGATAAAAATCAAGGTTTTAATCCCACAGTTTGTCACCGATCTTCAAATTTTATCAAACTTCAACAATGTCACTGTGCATAAAGAAATTTTACAAAAGTTTTAGAACAAAGAAATATGTATGAAAAGTTAACTTTGCACTGGTAAACCATCATATTTTTGTTGAATTTACTCGTTAATTTTAACACAGCATGACAAGTTTGGATAGAATGGCTTGCTAACCTAAACATTTTCCTGAACTAAAATGGTTGCAGATATGACCCTGAAAAAAAACCAGGTGTAAACATGTCTTCATTTTCCTGTCAAATGTCTACACTTGGTCAATCAAACAACTGACACACGTGTGCTTTTTGATGCACACGTAATTCTTCAGCTCTTTGCATGTTTGCACGGTGTTTAACTCAAGCAGGTTCAGAAGGCAGTTTTCTGTGTAGGCTGATAAACTTATACTTTTGATGAAGGCCTGAAACTGGCCAATCCAACCAATGTAGTTTTGTCTCCAAATACAAATGAAAAATGTGAATCAACTGCACTGAAATTTTCTCTTTCATATGGGAAAAGGATGAGAAATTAGGGTATACAACTAGATTCATCCAGCCATTGGACAGTTTCACTGAGGATTACTTGAAGGTGCATGTTCCTTAACACAGGCTTAAGGATTAACTGTCAATCTGCAACATACTGTATCAGTAAAATACGACAATATACTAGACCTACCAACTACATCCACATTTCCACCCACAGGACTTCCAGGATAACGATCTGATGAGGAGATGTGGGTGCGACCGCGCAGCGGCTTTCTGCGACTGTATCGCCCACCATAACTACCTCCCACAACCCCGCTGCGGTTTCGTCTATCCGAATCATAGCTGTCTGCGGAGATTTCACCGCGACGTCCACTGGAATTTCCCATGTTAAGGTAGCGATAACCAAACATCGACACACTGATGGCGCAATACCTTAGCCAGGTATACAAACCTCTATTCCAACAGGTCGAGTAGTATGTGGTTGGTATTTACATGGGATGGCAAGTGACGAAATCGATTTCAATCTGGGAACGCATAAAACTTTGTCAGTTCATCTTAATGTTTCACACCAGAATCCAAGAAATCAATTTTCCTCTGTTCTGTGGCAGACTGCAAATACCTGGGCTGTGCCAGTATAACGTTGTCACTTATTCAAAGCTATATCCAGGCATCTACTGGGACAGCAAATATTGATCAATTCCACCATCAGTATACCTGTAGATGCTGCTGATCTTCTTGTTCCTTTCCACAGAAAAGATTTACATCAGGTGTCATTAAGGTAACAGTGATGAGAGGTAATCCACATGTCATGAAGACTGAAGCAGACTGTCTCACATGCAGATCCACCGTCACCCTATATACTCACCGCCCTACTTCAGCTGACCTGAACAGCTGGTTAGGCCTGTTCTGTGTAGTTGACAAAATGCGTCAAAAAAAGAGCAACAAGCGCCAATAACACAGCTCCCAGGTCTGGTTTTCATCAGTTTTGTTCAGTGAATCCATTTTAAACAACACACATCCAACAACATGATTCACACTGATTAATTCTAGTTTCATGTATCCTTAACCTCATTAGATATATGCATCTAGAGCGAATCATTCCCCGAAATCACTGAACTGTGACTGATATAACTTACTGTACATACATGATTTACATACACATTCATATTTATGATATTAGCTTTGCACCGGAAGCAAAAATACAACCAAGCCAGGACCAAACATGAAGATTTACACTTTCTAAAGTCTCTACAGTAAATATACATGGAGGTGTACACTTTCCAAAGTCTCCACAGTAAACATACATGGAGATGTGCACTTTCCAAAGTCTCCACAGTAAACATACATGGAGATGTACACTTTCCAAAGTTTCTACAGTAAACATACATGGATATGTACCCTTTCCAAAGTCTCTACTGTAAACATACATGGAGATGTGCACTTTCCAAAGTTTCTACAGTAAACATACATGGATATGTACCCTTTCCAAAGTCTCTACTGTAAACATACATGGAGATGTGCACTTTCCAAAGTTTCTACAGTAAACATACATGGATATGTACCCTTTCCAAAGTCTCTACTGTAAACATACATGGAGATGTGCACTTTCCAAAGTCTCTACAGTAAACATACATGAAAATGTGCACTTTCCAAAGTCTCTACAGTAAATATACATGAAAATGTGCACTTTCCAAAGTCTCTACAGTAAATATACATGGAGATGTGCACTTTCCAAAGTCTCCACAGTAAACATACATGGAGATGTACACTTTCCAAAGTCTCCACAGTAAACATACATGGAGATGTGCACTTTCCAAAGTCTCCACAGTAAACATACATGGAGATGTACACTTTCCAAAGTCCCTACAGTAAACATACATGGAGATTTACACTTTCCAAAGTCCCTACAGTAAACATACATGGAGATGTACACTTTCCAAAGTCTCCACAGTAAACATACATGGAGATGTGCACTTTCCAAAGTCTCCACAGTAAACATACATGGAGATGTACACTTTCCAAAGTCCCTACAGTAAACATACATGGAGATGTGCACTTTCCAAAGTCTCCACAGTAAACATACATGGAGATGTACACTTTCCAAAGTCTCCACAGTAAACATACATGGAGATGTACACTTTCCAAAGTCTCTACAGTAAATATACATGGAGAAGTGCATTTTCCAAAGTCTCCACAGTAAACATACATGGAGATGTGCACTTTACAAAGTCTTTACAGTAAACATACATGGAGATGTGCACTTTCCAAAGTCTCCACAGTAAACATACATGGAGATGTGCACTTTCCAAAGTCTCCACAGTAAACATACATGGAGATGTACACTTTCCAAAGTCTCCACAGTAAACATACATGGAGATGTGCACTTTCCAAAGTCTCCACAGTAAACATACATGGAGATGTGCACTTTCCAAAGTCTCCACAGTAAACATACATGGAGATGTACACTTTCCAAAGTCCCTACAGTAAACATACATGGAGATGTGCACTTTCCAAAGTCTCCACAGTAAACATACATGGAGATGTACACTTTCCAAAGTCTCCACAGTAAACATACATGGAGATGTACACTTTCCAAAGTCTCTACAGTAAATATACATGGAGAAGTGCATTTTCCAAAGTCTCCACAGTAAACATACATGGAGATGTACACTTTCCAAAGTCTCTACAGTAAATATACATGGAGAAGTGCATTTTCCAAAGTCTCCACAGTAAACATACATGGAGATGTACACTTTCCAAAGTCTCCACAGTAAACATACATGGAGATGTACACTTTCCAAAGTCTCCACAGTAAACATACATGGAAATGTGCACTTTCCAAAGTCTCCACAGTAAACATACATGGAGATGTGCACTTTCCAAAGTCTCCACAGTAAACATACATGGAGATGTGCACTTTCCAAAGTCTCTACAGTAAACATACATGGAGATGTGCACTTTCCAAAGTCTCCACAGTAAACATACATGGAGATGTGCACTTTCCAAAGTCTCCACAGTAAACATACATGGAGATGTACACTTTCCAAAGTCTCCACAGTAAACATACATGGAGATGTGCACTTTACAAAGTCTCCACAGTAAACATACATGGAGATGTGCACTTTCCAAAGTCTCCACAGTAAACATACATGGAGATGTACACTTTCCAAAGTCCCTACAGTAAACATACATGGAGATGTGCACTTTCCAAAGTCTCCACAGTAAACATACATGGAGATGTACACTTTCCAAAGTCTCCACAGTAAACATACATGGAGATGTACACTTTCCAAAGTCTCTACAGTAAATATACATGGAGAAGTGCATTTTCCAAAGTCTCCACAGTAAACATACATGGAGATGTGCACTTTACAAAGTCTTTACAGTAAACATACATGGAGATGTGCACTTTCCAAAGTCTCCACAGTAAACATACATGGAGATGTGCACTTTCCAAAGTCTCCACAGTAAACATACATGGAGATGTACACTTTCCAAAGTCTCCACAGTAAACATACATGGAGATGTGCACTTTCCAAAGTCTCCACAGTAAACATACATGGAGATGTGCACTTTCCAAAGTCTCCACAGTAAACATACATGGAGATGTACACTTTCCAAAGTCCCTACAGTAAACATACATGGAGATGTGCACTTTCCAAAGTCTCCACAGTAAACATACATGGAGATGTACACTTTCCAAAGTCTCCACAGTAAACATACATGGAGATGTACACTTTCCAAAGTCTCTACAGTAAATATACATGGAGAAGTGCATTTTCCAAAGTCTCCACAGTAAACATACATGGAGATGTAGACTTTCCAAAGTCTCTACAGTAAATATACATGGAGAAGTGCATTTTCCAAAGTCTCCACAGTAAACATACATGGAGATGTACACTTTCCAAAGTCTCCACAGTAAACATACATGGAGATGTACACTTTCCAAAGTCTCCACAGTAAACATACATGGAAATGTGCACTTTCCAAAGTCTCCACAGTAAACATACATGGAGATGTGCACTTTCCAAAGTCTCCACAGTAAACATACATGGAGATGTGCACTTTCCAAAGTCTCTACAGTAAACATACATGGAGATGTGCACTTTCCAAAGTCTCCACAGTAAACATACATGGAGATGTGCACTTTCCAAAGTCTCCACAGTAAACATACATGGAGATGTACACTTTCCAAAGTCTCCACAGTAAACATACATGGAGATGTGCACTTTACAAAGTCTCCACAGTAAACATACATGGAGATGTGCACTTTCCAAAGTCTCCACAGTAAACATACATGGAGATGTGCACTTTCCAAAGTCTCCACAGTAAACATACATGGAGATGTGCACTTTCCAAAGTCTCCACAGTAAACATACATGGAGGTGTACACTTTCCAAAGTCTCCACAGTAAACATACATGGAGGTGTACACTTTCCAAAGTCTCCACAGTAAACATACATGGAGATGTGCACTTTCCAAAGTCTCCACAGTAAACATACATGGAGATGTACACTTTCCAAAGTCCCTACAGTAAACATACATGGAGATGTACACTTTCCAAAGTCTCCACAGTAAACATACATGGAGATGTGCACTTTCCAAAGTCTCCACAGTAAACATACATGGAGATGTACACTTTCCAAAGTCCCTACAGTAAACATACATGGAGATGTGCACTTTCCAAAGTCTCCACAGTAAACATACATGGAGATGTACACTTTCCAAAGTCTCCACAGTAAACATACATGGAGATGTACACTTTCCAAAGTCTCTACAGTAAATATACATGGAGAAGTGCATTTTCCAAAGTCTCCACAGTAAACATACATGGAGATGTGCACTTTACAAAGTCTTTACAGTAAACATACATGGAGATGTGCACTTTCCAAAGTCTCCACAGTAAACATACATGGAGATGTGCACTTTCCAAAGTCTCCACAGTAAACATACATGGAGATGTACACTTTCCAAAGTCTCCGCAGTAAACATACATGGAGATGTGCACTTTCCAAAGTCTCCACAGTAAACATACATGGAGATGTGCACTTTCCAAAGTCCCTACAGTAAACATACATGGAGATGTGCACTTTCCAAAGTCTCCACAGTAAACATACATGGAGATGTACACTTTCCAAAGTCTCCACAGTAAACATACATGGAGATGTACACTTTCCAAAGTCTCTACAGTAAATATACATGGAGAAGTGCATTTTCCAAAGTCTCCACAGTAAACATACATGGAGATGTACACTTTCCAAAGTCTCTACAGTAAATATACATGGAGAAGTGCATTTTCCAAAGTCTCCACAGTAAACATACATGGAGATGTACACTTTCCAAAGTCTCCACAGTAAACATACATGGAGATGTACACTTTCCAAAGTCTCCACAGTAAACATACATGGAAATGTGCACTTTCCAAAGTCTCCACAGTAAACATACATGGAGATGTGCACTTTCCAAAGTCTCCACAGTAAACATACATGGAGATGTGCACTTTCCAAAGTCTCTACAGTAAACATACATGGAGATGTGCACTTTCCAAAGTCTCCACAGTAAACATACATGGAGATGTACACTTTCCAAAGTCTCCACAGTAAACATACATGGAGATGTGCACTTTACAAAGTCTCCACAGTAAACATACATGGAGATGTGCACTTTCCAAAGTCTCCACAGTAAACATACATGGAGATGTGCACTTTCCAAAGTCTCCACAGTAAACATACATGGAGATGTGCACTTTCCAAAGTCTCCACAGTAAACATACATGGAGGTGTACACTTTCCAAAGTCTCCACAGTAAACATACATGGAGGTGTACACTTTCCAAAGTCTCCACAGTAAACATACATGGAGGTGTACACTTTCCAAAGTCTCCACAGTAAACATACATGGAGGTGTACACTTTCCAAAGTCTCCACAGTAAACATACATGGATATGTGCACTTTACAAAGATGTATTAGTTATAGTGTAGACAGATTTAAGCACCTGAGGCTGATTCCTTAATGCCAAGGTTGACATTTATTAATCATTTCCATTTTAACTCAAATGGTCTGTAATTTGGTCTCTTTTTGATTAACAGACCATTTAAGTTGAATTGGACCACACGGGTTACAGTTGGAATCTTGTTTCCTGATAGTTTTAGTGAAATTTACTGAAGTTCATGTTACATATACATATACTAATAGAGAAATTTGGAGAAATAGATGCTAAACATGCTGAGGGTACAGACTGAGTACTGGATTTCATTTCAGGTCACAGCCTGAATTTGTCTGAAATCCCTTTAGTCTGCTAGATCATAGTCATGGCATATCAGGACCATAAACTGCTACAGCTTTCCTCAGTGAAGTATATAGGCCTACATGTGCCTGATAAGAGTTCCAACAGGTCAGAGAATTCATTTATTTATTTGACTGGTATTTTATTGATTTATTTATTTGAATGGTGTTTTATTGATTTATTTATTTGAATGGTGTTTTATTTATTGATTTATTTATTTGAATGGTGTTTTATTTATTTATTTATTTGATTGGTGTTTTATTTATTGATTCATTTATTTGAATGGTGTTTTATTTATTTATTTATTTGATTGGTGTTTTATTTTTTTATCTGAATGGTGTTTTATTTATTTATTTGAATGGTGTTTTATTTATTTATTTATTTATTTGAATGGTGTTTTATTTATTTATTTATTTGATTGGTGTTTTATGTCTTCCTCATTCATTTCACTTATAAGATGGCGGCCAGCATTGATGGGAGGAAGCCGATCATAGCCTGGGGGAAACCCATGATCATCCGCAAGTTGCTGGCAGACCTTCATGTAAGCACTTACAACCAGTGAGAAAGCCAGCAAGAGCTGGACTTGAGCTCACAGTGACCGCATTGGTGAAAGGCCCCTAGGTAATTACGCTAGGCTAGGCCATGGAATCAGGCATCATACGAATGCCATATGTGTATATCAGATGGCCAGTAGAACCAGTGGGCACTAGGTAGATTTACTTGGGAGCCACATATTAATGTCAAAACAGATAGTACTAGATAGTACAAGAGTACTTGAACATGTATATGTGAAGTTTGAGCTGACAGACTTCACTGAGGCACAGTAATATGTACCCGTAGATATATAGTACTGCTAGCTGACAAGGGTACAAGAACATGTAGGTGTGTGGTACTGCTAGCTGTCAAGGGTACAAGAACATGTAGGTGTGTGGTACTGCTAGCTGACAAGGGTACAAGAACATGTAGGTGTGTGGTACTGCTAGCTGACAAGGGTACAAGAACATGTATGTGTGTGGTACTGCTGGCTGACAAGGGTACAAGAACATGTAGGTATGCAGTACTGCTAGCTGACAAGGGTAAAAGAACATGTAGGTGTGTGGTACTGCTAGATGACAAGGGTACAAGAACATGTAGGTATGTGGTACTGCTAGATGACAAGGGTACAAGAACATGTAAGCATGTGGTACTGCTAGCTGACAAGGGTAAAAGAACATGTAGGTGTGTGGTACTGCTGGATGACAAGGGTACAAGAACATGTAGGTATGTGGTACTGCTGGATGACAAAGGTACAATAATATGTAGGCGTGTGGTACTGCTAGCTGACAAGGGTAAAAGAACATGTAGGTGTGTGGTACTGCTAGCTGACAAGGGTAAAAGAACATGTAGGTGTGTGGTACTGCTAGCTGACAAGGGTAAAAGAACATGTAGGTGTGTGGTACTGCTAGCTGACAAGGGTAAAAGAACATGTATGTGTGTGGTACTGCTAGCTGACAAGGGTAAAAGAACATGTATGTGTGTGGTACTGCTAGCTGACAAGGGTAAAAGAACATGTAGGTGTGTGGTACTGCTAGCTGACAAGGGTAAAAGAACATGTAGGCGTGTGGTACTGCTAGCTGACAAGGGTAAAAGAACATGTAGGTGTGTGGTACTGCTAGATGACAAGGGTACAAGAACATGTAGGCGTGTGGTACCGCTGGCCAACAAGGGTACAAGAACATGTAGGTATGCGGTGCTGCTAGCTGACAAGGGTACAAGAACATGTAGGTGTGTGGTACTGCTAGCTGACAAGGGTACAAGAACAGGTAGGCATGTGTTACTGCTGGCTGACAAGGGTACAAGAACATGTAGGCGTGTGGTACTGCTAGCTGACAAGGGTACAAGAACAGGTAGGCATGTGTTACTGCTGGCTGACAAGGGAACAAGAACATGTAGGTGTGTGGTACTGCTAGCTGACAAGGGTACAAGAACATGTAGGTGTGTGGTATTGCTTGCTGACAAGGGTACAAGAACAGGTAGGCATGTGTTACTGCTAGGAGACTTTAAGGTCTAACTACGTATGATGTACTATGTATGACGTAGCTCTGAGATGCATCCAGAGATTCCCTGACCATTGTCCTCAGCTGTTTACTCTGGGTGGGGAGGGAACTGTGAGCGCAGGTAAAACATACACAGGTAACGCACATAACACCATTATCTCACCTATCCACTTACACAAGTCTACGTCAGCTTTTCCACACTGGCAGACTGGAATGTACATGTATACTAGAGTGAGGCTTAGGGTTAAAAGTAACATGTGCCTATGTTCCTTAATAGCAGTGTAAACTACAGGCTTTCAGTACTCATATCACAAATACAAGACAGATTGGCCAGCCAGACAATAAGTACCATCAGGGTTAAACTAATATCACTGTAACATTAACAGAAATATAATACAGAACATTTATATTACAAAAAAACTCCCCTTTATTAGAACTAAAAATAATTCCATACAAATGTCAGGTGCAAGATATCACATGATGCTCAAAAAGTCATTAAAACCCAAAAAAAAAACACAGCTGCAAAATAATTTACTATGTCACTGCAGGTACGGTTTTGAGAATGTATTTAACACAGAGATGACTGGAGTTGTCATAGAGTCAGTCCCACATGTTCACCAGAAATAGAACAAATCAGCCTGACATGTGGTTCACATGTAGCCCTCAGTTCAGGCTCTGGGAGATGTGCTCTATATTGGAGCCCATACAATACAGTAGCAGTATACACACTTGTTAGCTGTCACTCTGTCTGCACCAATCTCCAGTACCCCCAAACCCAGCCCTATCCCGACCTTCATACAGACAGTAATTAGCATCAATCATGCATGTCCTGACAACTCTTTAATTACATGATGATTACAAGAAGTTATAAAGCCATTCAAAAGCCATTAGAATGGATTCATTCTTTTCCTACATTCTTTCCACTTTATACTTCAGGCTTAACATTGTAAACTTGAGACAGGGAAATTAAGTGGCTGTCTATATAATTAAATCAAAAGAGAATTGGGTGTTGTTATATATATAACAAACATGATTTAAATGCACGTACTGCCCTGCAAGTAATTCACAGGCCACATAAAAAAAAAGACAAAAAGGGTTGAAAAACCCTTTGTCTTCAAGGAGGCCCTGTGGGCAGGGGAATGTCAGCACGGTGACGGTGAGAAATTCACTTTACTTCATTCTGATACACTACTTACACATGGAAAGAAAAAAACCCCACAAGACCTTACTATTATCAACTAATTATGCTCCCACTAAGAATAACCCCACTGCCCCCACTCCCGCCCAACCCCAACTCCAAAGAGAGAATATTATGCTAAGCTGATACAGTTAGGGACAGACTTACCGATAACCTCTGCCCCGGTGTAAGATGCCAAAGGTTTGTAATTAGGGTTACGTAATCCTGGATGATTGCGGTAATACTCGGAACTTTCCACATGGCCAGAGCGGGTGCGACGGGCGCTGTCCCCTCCCCCAAGACTCAACAGCTTACTCGATGTACACCCCATCCTGCTCCACAATGACCACCAGCTAACAAGGTAGGTGTGTCCCTCTTGCGCGTACGTCTTCAGGCGACTGTTTAATCTCTGTGCTCACAAATAACCAGGGAACGTATTGTACATGAACCAGTCTCAGGTTCTCCACACAACTGCTGGAGGTAGGTAAGGCTGACGGAATCTGAGCCAGAAACACTTAGTACAACTTACACCCTCAGCCAAGATGCTGCTGTTGCTGCTGATGATGATAATGACATCAATTCTAAGCACTATAGTCAAAGACTTTTTTCCAACTTTGCTGCTGGATGTTTCTTCACAGGTTGTTGAAAGTTTTTGAGGTATAAATTGTTCCTTCCTTCCCTGTCAGAGATGCACGGCTTCATCGAGTGGTTATAGCTCGATCCCATCCACTTATGATATGATACCAATAAAGAAAACAGCTCCAATTAGAATCTTGTTCTAGCTAGCAGTACAGCTATCAACTAAGCTGCAGGTCTTCACTTTAGCTGATGTCCCTTCACAAATCACTAGGGAGCATATTTTTTTTACTTCTGATTCCCTCACTACGAAGGTGAGGCTACGTGCGTATGAATCTAGTACCAAGCCTGTGGGTGAATTCCTGTTGGATCTTCAAACTGCCCACACACTGTCTGAGTAGACAGGCCATAGGCTGGTGACCGGAAGGTAGACAGTGTTGTCACAGCTGGGATGAGCCCAGGCACTGTACAACACTGTGACATCATCACTACACTTGAATTACTGTACTTGACCTAAAATGTCATCGAGGAATAAATGACTAGTTTTGCCTGGTTCTTATGATCTTAGAAAGTGTTTATAGCTTTCTTTGGAAAGTAGGATTATATGTGACTGGAAATATGGTAATTTTCACACCAGAATTTAATATTGTATTACATAAATATTTATTAATATTTTGTCAATATTATATTTTAATTGCCTGTACAAATGTACTCTTTTTATGAGCAATTGTTATGTTGTAAACTGTACATGGCCCCTGGTCTCTGAGCTGAGTTCTTAGGACACGTGACTACAGATATTGTTATGTTGTAAGCTGTACATGGCCCCTGGTCTCTGAGCTGAGTTCTTAGGGCACGTGACTACAGATATTGTTATGTTGTAAACTGTACATGGCCCCTGGTCTCTGAGCTGAGTTCTTAGGACACCTGACTACAGATATTGTTATGTTGTAAACTGTACATGGCCCCTGGTCTCTGAGCTGAGTTCTTAGGACATGTGACTACAGATATTGTTATGTTGTAAACTGTACATGGCCCCTGGTCTCTGGGCTGAGTTCTTAGGACACGTGACTACAGATATTGTTATGTTGTAAACTGTACATGGCCCCTGGTCTCTGAGCTGAGTTCTTAGGACAAGTGACTATAGATATTGTTATGTTGTAAGCTGTACATGGCCCCTGGTCGCTGAGTTGAGTTCTTAGGACACGTGACTACAGATATTGTTATGTTGTAAGCTGTACATGGCTCCTGGTCTCTGAGTTGAGTTCTTAGGACATGTGACTACAGATATTGTTATGTTGTAAGCTGTACATGGCTCCTGGTCTCTGAGCTGAGTTCTTAGGGCACGTGACTACAGATATTGTTATGTTGTAAATTGTAAATGGCCCCTGGTCTCTGAGCTGAGTTCTTAGGACACGTGACTACAGATATTGTTATGTTGTAAATTGTACATGGCCCCTGGTCTCTGAGCTGAATTCTTAGGGCACGTGACTACAGATATTATGTTGTAAACTGTACATGGCCCCCTGGTCTCTGAGCTGAGTTCTTAGGGCACATGACTACAGATATTGTTATGTTGTAAACTGTACATGGCCCCTGGTCTCTGAGCTGAGTTCTTAGGACAAGTGACTATAGATATTGTTATGTTGTAAACTGTACATGGCCCCTGGTCTCTGAGCTGAATTCTTAGGGCACGTGACTACAGATATTATGTTGTAAACTGTACATGGCCCCCTGGTCTCTGAGCTGAGTTCTTAGGGCACATGACTACAGATATTGTTATGTTGTAAACTGTACATGGCCCCTGGTCTCTGAGCTGAATTCTTAGGACATGTGACTACAGATATTGTTATGTTGTAAACTGTACATGGCCCCTGGTCTCTGAGCTGAGTTCTTAGGGCACGTGACTACAGATATTATGTTGTAAACTGTACATGGCCCCCTGGTCTCTGAGCTGAGTTCTTAGGGCACATGACTACAGATATTGTTATATTGTAAGCTGTACATGGCCCCTGGTCTCTGAGCTGAGTTCTTAGGACACGTGACTACAGATATTGTTATGTTGTAAACTGTACAAGGCCCCTGGTCTCTGAGTTACAGACTCTCCTTTAAGTCTTCCACATCTACATGTAAGTGTGCGTGGAAAGCCTGGTTCACTTTTAACAAGGAAACATTAAGAATACATGTCTATATGTCTAGTGTTACAACATGTTCAGTGAGTACTTGATACAGCTGTCCTCATAATTTAAGTGGAGAGGAAGTTGGTGAGTTTTTTTTCTTGTTTTTTTTGGAGTTGGTGGGGGGGGGGGGGAAGGATGGCTGGTGATGGCCAACAGCATCAGAATAACTGCATATGTAACAAATAAACTTAATTTAATACAGTGTGACTTATTGACTTCTTTATTATGAAACTGTAGCGTCCCTCATAACTGTCATAACCACAGGTGGGAATTTCTGGGGAGGTGATTAAAATCCCCATTTCATATGCAGCATACAGGCTACACTGTTGCCTAAGATAGAGACTCCCTAAGAAAAATTCCCAGAGTTTATAAGTTCAGGCCTTGTGCTTGATGGGGAGACTATGCTCCCAGGAAGGGCTCAGCCAGTCACACCCAACCACAGGTCAGCTAAGCTTGTCTGTTACCATGGCAACATGATCAACACTTGCACATAGGGAGGTAAACTTAGACAGGGTAACATTAGGAGGTGATATTTTATTGTAAGAGACGGGAACCATGTGGTGAAGTTACTGATAGATCTTAACCATGCTAGCATCCTTATCAACTAGTCTGTCACTGACTTCATTCTTCAGCGAATTGTTGGCACCTGTTTTATAATGAATTTTAACACTGACATTGCCCACAGTTCTGTGCAGTTGAGTGCTTCATTGAACTTACTGTGTCTGCCTTAAGAATTCTACCCACATAGTTTATTTGTGAACACTTTTGGTACTGAAGCTTCCATTTTTCCCTGTAGGATACGATCAGTCTACCTTTCAAACAATCCTCAAAACACCTTTGTAATGAAATGAGTAACCTGTAGTCATGAATAAACTTCTGGTTCAAACAAATTAACACTTCACTTTAAGCAAAGGCTACACAAATTGCAGTAAGCATTGCAGTATTTTAACGTATGGATAAGTACAACACTGTATTTTGGGTTTTTCTGTGTATTTTAACGTATGGATAAGTAAAGCACTGTATTTTGGTTTTTCTGTGTATTTAAATGTATGGATAAGCAAAACACTGTATTTTGTGGTTTTCTATGTATTTTAACATATGGATAAGTAAAACACTGTATTTTGTGGTTTTATGTGTATTTTAACGTATGGATAAGTAATACACTGTATTTTGGGTTTTTCTGTGTATTTAATGTATTGGATAAGTAACATATTTTATTTCATCTAAAAACTGATACCTAAAATGCACTCTCAGAAGCATGTAAGGCCTTATAGCACTGTACCTTTGATGCCGACACGAAAGTTTTGCCGGTAAGAAATTATTAAAACTTCACATAAATACTCGTAAGTCGCCCTGTAAGGTGGATGAATCAATCAGAATCAGACCAAATGTGCTAAAGACTGAACTTTAGGTGAAATGTGGTAACTGTATACTGCTGTATAAAACAAATGGATCAATTCCTCTGCATGTGTTGGTATAAATTGGCCACAGGATGTGGTATGCAGACATTCATCTGGGTACAGTACCCACATGCCTACAGACTGTTATACTCCCCTGATTAACCTCTCACTCAGAGAAACAGGCTTATAGCAATGATCTAACTTCATACAGCACTTAGAGGTCAAGTCACAAGCGCTTACTCAATGGTAATTCATGTAATGACCCCTCAATAACAAGCACTTGTTTCCGCTTTTAAACAGCAGTCTCATTCACAAGTGGAAAATACATGTACAATAATATCTAGTTACAGAGAAAGTAATTTCATAGTTATTTCCCATAAATTGTGCATCACTTTTTCCCTTAACTGAGCAGGATACAGTATTTCCTTTTCTGATTAGTTGTGTAAAATATTTGATTTACATAATGCAGTACTGGTCATAAGAGTGTAAAAATTGTTGTGTTAATACACAGTGTTTGTTATGGTGCTAATTGAGTGTCATGAAACTCATAAATTCAACTTCAGTTAACTTTGGGGGGTAAGATAATGTAATCAACGCACCTCCATTGCCGAGGGGGTTAGCATGCTATCACAGCATAATGACCCAGGGGGCTCTCACCAATGTGGTCGCTGTGAGTTCAAGTCCAGCTCATGCTACCTTGCTCTTCAGCCGTACTTGGGAAGATCTGCCAACAACCTGCGGATGGTTGTGAGGTTTCCCCGGGGCTCTGCCCGGTTTGCTCCCTCCACAATGTCCGCTACCATCGTTGATTACAGCATAAAACACCAAATAAATAAATAATGTAATCAAGGTGAGAAAAGTAATGTGTTAACAACTGCCATCATGATCAATACATCGCTGATACTGAATGCCTGATACTGAAACCACTCTCTCTCTCCATCCAGTATTTGCCATGGTCTTCAGATTATTGAATATACATCCACATGTATTGAATATACATCCACATGTATTGAATATACATCCACATGTATTGAATATACATCCACATGTATTGAATATACATGTACTGATATATTCAAGTCACAAAAACCTAACTACTGTATTTCACCTGAAGACTGATATGTAAATATCTACTTAAAAACCTTACAATCATTTTTTTGATGCCGACTTTGTAAGTTTTTTGAATGATTAATCACAGTTCATGGATTTGACTGTTAAGATCCTTGTAAGACAACAGAAAACAAAACAAAAACAAACAAACAAACAACTCTTACATAGCTCTACAAGGTGGATAAACCAATCAGAATCAAGAAAAATATGTCACCTGAAAAATGCTAAACTTTCGGGGAAACACAGCACTGTACTTTTTCAACCTTTTCTCATGTTTACTTACATGCAGGCATATTCTCAAGGTATTTGTTTTCGTGTTGACTGATAAAATTATATTTTTTGTGAAGCCCTGTAACTGACCAATCCAACCAATGTAATTTTATTTCCAATATCAAATTTAAAATGTGCATAAATTGCACTGAAAGTCGCTGTTTAATACTTCAAAACGGTGAAGAATTAAGGTAGTTATAATTAACAAAGGTTTCTGAAAGTGCTTGGCCTCTTAGACAAATCATGACATATTCTATACTCTGGTATCCACTCCTGGCTACACAGCTCTAGATCTGCCTGACACTGCACCTGTTTTATCTGTAATTCACTATTTAGTTATGTTTTGATAGCTTTAAGTAGTTCTCTTCCTAGTTCACCTATGGTGATAATATAAATCTACATGAAGATTATATATGAACTACTCCATGTACACTGACAAGTCCAGCACTACTCAACCTCATTATTAGCATTATCACAAGTTTTAAAACATCTTCCATCCATACTGAAAAAGAAACTACGCAAAGCTAGATGGAAACCGGCATTATTAACCCGGGTCATTCCAACCCAGAGGGCTGGAGTTGTCATTAGCCTCTCCCAGACTGGTTTTACAGGCTTTCACTAGCTACAGAATAAACAATCATAGTCTGATTTTTATTGTTGTACACATCAGAGAGTCTTCTCCATATAATTCTGGTTATGCCACTCCTCTGTCCTGTCCAGACCGTGCTGTGTATTTTGTCAGGTTGGCCAGTCTCAGTCTAAGCAGAGACCAGAAAGTGACATTATCAGGACAATACAAACATCAAAGTAAACATCTCTGATAGGTATCACTCAGGGCTTTTTATTGGTGTGCCTCAGTATCATTAAAACTGTAATGAAATGATCAAATGATTGGGATCAAAGATATCCAGATAAAATACCAGCATGTGCTGTTACATTATGTACCTTAATAATAAATATGGTCATAATTACTTCTTGCCCAGGTCATACCTGTATTTCAGCATATGAAGTACATCATACATTCTGCTGTTCAATTTAGTATATTTATTCATTTATTGTGTTTAATGCTCTACTCTAAAACTGGTCACTGACATGATGGCAGATGGGATTCTGGGCCAGTTACCTGAGATAAACCTCCTAACCCAGACCTACACTATCAACCAATCACTGCTAGGGCTGAGGTTGTGACCTGACTGGGGAGAGCTGGGCTGAACTGAGCTGGGGTTGAGGTAGTGACCTGACTGGGAAGTGAGAGATGGGCTGATCTGAGCTGGGTTTGAGGTTGTGACCTGACTGGGGATTGAGAGCTGGGCTGATCTGAGCTGAGGTTGAGGTTGTGACCTGACTGGGGATTGAGAGCTAGGCTGATCTGAGATGGGTTTGAGGTTGTGACCTGACTGGGGATCGAGAGATGGGCTGATCTGTGCTGAGGTTGAGGTTGTGACCTGACTTGGGATTGAGAGCTGGGCTGATCTGTGCTGGGGTTGAGGTTGTGACCTGACTGGAGAGAGCTGGGCTGATCTGTGCTGGGGTTGAGGTTGTGACCTGACTGGGGATTGAGAGCTAGGCTGATCTGAGCTGAGTTGAGGTTGTGACCCGACTGGGGATTGAGAGCTAGGCTGATCTGAGCTGGGGTTGAGGTTGTGACCCGACTGGGGATTGAGAGCTAGGCTGATCTGAGTTGGGGTTGAGGTTGTGACCTGACTGGGAAATGAGAGCTGGGCTGATCTGTGCTGGGGTTGAGGCTGTGACCCGACTGGGGATTGAGAGCTAGGCTGATCTGAGATGAGGTTAAGGTTGTGACCTGACTGGGGATTGAGAGCTGGGCTGATCTGAGCTGGGGTTGAGGTTGTGACCTGACTGGGAAGTGAGAGCTGGGCTGATCTGAGCTGGGGTTGAGGTTGTGACCTGAATGGAGAGAGCTGGGCTGATCTGTGCTGGGGTTGAGGTTGTGACCTGACTGGGGATTGAGAGCTGGGCTGATCTGAGCTGGGGTTGAGGTTGTGACCTGACTGGGGATTGAGAGCTGGGCTGATCTGTGCTGAGGTTGTGACCTGACTGGGGATCGAGAGCTGGGCTGATCTGAGCTGGGGTTGAGGTTGTGACCTGACTGGGGGATTGAGAGCTAGGCTGATCTGAGCTGGGATTGAGGTTGTGACCTGACTGGGATTGAGAGCTGGGCTGATCTGTGCTGAGGTTGTGACCTGACTGGGGATCGAGAGCTGGGCTGATCTGAGCTGGGGTTGAGGTTGTGACCTGACTGGGGATTGAGAGCTAGGCTGATCTGAGCTGGGGTTGAGGTTGTGACCTGACTGGGGATTGAGAGCTGGGCTGATCTGTGCTGAGGTTGTGACCTGACTGGGGATCGAGAGCTGGGCTGATCTGAGCTGGGGTTGAGGTTGTGACCTGACTGGGGGATTGAGAGCTAGGCTGATCTGAGCTGGGGTTGAGGTTGTGACCTGACTGGGGATTGAGAGCTGGGCTGATCTGTGCTGGGGTTGAGGGTTGTGACCTGACTGGGAAGTGAGAGCTGGGCTGATCTGAGCTGGGGTTGAGGTTGTGACCTGACTGGAGATAGCTGGGCTGATCTGTGCTGAGGTTGTGACCTGACTGGGGATCGAGAGCTGGGCTGATCTGAGCTGGGGTTGAGGTTGTGACCTGACTGGAGAGAGCTGGGCTGATCTGTGCTGGGGTTGAGGTTGTGACCTGACTGAGAGAGCTGGGCTGATCTGTGCTGGGGTTGAGGTTGTGACCTGACTGGGGATTGAGAGCTGGGCTGATCTGTGCTGGGGTTGAGGTTGTGACCTGACTGATGATCGACAGCTAGGCTGATCTTAGCTGGGGTTGAGGTTGTGACCTGACCGGGGATTCAGTGGTCTTTCCTTTACACTTTTTTACAGTTCTAATAAACATATATTTAGGCTTTATTAATATTCCCCTATTATTCAAATGTAGTCAAATCTGATTATCTGACTTTTATACCGCTGATCTTTCAGAGTCTATATTTAACAGCCTTAATTATCATCCAAAAGCTGCACCAGCCTATCATTCCTTAACACTATAACCAACCTATCTTTCTAGAACACCTGACCACCAAAAATTGGCAGACTGGAAATCTGATACTATGGAAACCATCAAGCTAAAGAGGTCTAACACTAACAAATGCTGATGTTCACATATAGAGGAATTGACATGAGTACTACAGGGTTTATAAACTGCATCTGGTGCACCTGATCTTTATAACAAACTAAACTTCACCAATGTTCCTGTCTCTGTCTTGTCTTTGAATAGTGAATTAACTTACAAAGTGATATGTGCTAAGCTGTCTGTGCAGGAAGGAGAACAACTTTTCAGCAGCTATGTATACCCCCCACCCTCGACCCACCGAACGCCTCCTGCTGCACCCCCCCCCCCCCTTCAGGAAGCTTACTGATACATGAGCAATATTCTCACCACATACCAAGTCAAACAGGATCATGTTGGAAGGTCAACATGTGTATATGAACATTTCCCTAACCAATCATGATCTCACACTCCTACTCTACAGAAAACTTGTCTAACTTCTAAATGTATAGGATGTTGAGGTAACAACACAATTACAACCACTTTTCCATTATTGTTTTTACGATGTAAAATCCCAATCATACATACACGAATATCATTATCATTTTTCTTGCAAAAAGCTGCTTTTTACTTAGATATGACCAGTGAGAAAGGAAACGGTTAATTGACTGCAAGTTCCGGCTTACCAGAAAAAAAGGAGATCTTCTCAGAAAATGTCTTTAAAAAAATACTTTGCTATCAATCTAATTTTTCATTTGCCTATTAACAGCTGGGTTAATGTATTAAAAACAGTGGATTTCAATGAATTTTCACTGATTAGGAAACAAGGTGGTATATGTCTTTGAAATTACATGACTCCTCTTGACTTGTCAAGTCTATGTATATAGTATACAGAAATGCTGGAGTTCGGGCATGCCCTGAGTGAAAGTCTGCACAAGCTATTAGCTAACCCTAAAACTGTTACAACTGATGTCTTCAGGTCACGGCAAAAGAGGCAAATCATCAACAAGATAAAAATAGAAGATCGTCTTCTATTGGGTCGATTACCTTTGGAATTTGGAATACCATAGAAATACTAAATATCACTCAGTGACACCTGCAAGCAAATCTAATGAAAATACACAAATGCGACACATGACTAATTCAGGGTTAACACTAAAAGTACAACAGGAAACAGACACAGTGTTAGCCTGCAGAGTTAACACTGAAAGTACACCAGGGAATAGACACAGTGTTAGCCTGCAGAATTAACACTAAAAGTACACCAGGGAATAGACAGAGTGTTAGCCTGTGGAGTTAACACTAAAAGTACACCAGGAAACAGACACAGTGTTAGCCTGTGGAGTTAACACTAAATGTACACCAGGAAACAGACACAGTGTTAGCCTGTGGAGTTAACACTAAAAGTACACCAGGAAAAAGACACAGTGTTAGCCTGCGGAGTTAAAACTGAAAGTACACCAGGGAATAGACACAGTGTTAGCCTGCAGAGTTAACACTAAACATACACCAGGAAACAGACACAGTGTTAGCCTGTGGAGTTAACACTAAAAGTACACCAGGGAATAAACACAGTGTTAGCCTATGGAGTTAACACTAAAAGTACAACAGGAAACAGACACAGTATTAACCTGTGGAGTTAACACTAAAAGTACACCAGGAAACAGACACAGTGTTTAGCCTGTGGAGTTAACACTAAAAGTAGACCAGGGAATAGACACTGTGTTAGCCTGTGGAGTTAACACTAAAAGTACACCAGGAAACAGACACAGTGTTAGCCTGTGGAGTTAACACTAAAAGTACACCAGGAAACAGACACAGTGTTAGCCTGCGGAGTTAAAACTGAAAGTACACCAGGAAACAGACACAGTGTTAGCCTGTGGAGTTAACACTAAACATACACAGGAAACAGACACAGTGTTAGCCCATGGAGTTAAACACTAAAAGGTACACCAGGAAACAGACACAGTGTTAGCCTGCGGAGTTAAAACTGAAAGTACACCAGGAAACAGACACTGTGTTAGCCTGCAGAGTTAACACTAAACATACACCAGGAAACAGACACAGTGTTAGCCTGCAGAGTTAAAACTGAAAGTACACCAGGAAACAGACACAGTGTTAGCCTGTGGAGTTAACACTAAACATACACCAGGAAACAGACACAGTGTTAGCCTGTGGAGTTAACACTAAAAGTACACCAGGAAACAGACACAGTGTTAGCCTGCAGAGTTTAAACTGAAAGTACACCAGGAAACAGACACAGTGTTAGCCTGCAGATTTAACACTAAACATACACCAGGAAACAGACACAGTGTTAGCCTGCGGAGTTTAAAACTGAAAGTACACCAGGAACAGACACAGTGTTAGCCTGTGGAGTTAACACTAAACATACACCAGGAAACAGACACAGTGTTAGCCTGCAGAGTTAACACTAAAAATACACCAGGAAACAGACACAGTGTTAGCCTGTGGAGTTAACACTAAAAGTACACCAGGAAACAGACACAGTGTTAGCCTGTGGAGTTAACACTAAACGTACACCAGATTCTCTAACTGGTGTCAGAAGTTGGATATGTAGTACAACTTATTCAGCTGAATGCAAACTGTTATCAGTGGGGGGTGGGAGGGGTGTGTGTTTGTTTAAGAGACTGCATGAGGCCAATTTCTTCATGCCCTATGCGTTATGTCATATCACAGCATGATAACTCCAAACTTGTGCTAATCAACCCATACCTAATGTTACACACCACAACATCTGTTCCTCAATTAGCAAAGATTTGTCTACTTAGTTATGAACATGGAACCGCAACAAATAAAACAAAAACTGACAGCAGCTGAAACAACGTTATGTACATAAATATACTGTTTTTTTCAGCTTCTGAAACATTTTTTTTCCTCATTTTTTCTGCACTATTAGGGGAAAAAAATAAAGAAATAAAAAACAAAAACAGAGGAAAATAAATAAACAATAATACACAACAATTTTTACAGATTGAGGGCTGTGGAGATCATATCATGTGACCTCATGTACAATATGAAGCCAATTTAATTCCTACAATCATGAAGTTTTCTGCAATATTACAAACCGGCCGGATAGCACAGTTGGTAGAGCGTCCGCTTCAGGACCGGTAGATCCAGGATCAATCCTTGATCGAGTCACACTAAGACTTTAAAAGAGGAAGTTTGTAACTTCCTTGCTTGGCGTTCAGCATGAAGGGATAGTGCAACAACTGGTGACCCGTATCAGTATAACGGCTCGGGCGGGGCGGCTTACTTGCCTTCGGTAAGTCGTCTTAGTGATGCAGCACTAAATAAAAGAGCGGTGGAAAATCCGTCCTGCAACAATCACGTACATGCACCCTAAGGATTCCTTCGTCGTCATATGACTGGAAAATTGTTGAGTACGACGTTAAACCCCAAGCACGCACTCACGCACTCACTCGCAATATTACAAAACTGCTAAAAGTGCATTCAACATAGAGGACACATGAATTATATACTGAAGTTCCAAACACCCATTTACAGAATAAATCACTGAGAACAAAAACGCATTGCAAAATTAATTGAATTTAGACTTATGGCCTGAGAAATGTCCTCAACTTTAGATTTCACTGAAACCATGCTTACATTAAAATGTTACATATTAATATCAAAATTTTACCACAAGATTTGCAAATTTAATCTTTCTGCATAAGTAACAACCTACAGGTATCTGTCTATTACTGGTATGTGCCATTACAGGTATCTGTCTATTACAGGTATGTGCCCATTACAGGTATCTGTCTATTACAGGTATCTGTCCTGTTAATGATTATCTACATTAAACATACTGGAGTATCAGGCATCATTTAAGTCAGGAAATAACTTACTTGTTTATATACCTGTATAAATTCTCTGCTATATAAACCATGAATGTTTACAGATCAAACCACGAGTACATCTGCATGTTTCATATCAGAAGACATGTGAGCTATCCATAACGGCCAATCGCAAAAGGAACTGGAACACTTGATGTGAAGTACTTAGCCTGCTTATTGGTGTACATCTGTGTGTAACAGACGTCCTGAATTCTAATTAAGACATCAGGCAAACCTTTCTGCATCATTATCATCTAAACTTTCTAAATTTTAATGCCACCCCATTCTGCTAGGATGTGTTTAGATGTTCCTTCTTGAAACCTGAATATTTTGCTGCCTTCATATACATGTATGTTTATTAAATACTAGAAGATTCCATAAATTTGCTGGATGCCTCCCTTTTCTCTGTGACTCAGATATCTGATTTTCTGTCTCCTTTTTATCCTGCTGCATTCTTAAAATAGTGTGAACTTTATCAAACCTTCTGTGAGATAAGGGAAAGTTAGTAAACACTAAGGACATTGAAATAAACATCGCCCTGCCAGGTTACCATCACCCATACATAAAATCTGAAGTAGTCATATAATATACTATTGCCTTCAAGACTTCTAAACACAGAATCCTGTGAAAAGCAAAACTTGTCCTCTCTTGAAGTCTAACACAGTGCTCAAATCGTGAAAAGTTACCCCCCCTTAAAACCACGCCAGCCTTCAAACTAATGAAAATCAAATCACATAACGGCTTTAAGAATGCCTGTAAACCGCTAAGAATAACAAAGTTCCACTATAGCCCTTTAACATGATATCAAGATTTAGGGTATTAATCTGACAGGTATGATTACATAAGAGCATACAGATCAAAGGAGTAATCCTCTTCAATGTCAAACAGGTACACTGCTAAGTCACGAGTAGCTTCAGTGACAAAGCACTCTTATGAAGTTCTGAACAGCACGAGCTGACAGATAAGGTCGAATTAATACGGATCTGTCATATCCTGTAATTACATAAATAAGACAACCCTACAAAATGACCTGAGTCAACAAATTCTGCTCCAGTATTTTCGTCTTAAGTTAACACTGTTGTATGCTGTTCTTCTTTTTTTTCAGAATCCTTACAATACACCATGTCATATGTTACCTGACAAAAGCCTTTCATACCTGCATAGATGGTCATTAACACAGGTACCTTCTCCCACAACACACAGTGGGTGGAGGAGAAAATGACAGTGACAGATGCAAGGGTTAATAGAAACGCTGGCTTAAAACCCCTCCAATCAATCAGGGTAAGCTTCTATAACAGGTTTAGCATTGTCCCCCATGAGATACTCTTACACATACACACAGAGGCAATCTGAAGGATTGATGAATGTAGACTGAACTTTGCCATCCTCAGATAGCATGTGTGAGATAGTCTCCCCTGCTGCTACATCAGACAGCTTTGGTCTTAGCATTTTCCTATTACAAGACATGACATAACAATATGTCTCTCCTCGTCATCACTAATGTCTGGCTGAATCGTGTTACCAACAGGGTATACATTCTTAGGTTATTAATTCTCGGCCTGTCTGCCTGAGTATCTGTCGCACCATCTATCCATCTATCACACCTTTATTTTCATGTGCATATGGCATATTCCTGCAGGTTCACGATGTGGAGCATGATGTTTGAAAACCAGCGCTTGATCAATGCAAAATGTTTGTGCATTTAATTAATGAATTCTGTGATTCTCACTGGAAAATTTATTTGCAATAACTGCTCCAAATATTGTCAGATTTTGACAAAATAATCAGCACAGGTTGACCTTGTGGAACATCAGTAATCTGACCTTTTGAATATTTAATGAATATTTAACCATCTCCTTGATTCATTCTGGTCGCTAGTTTCCATGCAATAATCATTTCGAATATTTTTTTGATAAAATTCTGTATACAGATTTATTTTAAGACCCCTCAGATAAAGTTAAAAACCAGGTGGACCTGTGCATATATTTTGCATATGTGCTTTTGACCATTCCCTTCATTCTGGTTGGTTGTTAGTCTGCGTAAACTAACTGTTTGAAATAATGTGCAATTTTAAGAAAAAAAAATACACCTGGAAAAAAAATTAACAAATTTTTACCATATTTACATCCTTCTCAGAACCTGCAATCCTTCTGTGCAAGGCTATCTGCTATCTACATTTTAATAGCTGTCACCCCAGCACATGTGCATGGCGAACTCAAAAACAGTGAACAGGCTATGAGGGCCTCAAGTGGCTACCAGCATGGTACTCAGCTGACCCAAGAACACCCATTTTGCAGCCTCATATTGACACAGAAAACACTGGCTACAAGGCTGTGATCTGCTCAACAAGCTCTTATATAATCTGCACCTATCAAAAACAAATATACAAATCCTCTATACAACAAGATCCAGTTCAAGACTACAGCTTTTCCCTTCAACACTTCTAACATCAAATAGGAAAAATATATATATAATTAAAAAAACATCTAAAAGTGAATAATTTGTATAATTTATTAAATTTAGGTTATCTCTTTTTTTTGTAAATCATACAAATTGGTGGTGCTTATCTGAATATACCTCCCCAAGATGCTTAATTGTCAGGATGAAACGAAGTACTGTTCACTGCCAGACCAGACGCTTGTAGCAGGACAACCACTCCATGGTTAGGTCCATCACGAACACGTACTGGGGCATTAGGTACAGTCATCAGCCTTATTGCTTCACAGCCTTCTTCTGTGTCCAGTTCTGACAGGCTAACTTTACACTGCATTTCTAACCCAATTAAAATACCATCTGTTTAGTGTTAAATTTCAGACAGGACCATATGCTCTCCCAGGCTTGTGGAGAGGGGAGCTTTCCACTTCTACTGCCATGAAGACATCAAAAATAAATTTGTCTTAATCTTTTGGAATCTTAATAAATTGGCCCCACTCCTAATTTAAGGTTTCCAGCCCCACTCTCCATCACCACCACCACCTCGCCCCCAAACATAGTCTTGATGCTCCTTGGTGACTCTCACTGATAGCTCACTCATCACAAGCTTCATGTTTACATGGTTTATATTCAACTTCAAACAGATGAATCTTCAACTTCAAACAGATGAATCTTCAACTTCAAACAGATGAATCTTCAACTTCAAACAGATGAATCTTCAACTTCAAACAGATGAATCTTCAACTTCAAACAGATGAATCTTCAAAGAGGCTTACTGACTACACAAACATTCTGAGAAATGACAGATCCCTGCTTCAGCATGATACAGAATGATTCATGATATCAAAAATAATAATCCAAACCAATAATAACTCGCATATCATGACTGATACTTCATACTGCCAAGGCCATCTGATATACTGCATGATACAAGTATCAAGGTGCTCTACCAGTTTCTTCAAAACAAGCCACCAAATACTTCATGGAATTAAGTTTAATGTTGCATATTTTATCTTTGAAGAAAATATATAGAAAAAAGTTTAAATTTATAGCTTGGCACATGACTTAATGAACACCGTGTGGTAAACATGTTTATACATTGTATCTGGTCGCAGAACTGTAGAGGGTACATGAAAAGGAACTCTAAACTGAAGATCATACTGATGTATGAGAAAAGAAAACAGATACGCCAAAAAACTTTTATTTCTGAGGATTCTTTTATGTGTCTAGGTAACTTGTCTATTTTATGCATATATTTCCATCAATGATCAGGAAGTCTTGGGAATGATCTGAGTTGGCTGGGTACATTTGACCAGCTTTACAGCATGCTATAGGCAGTGAGGATACATGTATGATACTACGACTAGGGCTGTAGAATCTACGACTAGGGCTGTAGAATCTACAACTAGGGCTGTAGAATCTACGAGTAGAGCTGCAGAATCTAAGACTACAGCTGTAGAATCTAAGACTAGGGCTGCAGAATCTATGACTTGGGCTGCAGAATCTAAGACTAGGGCTGCAGAATCTACGACTAGGGCTGCAGAATCCACGACTAGGGCTGCAGAATCCACGACTAGGGCTGTAGAATCTACGACTAGGGCTGCAGAATCTAAGACTAGGGCTGCAGAATCTAAGACTAGGGCTGTAGAATCTACGACTAGGGCTGCAGAATCTAAGACTAGGGCTGCAGAATCTACGACTAGGGCTGCAGAATCCACGACTAGGGCTGCAGAATCTACGACTAGGGCTGCAGAATCTAAGACTAGGGCTGCAGAATCTACGACTAGGGCTGCAGAATCTAAGACTAGGGCTGCAGAATCTAAGACTAGGGCTGCAGAATCCACGACTAGGGCTGCAGAATCTATGACTAGGGCTGCAGAATCCACGACTAGGGGCTCTGAATAAAACTGAGAAGCTTTAAGGACTTTTGTATGTTATTAAGAATTTAAAAAAAAAAAGAATTGTTCAAAGTATCCTTTATATTATTCAGTTTTAGCATCGCATACAAGTCCTGGTAGGACCAACCTGACATGGTACTGAACTTTGATCTCTGCTCATGCTTTTATACAAGATTGAGGTGAAGTACATGTACAGCATGTCTGACATTTTATGTACACATATGGCCACACACATTTAGGTTAGGTTATTTTGGGACATGAATACTAATCTTACAATTCAACCCTGATAAGTAAATTAATCAAGTGGTTGTAACTAATTTAATGACACTGGTACCTGTGATAACCTGCTTATTGTCTGAACGATATCCAAGTATACACATGCATCAATTACTGTCCACACTAATGACCAGAAATGTTAATAATGTGTACAGAGGGCTGCTCTGGCTTGTTCTGGCTTGTTCAGGCTCTTGTGATGAGGTCAAGCAGGGTCAGTGATATTACAGCAGTGACAGTTTAATATTGGCCAATCTGACACAACATACCAATACACAAATCACTACTCCATTGTTACAGCAAGTACAGGTCAAATTCTGAATGGCAGAGTCTAAATAGCACAAGACAGCAAACCCTATAGATATTCCCTTGTGTTAATTTTGCGCATGAATTCATCAGCTTAAGGATGAATGTACACCACAAATCATGGTGACTATGAGCGTTGTGGTCATATCACGAAGCTGCCGTGATGAGCTAATACATAGCAGAGAATTGTGGTTTCTCTGCATCTGCTGTGACACGCATATGCCCTGCACTCAATCTGCACCACTCACATCCTCTTAAGGGGGCCGAGCGCAGGGAAGGCTAAGTGGTAAATTTGACATTAATCAAGTGCTCTTCTTGTTATTAAACTTGGCCTTACAGTGGGCATGATACGCAAGGAATATCTGGAAGATATTAGCTCTATATATATTATTACTGTTAATATCACTGCTATTACATTAGCAACACAAACTGGATTTTCCAACGACATTTATTAGGTAGTTAGCAGTTGTAAACCACATCAAAGTGGTTGGAACAGAATCAGTCAACACACAAGCTTTGTGCTGAACACAATGTCTCCAAAGGAATGTCAAGAACATTCGCTTCATACAGAACACAAATTCTCCAAAGGAATGTCAAGAACATTTGCTTCATACGGAACATAAATTCTCCAAAGGAATGTCAAGAACATTCGCTTCATACGGAACACAAATTCTCCAAAGGAATGTCAAGAACATTCGCTTCATACGGAACACAAATTCTCCAAAGGAAGGTCAAGAACATTTGCTTCATATGGAACATAAATTCTCCAAAGGAATGTCAAGAACATTCGCTTCATACGGAACACAAATTCTCCAAAGGAATGTCCAGAAAATGTTTTTTTCATACTAAATATAATGTCTAAAAAAGAATGCACAGAAAACATGTTTCATACAGAATACAATGTCTACATTGTTCAAATGTTGAAAAAATTGTCATGTTTCACATTGAGAGCAATGTCTTCAAAGGAATGACAAGAAAATATTGATATACTGCATGTTTAGCACAACGGATTTCTCCACAGGAATGCTAACAAAATAGTAAAGTATGTCACAGTGAACACAATGACACCAAAGGACTGCTAACAAAATCCTCACGGGTGTCCTACTGAACACAATGTCTACAAAAAAATGCTAACAAAATCCTCATGGGTGTCCTATTGAACACAATGTCTCAAATGAAATGCCAATAAAATCCTCACAGGTGTCCTACTGAACACAATGTCTCCACAAGAATACTAACAAAATCCTCACGGGTGTCCTTCTGAACACAATGTCTACAAAAAAATGCAACCAAAATCCTTACGGGTGTCCTATTGAACAAAATGTATCAACTGAAATGGACATTAACTAAATCCATATGAAACAAAATTATGACCGTGACTTCTCCAAAAATATGTAAGCACTACACATTCATGTAATCAGAAATGACGATGTATATCTTAACTTTCATGACATGCAAAACGGACATGATAAAGACTAATGTACATAATGTGGACTATTTTACCATGAAAATGTTACCTTTATACAGATTGTGTCATGGAAAATTATTTTGCTCTCTTTTTCTCACAGGAACTACAGGGCATGAATCGCTGCATTTAAACAGTGGCAAAAAATGAGATATGATCACAGAGTATGCTTCACGAAGTTGCACAAAGCATTTGCTGTCTATTTGAGAATTTTACATGTACCTGGATGAGTTAAAAGTGAAACACCATGTGCCGCTCTCTTGTTGCATCCCATTTCTATTTTCATGATAAATAAGAGGCCACAGAAGCCCCCAACAACAATCTGGAATAGAAGCTGTTAGAATATGTGCAGCTGATGCTCACCTCCATGTCCATGCCTGTGTCCATGTGTGTCTGCATGCCCATGCGTGTGCCTGTGTTCATGTGGACCGTACAGGTAAAAGTCTCCAATCCCACTCAGGTACCTCGAATCATACAGGTTACGGCTGCTACCCCCTACATCAGAGGCACCAAACCTGGGGAAGTTGTAAGCTGGCTCATCTCTGGATTCGCGGTCAGAGGGCCAGCGTGACACGAAGCTGTGGACTTCATGATGGTGAGAACCTCCATGATTCCGACCAGTGTTGTAAGTGAAAAATCTGCAAGAGACAAGTTACGACGTACACACATTAGTGCAAATTAAAATGTACCTGTATATGTAGGCCCCATGCATGCTCTTTATTCCAGCAGAGTTTAACATCTAACTCCAGTATGTTTGACTTTCTCATGCATATTTGATATGGGAGTCAGGTTAACAGGTGGAAAAAATTGGGCAAAACCTGAAGAAAACTGAAGCCATTGCCCCTGGTCAGGTGAATGCATACAGAATGTGAGAGTTAGATTACAGCAGTAAGTTCATTGATCAAGGTTCCAAGGCTGGGGCTTTATCAGAAATTGGTACCATCTACCTGCAGCCTGAAACTTTTAGTAAATTTTTGAGCAGGTAGCCATCTACTTTGACTGAAGCTCCTGTTCTACTTCATTTAATTCCCTGCCAAGATAACTAGCCACTCTTCCAGAGCAGCCATTAACTAAAAAAGCTACATGTAGCAAAATAATGCTTTCATAAACAGGGGCATAGCATGGATCTTCACCGAGGGGTGTGGATTTGACAAGAGCAGAACGACTATCACAGTCTATTAGGTGAGGGTCCCGTAGCCGTCTAAGTCCCGGAGAAGCTCCGGGATATTAGATTGCCGAAGAGAGAATCGGTGTGATTTCGAGGTGTTTTGAATGCAGATTGTCTCATGACACAGGTTATATTATGTCTGCATTGTGGTGTACATGGAGGTCCATCTCATGACACAGGTTATATTATGTCTGCATTGTGGTGTACATGCAGGTGCATCTCATGACACAGGTTATATTATGTCTGCATTGTGGTGTACATGTAGGTGCATCTCATGACACAGGTTATATTATGTCTGCATTGTGGTGTACATGTAGGTGCATCTCATGACACAGGTTATATTATGTATGCATTGTGGTGTACATGCAGGTGCATCTCATGACACAGGTTATATTATGTCTGCATTGTGATGTACATGTAGGTGCATCTCATGACACAGGTTATATTATGTCTGCATTGTGGTGTACATGCAGGTGCATCTCATGACACAGGCTATATTATGTCTGCATTGTGGTGTACATGCAGGTGCATCTCATGACACAGGTTATATTATGTCTGCATTGTGGTGTACATGTAGGTGCATCTCATGACACAGGTTATATTATGTCTGCATTGTGGTGTACATGCAGGTGCATCTCATGACACAGGTTATATTATGTCTGCATTGTGGTGTACATGCAGGTGCATCTCATGACACAGGTTATATTATGTCTGCATTGTGGTGTACATGTAGGTGCATCTCATGACACAGGTTATATATATTTATGTTCATGAATTATTCACTTTCATGCTGGCTGTCAAGTTTATGGGTGGTGGAAAAAGGAAGAACCATAAATATGGTACAGGTGGTGTAATATACTTTACAGTCCAAACTGTAATCAAACTTTGTATTAACAGGAATTATGGAACCAGGCCAACATTATTATGACAGATTCAAAATCCACAAGACTTAGGGTATCACAAAGTACCCAACAACTTTACTTTGTATCTTAAGCTGACACTAGAAAAATACAAAAATTAGAATGAAAATAAAAGTGAAAATTCATCTTTTAAATGTGTACAAATTGACTATTTTTTTTATAATTTTACTGTTTTTCAATCAAATGAACCAAATGCTGTCAAAGTCCAGCCTTCTCACAAATTTCATGATTTTTCAGTTAAATGTTTATTTTTACATTTTTCTCTGACACAGAGAAAAGATTCATTCTGTCCATAAAATAAAAAGTTAAACTGGTGAGGCCTAACCAGACAAAGATGTCCTAAACTGAACACCTGAAGGATAAATTCTCACCTGAACACCATACATGTGGTTGATTACTGTTCAATACTCTGAGGCCCAACTGGGAAAACATGTCCAAAACTGAACACATGAAGAATAATTCTCACCCGAACGCCATACATATGGTTAATTACTTTTCAATACTCTGAGGCCTAACTAGACAAAGATGTCCTAAACTGAACACATGAAGGATAATTCTCACCTAAATGCCACACATGTGGTTAATTACCGTTCAATACTCTGAGTCCTAACTAGACAAAGATGTCCTAAACTGAACACCTGAAGGATAATTCTCACCTGAACACCATACATGTGGTTGATTACCGTTCAATACTCTCAGGCCTATCTAGACAAAGATGTCCTAAACTGAACACATGAAGGATAATTCTCACCTGAACGCCATACATGTGATTGAGTACCGTTCAATACTCTGAGGCCTAACTAGACAAAGATGTCCTAAACTGAACACCTGAAGGATAGTTCTCACCTGAACACCATACATGTGGTTGATTACCATTCAATACTCTGAGGTCTAACTAGACAAAGATGTCCTAAACTGAACACCTGAAGAATAAATCTCACCTGAACGCCATAGCTGATTACTGTTCAATACTTTGAGGCCTATCTAGACAAAGATGCCCTAAACTGAACACCTGAAGGATAATTCTCACCTGAATGCCATAGCTGATTACTGTTCAATACTCTGAGGCCTAACTAGACAAAGATGTCCTAAACTGAACACCTGCAGGATAATTCTCACCTGAACACCATACATGTGGTTGATTACTGTTCAATACTCTGAGGCCTAACTAGACAATGATGTCCTAAACTGAACACCTGAAGAATAACTCTCACATGAACACCATACATGTGGTTGATTACCGTTCAATACTCTGAGTCCAAACTAGACAAAGATGTCCTAAACTGAACACCTGAAAATTAATTCTCACCTGAACACCATACATGTGGTTGATTACTGTTCAATACTCTGAGGCCTATCTAGACAAAGATGTCCTAAACTGAACACATGAAGGATAATTCTCACCTGAACACCATACATGTGGTTGATTACCGTTCAATACTCTGAGGCCTAGCTAGACAAAGATGTCCTAAACTGAACACCTGAAGAATAATTTTCACCTGAACACCATACATGTGGTTGATTACTGTTCAATATTCTGAGGCCTAACTAGACAAAGATGTCCTTAACTGAACACCTGAAGGATAATTCTCACCTAAACACCATACATGTAGTTAATTACCGTTCAATACTCTGAGGCCTATCTAGACAAAGATGTCCTAAACTGAACACCTAAAGGATAATTTTCACCTAAACGCCATACATGTGGTTGATTACGGTTCAATACTCTGAGGCCTAACTAGACAAAGATGTCCTAAACTGAACACCTGAAGGATAATTCTCACCTAAACACCATACATGTCGTTAATTACCGTTCAATACTCTGAGGCCTATCTAGACAAAGATGTCCTAAACTGAACACCTGAGGAATAATTCTCACCTGAACACCATACATGTGGTTGATTACTGTTCAATACTCTGAGGCCTAACTAGACAAAGATGTCCTAAACTGAACACCTGAAGGATAATTCTCACCTGAACACCATACATGTGGTTGATTACTGTTCAATACTCCGAGTACTAACTAGACAAAGATGTCCTAAACTGAACACCTGAAGAATAATTCTCACCTGAACACCATACATGTGGATGATTACCATTCAATACTCTGAGGCCTACATAGACAAAGATGTCCTAAACTGAACACCTGAAGAATAATTCTAACCTGAACACCATACATGTGGTTAATTACCGTTCAATACTCTGAGGCCTATCTAGACAAAGATGTCCTAAACTGAACACCTGAAGGATAATTCTCACCTGAACACCATACATGTGGTTGATTACGGTTCAATACTCTGAGGCCTAACTAGACAAAGATGTCCTAAACTGAACACCTGAAGGATAATTCTCACCTGAACACCATACATGTGGTTAATTACTGTTCAATACTCTGAGGCCTATCTAGAAAAAGATGTCCTAAACTGAACACCTGAAAATTAATTCTCACCTGAACACCATACATGTGGTTGATTACGGTTCAATACTCTGAGTCCTAACTAGACAAAGATGTCCTAAACTGAACACCTGAAGGATAAATTCTCACCTGAACACCATACATGTGGTTGATTACTGTTCAATACTCTGAGGCCTAACTAGACAAAGATGTCCTAAACTGAACACCTGAAGGATAATTCTCACCTGAACACCATACATGTGGTTGATTACTGTTCAATACTCTGAGTCCTATCTAGACAAAGATGTCCTAAACTGAACACCTGAAGGATAAATTCTCACCTGAACACCATACATGCGGTTGATTACGGTTCAATACTCTGAGGCCTAACTAGACAAAGATGTCCTAAACTGAACACCTGAAGAATAATTCTAACCTGAACACTATACATGTGGTTGATTACTGTTCAATACTCTGAGTCCTAACTAGAAAAAGATGTCCTAAACTGAACAAATGAAGGATAATTCTCACCTGAACACCATACATGTGGTTACTTACCGTTCAATACTCTGAGGCCTAACTAAACAAAGATGTCCTAAACTGAACACCTGAAGGATAAATTCTCACCTGAACACCATACATGTGGTTGATTACTGTTCAACACTCTGAGGCCTAACTAGACAAAGATGTCCTAAACTGAACATCTGAACAATAATTCTCACCTGAACACCATACATGTGGTTGATTACCGTTCAATACTCTGAGGCCTAACTAGACAAAGATGTCCTAAACTGAACACCTGAAGAATAATTCTCACCTGAACACCATACATGTGGTTGATTACTGTTCAATACTCTGAGGCCTAACTAGACAAAGATGTCCTAAACTGAACACCTGAAGGATAATTCTCACCTGAACACCATACATGTGGTTGATTACCGTTCAATACTCTGAGGCCTAACTAGACAAAGATGTCCTAAACTGAACACCTGAAGAATAATTCTCACCTGAACACCATACATGTGGTTGATTACGGTTCAATACTCTGAGGCCTAACTAGACAAAGATGTCCTAAACTGAACACCTGAAGGAAAAATTCTCACCTGAACACCATACATGTGGTTGATTACTGTTCAATACTCTGAGGCCTAACTAGACAAAGATGTCCTAAACTGAACACCTGAAGGATAATTCTCACCTGAACACCATACATGTGGTTGATTACTGTTCAATACTCTGAGGCCTAACTAGACAAAGATGTCCTAAACTGAACACATGAAGAATAGTTCTCACCTGAACACCATACATGTGGTTGATTACTGTTCAATACTCTGAGTCCTATCTAGACAAAGATGTCCTAAACTGAACACCTGAAGGATAAATTCTCACCTGAACACCATACATGCGGTTGATTACGGTTCAATACTCTGAGGCCTAACTAGACAAAGATGTCCTAAACTGAACACCTGAAGAATAATTCTAACCTGAACACTATACATGTGGTTGATTACTGTTCAATACTCTGAGTCCTAACTAGAAAAAGATGTCCTAAACTGAACAAATGAAGGATAATTCTCACCTGAACACCATACATGTGGTTAATTACCGTTCAATACTCTGAGGCCTAACTAAACAAAGATGTCCTAAACTGAACACCTGAAGGATAAATTCTCACCTGAACACCATACATGTGGTTGATTACTGTTCAACACTCTGAGGCCTAACTAGACAAAGATGTCCTAAACTGAACATCTGAACAATAATTCTCACCTGAACACCATACATGTGGTTGATTACCGTTCAATACTCTGAGGCCTATCTAGACAAAGATGTCCTTAACTGAACACCTGAAGAATAATTCTCACCTGAACACCATACATGTGGTTGATTACTGTTCAATACTATGAGTCCAAACTAGACAAAGATGTCCTAAACTGAATACCTGAAGGATAAATTCTCACCTGAACACCATACATGTGGTTGATTACTGTTCAATACTCTGAGGCCTAACTAGACAAAGATGTCCTAAACTGAACACCTGAAGGATAATTCTCACCTGAGCACCATACATGTGGTTGATTACTGTTCAATACTCTGAGGCCTAACTAGACAAAGATGTCCTAAACTGAACACCTGAAGGATAATTCTCACCTGAACACCATACATGTGGTTGATTACTGTTCAATACTCTGAGGCCTAAATAGACAAAGATGTCCTAAACTGAACACATGAAGGATAATTCTCACCTGAACACCATACATGTGGTTGATTACTGTTCAATACTCTGAGGCCTAACTAGAAAAAGATGTCCTAAACTGAACACCTGAAGGATAAATTCTCACATGAACACCATACATGTGGTTGATTACTGTTCAATACTCTGAGGCCTAACTAGACAAAGATGTCCTAAACTGAACACCTGAAGGATAAATTCTCACCTGAACACCATACATGTGGCTGATTACTGTTCAATACTCTGAGGCCTAACTAGACAAAGATGTCCTAAACTGAACACCTGAAGAATAATTCTAACCTGAACACCATACATGTGGTTAATTACCGTTCAATACTCTGAGTCCTAACTAGACAAAGATGTCCTAAACTGAACACATGAAGGATAATTCTAACCTGAACACCATACATGTGGTTAATTACCGTTCAATACTCTTAGGCCTAACTAGACAAAGATGTCCTAAACTGAACACCTGAAGGATAATTCTCACCTGAACACCATACATGTGGTTAATTACCGTTCAATACTCTTAGGCCTAACTAGACAAAGATGTCCTAAACTGAACACCTGAAGGATAATTCTCACCTGAACACCATACATGTGGTTGATTACTGTTCAATACTCTGAGGCCTAACTAGACAAAGATGTCCTAAACTGAACACCTGAAGGATAATTCTAACCTGAACACCATACATGTGGTTAATTACCGTTCAATACTCTTAGGCCTAAATAGACAAAGATGTCCTAAACTGAACACCTGAAGGATAATTCTCACCTGAACACCATACATGTGGTTGATTACTGTTCAATACTATGAGGCCTAACTAGACAAAGATGTCCTAAACTGAACACCTGAAGGATAATTCTAACCTGAGCACCATACATGTGGTTAATTACCGTTCAATACTCTTAGGCCTAACTAGACAAAGATGTCCTAAACTGAACACCTGAAGAATAAATTCTCACCTGAACACCATACATGTGGTTGATTACCGTTCAATACTCTGAGGCCTAACTAGACAAAGATGTCCTAAACTGAACACCTGAAGAATAATTCTCACCTGAACACCATACATGTGGTTGATTACTGTTCAATACTCTGAGGCCTAACTAGACAAAGATGTCCTAAACTGAACACCTGAAGGATAATTCTCACCTGAACACCATACATGTGGTTGATTACTGTTCAATACTCTGAGGCCTAACTAGACAAAGATGTCCTAAACTGAACACCTGAAGAATAATTCTCACCTGAACACCATACATGTGGTTGATTACGGTTCAATACTCTGAGGCCTAAATAGACAAAGATGTCCTAAACTGAACACCTGAGGAATAATTCTCACCTGAACACCATACATGTGGTTGATTACGGTTCAATACTCTGAGGCCTAAATAGACAAAGATGTCCTAAACTGAACACCTGAGGAATAATTCTCACCTGAACACCATACATGTGGTTGATTACGGTTCAATACTCTGAGGCCTAACTAGACAAAGATGTCCTAAACTGAACACCTGAAGGATAATTCTCACCTGAACACCATACATGTGGTTGATTACTGTTCAATACTCTGAGTCCTAACTAGACAAAGATGTCCTAAACTGAACACCTGAGGAATAATTCTCACCTGAATGCCATAGCTGATTACTGTTCAATACTCTGAGGCCTAACTAGACAAAGATGTCCTAAACTTAAGACCTGAAGAATAATTCTCATTTGAATGCCATACATGTGGTTGATTACTGTTCAATACTCTGAGGCCTAACTAGACAAAGATGTCCTAAACTGAACACCTGAGGAATAATTCTCACCTGAACGCCATAGTTGATTACTGTTCAATACTCTGACACACCTTAGTCTTTACTGTTGCCTACGCTGGAAATATGTCTCTGAAACAGACAAAATATGGAGATCACAATATCTGTTTAACAAACACAATACACTCCATTCTTATCTTTTCAAGTTCTGCTGAAGAGCTCTCCATGCACCCAAGTGCCTTTATTTATAATTAAGCAGATGTGAACCAATTGTTTCCCCACTGTGACAGAGGTAAATTATTACACCTTGGCAGAGTTTCCTGGATCGATCATGACAAAGGAAAGATATCTAAATGAAGCTATATTCCCATGTAAAACTGCTGTTCAGCAGAAATGGGGTAAGTATGACAACAAATGAGTAAATTAGCGATGATAAAGACAGCTAGAGAAGGTACCTGTATAGTTAATGGCATGTATAAACTGATGAACTTCTTCTGAATTTGGCATGACAGGTTAAGTGGTCACAGCTGGGATAACTGTAATGAGGCAAGCCAGGATGCTGCATTTTGAGGTCAAGGTTATTTATAAACGATCAAATGTCAGACAGCAAAGTGAAGTTTCATGCTTGTACAGTACATCTGTAACTAAAAAAAAACTGACAGTTATAACTCTATAATTATGTAGGGAACGTGATAAAATTTGGCCACTTTGTAGCTTCAATCTTTGTCAATCACTGGCATGGTGAAAGTATTTTTCACAGGATTGTTTGTAGTTGGCATCTCTTACCGACATGAGGTGTAAAACTCAGTGTAAGGTATAGATGAGGTGTATACAGGGTGTATGCCTGATGTACACCTTAGTTTGAGGTATAGATGAGGTGTACACCCAATCTAAATTATCTAAGGTGTACTGTACCCCAAGTACACCCTAGACATATATCTATACCTCAGATGTACCTCAGGGACTTCAACACTAAATAGATGTACCTCAGGTACACCTTAGAAACTTTGAAAGTTAATAAAAGAAATGATTTGCCTCAGGTACACCTTTTGATTATAATTTAGTGGTCATGTACCTCAGCCACTTTTTTTTAAGTTTTAAAGCAAGAGATCAAATGTACAATTTACTCCAGATAAAATGGTGTTTACTAATAAATATAAGCCTTTGTCCCACCAAATGACTTGCCATCCTGTGTGCAAACATGGACCAATCACAAAACATGGATATATTTGCCCCTGATTATTCCAAGATGACTACCCTGAACAGGGTGTATATATATTCCGGGCTGTGGGAAAACAACCCAATTATGCACTGATTCATGCTTCCTGGCACAGAATTTGTAGCATGTCTGGGTACATGAACAGTTCTAAAAGGTACAGAAAAGTAGTAGCACTAAATTTTGATCAAGCAGCTAGAAAGCCTCATGTAAATGTATTTCACTGTTGCATGTTGGTGTAAGTCAGCTGAGATTTCCAGATACTGTAAACAAAGTACAGCATGCACTTAAAAACTTACATAAATTCATCTACGATTTACTCAGTCAATATCTAAGTAACCGAGCTTGTTTTCTATCAAAATAAAAGTGAAAACAGTATACATCCACCTTACCTATAATAATGTACCTCAGTTATACCTCAGTTGTACCTCAAACTTGATATTTTGACCTGATACTTACAGGGTACTACTCCCCTCAGCAGTACTGGATGTGTACATGAGGTACTAATTTGCATAATTGACAGTACCTCAGATACACCCTCAAGACACCTCAGATACACCTTCAGTATACCTTAGACACACCTCAGTTCAGATATGTTATACCCCAATGGTACACCTCAGGTGTACCTAAAGTATACCTCTAGTACACCTTATAAGGGTAAGGGATACCTCACACTTGTATGCATGTGTGTGTAAGACTTTAGCTGATGCCTTGATCAGCTGACTTAACATTACTGACTTGACCAGCTGACTTAACATTACTAATTTGACCACCTGACTTACCATTACTGATCTAACCAGCTGACTTACAGTTACTGATCTGACCAGCTGACTAAACATCACTGATTTGAGCAGCTGACTTAACATTACTGACTTGACCACCTGACTTAACATTACTGACTTGACCAGCTGACTTAACATCACTGATTTGACATGCTGACTTAACATTACGGACTTGACCACCTGACTTAACATTACTGATCTTACTAGCTGACTTAACATCCCTGATTTGACCAGCTGACTTCACATTACTGACTTGACCACCTGACTTAACATTACTGACTTGACCAGTAAAGTATTCAGGCTCACTGTTTATTCTCATCCCCACTCTCTTATAACTTCATGGAATTTTCACCCACTAATAATGAACCCTGCTTTGGGCCTCCCGGCTGTAATACAGAAAAGTGATCAGTTGGCAAAAAAACATGTTAGTTTTGTAACATAAATCACCTACCGGTACACAATTTCATTCTGATGAGTTTTTACGAACTTAGTACAGTAGATTGATTTAGTAGTTTGTGAAAAATTCCATTAAGTTATTGTATTGCTGGTAATTATAACATAACTCTTACAGCTGTCATCATGAGCACGTGAAATTGCCCCAGCCCTGGTATACATGAAACTGGGGAAGATTACAGCCCTTGGGGTACCAAGACTGATGCTTGATTATATCACAGGCTGATACCTACATGCATGTAGTTAACAGTTCCAAAGTACATGCAATTGCTTTGACACTTTCCCTTAACTCTTATTTTATGCTGTTTCCACATAAAACAGGCTGACAAATGTTGATTATGTATGATTAGTGTGATTACCATGACAGGTAACAGATTACAAATCACTGGATAGGGGATTGTATAAAATTCCCTATATATTAAAATGTAGATGGATAAACCTCTGCACAGGTACCAGTTAGGTTAAAGTGCATGCGTATTTAAAATACACAGCCACCACTTTCACAACACTTAAGAAATCTTTGTTTCACGATGTAATTTCGTCCTATTAAAATCTTTGTATTGCCTTAATTAACCCAGAGATACATATATTGTACAACTTCATTTCCCAGTGCCATAAAATGTACCCCATACTGGTATCTAACCTTCCAGTTTTTTGTCAAGCAAGCTCCATGCTGAATAACATCTATGAAGATCGATGGATGTATGTCTGCTTACATGTCCTACAGTCTTCATACAGTCAAACAGGTACATGTATCTATCACACAGAAACAGGCTTTCTCATTTCAAACTCCATGATGGTAATAAGTCATACTCATTGTTACCTCAAGTAAAATGGCCGTATTACCTGCTGCATGTAAGCCACCATGCACAAAAGTGGGATGTATCAACTAGCAGGTAAATCAAATAAAGTTCATCATATAAAGTTTAATATTTGCTAGATAAGGTTTGAATCTTCCGGGACCACATATGCAAACACCTACTATCTATAACAATTGTTTGTTGGCCTTGTACTAACTAAATAAATTATCACTTCAAATAAACTAGCAGTCTGGCTACACGCCAGAGCAATCTGGTGCATGCATGATTTTTTATAGGTACTCAAGTCCACCAGGTGACACACCAAATAATAACCCATCAAATACAATGCAGGATCATATGTCAGAAAGTTATATTTGTCCCAGACTCCACACAGGTAAAACTGCTGTCCAGCAGAAAGCGGTAAGCAGACAACAAATGGGGAGTAAACACAAGTAAATTAGCGATGATAAAGACAGCTAGAGAAGGTACCTGTATAGTTAATGGCATGTATAAACTGATGAACTTCTTCTGAATTTGGCATGACAGGTTAAGTGGTCACAGCTGGGATAACTGTAATGAGGCAGGCCAGGATGCTGCATTTTGAGGTTAAAGGTCAAGGTTATTTATAAAAGATCAAATGTCAGACAGCAAAGTGAAGTTTCATGCTTGTACAGTACATTTGTAACTAAAAAAAAACTGACAGTTATAACTCTATAATTATATAGGGAACGTGATAAAATTTGGCCACTTTGTAGCTTCAATCTTTGTCAATCACTGGCATGGTGAAAGTATTTTTCACAGGTTTGTTTGTAGTTGGTATCTCTAACTGACATGAGGTGTAAAACTCAGTGTGAGGTACAGATGAGGTGTACACCCAATCTAAATTATCTAAGGTGTACTGTACCCCAAGTGCACCCTAGACATATATCTATACCTCAGATGTACCTCAGGGACTTCAACACTAAAAAGATGTACCTCAGGTACACCTTAGAAACTTTGAAAGTTAATAAAAGAAATGATTTGCCTCAGGTACACCTTTTGATCATAATTTAGTGGTCATGTACCTCAGCCACTTTTTTTAAGTTTTAAAGCAAGAGATCAAATGTACAATTTACTTCAGATAAAATGGTGAGTACAAAATTACAAATATTTCTGAGCAAAAGAAAAATGTTTACTAATAAACATAAGCCTTTGTCTCACCAAATAATGACTTGCCATCCTGTGTGCAAACATGGACCAATCACAAAACATGGATATATTTGCCCCTGATTATTCCAAGATGACTACCCTGAACAAGGTGTATATATATTCCGGGCTGTGGGAAAACAACCCAATTATGCACTGATTCATGCTTCCTGGCACAGAATTTGTAGCATGTCTGTGTACATGAACAGTTCTAAAAGGTACAGAAAAGTAGTAGCACTAAATTTTGATCAAGCAGCTAGAAAGCCTCATGTATATGTATTTCACTGTTGCATGTTGGTGTAAGTCAGCTGAGATTTCCAGACACTGTAAACAAAGTACAGCATGCACTTAAAAACTTACATAAATTCATCTACGATTTACTCAGTCAATATCTAAGTAATTGAGCTTGTTTTCTATCAAAATAAAAGTGAAAACAGTATACATCCACCTTACCTATAATAATGTACCTCAGTTATACCTCAGTTGTACTTCAGCTTGATATTTTTTACCTAATACTTACAGGGTACAACTCCCCTCAGGAGTACTGGATGTGTACATGAGGTACTAATTTGCATAATTGACAGTACCTCAGATACACCCTCAAGACACCTCAGATACACCTTCAGTATACCTTAGACACACCTCAGTTCAGATATGTTATACCCCAATGGTACACCTCAGGTGTACCTAAAGTATACCTCTAGTACACCTTATAAGGGTAAGGGATACCTCACACTTGTATGCATGTGTGTGTAAGACTTTAGCTGATGCCTTGACCAGCTGACTTAACATTACTGACTTGACCAGCTGACTTAACATTACTAACTTGACCAGCTGACTTAACATTACTGATCTGACCAGCTGATTTAACATTACTGACTTGACCAGCTGACTTAACATTACTGACTTGACCAGCTGACTTACCATTACTGCTCTATCCAGCTGACTTACCATTACTGATCTGACCAGCTGACTTAACATCACTGATGTTATACCCAAATGGTACACCTCAGGTGTACCTAAAGTATACCTCTAGTACACCTTATAAGGGTAAGGGATACCTCACACTGGTATGCATGTGTGGGTAAGGCTTTAGCTAATGCCTTGATCAGCTGACTTAACATTACTGACATGACCAGCTGACTTAACATTACTGATTTGACCACCTGACTTAACATCACTGATTTGAGCAGCTGACTTAACATTACTGACATGACCAGCTGACTTAACATTACTGATTTGACCACCTGACTTAACATCACTGATTTGAGCAGCTGACTTAACATTACTGACTTGACCACCTGACTTAATATTACTGACTTGACCACCTGACTTAACATTACTGATCTGACCAGCTGACTTAACATTACTGATCTGACTAGCTGACTTAACATCCCTGATTTGACCAGCTGACTTCACATTACTGACTTGACCACCTGACTTAACATTATTGACTTGACCAGTAAAGTATTCAGGCTCACTGTTTATTCTCATCCCCACTCTCCTATAACTTCATGGAATTTTCACCCACTAATAATGAACCCTGCTTTGGGCCGCCCGACTGTAATACAGAAAAGTGATCAGTTGGCAAAAAAACATGTTAGTTTTGTAACATAAATCACCTACCAGTACATAATTTCATTCTGATGATTTTCTACGAACTTAGTACAGTAGATTGATTTAGTAGTTTGTGAAAAATTCCATTAAGTTATTGTATTGCTGGTAATTATAACATAACTCTTACAGCTGTCATCATGAGCACGTGAAATTGCCCCCGCCCTGGTATACATGAAACTGGGGAAGATTACAGCCCTTGGGGTACCAAGACTGTTGCTTGATTATGTCACAGGCTGATACCTACATGCATGTAGTTAACAGTTCCAAAGTACATGCAATTGCTTTGACACTTTCCCATAACTCTTATTTTATGCTGTTTCCACATAAAACAGGCTGACAGATGTTGATTATGTATGATTAGTGTGATTACCATGACAGGTAACAGATTACAAATCACTGGATAGGGGATTGTATAAAATTCACTATACATTAAAATGTAGATGGATAAACCTCTGCACAGGTACCAGTTAGGTTAAAGTGCATGCCTATCTAAAATACACAGCCACCACTTTCACAACACTTAAGAAATCTTTGTTTCACGATGTAATTTCGTCCTATTAAAATCTTTGTATTGCCTTAATTAACCCAGAGATACATATATTGTACAACTTCATTTACCAGTGCCATAAAATGTACCAAATACTGGTATCTAACCTTCCAGTTTTTTGTCAAGCAAGCTCCATGCTGAATAACATCTATGAAGATCGATGGATGTATGTCTGCTTACATGTCCTACAGTCTTCATACAGTCACACAGGTACATGTATCTATCACACAGAAACAGGCTTTCTCAATTCAAACTCCATGATGGTAATAAGTCATACTCATTGTTACCTCAAGAAAAATGGCCGTATTACCTGCTGCATGTAAGCCACCATGCACAAAAGTGGGATGTAGCAACTAGCAGGTAAATCAAATAAAGTTCATCATATAAAGTTTAATATTTGCTAGATAAGGTTTGAATCTTCCGGGACCACATATGCAAACACCTACTATCTATAACAATTGTTTGTTGGCCTTGTACTAACTAAATAAATTATCACTTCAAATAAACTAGCAGTCTGGCTACACGCCAGAGCAATCTGGTGCATGCATGATTTTTTATAGGTACTCAAGTCCACCAGGTGACACACCAAATAATAACCCATCAAATACAATGCAGGATCATATGTCAGAAAGTTATATTTGTCCCAGACTCCACACAGGTAAAACTGTTGTCCAGCAGAAAGCGGTAAGCAGACAACAAATGGGGAGTAAACACAAGTAAATTAGCGATGATAAAGACAGCTAGAGAAGGTACCTGTATAGTTAATGGCATGTATAAACTGATGAACTTCTTCTGAATTTGGCATGACAGGTTAAGTGGTCACAGCTGGGATAACTGTAATGAGGCAGGCCAGGATGCTGCATTTTGAGGTTAAAGGTCAAGGTTATTTATAAAAGATCAAATGTCAGACAGCAAAGTGAAGTTTCATGCTTGTACAGTACATTTGTAACTAAAAAAAAAACTGACAGTTATAACTCTATAATTATATAGGGAACGTGATAAAATTTGGCCACTTTGTAGCTTCAATCTTTGTCAATCACTGGCATGGTGAAAGTATTTTTCACAGGATTGTTTGTAGTTGGTATCTCTTACCGACATGAGGTGTAAAACTCAGTGTAAGGTATAGATGAGGTGTATATAGGGTGTATGCCTGATGTACACCTTAGTGTGAGGTATAGATGAGGTGTACACCCAATCTAAATTATCTAAGGTGTACTGTACCCCAAGTGCACCCTAGACATATATCTATACCTCAGATGTACCTCAGGTACACCTTAGAAACTTTGAAAGTTAATAAAAGAAATGATTTGCCTCAGGTACACCTTTTAATCACAGTTTAGTGGTCATGTACCTCAGCCACTTTTTTTAAGTTTTAAAGCAAGAGATCAAATGTACAATTTACTTCAGATAAAATGGTGAGTACAAAATTACAAATATTTCTGAGCAAAAGAAAAATGTTCACTAATAAATATAAGCCTTTGTCTCACCAAATAATGACTTGCCATCCTGTGTGCAAACATGGACCAATCACAAAACATGGATATATTTGCCCCTGATTATTCCAAGATGACTACCCTGAACAAGGTGTGTATATATTCCGGGCTGTGGGAAAACAACCCAATTATGCACTGATTCATGCTTCCTGGCACAGAATTTGTAGCATGTCTGGGTACATGAACAGTTCTAAAAGGTACAGAAAAGTAGTAGCACTAAATTTTGATCAAGCAGCTAGAAAGCCTCATGTAAATGTATTTCACTGTTGCATGTTGGTGTAAGTCAGCTGAGATTTCCAGATACTGTAAACAAAGTACAGCATGCACTTAAAAACTTACATAAATTCATCTACGATTTACTCAGTCAATATCTAAGTAATTGAGCTTGTTTTCTATCAAAATAAAAGTGAAAATAGTATACATCCACCTTACCTATAATAATGTACCTCAGTTATACCTCAGTTGTACCTCTAGCTTGATATTTTTTACCTAATACTTACAGGGTACAACTCCCCTCAGGAGTACTGGATATGTACATGAGGTACTAATTTGCATAATTGAAAGTATCTCAGATACACCCTCAAGACACCTCAGATACACCTTCAGTATACCTTAGACACACCTCAGTTCAGGTATGTTATACCCCAATGGTACACCTCAGGTGTACCTAAAGTATACCTCTAGTACACCTTATAAGGGTAAGGGAAACCTCACACTTGTATGCATGTGTGGGTAAGACTTTAGCTGATGCCTTGATCAGCTGACTTAACATTACTGACTTGACCAGCTGACTTAACATTACTGACTTGACCAGCTGACTTAACATTACTGATCTGACCAGCTGACTTAACATTGCTGACTTGACCAGCTGACTTAACATTACTGACTTGACCAGCTGACATACCATTACTGCTCTATCCAGCTGACTTACCATTACTGCTCTATCCAGCTGACTTACCATTACTGATCTGACCAGCTGACTTAACATCACTGATGTTATACCCAAATGGTACACCTCAGGTGTACCTAAAGTATACCTCTAGTACGCCTTATAAGGGTAAGGGATACCTCACACTGGTATGCATGTGTGGGTAAGACTTTAGCTGATGCCTTGACCACCTGACTTAACATTACTGACTTGACCACCTGACTTAACATTACTAACTTGACCAGCTGACTTAACATTACTGACATGACCAGCTGACTTAACATTACTGATTTGACCACCTGACTTAACATTACTAATTTGACCAGCTGACTTAACATCCCTGATTTGACCAGCTGACTTCACATTACTTGACTTGACCAGTAAAGTATTCAGGCTCACTGTTTATTCTCATCCCCACTCTCCTATAACTTCATGGAATTTTCACCCACTAATAATGAACCCTGCTTCGGGCCTCCCGACTGTAATACAGAAAAGTGATCAGTTGGCAAAAAAACATGTTAGTTTTGTAACATAAATCACCTACCAGTACATAATTTCATTCTGATGATTTTTTACGAACTTAGTACAGTAGATTGATTTAGTAGTTTGTGAAAAATTCCATTAAGTTATTGTATTGCTGGTAATTATAACATAACTCTTACAGCTGTCATCATGAGCACGTGAAATTGCCCCCGCCCTGGTATACATGAAACTGGGGAAGATTACAGCCCTTGGGGTACCAAGACTGTTGCTTGATTATATCACAGGCTGATACCTACATGCATGTAGTTAACAGTTCCAAAGTACATGCAATTGCTTTGACACTTTCCCATAACTCTTATTTTATGCTGTTTCCACATAAAACAGGCTGACAAATGTTGATTATGTATGATTAGCTAGTACGATTACCATGATAGGTAACAGATTACATAATCGCTAGATAGGGGATTGTATAAAATTCCCTATATATTAAAATGTAGATGGATAAACCTCTGCACAGGTACCAGTTAGGTTATAGTGCATGCATATTTAAAATACACAGCCACCACTTTCACAAAACTTAAGACATTTGTGTTTCATGATGTAATTTCGTCCTATTAAAATCTTTGTATTGCCTTAATTAACCCAGAGATACATATATTGTACAACTTCATTTACCAGTGCCATAAAATGTACCAAATACTGGTATCTAACCTTCCAGTTTTTTGTCAAGCAAGCTCCATGCTGAATAACATCTATGAAGATCGATGGATGTATGTCTGCTTACATGTCCTACAGTCTTCATACAGTCACACAGGTACATGTATCTATCACACAGAAACAGGCTTTCTCAATTCAAACTCCATGATGGTAATAAGTCATACTCATTGTTACCTCAAGTAAAATGGCTGTATTACCTGCTGCATGTAAGCCACCATGCACAAAAGTGGGATGTAGCAACTAGCAGCTAAATCATGTAAAGTTTAATATTTGCTAGATAAGGTTTGAATCTTCCGGGACCACGTATGTAAACACCTACTATCTATAACAATTGTTTGTTGGCCTTGTACTAACTAAATAAATTATCACTTCAAATAAACTAGCAGTCTGGCTACATGCCAGAGCAATCTGGTGCATGCATGATTTTTTATAGGTACTCAAGTCCACCAGGTGACACACCAAGTAATAACCCATCAAATACAATGCAGGATCATATGTCAGAATCATTTTAAAAGAACTGCTAATATTACATTTTTAATGGATAATATGATATATGAATGTGCACTTCTCAGGGATAATTGGATACCACCATGTTTAAGCAGGTCTGTTTTTCACTTAGATGTCAAAAACACGCATGAACTTTGTACATACAAGTTAAATTCCTCTTCATTTGAAGATCGTAACACAGTACAGTTTAGACAGAACACAAATGCATCAGTCAGATAATACCTGAACTGGTTCATTGTCCCAAGTCATACCTTTTTCAATTAAGGAAAAGATCAAGTATTAAGTATTGTAAAAATTTGGACCTGTGTACTTGTGGCAGCGAGATATTTTCATCAAATCAGACTGGCTTATCCAACAGAATAACACATGAGGCTTTACAGTTGACATCTAAAATTAAATGGCATTCAAACAGTTTGGTAGGGCACATGCTAGTTAGAGTAAGTATTTCTAAAGCCTGAAAATTATATTCAGAGTTTCATGTTATTTTAAAGCTTTGAAAATCATATTTAAAAGGATCAAAAATGATTAACAAAAACTCCCAAAAATAGTGTGTTTTAAAAAAAATGTAACATAATAGTGCGTGGAAAACAGAGATTGCTTCCCAGCAAAGCTGGAACAGAGGTTGTCATTTTCAAAGTTAGGCCTGAGATTCAGAAAATTCTAGGTCTGTATATCCAAGCTTCAGAATGAACAAAAACCTGACAGGAGGTCATCAGCATGGTATTAAGGCAATGAAAGTGTTGCACGAGACCAATAGTTCAACAGGAATGGTCTTCCTAAAATCCATGCTTTGAAAATGATTTTGAAGGCTTTGAAAATAGTTGTCATTGTGAAATACCATACAAAACCGGCATGATTTCTCATGCAGACAAATCTTCCTAATATCATTCAGTCTGCTGAAAGTGCTGAAGATTTAGCCCCATACTTATTCTCTTTTGAAATGTTTTATTTATATTTTTTTTCTTGAGTGGAGTTGATAACCTATCCCCCTGCTTTGTTCTCTAAGCCATAGCAATTAACACACAGACATTTTGTAGGCATACCCATGTAGTTATAGCTACCCTAAATGTGCCAAGTTGTGGACTATACATACATACATGTTCTGTACTCTTCGCCGGCTCATTAACTTCATGTACCTTATACTTCAATATTAACAAATAATTAAACGTAACTATCTACAAAATCAAAGAAATAAAAAAAATATATATCTTTAAAATATAAATATTTCAAGCAGTATTTAACCTCAGTATTACACAGAAAGTGACCAAAAAGTGCTGATGCACCTACCTCACTGTGAAGGGCTAGCCAGTCAATAAACATATAGTCCACTGGTCTAAAACCCACCCAGTTATATACAACCCCCAGAGATTAGCGGGTGATGTGGGCGGTGCTTGTGGGGCACCTCAAGCAGCCTCTTAAGTGTTGTCAGGGAAATACCTTCCTAAATTTACAAGAATCTACAGGCTTGTCCCTCAGGAAACTTAACTCCTCTCCCTTTACAGCTCTGACACTGGAAGCAGGAACCACCTAACCCTCCGCCTCCCCCTCAATTTATAGACTGGCCAGACTCCTCATGCAGGGAGGCCGGCATGACCTCAGCACCTCTGCCACATATACCAGAGTCTTTACTCAAAACAGGTGATCCTTCCTATCATTTTCTGATCAGCAACAAAAGTCAGATCATGTCAGCTTCTCCATCATGTGCCCACCCACCAACTGAAATGTTAATTAAATTGATAGTTTAGGATGTACACTGATGGAATTGATTAGATTATGAAGTGTAAATTGCTGGAAAATTTAGAAGTAGTCTTTTATAGATTTCAAAAGTGGTGAAGATTGCTAACATGGAAATATACTGTTAATTATTTAGTGTCTCAGATACAAATTAATTGAATGAAACCTTATATCTGTATGGTCTCCATGGAGTAAACGTGGTTTCAGTTTCCCGTAAGTGGAAATTATAAGACATCACACTCACTGACTACCCCTTCCCCACAAAAAAAATAATGAAAATCGAAGTGAACTGTGGTAATTAAAACCAAAGGCATGACAACTTTGAAAGTGTGGACTGTAGGCCAAAATCACAAATGTTTAAAGCATTATTACATTATTACAAATCAACCGTTGAGTTTCATGCATATTTCATATCTGTCAGAACTAAGACATGCATCGTATGACGGGCAGAGAATAACACATACAAACTGACATGGGAAGAATTAAATCACTATACATGTAATATCAATAATGACTTAAATGAATTCATACCTCTGAAAAATTGAAACATTCACCCTTGTACATGTGGCCAGTGATTTAGCTATAATCATTTAACAATTGAACTTTGCCAAACACTCAGACTCCTCACTTTATGTGACGTGCGACATTCTATAAAAGCTTGATCACACAGTCCCAAACACACTGCGTTTTACGTGGGTGAAGGAGGTATTATACATCCTCGAAATTGCTCCAAAATCAAGTATTAACATGTACAGGACTTATCACAAATGCTGTACTTTAGAATTTTTGTTTTTTGGAAATAGATCATCATTCAACACACTCATCACGGAACTTTGCACAACAAAAAAAAAACAAACAAAAAACAAAGAAAAACAAGAAAACAAAAAAAAAAGCAATGGCCGATAATAAAATGTTAGTGAGCAGGATGAGGAGATCATTAAATTCCATGAACACTTCCTGCATCTCAGAGCATGTACATTCATCAGCATCATATAGGATTCGAACATGCAGTTCTCAGCCTCAGCAGATCTCAGCCTCAGCAGTTCTCAGCCTCAGCAGTTCTCAGCCTCAGCAGTTCTCAGTCTCAGCAGTTCTCAGCCTCAGCAGTTCTCAGCCTCAGCAGTTCTCAGCCTCAGCAGTTCCCAGCTTCAGCAGCTCTCAGCCTCAGCAGTTCTCAGCCTCAGCAGCTCTCAGCCTCAGCAGTTCTCAACCTCAGCAGCTCTCAGCCTCAGCAGCTCTCAGCCTCAGCAGTTCTCAGCCTCAGCAGTTCTCAGCCTCAGCAGCTCTCAGCCTCAGCAGCTCTCAGCCTCAGCAGTTCTCAGCCTCATCTATCATGACTGGGAGGAGGATATCCAGAAGGAGGACAATAGCTAGAAGCGTGATGACAAGGTGCACCACTCATTTCTACATAAACACCTCATTCTTACACAAAATGGCTGCAAGGTCTCTGAATGAGAAGGATGAAGAGTGTTGTTAACAAGTTGACCTCATACTTAAACCCCTAGGAAAAATATGGTGCACTATACATGTAAGCACTCCTCCTGCTGGGGAAGAGCTAGAGCTTATGTCTGAAATGTTGCTCACAATACTTATATCCAAATGTTCAAGTATATGCACATGTAGCTTCACGCCACTCAGCTTACGTCGATCCAGACACGGATCTTTGTCATGTTACATTTATACACCTGGCAACATACTATTCACACAGACAAATGACGTTGTACATGTTCATCTACTTATTTGACTGTTCTTACTCAAGACTTTTAAACTTATATGATGCCAGTATTAAAGTTATAGGGAGGATGAAGCCAGCTGCCAAGTGTAAACCACTGACCTTTGGTAACTACGAAAAAACTATTTTAACCTTGACATAAAAGACAAGTGATGTTCAAAAGTTTAACTGCCCAGTCACATGAGTCTCACTGACCGCTTATTGTCTTCCAAGGTGAGAGGGGAAGAAGCAACAAATTCCTTGTCCAAGACTGGTTTTGAACTCTCACCTAAAATGTCCTATTTATGTGTACATGAATATATATACATGCAATCATAAATTTGTGTTGTTCTATATATAAATGAATGCATGAAGAAACTGTAGATAAATCTGCCATGTGTTGTAATAAGAAACAGTGATGCAGTACAGACAAAGTTCAAATGGAGAGAGCAGTATCAACAGGATGGCAGTCGGATAGTCTGCGCATCCATCATTCTCTGCCTGAACTGTAAACAATTACCTCAGCTAAAAACAATATGTCAGTGCTGACATTAGTCAGCTGGTAGGTTACCCCAGGGGTAGATGAACTCACTCAAGGAGTAGGAGGGTTATCCCATGGATACATGACCTTGATCAGGATGGCCTAGCACAGGGAACAGTTAGAGGATGACATGAATTTCTGTTGAGTAATAAAACTAATGTAAGCTTACCCAATGAGGCTGCAGATAAAACCAATTCATTCAAATGGTACATAGCAGATAGGAGTTACATCTATATGATAAACTCCATGAAGTTTGCTTGTTATCAATTTATTTATTTATTTATTTGGCGTTTTACACAGTACTCAAGAATATTTCACTCACACGCCAGCAATCAGCATTATGATGGGTGAAACAATGAGCATAGCCTGGGGAGAAACCCAGCATTATCAATTGTCTTTATATATTAGCTGTAAGCATATGACATAATACTTGAGCTAATACTTGAGCTGTCTGATTAAGTGAGAGCATTTTGCCCGTTCTCTGTTAAGCTCTTGAGGTCACAGTTCAATCTGGGCTATTTAATTACAACAGCACAAATCAGCTGAAAATAAACCTCTGCATGATGAAAAACTGCAGATAATGCCTCACTGTCATCAAAAATAGCTTTGTGATCGCCTTTATATAAAAGCACCTCATTTTTGTTTTTGCACCTGTTATGCTACATGAGTAACCATTCAGTGGCACTAATTACCCTATCTATTTACATACATGTATATCACTATATCTGAAAAGGTGACAATTTCAATCTGCCACCCCCAAACACCCCCCCCCCCCCCGCCCCCCAATTATTAGGGAATTTACGGTCTTATCCTGAGGCATTTACAGCACAGACTTGTAGACTTGTTCTACAAGTGTTAAACTTGTAAAGGCTGGGCCTTATTAGCATATGACCTTACAGAGGCTGAGGTATGTAAGGAATGGTAGACAACAGGGTCAAGGATTTGCCCCAAGATTTTCTTGTCCAGACAAGAGCCACAGGCATATTACCACCACGGTAATATACAGACAGTAGACAGAATGCTGACACATCCATTCAATCCCACAGACTATAGTGGTTTTAACCGACTGCTTTATAATATGATACGTTATCGGGTACCACACCAATCATCAACATCCTAAGTACTTCTGTTCAGTGAAGAGTTTTGCAGATTCTCATGTAGACACACAATTTACACAAGTAAAGTTAATTTTATTCACCCATGACCATAAAGATGAACTCAGTAAATGTCATCAATGATATACGATATCAATAAGGTCCACACAGTCTTCCATACATGTACATTAAACATACCGCATTTAATTCAGTGAAAAAGAAAATCTAAAAACGTGTGTAAATTAAATCAATATATTTTCAGTTTTGATGTTTTTTGTAATGATGCTTATTTCTTTTAACACTTCTTTACCTTTAAGCATATAATGTTATATCAGTTTTAAATGCATCTTCAACAATTACCATGGACAACATTCAATCGAATGATACAGGCAGTTTAATTGCCAGAACAGATGATTTATTTCACAATGTGATGCTTCTGTTTCAATGTCACCTTGATGCTGCCAATTTTTTTTACATTTATATACACACGTATGGAATGAGTTTAAATGGCTGTTAAAAATGATAGGCTGTAAAAATGATAGCTGTAATTTCTGAAATTAATTTGAGCTAAAATATAATAATACAAGAATATGATATAAGAAAAACGCTCTACACACCCAGACTGTGAGAATTACCACTAGATACATGCAGTACGACAAAATACCATTACAGCCATAATTTCCGATACTGATTTGTGGTGTGGGAATATAATCGCTGTGAGAAGTCACTGAAATTTACATGGCCACGCTGTCACAAATAAAAGCTGTCTGCCATGTTTATAAGGATGAGAATGCAGTATACTTGTGGCCACTTAAACAGGATGCTCTCGTCTAAACTCGGTTAACCAGGATAAGAAAGAGGCAACAGGGATTGGATTTTAATCTCTACCGCAATCTCAAGGAGAGTACAGCCTGGACCTCACATGTGAACTATTCAACCAGAAGCCAACTGCTGTTATTCTTCTACCTTTTTCCCTATTTGCAAAGGCATATTTATTCAAGCACATTCAGAAATCATTATTGTGTGTTGACTTATAAAACTGTACCTTTTGTGAAGCCCTGAAACTGGTCATTCCAACTAAGGTAGCTTTCTCTCCAAAATCAAACCCAAAAAAAAATGCATAAACTACGCTAAAAGCGTTTCCAAATATGCGAAAAGGTTCAGGAATTAGGGTCTTTAAAACCATAGTTATAACAAAAATAATAAATATGATTTAATGATTTTGACTTTGACTGTAAAATTCATGCACCACTTGTCAAACAATATAACATAATATAAAAACTCTACAGAAATAATTATGATGAATGTACACCAATTTAGAAGTTACTCATTCTAACCTGAAGATTAACATCCATAAGCTGTAGTAAAGAAAACTGGTGTATCTGTACAAGTATCAGTGCTGTCAGCTTACACAGGTATAGGCGTGCTGCACGCACTGATGAGTTCATCAGTAAAGGATGCAAAGCAGCTTTTGTGCCTTTCATCGAGTTAACAGCATGAGCCGCTTTGTTGGGCCATTGAGTACCATTATCTTCAGGCATGAATTAAAGCAATATGCCCGAGTACAAATACCTCATTTCTACTTACATCTTACATAATGAATTGTGTGTTGTAGAAGAGTGCAGCATGAGGTCTAGGTGTACTCCTCTAGGCAATGTAAGGTGTGCATACACAAATACTGTACCCTTAAAGTACACCTTCCTTAAACCGATATGGCGCACCTCATGCACATTTTCCGGGCTGCATTATAGAAAAAAAAAAATTCTTGGTACTGTTTGAAGTCCAATGACTGAAACATATGAATGCAGCTTAATATTATAGTCTCCCCTCCAGCCGTAGGTAAGAAGGTTTGGTAGGACGGTCTTGGCATTACCCTGGGCTCTCCCTGGCTTCCTTCAACCATAATATTGGCCACCATCGCATAAGTGAAGTACTCGTAAAACACCTAACAAATAAATAAATATTATAGTAGTTGTGATGATGACTTTGTGGATCTCATCAGCAGGCCGTTTATTAGTGAATGATTAAAGCGCTGGCTCCGCAGGACTCTCAGGCCCCTGACCAATGAGGTCATGTTAGAATCAAAATGTGCCAGGTTTGGTTGTGCAGAGATGTGCCAGGTTTGGTTGTGCAGGGATGTGCCAGGTTCGGTTGTGCAGGGGTATATCATAAGTTTGTCAGGTGCATGTGTACGTGAAGAAGGGAGGAACAATAGTTCAGTAAGACCACACAAGTTCCCACCATAAAGTCGGGGACACAGTAGATGGATTTTGTACAGTCATATTTTGTGAATTTCTAAAATCTGCCTAGTGTGTCCATGCCAGAGATGGCATATTTCTCAGGCCATCTTGTTCGCCCCAAAATTTGCTTGTATCGAAGAAGATGTTAGCGAAGAAATATGCTGGCGATTTCACCACTCTGTCTGTTTCAGCGAATTTTGGCGATTAAGCTTACCAATCAAACAAAACACCGAATTGTGTTGAATTTTGTTTATGTTACATGGTTTACTAGATCACATTACATAACCTAACAACCAATGGAAAAATCTGCCCAGTGTGTCTGCAACTATGCAACCAAGTTCATCACTACAAGCAACAAAATCTGCCCAGTGTGTCTGCAACTATGCAACCAAGTTCATCACTATAAGTCACAAAATCTGCCCAGTGTGTCTGCAACTATGCAACCAAGTTCATCACTACAAGCGACTAAGTGTGTCTGCAACTATGCAACCAAGTTCATCACTACAAGCGACTAAGTGTGTCTGCAACTATGCAACCAAGTTCATCACTACAAGCGACTAAGTGTGTCTGCAACTATGCAACCAAGTTCATCACTACAAGCGACTAAGTGTGTCTGCAACTATGCAACCAAGTTCATCACTATAAGTCACAAAATCTGCCCAGTGTGTCTGCAACTATGCAACCAAGTTCATCACTATAAGTCACAAAATCTGCCCAGTGTGTCTGCAACTATGCAACCAAGTTCATCACTATAAGTCACAAAATCTGCCCAGTGTGTCTGCAACTAAGCAACCAAGTTCATCACTACAAGCGACTAAGTGTGTCTGCAACTATGCAACCAAGTTCATCACTACAAGCGACTAAGTGTGTCTGCAACTATGCAACCAAGTTCATCACTACAAGCGACTAAGTGTGTCTGCAACTATGCAACCAAGTTCATCACTACAAGCGACTAAGTGTGTCTGCAACTATGCAACCAAGTTCATCACTATAAGTCACAAAATCTGCCCAGTGTGTCTGCAACTATGCAACCAAGTTCATCACTACAAGTCACAAAATCTGCCTAGTGTGTCTGCAACTATGCAACCAAGTTCATCACTATAAGTCACAAAATCTGCCTAGTGTGTCTGCAACTATGCAACCAAGTTCATCACTACAAGTGACAAAGTCCGCCTAGTGTGTCCCTGGCTTAAAGCTCAGGCTGAGAATGCATTGAACACAAAGCAATCAACTCAAAAACTTTTCAAATTTTTAAAAGATTTTAATCATAATATATGTCTTTGTTATGTACTATTTCAGAACTTTTCAGCCTTCAATCTAGAAACTTCATCCATTCATATATCATATTACTGGAGATTTCAATACTCACATGGCTCATTTAACACACAGTATTTGATGTGACATGAAATGCATGTCTGAGAAAAATGTTCTGCAGCAGATATGTCAGTAACCAGACCCACCACATGCAACCCTTCTCAGTCTACCCGCCCCCCCTCCCCAACACACACACCCTGGGAGCACGCCTTTGCCAGTGTGAACCTCTTTCCGGTGTCACACCTTAGAGCTGCTCAGAGACACCTACATGTACATCGACTGGCTTAATGTGCTGTGTGACATGTACTAATGTGTCAATCCTAGTACGTCACAGCATGATCAAGAGTGTGAAACTGAAGGGATAAGTAGTGTACATCCTGTTTTCTTACATCTCTCTTAGTACGGTACAACCATTTTACCACACAATAAAAAATCTGATCAAGTTTAAGGCCACATCATTTTTATTTTGTGCTTTAAGAACCTCCCCCTCCCCCCCCCCTCAATCCAAGAATGGACTAAATATAAAACTACAGGAAATCCAAATTTGTTACTGCCCAATCTCTATAAAGATGTTTTATAGGACTTTCCTATACATCACGGCTTTTCAATCACATAAATGTGTCCCTAACAGGAACAATCCCAGGGACAGTCACAATTCCCATAAATTAGATGATTTTTCATTTTTATTTTTGTTTTCATACCCCTCTCCAAGACTGAAAGATTCATCCTGCATTGCCTGCCAGTGTGAAGCAAAAAGTCAACTTGCTGTGGCATACTGAAATCATATTTTTGATAACAATACTCAGTATTTCAGAGCACTATGTTGAGCCACAGACAAAACATGGAGTGCCAAAAAAATGATACCAATACTCAGTATTTAAAGAGCACTATATTGGGTCAGAGCTAACATGTAAAGCGTCAAAAAATTATACCAATATTCACAGTTACACTGATTTTGGTCAATGCAAAACTGATTGGTTATAACTGTACTTCTACCACACCAACATATGCAAGTATTATATCGCAACATCAAAATATTTCATACCGAAATATAAGACAGATCATCTAAATTAAACAACAGTCATTCTTTGATATATTACATGTCAGAAGTTCAAGCTGACTGTCCTGGCTCACACAAACACTTACATTTACAGTATACAATATTAGGCTCACAATATTTGCTGGTTCCAGCCCAAGGGAAGCCATCACCCATTGTCAATGCAACTTTTGCACATTCCTTGCTCGGCAAATAAAGAGTTAGAGCGTGTGCTCTGATTGTTCAGTACTCATTAACAGCTCACCTTCATAAAATCATTTCCTCTTTGTAAACCAAGTGAACATACAGTGTGCCTTAACTCAGAGATGATGTGTTTTATGAAAAAATTTCAAGAATTCTGACATACAAAGTTTTATGGAAGTGAACCCTGATGGTGATGTCATACGTCTGGTGTCTTCAGCTATAAATTAATAAAAATCTTTAGACAGCACCATAAACACATCTCTGTGTGTAAGGCAACACTATAAACACATGTCTGTCTGTAAGGCAGCACTATAAACATGTCTAACTGTAAGGCAGCACTATAAATACATGTCTGTCTGTAAGGCAGCACTATAAACACATGTCTGTCTGCAAGACACCACTATAAACATATGTCTGTCTGTAAGGCAGCACTATAAACACGTCTGTCTGCAAGGCAGCATTATAAACACATGTCTGTCTGTAAGGCAGCAGTATAAACACATGTCTCTCTGTAAGGCAGCATTATAAACACATGTCTGTCTACAAGGGAACATTATAAACACATGTCTGTCTGCAAGGCAGCACTATAAACACATGTCTGTCTGCAAGGCAGCACTATAAAGACACGTCTGTCTGTAAGGCAGCACTATAAACATGTCTATCTGTAAGGCAGCACAATAAACACGTCAATCTGTAAAGCAGCACTATAAAGACATGTCTGTCTGTAAGGCAGCACTATAAACACATGTCTGTCTGTAAGGCATCACTATAAACACATGTCTATCTGCAGTGGGATATTCCTACAGTGGATGAGTGCATATATTGTCAAACAGACACTCGGCTAATAAACATGTATGACCAGAGCAAAGAACTTACTGTAGACAAGATTTTTATATCTTCTTCATGTATTAAGATGGTATACAAGAACCACAGATAATTTCAGTTCAACTTTGTTTTGTGTGTATGCAGAGAGAATAAAAGTAGCCTAGTACAACTGATGTGAAATTCTTACCGACTATATATAGTGCTCCCTGGATAAAATACATTCATAAAGGATTTGGGGAAATAATCATGGAGGAAAGGCAAATAAGATTACTTTAAGCCTTAAAGATTTCTATTCTATTTAAAATTTTTACTTTGCTCATTTAATATATACATTGCCTTATTATTCCTGCAGTACAGGAAGTACCTTGATTCTCTTCTGCAGACTTTTCTCACAGAAAAACATCATCGAGCCAGCAGTTGTGCGTGCAAAATAGCGCTAAAAGAGGCCCAATTTTTCAAAGCTATGCCTCGGGGACACACCCCTATAAAGTTTATAGGATTCAGCACAATCAAGCATGACCCAAATCATTATATCATCCATTATGATGCATGACATTGCCTTACCATAATGTTAGATGCTCACTGGTAAATAGACTAGGTAAATATGCATCTACATATAGATATTCACACATACGTGTAGTCTACAAAAGGTTACTGATTTTATTAAAGTACTTCAACGTTAACTTCATGTACTACAATTTATGGTATCCTATACCATATCCTAACTGGTATACAATATATGTAGTATTTATGACTAAACAGCCAGTATTAGGGTTATTGTAGTTTAGTCTGCAATGTTAGGGGAAAAAATATGGTCCTACAATTTCCCTCAGTCAAATTACCTGAGAACAATGTTCTATATAGTCTTAATTCTTCACTGTGTAATGCAGACAAATGCTTGCCATACACAATTCTTCACTGTGTAATGCAGACAAATGCTTGCCATACACAATTCTTCACTGTGTAATGCAGACAAATGCTTGCCATACACAATTCTTCACTGTGTAATGCAGACAAATGCTTGCCATACACAATTCTTCACTGTGTAATGCAGACAAATGCTTGCCATACACAATTCTTCACCGTGCAATGCAGACAAATGCTTGCCCTACACAATTCTTCACTTTGTAATGCAGACAAATGCTTGCCATACACACTTCTTCACTGTGTAATGCAGACAAATACTTGCCATACACACTTCTTCACTGTGTAATGCGTACAAATGCTTGCCATACACAATTCTTCACTGTGCAATGCAGACAAATGCTTGCCATACACAATTCTTCACTGTCTAATGCATACAAATGCTTGCCATACACAATTCTTCACTTTGTAATGCAGACAAATGCTTGCCATACACAATTCTTCACTGTGTAATGCGAACAAATGCTTGCCATACACAATTCTTCACTGTGTAATGCAGACAAATGCTTGCCATAGACAATTCTTCATTGTGTAATGCAGACAAATGCTTGCCATACACAATTCTTCACTGTCTAATGCATACAAATGCTTGCCATACACAATTCTTCACTGTCTAATGCATACAAATGCTTGCCATAGACAATTCTTCACTGTGTAATGCAGACAAATGCTTGCCATAGACAATTCTTCATTGTGTAATGCAGACAAATGCTTGCCATACACAATTCTTCACTGTCTAATGCATACAAATGCTTGCCATACACAATTCTTCACTGTGTAATGCAGACAAATGCTTGCCATACACCGCTGTAAACTTATTCCTATAGCAGTACATTAGTTGTTTTCCCTTTCACTTGGGTATATGTCTGTAGCAGTACATTAGTTTTCTTCCTTTCACTTTATTTATATGAGTATCTATCATTCTGGAAATGTGTATCATTCCAGAGTTTTTGCTGACTTGGCTAAGATTTAGGTTTTAATTGAGATTCATAGAAACAGTAATTAAACCGATGTTCACGCAAAACATTTGCAGCGATGAAATACGCATTAACATGCCATTCCTCTGAGACTGCGACATGCAACGTAAACATGCTCAGCGACATGCAACGTAAACATGCTCAGCGACATGCAACGTAAACATGCTCAGCGACATGCACTACTGAACCTGACTAATTGGATCTAATTTCTCGCAGACTTGTCACGGGATATCATATTCTGCTTGTGTTCATTTATCAGATATAGCGTATATCTTTTAAAGAAATCTCTTGTTAGTACGCAGGTATATGTATACAGTCTATGGACGTGTACATACACTGTATATCTGATAACTTGAAAGCAACACCTGACTCTGTATGCATGTACACACTAATAAAACATTGTTTATTACAACTTTGCAGGTATAATATGACTTTGTATTTATTTATGTATTTATTTATCTGATTGGTGTTTTACGCTGTACTCAAGAATATTTCATTTATATGATGCGGCCAGCATTATGGTGGGCGGGAACTGGGCAGAGCCCAGGGGAGGAAATTCCCAGCATGTTGCTGACAGACTTTCTTATTTACTGCAAAAGAGGAAGCCAGCATGAGCTGGACTTGAACTCACATATGACTTTGTAAAACAAACACATATAACTTACCCCTAACTGTTATTTATATGCTCTGATATATTAACAGTGCTGAACAATTTAGTGTTCATCAGCAAAGCAGCTGGACATACAATGTACATGCAGAAAACCTTCAAACTTTTTGAGCTCTGAAGTACTTTTTTCAGTTGAATTTATGCACACAATTATTACAAAAATGATGTTGAAAATGGTTTATTTGAGTCAGTAAAGATGGAAGTCTCATAACATAATTTTCTACTTTTCTCGATGTTTCAAAATACTGATCGCAGAGACAGCTGAAAAGGTTTAGGACACACATGTATGTAAATCAAACATCCACCTTTATCACACATATATTAACACACATACACTGTACATGTATATTTATCTTGTACATTTATGTTATCAATCTCTGATTTTTGGTCATAATGTTAAGGAATAGCTTCAGTAAAGAGCAAACACTTCAATTTAACAGAAAAGTAATCCTTTTAAAGTATGAAAACTTAATTTCAATTCAAGAAATATTTGCTCAATTTTGTAACAATTAAGAATTCAGCAAATCAGAGATTCTTGTACAAACTGAAAACTGATTTATTGCAAAGATATTAAATTTTCATTGTTTACAACTTTATATACATTCTAATAACCTTAAGAAATATTTATTTATTGATTTGATTGGTGTTTTAGATGGAATTTATGGACACAATTAGTCGCCACAAATTTTCTAGTTTTATGAGATACGTGAATTCCAACACATGTTCTGGGTTAATAGAATGTTCAGTGATCCAGAATACCATAGCTTTAACACAAGCACTCTCTTTAAATTAAAGTCCATCAGAACTGCTTCGTGTCATTTGTTTTTTCTCATGTTTGGGTTTAATTGCTTGTACATGTACATTTATATATTGACGAGAAAGCTTTTATACATACAGATTGTATGTCATGCATTAGTTGTCTGGAATTGATAAGTTGCTATTTAACCTTGGATGACAAGGCGACGTGCCGCCAGCATGTGGAGTTGATAGTACCAGTGACCTCAGGCTATCTACCTGAGCAGTCAAGGGCATCATGCGGACACCACACTTATACTGGCATCAGTTTATGTTGAACGACAACCCATTTCCCAATGATCAGAATAACCACAAAGTATGTTTAATTAAAAAAATGAAATTCCAGCTAGACAAATTGCCTTCTGAAGCCATGCAAAGGTGATGACTTGGGGGAGGTTGTGTTTAGATGAAAGTATGATAGCTTTTTCTGTCAGGTGAACTTGGTTGCACGCAATCTACAGCAGAATATAATGCATGCACTCAGATTAGTTGTCACCAGGAAACGTCTTAATACCACCAAATGGCAATTAAGTTACAAAAAACAGAAACATTTTACATCGTTCATATACGCCTAATCTACAAACGAATGTGAGATTGTCAAAGATAAAAGTTTTACACAAATTAATCACATACATCCAAAGAAATACTTTAAATTTCAGGGAAATGGATACAATAGTTCCCACAGTATAGACCAAAGCACCATTATATGCATGGAGAGTGTTGTGGGTAAAGTATTGTAAATTGTCAAATAAATAAACATTGTCAATAAATATCAGTTACCAGATGTGAGTCTGACAAATACAATATCCCATCAGGTTTGCATGGACAGATGTGAGTGTGACAAATACAAAATGCCATCAGGTTTGCATGGACAGCTGTGAGTCTGACAAATACACTATCCCATCAGGTTTACATGGACAGGTGTGAGTCTGACAAATACAATATCCCATCAGGTTTGCATGGCCAGATGTGAATGTGACAAATACAATATCCCATCAGGTTTGCATGGACAGATGTGAGTCTGACAAATACAAAATCCCATCAGGTTTACATGACCAGATGTGAGTGTGACAAATACAATATCCCATCAGGTTTGCATGGACAGATGTGAGTGCGACAAATACAAAATCCCATCAGGTTTGCATGGACAGCTGTGAGTGTGACAAATACACTATCCCATCAGGTTTGCATGGACAGATGTGAGTGTGACAAATACAAAATGCCATCAGGTTTGCATGGCCAGATGTGAATGTGACAAATACAAAATGCCATCAGGTTTGCATGGTCAGATGTGAGTGTGACAAATACAAAATCCCATCAGGTTTGCATGGCCAGATGTGAGTGTGACAAATACAAAATCCCATCAGGTTTGCATGGACAAAACTCAGGAACTATTGCATGCCACAGGCACAAATGTGAATGTATCAGAAAATCTCTTATTGCATCAGTGTACATGTATATAGAAATGCTGGTTTTGTGACCCACCAAAGCGGAAGGTAGACAACAAAACCAAAGGGTTCCAGCTGGACAGCTAACAGGTGTAAGGCATGTATAAAGGCAATCTTTAAAAAAATTCTTTGTTGGGCATGACCAACCTTCTATATCAGAAAAAATGAGGTAGATCAGTATGAATTCTTTTTATGTTAGCTAAAGAGATAGAGATTTGAAAAAAAAATAACAGAAAAAAGAAACTGAAAATTTATAAAATACTTTTGTCAAAATCTCAATAAAAACTTATGGTTATGCCCAACAGACATGTATTTAATACTGGCCTAATACACAGGTATAGGTCAAGCCAGCCAGCTTCTCACCAGCCGGCATCAACAAACAATAAGACTTCATTTCTCTGGCAGCCTCCAGACAACTGTTAGTTTGAACAATCAGTTCCAATGTTAACTGTTCAGCTGTTGATGAGGAACAGCAGATAGTGCAGTACATCTATGAGCCTCAAGAACTAACAACACACATAAAAATACCTCCTAAGTGCAGTACTGACATTTCCTTTTCTTACTGTACGTACCATTCTGTCCCGGAGAAGACCTTATCACTCACTCCAAACACTGACATATACACTATACCACTGACCAAAAGTAACTGTGTATACCTTAATTCCTCAATGCTTTTGAACATGAAAGAGCAACCTTCAGTGCAATTTATGCACATTTTATTTTGATTTTAGGATGGATAGGCCAATTTCAGAGCTTCACAAACAATATAATTTTATCAGTCGACACTGGACAATGCCTTCAGAGTATGCTTGAATCAACATCATTCTAGCACGTGCAAAGGTTGAAGAATTACAGCATATATATATATATATATACATATAGCCTTCATGTACACATAAATTTGCACACACATATTTCTACTGCTATTTAAATCCTAACTAGTGCACCTGTCCAGTTTTACAAGCTTTACATTAGCACACTTCATCATTTTAAAGTTCACATCCTTACAACTTGTTTTAAAATCAACTGGTCACCTTGATAGGTTTTATAACTTATATTCCATAAACATCTTGTTACATGTGTTCCCCACAACTTGCCGGGTTTGGTGCTAAATTACATAAATATACTTCATATGTAAAATATGTAGCAAAGTGATGATATGACAGATTGAAGTGAAGCACTGCACTACGACCTTTAAAAGCGTCGGTACACAGTGTATATCGGGAGCATAGGAAAGTTTGTATGAGTTATGTACTCTTAATGATCTAAAATCTCACCCAGAAATATGTACTTTTAGAGAGACAAGTCATTAAATGTCATAAAATATTATTTTCTGTGATGGAACTTACATTTTCCAGTAGGATATCATCTTACCTTCCAAACAAATCTGAAGACACCTTTCTAAGATCAACAAATTGTAGCCTGAGTGAAATTTTAGCACATTTACCATGTCTACATTGTGACTGTTAGCACACATTGTACATCTGTGGTACATGACAGGAAGCCTACAAGGGATTAAATGTTGGAGAAAAATGCTCCTGAAGAAAGATGAATACCCAGTAATATTAAACTGATACAGTAAAACCCATCATAAATGGTGGGTCTGAACATTGTCACCAAAACATAGTATTGTGTGTACAACTACTGAAATGCCTATATACACACTTCATACATATTCCATATGTCATTCATTCATTTCAAGTTGCTGGCATTGACTGTGATATGGTTAATTCATGTCACAGATGCACTGCACACACACACTGACTATAAAAACTGGCTGATATCCTGTAATATATAAAGTGACACATGGTAACGACAATTCTGATGCACACAGGCATGGATATGTACTCTTAACGTGCATGTGATTAGGCTGACTCCATCCAACTGTCAGCCCCCCAAGTGTTGGGACTTGCACTTTTACCTGCAATCCAGCTAGGCTGATAATTACCCCTAATTACATTTCTTCCATCATGTCTATGAACATTATGAACATATGCAAAAGTAGCTTATGGCATAATTATATATTTAACCCCCAAAAATTTCAAACTAAAATAAAAAAGAGAACTGAATGCAGAATACTAAACAAGCCAGAGGAGCTAGACTGTACAGAGGTACATTTACATGTGCTCGTATGTAATAGCTACTCTGGCTAACACAAAAGCTTGGAGGTTCGTTCATCTAGTCTGCCCCACTTGGAGTGACCCCACATGGGCGCTACACACCTATACATATATAGGTGTGTCTGTTCTCCTGTAATGATCTACATAACGAACTCACCTGACTGGTAACCTCTTTGAAGTCCCCTGCTGCAAACTTCACAGAAGTGTAACTTTTCCCCCCGAGAACCTGTCTTTTATATACCCATGCCACGACACTCTTCTGCACTGGTCTGTACTACCTGTATGTCAGTGAGGGCATTAAAGCTCTTAACGGGATAAGAGCTATGTCGGTTCCAGTAGATTTAGAGTAAACAGAGGTGTATTGCAGTGTCTAGTTTGCAGGGCAACACTAGAGTTTTATACAAGTAGGTGAATGAGTCTGACCCAGAGGAAGTGATGAATTGTGTCATGCTTCACTGATCACCAAATGATGAAGCTCATAAACATTTAGCTAGTTGTTACACGAACCTGTAGAAATAAGGCTCTCAATTTTCACAAAACTAAATAACTCAGCTTCTGGTTTTTCCTCTCGCCAATGAAATCCATTTCTTGTGCTGTATTATATGTAGACAATTACATTTCTGAGCACAAAAGTTACAGGAACATGTACTCAGTAAGATTTCTGAAACAGATCCTGAAAAGTGTGCAGTAAAATCTACAGAAAACCTCAATATATATCATGTCAGGACACAAGAAGTGCAGTTGTGCTCAATAATTTTCACTTGTAAGACTGTGGTCTCGATTATAGGCGGAGGAAATCTAATTCCTGATGGAATTAAATCACTGACCTTCACAAGATACCTAACAATCCACATGACTTATGACCCAGCCAATGTGTCAAGAGCTGGATTTGAACACTCGATAACCTGGTAGCTAGGTTCCACACTTAAACCACTGGCTAGCATGTGAAGTTTGTAGAATGTGCATATTACAATCACTGATATTCAGCCATGTTGAAGTATTATTGCTGCCTTCCTATTATGGCAGAGTGTGTATATTATAATCACTGATATTCAGCCATGCTGAAGCATTATTGCTGCCTTCCTATTATGGCAGAATGTGTATATTATAATCACTGATATTAGGCCATGCTGAAATATTATTGCTGCCTTCCTATTATGGCAGAATGTGTATATTACAATCACTGATATTAGGCCATGCTGAAGTATTATTGCTACCTTCCTATTATGGCAGAGTGTGTATATTATAATCACTGATATTAGGCCATGCTGAAGTATTATTGCTGCCTTCCTATTATGGCAGAGTGTGTATATTATAATCACTGATATTAGGCCATGCTGAAGTATTATTGCTGCCTTCCTATTATGACAGAGTATGTATATTACACTCACTGATATTAGGCCATGCTGAAGTATTATTGCTGCCTTCCTATTATGGCAGAATGTGTATATTACAATCACTGATATTAGGCCATGTTGAAGCATTATTGCTACCTTCCTATTATGGCAGAGTGTGGTATATTACAATCACTGATATTAGGCCATGTTGAAGTATTATTGCTGCCTTCCTATTATGGCAGAATGTGTATATTACACTCACTGATATTAGGCCATGCTGAAGTATTATTGCTGCCTTCCTATTATGGCAGAGTGTGTATATTATAATCACTGATATTAGGCCATGCTGAAGTATTATTGCTGCCTTCCTATTATGGCAGAATGTGTATATTACAATCACTGATATTAGGCCATGCTGAAGTATTATTGCTGCCTTCCTATTATGGCAGAGTGTGTATATTACAATCACTGATATTCAGCCATGTTGAAGTATTATTGCTGCCTTCCTATTATGGCAGAATGTGTATATTACACTCACTGATATTAGGCCATGCTCAAGTATTATTGCTGCCTTCCTATTATGGCAGAATGTGTATATTACAATCACTGATATTCAGCCATGCTGAAGTATTATTGCTGCCTTCCTATTATGGCAGAATGTGTATATTACAATCACTGATATTAGGCCATGCTGAAGCATTATTGCTGCCTTCCTATTATGGCAGAATGTGTATATTACAATCACTGATATTCAGCCATGCTGAAGCATTATTGCTGCCTTCCTATTATGGCAGAATGTGTATATTACACTCACTGATATTAGGCCATGTTGAAGTATTATTGCTGCCTTCCTATTATGGCAGAGTGTGTATATTACAATCACTGATATTAGGCCATGTTGAAGCATTATTGCTGCCTTCCTATTATGGCAGAATGTGTATATTACAATCACTGATATTAGGACATGCTGAAGTATTATTGCTACCTTCCTATTATGGCAGAATGTGTATATTACAATCACTGATATTCAGCCATGCTGAAGTATTATTGCTGCCTTCCTATTATGGCAGAATGTGTATATTACAATCACTGATATTAGGCCATGTTGAAGCATTATTGCTGCCTTCCTATTATGGCAGAATGTGTATATTACAATCACTGATATTAGGCCATGTTGAAGTATTATTGCTGCCTTCCTATTATGGCAGAATGTGTATATTACAATCACTGATATTAGGCCATGTTGAAGTATTATTGCTACCTTCCTATTATGGCAGAATGTGTATATTACACTCACTGATATTAGGCCATGCTGAAGTATTATTGCTGCCTTCCTATTATGGCAGAATGTGTATATTATAATCACTGATATTAGGCCATGCTGAAGTATTATGGCTGCCTTCCTATTATGGCAGAGTGTGTATATTATAATCACTGATATTAGGCCATGTTGAAGTATTATTGCTGCCTTCCTATTATGGCAGAATGTGTATATTACACTCACTGATATTGGGCCATGCTGAAGTATTATTGCTGCCTTCCTATTATGGCAGAGTGTGTATATTATAATCACTGATATTAGGCCATGCTGAAGTATAATTGCTACCTTCCTATTATGGCAGAATGTGTATATTACAATCACTGATATTCAGCCATGCTGAAGTATTATTGCTGCCTTCCTATTATGGCAGAATGTGTATATTACAATCACTGATATTAGGCCATGCTGAAGTATTATTGTTGCCTTCCCATTATGGCAGAGTGTGTATATTACAATCACTGATACTCAGCCATGTTGAAGGACTATTGCTGCCTTCATGTTACGAGTCTTGCAAATAAGTTCAACCCCATTTATGAATCCAATAAAACACCAAGACCTTCAAAGTAAAACCGTCAGCTTTGAAAATAGTTTGAGAATGTTTTTCTGATGGACTGCATATCAACATGCCTATTATGTACATGTACATGCAAATAAGAATGATCATTGCAGGTAAATATATTTCACGGTAAATGTAAAGACTGTGTATGAAACTTCACATTAACATTCAACTGATGCTCCTAGAATGTATGATCAGACACAAAGGTGACATGTCTGAAATCTAATCATTGTGGCTTGTTGTTGTTATTTTTTACCACAGCTGTGTATATATTCCATTTCACATACCATTTTTTGATATGCACAAAAATGCATTTTCAGAAGCACATATCGACCTTAAGATGATACTTTTGATGCCAACAATTCAATTTTCTTGATCAGAAAGTAATCCAACTGCACAAAGACTATGGACTGGTTCCATAAGGTGGATGAATCTGTCACGATCCAGCAGAAAATGTCAGCCACTCGAAAAATGCTAAACTTTACCCTACGTGAAATACAGTGTGTTCAAGTTCAATGTGTGTAATTTCTACAATAGGCCTGGTACATTTGTAGTCTTCATCTCTCTGCAGGCCATTGATGCTAGTACCTTAATTCATCACCATCTGTCACCCAGAAATCCATTCTCTGCTTCACAGAAATTAATGGCTCCATCAGCCGTTTTCTGTAGTATGTTATCTGTAAGAAAATTGTGAATGGTGTAGTACAGGTACTGAGAGGGGCAGTTACATGTATATGTCTGTTGAAGCTAAGGCAGCCATACTGTACCAATAAAAGAGGTATATGTTTTTCAGTTTATAAAGTACCATATACACAACTATGGCTGGCTAAGATGAAAGGTAACCTTAGACGGGGTCATCCAGTGACCAAGGTCCCCCAGCCCTCCCACCTGTAAACTTGTGTGGGGAAGAGGTCAATGAGGCATGAAGTTAAGGTCTGTTGTATTTTCAGTCAGTATGTCAGTATGGGAATATTAAACCGTGCAATCAAGCCCCATTAAGAACAGAGATGTACGTATATATGTACTATACATGACCACATGGTCAAAGAGCAATATCTTCACAATGATTATGCAAATTAACCAGCAAAATGTAATGAATGCAACAAAGAAAGTAATAATATTGTCCTTTTTGCTATTTTTGCCTTCAGTATTAGGTGAAGAACAGTTCACAAGGTACATGGACTGTATATATGTTAATGTTATATTCCTGGTGCAAGCTCAGCAGAACAGCGCTTTAATCCTCCTAGGGCTGTCAATACACTCGACCCTTTCAAACATCCACACGGTCATTAACTCTAACAAGGCATTTCCTCTGCCCGCCCTGGTAGCCATACCCTGAATGTCCCTGCTGTATGGTGGATTACACTGGCAGATGGTAAATACCCTAACTATTCACTATGGCTCTTATCAGCAAAATTGAACATCAGCTTTATTGAGTCATTTACTCATTTCTTTCTGTTTCACAGTACTCAAGAAGTTTTATGTGACAGCTGTTTATTTATTTATTTATGTATTATACAGTACTCTAAAATATTTTAGTCAAATATATGAATGGAATCAATATTCCAGAGGAAACCAACCATACTCCAGAGGAAATCAGGCATATTTCAGAGGAAACTGGACATACTCCAGGTGAAACCAGACACACTCAACACCCAGACTATAAATGTCTTACTGCCTGATCATGTTAGTGTGTCAACACAGCCAGACTATAAATGTCCTACTGCCTAATCATGTTAGTGTGTCAACACACCCAGACTATAAATGTCCAGATGCCTATCATGTTAGTGTGTCAACACAGCCAGACTATACATGTCCATGTGCCTGATCATGTTAGTGTGTCAACACAGCCAGACTATAAATGTCCTACTGTCTGATCATGTTAGTGTGTCAACACAGCCAGACTATGAATGTCCAGGTGCCTGATCATGTTAGTGTGTCAACACAGCCAGACTATAAATGTTCAGGTGCCTGATCATGTTAGTGTGTCAACACAGCTAGACTAGACTATAACGTTGTCAGGATCTTGGGGGCAGTAGATGGCTTCCAATGTTGTCAGGATCTTGGGACAGTAGGCAGATTCCAATGTTGTCAGGGCCTTGGGGGCAGTAGGTAGCTTCCAATGCTTGTAAGGGCCTTAGAGACAGTAGGTGGCTTCCAATGCTGTCAGGATCTTGGGGGCAGTAGGCGGCTTCCAATGTTGTCAGGGCCTTGGGGGCAGTAGGTGGCTTCTAATGCTTTCAGGGCAGAAAGTGGCTTCCCATGCTGTCAGGAACTTGGGGGCAGTAGGCGGCTTCCAACATTGCCAGGGCCTTGGGGGCAATAGGTGGCTACTAATGCTTTCAGGGCAGTAGGCGGTTTCCAATGCTGTCAGAATCTTGGGGGCAGTAGATGACTTCTAATGCTGTCAGGGCCTTGGGGGCACTAGGTGGTTTCCTGTGCTGTCAGAGCCTTGGGGGCAGTAGGTGGCTTCCAATGCTGTAAGGGCCTTGGAGGCAGTAGGTGGCTTCCAATGCTGTCAGGATCTTGGGGGCAGTATGTGGCTTCGAATGTTGTCAGGATTTGGGGGGCAGTAGGTGGCATCCAATGTTGTCAGGGCCTTGGGAGCAGTAGGTGGCTTCCTGTGCTGTCAGAGCCTTGGGGCCCGTAGGTGGCTTCCAATGTTGTAAGAGCCTTGGGAGCAGCAGGCGGCTGCCAATACTATCATATCCGGGGACTGTAGGTGACTGCCAATGCTGTCAATGCTCCGAATGCTGCTAGGGCCTTTGGGGCAGTAGGTGGCTTCCAATGCTGTCAGGGCCTTTGGGGCAGTAGGTGGCTTCCAATGCTGTCAGGGCCTTTGGGGCAGTAGGTGGCTTCCAATGTTGTAAGGGCCTTTGGGGCAGTAGGTGGCTTCCAATGCTGTAAGGGCCTTTGGGGCAGTAGGTGGCTTCCAATGCTGTCAGGGCCTTGGGGGCAGTAGGTGGCTTCCAATGCTATCATGGCCAGGGGACTGTATGTGGCTTCCAATGCAGTCAGGGCCTTGGGGCCAGTAGGTGGTTTTCGATGTTGTCAGAGCCTCAGGGGCAGTAGGCGGCTTCCTGTGCTGTCAGGCCCTGGTGGAAGGGGAAGGGGAGGGGAAGGGGGGGGGGGGATGGTACTGCTTCCAATGCTGTCATGGATGTTTCTGTCAAAGGAGAATTGTTTACTCAGGACACTCCAGGAGGGTGTAAGGGAGACCTCTCCTCTACCCCTTTATCCTGTATATGGAAGGAGGAGTGGGTAATAAAAACAAAAAAACATGAATCTAAAAAACATGAAAACACGATTTAATTAAATGCTACTGTTTGAAGCTGTGTTTGCAGTATATAAAGTGCAAACTTATAAATCTAATTTTATCTTAAATTGCGAGCAGCAATTACCTACATTCTAGTGTTAGTCATTTAACTGATCAGAGTCAGGTGAGATTCAGGTTTTAAGTCTGTTAAATGGACTGTAGAATATCAAGAGTACTATTCTAAAGGAACCCCTTGCCAATGTTGATCTTAAAATACCACTGCCTATATGGAAGCTGCACACTTGTTTGGGTCCACACGAATTAGGGGTTCTCTACTAAAATATTGTCAAAGTTTTCAAATGTTTACTGCATCTTGGGATCAAAGCTGTGGTCATGGGGGAAAAGAGATCATCCCAGCTATCCCAAGACTGCCTTGTGATCGGACAGATTTATGTCTTACAAGAGGTAACACTACCTTCTGGGTCAATCCTGTCGGCCAGTCACTGTGGGATCATCAGCCCAAATATCAAATTTAGTCTGATCCCGCTTTGACCTACATGTACCTCACAAATACAGGATAAATGCTTTCAGTCTAAAGCATGGATACATATATCTGTAGAGGAACATCCAGTGGAATGTTTATTTAATTATCTGTTTATTGCTTTAATGCTACACACTTACAAGCTTTCACTTCTCACTGGTAAACTTACGCAGTTTCAAGTTTATGGCTGCATGGACAACACCCCGAGGTAAACTACTGGACTTTGGCAATTTATTTATGTATTTATTTGATTGGTGTTTTACGCCGTACTCAGTATATTTCACTTATATGACGGCGGTCAGTATTATGGTGGGTGGAAACCGGGCACAGCCCGCGGGAAACCCAAGACCATCCGTAGGTTGCTGACAGACCATTCCATGTACAGCCGGAGAGGAAGCCAGCATGAGCTGGACTTGAACTCACAGCGACCGCATTGGTGAGAGACTCCTGGGTCATTACGCTGCGCTAGCACGCTAACCAACTGAGCCACTGAGGCTCCCCACTTTGGCAATTAAAGCAGTGAAAAACCTCCCCATACATGTACATAATGAGAGTAGAGAAATCCACAAATCCCCTATCCAAGGCCGGGACTGAACCCCATACATCATATGTCTTGGCACTAAAAGAAAAGCATCTTAATTAAAACTGGCAAGCATTTATTTGACTGTTGTTTTATAACACCATACTCAAGAATTCTTCTTTTATACAATGGCAGTCAAAATTAAGTTTATGGATGGCAAAACAGAAAGTTGACTTGCACATTAACAGTAAACTTTTAAATTTTCAAGTGTGACGGATACATGCTTGTACATACAAGTTCGGTTAACAACATGTTAATGGAACACAAATAGTGGTTTTCTGAGAACATCAGACCACCCAAACAACATCAGCGTAATCGACCACACATTGTCACCATGCAAGGTCCTAGGCAGAGAACATCAGACCACCCAAACAGTGACATCAACATCACCCCCCTACATTGTCACCAGGCAAGGCCCTAGGCAGAGAACATCAGACCACCCAAACAGTGACATCAACATCACCCCCCTACATTGTCACCAGGCAAGGCCCTAGGCAGAGAACATCAGACCACCCAAACAGTGACATCAACATCACCCCCATACATTGTCACCAGGCAAGGCCCTAGGCAGAGAACATCAGACCACCCAAACAGTGACATCAACATCACCCCCCTACATTGTCACCAGGCAAGGTCCTAGGCAGAGAACATCAGACCACCCAAACAGTGACATCAACATCACCCCCCTACATTGTCACCAGGCAAGGTCCTAGGCAGAGAACATCAGACCACCCAAACAGTGACATCAACATCACCCCCCTACATTGTCACCAGGCAAGGCCCTAGGCAGAGAACATCAGACCACCCAAACAGTGACATCAACATCACCCCCCTACATTGTCACCAGGCAAGGTCCTAGGCAGAGAACATCAGACCACCCAAACAGTGACATCAACATCACCCCCATACATTGTCACCAGGCGAGGCCCTAGGCAGAGAACATCAGACCACCCAAACAGCGACATCAGCATTACCCACCATACATTGTCACCAGGCAAGGCCCTAGGCAGAGAACATCAGACCACCCAAACAGCGACATCAGCATCACCCCCATACATTGTCACCATGCAAGGTCCTAGGCAGAGAACATCAGACCACCCAAACAGTGACATCAACATCACCCCCCTACATTGTCACCAGGCAAGGCCCTAGGCAGAGAACATCAGACCACCCAAACAGTGACATCAGCATCACCCCCAAACATTGTCACCATGCAAGGTCCTAGGCAGAGAACATCAGACCACCCAAACAGTGACATCAACATCACCCCCATACATTGTCACCAGGCAAGGCCCTAGGCAGAGAACATCAGACCACCCAAACAGCGACATCAGCATCACCCCCATACATTGTCACCATGCAAGGTCCTAGGCAGAGAACATCAGACCACCCAAACAGTGACATCAACATCACCCCCATACATTGTCACCAGGCAAGGCCCTAGGCAGAGAACATCAGACCACCCAAACAGCGACATCAGCATCACCCCCATACATTGTCACCATGCAAGGTCCTAGGCAGAGAACATCAGACCACCCAAACAGTGACATCAACATCACCCCCATACATTGTCACCAGGCAAGGCCCTAGGCAGAGAACATCAGACCACCCAAACAGCGACATCAGCATCACCCCCATACACTGTCACCATGCAAGGTCCTAGGCAGAGAACATCAGACCACCCAAACAGTCATTTTTATGGGTTTAAAAATGTTTTGAGTGCTATAAAACTCATTCCTAAAGTTTAATGATTAACGTTCAGACTTTTAAAAATGATTTTTATACCTTTAAAAATATAGTATTCTGAAAAAAGGGACATAGAACTGTGTGTGTCATCAGCTTTGAATAGAAGGCTCACATTTAAAGCTTGAAAATGACTTTCAAGGCCTCAAAAAATATCACTTTTATTCATATAAAAACGACTACATCTGATTTTTAAAAAGCATAAATAGCCCAATGACACCCCACAGGGAAACATACAAATTCCCTGTCCAAGGCCCTTACTGAACCTTCCCCCAACTGTGTGCCTTAGCATTAACAGACAGGTAGGAGACTGGAACACCTGTTAAGCATGACCATCATTTATACAGCTTGCTGTATTACAGTGTCAAATACTAATAAATGTTATGGCCATACACACATAGTCCTTGGGAAATTGTATGTCCCAGGGTCTTACAGTAACAATGAAGCCTCATCTGTTAATAAAATATTTAACTTCGTTTAAATTCAGGGCATATATACCCTAAACGACCTCGAATTTCATCCACAAAAGTGCATTTTTACTAAACAATATTCCAGTTGAATATCATCCCATGTTCCAAACAAACCTCAAAACACCTTTCTAAAATCAACAGAACTCTTAGGATCAGGACAAATGCGCAAGTTAGTCACTGACAAAATTTATGGTCATTTAGGGTAGTCTCAAGGCTGTACTTCACATTTACCTGACAAATGTACAAACTCTGTGCTGCAAAACCAGCAAGAGCTAGAATTGAGCAGTGACCTCATCTTATTTATCAGCCACCAATAAGACATGAAAAGGAACAACCTGTGACTCTTAGTTAAATGGTTCCTAACAGCCCCCAAGCTGAGATCATACAAAGAGTGCTTGCTCAGGGTATGAAACTTTTACCGTGTCAAACCACTCAACCAATGAATATCCAGCAGAAAATGTACATATTACATTTACCTAAATTGCCTACAATTTCATGTTTTGCTAATTAATCCACTTTCTGTACCCTGGGTGAGAAATCATGTGAAATTTGATGTTATTACCTTGTAATCACAAATCAAATGTATATACTCACAGAGAATCAACCATCTTTACTAAGGTTTCTACAGCAGAGCTATCAGTTGGCGAAACAAAAAATAGAATTTGTACCACTGTATATAGCTGTGCCTTTTTCATAACCAAACAAACACAATTAACTCTATTCTATTAATGTCTTTAAACCTTTATTGTCTTCTGCAAAACCTATAGGCTAGAGGATTGAGCAATCAGATAGGTACATGTAGTCTGAGATCAACAGGTATACCCTGCATCAGCACCCAGATGGTCTGACATACATCTACAGGTAAATGTATACATAATAATGCTGATGACAACAGGTGGTAGTATTTTATTAAATGTCATCTCTGTTACACATTCACAATACACCCTGTTCTTATACCCAGACAACATCATTTAAGTTACAGGTGAATATCATGTCAGGATACTATTAAGCTGCTTTTACTTTCACTTTATGATACAATGTAAACTCTTTCACTGAAAAATATCTAAATTTATCCACAGCTGAAAATCTAATATGATGGCATTGTAGCACAAATGTTCACCGACAGCCTAGAATGAAATCCTAGACACACAAGTTGTACTGTATTAATGTAATGGGGACACAGGGTCATATTGTTATTAAAACAAGACTAATACACACACACACCTTGTTATACATACATGTATACAGGTCAACGATTACACAATGAGATTTCTCCATACTTTGAAGTAGGCTAATCCATACAAAATCATTCCCCGCTTTACTTTCCTGGCACAGAAAATAGTTTACAGCTGCCAGCTAGTAGATTTGTCCAGTGTAACTGTTATGCAATGGCTTATAGATTAGGTTTCAGCAGAAACTGTAATGAACCATCACAGTCAAGCTAGTACATTTCATGAAGCATATAGCATGGCTAAATTGGAAATACATCCACTACAGTAGAATAAATCAGCTATTCACATCCAGCCACAAAATGCTGCCGGTTGCTTCGTTCAATTCACAGATCCACGTTTTCATAAACTGGACATGTAGTCTGGCTCCCAAAAGGATGAGCACCTAGCTATGCGTACACATGTATCTCCACGTAAAAACAAGCTACCAAAAACTACATATACAGTACATGCCATGCTTCAATAAGCCCCGGTTTTTGTTTTAAATCTAAATGTTATGGTCCATCCCCCTCCCCCAATAAAAATGATTATGTACTTATTACCGTATTTCACCTGAAGTTTGGCATTTTTCAAGTGACATACTGTGCTTGATTCTGATTGATCCCTCAACCTTAAAGTGTCCACAAGTGGGAAGTCTCTCAAGTTTCATTTAATTCTTATCAGAAAAACATAAATGCTGGCCTCAGAAAGTATCATTTTAAAGTTTTTATGTGCTTGACAGCACTTTTAAGTGACCAAACTTTAGGTGAAACATGGTGATCATTTACAATACACATGTTATGTCCTATCTCATTAGAAGTGCAACGACAGCAGTTACATATAACATTCAAATAAATGCATCTTTACATGACAGCAAACAAGGAGAATATATCCACCTTTACAAATATGTAAACCACTTATTTGACTATTGTCTCTGTGATACTGACTTGAGAATCAACTGAATCTTGGTCAGGTCAGGTATGAATGTCTCAAATCCACATGTCATGGTATCAAATACACATTCATTTTGCTGTATGATGAAGTATTTTCTGCTGAGAAAAATGCTAACAAGAGTGGCAGAGAACAGACCAAAACCTAACTGCTGATCTTAAACTGGAGAAGGCCTAAATACTGAGTCAGGTAAATGTTGTCTGTTATTTTGATGTAACAATCACTCTTCACAGTTAATCACTACCTCAGAATCCCATATGTAAGGTTACCATTTTGCAGCTTATGCTAATATACTCCATCTTGTAAAGTGATATCACAACAAAACATAGTACACTACAGCAATACAGTAAAACCTCAATGATTGCTAACAACTTGCTAAATGATAAACTGAAATATTCGCAACTTGCTTCAGTTACATAATGCAGGAAATCTGCCCACATTGCCCCCTTCTTACTACAGGGTACTTGCTGCACTTTATCCAGATGAGACTGTATTAGCTTATGCAGACCACACGCACCTCAGGCAAACCTACTTCACATCTACAGTAATACATACACACATGTAACTACTTTATACTGTTTAAACGATTTTGGCAAGCTGCATTGGCAAATATTATATATAGGTTATAAAATAAATGTTGTTTGTGTGTATTCCCACTTTTATGAATACAAGACTTAAATTGGATGGCAATATCTGTATGCATACTCTATATTTGTGTAATTAATTATAATGACAAAGAACCAAGCAGAGGTTATTTTACTGCAGTACAGTGAGCAGATTATAAGAAAAGCAAAAGGTGCAGAAAAATGAACACAACATTCTGCCAAAGACAAAATTTGAAGTAAATATCTAATTCATGACAGAAAAAGGAAAAAAGGTATAATAGAAACTAAATTTGACAACTTAAGTGAGAAAAATCACCTTATCTCTTCATATCTCTCCGATCAAACCAGTTATATTTTTATGGTTTTACAACAAGTGTTGCAAATCCATCCACACTTTTCATCTGTCGAGAGTTAAAGCTGACCAGAAGTTGACGTTCACCTGTCCGGAATGGTGTCAGTCTCACCCGGGCTCGCAATGTTCCATTTGGTGGTAAATTCCTGAAAATCAACAATAATAATTTTTCATAATTTTATAATAAATCCTGAAGATGAAACCACCATTTCCACATAAATTTACATGCATCAAACTTTATTTCATAGATACATAGACCAAGAAAAATTTCATTAAATCTTACACTTAATCACTCTCACAAACGGTTCTGCCAGGGGGAGATAATTTTTATGCAGACTAAGGGAGACAACTCTGTATATAGCCACATGTTGCCAAATCTATAACTATGAGGCAGTCAAAAAATCAATACCAGAGAATCAATACTTTAATGTGACTGCTGTCAACTTTAGACACGTGAGCAAAAGATGGCTCATTTTAAAACTCCACAAAACTTCAGCTGCTTGTTGGAAAATTCATTAAAGAGAAAAACATATAAACCCATTGCACGTATGGTCTGTATATGGTGGCTAAAATCCTAGGACTGTAGAAGTATGTGGCTCTTTCATGCATCTTCTTACTATATTATCAGGTAATATTAGGAAGCCTCCATAGCTCAGTGGTTAGAGCACTGGTCTTGTAAACCAGGGGTCGAGAGTTCGATCCTCTCTGGGGGCTAGACAATGTCTGTTGTCTGAACTTTTTCTTTTATTAATTTTTTTAAACTCCCATCTGTGCTCTATCGATACTAAAACACTATCAGTCATGAATCAATATTAAACCACATAAAACAAAAAAAAAATATTACAAAAAACTTTAACTTTGAACTCAAAAGTTGTACTAAAGAAAACGCTAATGAAATGGTAATATATCAAATAATCTGCAAGTTGCTTACTATAGCAATACTGCAATATTTCTGACAATGAACTATAGGGTAAAAATGTTTTTATTTTAAAATGTCATGAAAGAAATGCTGCTTGTTGGGAAATTCATTAAAGAGAAAAACATATAAACCTATTGTACGTATGGTCTGTATATGGTGGCTAAAATCCTAGGACTGTAGAAGTATGTGGCTCTTTCATGCATCTTCTTATTATATTATCAGAGATTAGCCTCCATAGCTCAGTGGTTAGAGCACTGAACTTGTAAACCTTGGGTTGAGAGTTCAATCCTCTCTGGGGCCTACACAACATGAATGGTATGAATTTTTTTTTTTCTTTTGAACTCTCAACTCTGCCTTTTCCATGCAAGAACACAAATAGTAGTGAATCATTATTGAACCATTTACCATGATATTTTTTTTTTTTGCCAAGCAAATTACAGACTGGATAAAATCTGCCTATGGGTCACTGGCTTTAAAAAACGTGAGATACCTTAATCTAGAATGATAATATTTCTGATAATAAACTACAGAGTAAATAATCTTAATCTGAATTGTCCTGACAAACATCGTCTGACATATAGCTTCCTCAGCTTAAGCAACATCTGGCTTCTTCATTGTTTTCCACCCACAAATTTCAACACAACATATTTCTTGAAACACTTGACAAACAAATATACCTCCATGCATGCTCTTTTTCTGGTAAGATACAAGCTACATGTAGAACTCAACTATCAAGGTAAAGTATGTGATACTGACTGTAGCTGGAAGTCTGTGGGTTTCTGCAGCCCCGGTCCCTCCACTGTGAGGACGCAGTCAGTCAGGGTTTGAGGCCTACTGGGGTAAGCCCCAGTCAGAGTCTGGGTAAGTGGGCCTCCATGAAAAAAATTTCACAGGGGCCCACTTTCACATAGGCCCACTTTCACAGAGGCCCACATGTATACTGAGAGTACTGTATCTACCTTTACATGACTCACATCAACTTTGAATAAAAGGCTCACATTTAAAGCTTAAAAATGATTTTCAAGGCCTCAAAAATCACTTTTATACATTTGAAAACAACTACATCTGAGGCCCTTACTGAACCTTCCCCCAACTGTGTGCCTTAGCATTAACAGACAGGTAGGACACTGGAACACCTGTTAAGCATGACCATCATTTATACAGCTTGCTGTATTATAGTGTCAAATACTAATAAATGTTATGGCCATACACATGTGGTACTGTTTTTGTTTTGTTTTTTGTTGCATGCATTTTGTTTTCTACATAAGAAAAAATACATTACAAGTGTAACTAAAGTCATCATTTATAAAGTCTTTTTCTCAGCATAGATATGATAAGATGGTGGCTGGAAACTCATGCATATGAGCATATATGGTTTTACAAGAGTGGTGCTGAAAAATTATCAAGTGTCAATGTGGGTGCATACATGAAGAATGTGGTTTAAAACAGGTATCGTGACAGTGGTTGAAAACTGACCTTCATATTAAGGCCGTTTACTCTTCTGTTTAATCTAAACTTGTATGCTGAAAAGAACTCTTCCAAACAGTTCTGAACACATTTGATATATGACATTACATGATAGCCCTAAGGAAATTGTATGTCCCAGGGTCTTACAGTAACAATGAAGCCTCATCTGTTAATAAAATATTTAACTTCGTTTAAATTCAGGGCATATATACCCTAAATGACCTCAAATTTCATCCACAAAAGTGCATTTTTACTAAAGAATAATCCAGTTGAATATCAACCTATGTTCCAAACAAACCTCAAAACACCTTTCTAAAATCAACAGAAGTCTTAGGATCAGGACAAATGCGCAAGTTAGTCACCAACAAAATTTATGGTCATTTAGGGTAGTCTCAAGGCTGTACTTCACATTTACCTGACAAATGAACAAACTCTGTGCTGCAAAACCAGCAAGAGCTAGAATTGAGCAGTGACCTCATCTCATTTATCAGCCACCAATCAGAAATGAAAAGGAACAACCTGTGACTCTTAGTTAAATGGTTCCTAACAGCCCCCAAACTGAGCTCATACTAAGAGTGCTTGCTCAGAGTAGAAAATTTTTATGCTGTCAAACCACTCAACCAATGAATATCCAGCAGAAAATGTACATATTACATTTACCTAAATTGCCTACAATTTCATGTTTTGCTAATTAATCCACTTTCTGTACCCTGGGTGAGAAATCATGTGAAATTTGATGTTATTACCTTGTAATCACAAATCAAATGTATATACTCACAGAGAATCAACCATCTTTACTAAGGTTTCTACAGCAGAGCTATCAGTTGGCGAAACAAAAAATAGAATTTGTACCACTGTATATAGCTGTGCCTTTTTCATAACCAAACAAACACAATTAACTCTATTCTATTAATGTCTTTAAACCTTTATTGTCTTCTGCAAAACCTATAGGCTAGAGGATTGAGCAATCAGATAGGTACATGTAGTCTGAGATCAACAGGTATACCCTGCATCAGCACCCAGATGGTCTGACATACATCTACAGGTAAATGTATACATAATAATGCTGATGACAACAGGTGGCAGTATTTTATTAAATGTCATCTCTGTTACACATTCACAATACACCCTGTTCTTATACCCAGACAACATCATTTAAGTTACAGGTGAATATCATGTCAGGATACTATTAAGCTGCTTTTACTTTCACTTTATGATACAATGTAAACTCTTCCACTGAAAAAAATCTAAATTTAGCCACAACTTAAAATCTAATATGATGGCATTGTAGCACAAATATTCAGGGACAGCCTACAATAAAATCCTAGACACACAAGTTGTACTGTATTAATGTAGCGGGGACATAGGGTCACATTGCTATTAAAACAAGACTAATACACACACACCTTGTTATACATACATGTATACAGGTCAACAATTACACAATGAGATTTCTCCATACTTTGAAGTAGGCTAATCCATACAAAATCATTCCCCGCTTTACTTTGCTGGCACAGAAAATAGTTTACAGTTGCCAGCTAGTAGATTTGTCCAGTGTAACTGTTATGCAGTGGCTTATAGATTAGGTTTCAGCAGAAACTGTAATGAACCATCACAGTCAAGCTAGTACATTTCATGAAGCATATAGCATGGCTAAATTGGAAATACATCCACTACAGTAGAATAAATCACCTATTCACATCCAGCCACAAAATGCTGCCGGTTGCTTCGTTCAATTCACAGATCCACGTTTTCATAAACTGGACATGTAGTCTGGCTCCCAAAAGGATGAGCACCTAGCTATGTGTACACATGTATCTCCACGTAAAAACAAGCTACCAAAAACTACATATACAGTACATGCCATGCTTCAATAAGCTCCGGTTTTTGTTTTAAATCTAAATGTTATGGTCCATCCCCCTCCCCCAATAAAAATGATTATGTACTTATTACCTTATTTCACCTGAAGTTTGGCATTTTTCAAGTGACATACTGTGCTTGATTCTGACTGATTCATCAACCTTAAAGTGTCCACAAGTGGGAAGTCTCTAAACTTTCATTTGATTCTTATCAGAAAAACATAAATGCTGGCCTCAGAAAGTATCATTTTAAAGTTTTTATGTGCTTGACAGTGCTTTTAAGTGACCAAACTTTAGGTGAAATATGGTGATCATTTACAATACACATGTTATGTCCTATCTCATTAGAAGTGCATCGACAGCAGTTACATATAACATTCAAGTAAATGCATCTTTACATGACAGCAAACAAGGAGAATATATCCACCTTTACAAATATGTAAACCACTTATCTGACTATTGTCTCTGTGATACTGACTTGAGAATCAACTGAATCTTGGTCGGGTCAGGTATGAATGTCTCAAATCCACATGTCATGGTATCAAATACACATTCATTTTGCTGTATGATGAAGTATTTTCTGCTGAGAAAAATGCTAACAAGAGTGGCAGAGAACAGACCAAAACCTAACTGCTGATCTTAAACTGGAGAAGGCCTAAAATACTGAGTCAGGTAAATGTTGTCTGTTATTTTGATGTAACAATCACTCTTCACAGTTAATCACTACCTCAGAATCCCATATGTAAGGTTACCATTTTGCAGCTTATGCTAATATACTCCATCTTGTAAAGTGATATCACAACAAAACATAGTACACTACAGCAATACAGTAAAACCTCAATGATTGCTAACAACTTGCTAAATGATAAACTGAAATATTCGCAACTTGCTTCAGTTACACAATGCAGGAAATCTGCCCACATTGCCCCCTTCTTACTACAGGGTACTTGCTGCACTTTATCCAGACGAGACTGTATTAGCTTATGCAGACCACACGCACCTCAGGCAAACCTACTTCACATCTACAGTAATACATACACACATGTAACTACTTTATACCGTTTAAACGATTTTGGCAAGCTGCATTGGCAAATATTATATATAGGTTATAAAATAAATGTTGTTTGTGTGTATGCCCACTTTTATGAATACAAGACTTAAATTGGATGGCAATATCTGTATGCATACTCTATATTTGTGTAATTAATTATGATGACAAAGAACCAAGCAGAGGTTATTTTACTGCAGTACGGTGAGCAGATTATAAGAAAAGCAAAAGGTGCAGAAAAATGAACACAACATTCTGCCAAAGACAAAATTTGAAGTAAATTCATGACAGAAAATGGAAAAAAGGTATAACAGAACTAAATTTGACAACTTAAGTGAGAAAAATCACCTTATCTCTTCATATCTCTCCGATCAAACCAGTTATATTTTTATGGTTTTACAACAAGTGTTGCAAATCCATCCACACTTTTCATCTGTCGAGAGTTAAAGCTGACCAGAAGTTGACGTTCACCTGCCCGGAATGGTGTCAGTCTCACCCGGGCTCGCAATGTTCCATTTGGTGGTAAATTCCTGAAAATCAACAATAATAATTTTTCATAATTTTATAATAAATCCTGAAGATGAAACCACCATTTCCACATAAATTTACATGCATCAAACTTTATTTCATAGATACAGAGACCAAGAAAAATTTCATTAAATGTTACACTTAATCACTCTCACAAACGGTTCTGCCAGGGGGAGATAATTTTTATGCAGACTAAGGGAGACAACTCTGTATATAGCCACATGTTGCCAAATCTATAACTATGAGGCAGTCAAAAAATCAATACCAGAGAATCAATACTTTAATGTGACTGCTGTCAACTTTAGACACGTGAGCAAAAGATGGCTCATTTTAAAACTCCACAAAACTTCAGCTGCTTGTTGGAAAATTCATTAAAGAGAAAAACATATAAACCCATTGCACGTATGGTCTGTATATGGTGGCTAAAATCCTAGGACTGTAGAAGTATGTAGCTCTTTCATGCATTTTCTTACTATATTATCAGGTAATAGTAGGAAGCCTCCATAGCTCAGTGGTCAGAGCACTGGTCTTGTAAACCAGGGGTCGAGAGTTCGATCCTCTCTGGGGGCTAGACAATGTCAGTTGTCTGAACTTTTTCTTTTATAAATTTTTTTAAACTCCCATCTGTGCTCTATCGATACTAAAACACTACCAGTCATGAATCAATTTAATAACCACATAAAACAAAAAAAAAATTTTACAAAAAACTTTAACTGTGAACTCAAAAGTTCTACTAAAAAAACTCCTAATGAAATGGTAATATATAAAATAATCTGAAAGTTGCTCACCATAGCAATACTGCAATATTTCTAACAATGAACTGTAGAGTAAAAATATTTTTATTTTAAAATGTCATGAAAGTCAAGCACTATTAGGAAGCCTCCATAGCTCAGTGGTTAGAGCACTGGTCTTGTAAACCAGGGGTCGAGAGTTCGATCCTCTCTGGGGGCTAGACAATGTCAGTTGTCCGAACTTTTTTCTTCTTTTATTTATTTTTTTAAACTCCCATCTGTGCTCTATCAATAATAAAACACTGCTAGTCATGAATCAATATTAAACCATGTCAAAAAAAAAAACACAAAAAAACAAAAATATTACAAAAAACTATAACTGTGAACTCAAAAGTTCTACTAAAAAAACTCCTAATGAAATGGTAATATATAAAATAATCTGAAAGTTGCTTACCACTGCAATACTGCAATATTTCTAACAATGAACTGTAGAGTAAAAATATTTTCATTTTAAAATGTCATGAAAGTCAAGCACTATCAGGAAGCCTCCATAGCTCAGTGGTTAGAGCACTGGTCTTGTAAACCAGGGGTCGAGAGTTCGATCCTCTCTGGGGGCTAGACAATGTCAGTTGTCTGAACTTTTTCTTTTATTTATTTTTTTTAAACTTCCATCTGTGCTCTATCGATACTAGAACACTACCAGTCATGAATCAATATTAAACCACATAAAACAAAAAAAAATATTACAAAAAACTTTAACATTGAACGCAAAAGTTGTACTAAAGAAAATGCTAATGAAATGGTAATATATAAAATAATCTGCAACTTGCTCACTATAGCAATACTGCAATATGTCTGACAATGAACTGTAGAGTAAAAATATTTTTATTTTAAAATGTCATGAAAGTCAAGCACAATCAGGAGGCCTCCATAGCTCAGTGGTTAGAGCACTGGTCTTGTAAACCAGGGGTCGAGAGTTCGATCCTCTCTGGGGGCTAGACAACATGAATTGTCCTTTTTTTTCTCCTTGTTTAACTGTCAACTGTGCCTTTTCAATACCTTATACAAGAACACAAATAGTATTGAACCATGTACCATGATACTTTTTTTTTTGTCAAGCAAATTACAGATTGGATAAAATCTGCCTATGGGTCACTGGCTTTAAAAAAACGTGAGATACCTCAATCTAAAATGATAGTATATGATAGTAAATGCTAATATTTCTGATAATAAACTACAGAGTAAATAATCTTAATCTGAATTGTCATGACAAACATCGTCTGACATACGGCTTCCTCAGCTTAAGCAACATCTGGCTTCTTCATTGTTTTCCACCCACAAATTTCAACACAACATATTTCTTGAAACACTTGACAAACAAATATACCTCCATGCATGCTCTTTTTCTGGTAAGATACAAGCTACATGTAGAACTCAACTATCAAGGTAAAGTATGTGATACTGACTGTAGCTGGAAGTCTGTGGGTTTCTGCAGCCCCGGTCCCTCCACTGTGAGGACGCAGTCAGTCAGGGTCTGGGGCAGGGAGTTGAGGAAAGACACCTCCACTTCTACCGACTGTCCCAGCTTGACCTCAGACGGTACCTGTCAGGTGTTAGAAAACCACTCACCATTCACTACAAGTGCACCACAGATCTGTCACAATTGTGTGTCACGAACAGTAGTCACAAAGATTCAAGGTTCTTAAGTGGAAAAGATACACTTGAGCCCATGCGATCAGAAGGCAATCTTACACTAAAGTCATTCTGTCAAATGACTCTAAAATTGTTATTTCTTATGTTATAAGATCCAAATTTTGCTTAAAATTGTAAATTCTGAGTAAGTTATTATATAACACATTTCAGATAAAAGAAGGGAAAGTTTATTGAGTGCTCAGGACTGCAGATCATTATTTGTGATCAGTTATTATCGAGTACTTCAATTAAATGAAGAAAACATGATCAAACTGTTGTACTAGTTACATTTATGTAAATGGATAGCATCTAGTAGAAGTGTAAATGTAGGTATAGTCATCAGCTGCAACTGTACAAAAGGGTGATAAAACAAAGGCCAGTCCAAACAGTGCTTGTTCAATTCCACTGAACTTTCACCAGCCTAGCGATATTAATGGAGTACTGACCATTACTGACCAGAATAAGTATATTGTACATGAGATACCTTGATATCCAAGGTGGGCTTAACCAGTCTGAATGTATCAACTTCTGTGTACACCTGATCTGTCTCATCAACATTGGCCTGGCAGGAGATTCTCCCTTGGGCATGGTCAACTAATTTATACAGGTAGTCCCTGGTTGTCACCTTCATCACCACCTCCTTACCTGGTAAAAAAACAGAGTACACACATGACCAGTTCATCCAGGTATTCCCTGACTGTCATCTTAATCACCACCTCCTTACCTGATAAAACAACTGAGTATAAACATAACCAGTTCATCCAGGTATTCCCTGACTATCACCTTCATCACCTCCTCCTTACCTGGTAACACAACAGAGTACACACATACCCAGTTCATCCAGGTATTCCCTGACTGTCAACTTAATCATCACCTCCTTACCTGATAACACAACAGAGATACACATAACCAGTTCATCCAGGTACTCCCTGGCTGACACCATCATCACCACCTCCTTACCTGATAACACAACAGAGACACACATGACCAGTTCAACCAGGTACTCTCTGACTGTCACCTTCATCACCACCTCCTTACCTGGTAACACAACAGAGTACACACATACCCAGTTCATCCAGGTACTCCCTGGCTGACACCATCATCACCACCTCCTTACCTGATAACACAACAGAGACACACATGACCAGTTCAACCAGGTACTCCCTGACTGTCACCTTCATCACCACCTCCTTACCTGGTAACACAACAGAGTACACACATGGCCAGTTCATCCAGGTACTCCCTGGCTGACACCATCATCACCTCCTTACCTGATAACACAACAGAGACACACACGACCAGTTCAACCAGGTACTCCCTGGCTGCTACCATCATCACCACCTCTTTACCTGGTAACACAACAGAGTACACACATGGCCAGTTCATCCAGGTACTCCCTGGCTGACACCATCATCACCACCTCCTTACCTGATAACACAACAGAGACACACATGACCAGTTCAACCAGGTACTCCCTGACTATCACCTTCATCACCACCTCTTTACCCGGTAACACAACAGAGTACACACATAACTGGTTCATCCAGGTACTCCCTGGCTGTCACCTTCATCACCACCTCTTTACCTGGTAACACAACAGAGTACACACATGACCAGTTCATCCAGGTACTCCCTGACTATCACCTTCATCACCACCTCCTTACCTGGTAACACAACAGAGTACACACATACCCAGTTCATCCAGGTACTCCCTGGCTGTCACCTTCATCACCACCTCTTTACCTGGTAACACAACAGAGTACACACATACCTAGTTCATCCAGGTACTCCCTGGCTGCCACCATCATCACCACCTCTTTACCTGGTAACACAACAGAGTACACACATACCTAGTTCATCCAGGTACTCCCTGGCTGCCACCATCATCACCACCTCTTTATCTGGTAACACAACAGAGTACACACATGGCCAGTTCATCCAGGTACTCCCTGGCTGCCACCATCACCACCACCTCCTTACCTGTTAACACAACAGAGCACACACATACCTAGTTCAACTAGGTACTCTCTGGCTGCCACCATCATCACCACCTCCTTACCTGGTAACACAACAGAGTACACACATGGCCAGTTCAACCAGGTACTCCCTGGCTGCCACCTTCATCACCACCTCCTTACCTGGTAACACAACAGAGTACACACATACCTAGTTCAACCAGGTACTCTCTGGCTGCCACCATCATCACCACCTCCTTACCTGGTAACACAACAGAGTACACACATGGCCAGTTCAACCAGGTACTCCCTGGCTGCCACCATCATCACCACCTCTTTACCTGGTAACACAACTGAGTACACACATGGCCAGTTCATCCAGGTACTCCCTGGCTGACACCATCATCACCACCTCCTTACCTGTTAACACAACAGAGCACACACATACCCAGTTCATCCAGGTAGAGTGTGCGTGATGATAAATACCACTATAACCTAAATCATCATGTGGTAACCTTAGGCTGCTGTTCAGGTTGCCTCAGCTTACTTACACTCCTTTTTAGCCAGTTTGACGTGGAATGTCTCCGCTTTGATCTTGGACTCAACCTCTCCTGTGTAGCGGACCACAGATGCCATCAAGTGTATGACGATGTTCCGCTCCTTTCCACTCTTATTCTCCATTTTGGCAACGACATCAAAGTCCTTGCCCATGTAATGAATGTCTTTGTCCACCAAGTCAAATGCAACATCCTGTGGAGCACATGTGGCATGGATAACTATGACAAAGACAATGGTCCGGCATTTCCGAAGAAGACTTAAGGAGGCATGTTTCTGTTGGATTTTACACTCTCAGACTGACTACCATTTGATGGCACTGTGTATCAGTTTTTTAATATAAGCCAATATGAAAGAGACACAGGGACATATGAAAGGGAGTCAAATTGATAAAATACTGAAAGCATCTTATACTTAACATTAGCAAAATAATAACATAGTTTATAATAATCTAATGGAGCAAAACTGAAAGTGACAAAAATGGATCAAATCAGAGCTATAAACAGGTAATGCTGAAGACAGTTGTTTTTGTGTTTTCTTGTGATTTCTTTCTAAGAATGCCCTAACTCTTCAAACATTTCAACTGCTTCTGCAACAAACACTTTAAAACATTCCAACAGAACTATGGTGTGTCAGTTTTGTGAAGCTTGCATGAGGACAGCTCCTCCTATCAGCTGACAAAGATATGCTCACCTCAGTTCCGTGATCCTCGTAGATCTCCTTCCGCTTGGAGCCAGTTCGTATAGCCCGTAGCACAGCTGCCCTCTCCGAGGAGCTGCCTGACAGAGAAACCTCAGGTTAGCTGTTGACAGGCCTGTCATTAAAATAGTCACTAACTTCTTTGTCATAGTCTAAACACATTACAATGAATTACCTCAAAGAAAAAAAAATTTTAGCAAGAAAATAAATGTTGCATATCCACCAGGGCCAAATATAGCTTTCTAAGTTGGGCATCCTTTTAGTGAGGATAATTTGAGCTCAAATATTTTCAGATATTAAGAAACCTGATACAAATATACCAAATTATAGTGTGAATACCACTGACAAATCCTTGTACAATCAGTATACAATTTACATGAATATATATATATTTTTTTATTATTTTTTGTATCAGGAATTTTTTCTAACAGTTAGGTTAAATTTATCAGACAATATTCCCCCTAATTTTCCTAACTTCAAAAGGGTATCAAAATAATCGTTGCACTTGTCTCTAAATAACAATAATACAGTTATCCAAATCAACTTTGTTGCTACGCAAATATCAACTTGTGAGATCATTCAAAAACCTAGAAAAAGTAACTACACAAATATATAAAAGCAATAAAGCACAGCTTTCATGCACTAACAGAAGGTAATAATTTATTATTATTGCATGTTTGACTTGTGAAATAATATCCTCATGTGATACCTTCTCCAAACTTGTAACCTTCCGTGACATCATCCCGATCTGGATCAAACCGGTCCATGGCAGCATTGACGACTCCACAGAGACTGCCACACTTCTTGGTACTGATGAACTTTCCCACCCTAAAACCATACACATATGCTTCCCATAGTAATCTACATACGTAGCCCCCAAGTACAGTTCCACTGCATGGTCTGCCCCAACATAACAAGGATTCATCCTGGCTTCAATGACATCGTTCAGCCTCCAACAAACAAACACTTGGAGTTTGTACTCCTTATGTAGCTCAAATATGCCTGGTAAATTTTGATGTACATGCACCAAATAGTTGTTGACCTCAAGGCTTCAGCATTGCAGGTACAGGGGAAGTATGTAATAACTGTACATCTTATATGTAACAAGATTTCAATCATCTTTTTAATGTGCATCAGTGCATTAATTATTAATTATATTAATCCTTATTATTCAAATATATATACTAAACTTATCCGCCAGGGCCAGTATGGCTTTCTAATTTCTTCCCACTAATGCAGCGTGGCAAGCTCTAACACTTTTTAGGAAGCTAATTTGGGCTCAAATATTTTCAGATCTTGACAAACCTGAAATAAATGTCTTACACAGCAAATTTTAGTGAAAATTACTGACAAATCCTTGTACAATCAGTATAGAATATTCATGAATGTATTTTTTTTTTCAAACATTTCTTTCTATCAGGCAATATTCCCCATCCCCCATTTATAGGCTATGCCTTAAGTTGGTTACCTTTAAAGGGTTTCAAAATAATCCTTACATTTGTCTCTGTACTTACAACAAATTCAGCATGATCAACATCAGCTTGTGAAAGTCAAACTTTCACAAGCTCAGCAAATGAACTTCTACTCTGAGATTTTAAAGGAAATGAAATCCAAGCCTACACATCTTTCTTCCAGCTTTTCTTCCAGGTTTTGTCTTCTCCCATGGCATAGTCAATCCTGTCAGCGTTGACCTCAGCAAACAGGAAGGCTGTATCATAAGGCAGGTGAACGTCTCCCTCTCGGATGGCTTTAACAGACGCTGGGCCACAGCGGTACACACCTGAAAGTGATCATGCCAAGACAATGACTCATTCAGTACATGTATATATACATATATGTTTAAATGATACCTGTACGTGTTCTGTACAACAACTTATGATACAATAAATTGTATTTCATACATTAAAGTATAGTACACAGGTTGAAGCTGACATGCAAGAACGGTGTAAATGGAGAGGAGTTCAGGTGTGAGAAGGGAGGGGGGAGGGTGTGGAAAACGTGTCGTAGGAGGGAAAAGTGTGAAGCCCATATGCACATCGCCTAGGTCAACCATCTTCACAGATTCAGTCAGAGGTACTTAATCATAGTTTGATTCGCCAATGATGCTGTCGCTCCTAATTATGGCCCAAAAATAAACTTTAAGACAATAAAACAGGAGAAAAATCACAAAAATGAGATATTTCAGCTATATATGTGTAAAGTGCCATACATGACTTCAAAATGAGTAGGCCTACGCCTTCCGGCACAAATCTATCATTTTCATAGTCCTTCTAGATGTATACAGTGTGCTATTTTAAAACATCTCACCGAATCTATGGCCGACAAACAGCAGTCGATCGTGGAACTTTTTGAATTAATCTAGGTGAGGTGCGGTGCCCTTTTCAAGGCCTAGATTTGGCGCCATGTGCCATTTTTCAATGAGAAACGTCAGCGAAGTAAGTTCTCGATTCTACTGGGGGAAGTCAAAACACGATGCGTAACTGGAAATGCACCCCAGTTAAGACTATCTTCGATCTGAAGACACAGATTACGCGAGCTAACAATAACATAAAGATCTATGGAGAAAAGTGAACGGATAAGCTTGTCCTGAAGCAAACGTTAAATTCTGAGAAATAAAAAGACTGGGCACCTGCGTAACTCTTCCCGAGTCGGCCATTTTGGTGTCGAATGAACTACCACAAACTGCGCAGAGTTGTTCACCTTCAAAAATTCAAAGGGAGAGAACCAAAGAGTTGCATTCTTCTGGAGAAGGCCTGCATGTGATACATACATATAGGCCTGTATGTGGTATAAGCCCTGTCATTAGACAACTCGACTGCACATAATGGGTTAAGCCAATAAATGATTCGTCTTGTTGAAAGAGCCGCGTTCTAATTTGTAAATAACTTTATTTCGTTGCTTTTTTAAATAAAGTTATCTCCTCTTTCAAATAGGACTAATCTTGACCTTCCTTAATTAAAGCAATAAAGATGATCTTTTAACATATAACATATACGCCTATCTTATGTGGGCCGATAATTACCAACAGTTCCATTTGCCCTGTTTTTCTTGGATATATCCACTCGATTTGAGCCATTCAGCTTCCATAAGCTCCTCCAAACGATCTTCCGGATGACTTTCTAATTCCAGAAGGAGCTATTCGAATCGGCCTGACTTTAGGCAAGCACAATGTAAGAATCAGAGATGACAGGCTAGACACGTGATCCACACGTGACCCATTGTTACCCACCGTCACTAAGTTCTTGCGGTGTACCGTCTATCGCCTGCCACCCTCCGTATCCGGCCGGCAGGTCAGGGCGTGTCATCCACACCTCATTCCACACGTGAAAGTTCCTGTGAAGGCAACGATGAGCATGAATTCCATCTGGTCGGGAGATTTAGCAAATAAAAGTGTGCAAAGCATACACGTTCATCTAGGTAAGTATTTGGCAGTAAAGGCCTCATTTGGGCTTTCCGGTATGTAATTACCTGTGCATGTTGTTACGATATGACAGTCGATATGTTTACATGGTGTCAGAAGTTGGATTTATTTAATTTTATCTTTAACGTACAGGACAATTTGTCAATTACGAAAAATAAAACTCACTATCAGGTGCAGTTTTGATTTTGGGTATACTTTGTTCGTAAGACTGAATATAGGCGCTTCGTATTAAAACAGCGTCAGGACGGCAATATATGGGATAGGCCCATGTACAGTACGTGTAGACCCCTACAAACGTTATAATTTATATGGCAATATCAATCTATGAGCGATATAGGTTGGTCTCTGACTGTGAGCACTGAGTGGGAAAACTTCTGAATGAATGAATGAATGAATGAATGAATGAATGAATGATAGGTGTAGCTTATTTTCATAACACATACAACTCGGCCTGCACAATACACATTCGAAATAATTCGGCATCGAAAGATAGATGGCCAGATTCCGCACGAGTTCACTTCAGTGAGCAAAACTGAAACCTCATTGATACTGGTAATGTCGTATGACAATTACAAGGTTGTTAAAATGTATGCAGTTGTTATACACCAATCGTTTGGTTCAACAAAATGTTTATTTGAAACCTCTATGGATAAAATGAAGAATGAAATTTCGTGTAATAATACGATGAACTACCCAACCGTCAGCTGACTCCGGTGGGATTAGTGCATAACACTTACATTTTGTAGCTTGTTCATTTGTTACTTGAACTCTGCGGTACAAAATTCCATTTCCTTCTACTAATCTATTCTACTGCGCTGCGTGCTTGACACTTCCATTCTATTCTACTTGTATTGTGTTCTGTTCTGTTCTATTCTATGCTACACCATTCTACTTGTATTCTATTCTTTTCTACTTGTGTTCTGTGCTATTCTATCTTACACAATTCTGTTTGTATTCTATTCTATTCTTCTTGTATTCTGTTCTATTCTAGGCCAATTCTATTTCTATTCTGTTATACTTGTATTTTATTCTACTTGTATTCCGTTCTATTCTATTCTGCTTGTATTATATCCTATTCTGCTTTTATTCTATTCTATTCTACACCATTCTACCTGCATTCTATTCTACTTCCATTCTGTTCCATTCTACTTCCGTTCTTTTTTATTCTACGCTATTCTATTTGTATTTTACCGGTGCATGTATGCTATTCCATTGCATTCTCACCAGATGGAGTCCTCGCTCATCTTCTCCTCCGGTTCCCCCTTCTCGTTCCAGTACATATCGATGGTGAGAGAACCGTCACTGTCGCAGGCTGACTGAAAGTTCGTGACACTACGTGTGGGGAAGCCCAGAGCTCGACACACTGCATGTGGAAGGTAATACATACACTGGCCAGAGGTTTACAACAAAAAATCACTGCAATCGCCATGATAGTAAACATGGTCACATTGTAAGTAATTTACTAGACGTTGTCACTGTTTACATTGGAGCCAAAAGCTTTGTAGCCGAAGCTGGGGCATTTAACAGAAGACACTATGTTTCCACTGCCAGCCAATCAGCGTCAATTCTGCACCCCTTTAAGATCGATGGGACTAATGACTTCTGACAATACACCAATAAAATGGCGCCTTCGAAACCATATCTACCAAACGTCGCATATAATTTGATTCTTTACTGCAGAATATAGTACCAACCACAATTTGATTTTCGTTATTATCCTGGATCAGGCTTTCTTAAAGCAGTTGAAATATATGACTTAAGTCTTAATTAACTTGCTTAATTCGAGCCCAGATATGTCTGGAATGGTTGTGGTTTTGCCCCAGAAAATTGTCAGATGCCTGCCAAAGGGCGATGGTTTTTTCCATGTAGATGTATATACATTAAATGTGAAAAGTCTTGGGTACGGCGTTAAACGCCAGTGAAATAAATGCATTTCCGGAAAACTATAAATGATTGTTTTGTGAGAGGCCTACACGATGTCATGATCCCAGAGAAGACCCAGCATTGGCCGAATTTGACCGGTTTGCCAGTCCTGTAGAACTGCTCGATGATGGCTTCACTGCCCGTCCATTCCAGAGGAGATCGGCCGCCCACATAGTTCCCTGTCCAGTTACCGTGCAGGATTCCGTCATCGTCTTCCACATTGGCCTGTTTAGCAAAAATTGAGACATATTATCTTAAAAAGAGCAGAGCCCAGGAAGATGACAAGATGCCAAGCATTGAAACATTAAACATCCAAACGGTCCTCAAAGTAAGTGGAATTACGAGTAAAGTGAAAACATGTTAAAAATTTTCCTAAAAATATCGTACTGTTAATTTATTCACTTCTATAACATGACGCTGGACTTACACTTCTATGACATGATGCTGAACTTACACTTCTATAACATGACGCTGGACTTAACACTTATATAACATGACGCTGGACCCACCCTTTTATAACATGACGCTGGCCTTACGCTTCAAAACATGACACTGGACTTACACTTATATAACATGACGCTGGGCTTACACCTCTAAAATATGACGCTGGACTTACACTTCAAAACATGACGCTGGACTTTCATTTCTATAACATGACGCTGGACTTACACCTCTATAACATGACGCTGGACTTACACTTTTACAGCATGACGCTGGACTTACACTTTTACAGCATGACGCTGGACTTACACTTTTATAACATGACGCTAGCCTTACATTTCAAAACATAACGCTGGACTTACACTTTTATAACACGATGCTGAACTTACACTGCTAAAACATGACGTGGACATACACTTCTTTAACACGGCACTGGACTTACCACAGCAGTGAGCTTGCGAACCACGTTAATGGGGTCACCACGGGCAATCACCGGCATTTTTGATTGGTCAAGCACTTTGATGGCACAGTCCAAGACGACTCCGTCAAACTGAAAACAGAAAACTATTATCTCAAACATACTTCATATAATGTATGTGAAAAAGGCAAGAGCGTTTTGTACAAAATTGGGATGTGTGAATGCATAAGAGAAATTGTCGGTAGAATCGATTATTGCGTCAGTGAGGGAGAACACACGGCAGAAATACTGCAAGGCCACACAACAGGCATTTACTTAGAACCTACCTGTGAAAAATTCCATGGCTTCCCACAAACATTTTTATGGTTCCCCACATATATTTTTCCGGTTTCGTTAAGGACATACTCAGCTTTCCCGTCCTCACTTTCCATGTAGACAGCGTCATCTATAACGTCACAAATTACATTTTGTTTCATGAATGGTATAATTTGAGAACTAAGGAGGTTAGTATAAACTTTCATCTGCATGCCGATTGCATTTCTTGCAATGTTAATGTCATTTATACACCTACTTGTAGTTCTTCCTTACCATCTTATTAAAAGTGTACACAACCGATTTGTTCGTGCTATTACAAATTAATAACAATTCATTCACACACGTCGCGCTATAAAGAAGTTTTGTAATTGGAAATTGCTCTGCAGCACTGGTCATTAAGACTACTGTTTAAGTAACGTTCAGCACTTTCTTTCCCAGAAGCAGAGCACCTGATGATAACACGTACATGTGCGTGTGATAGGTGTTCCTACGCTTTTATCGTGGAGGCTCCATGTGAGCCTCATATTTTGCGACGTGTTCCTTGGCTCAGATTGCAGGGGTTTCAAGTGAGCCTCATTTATATGTACTAGTTTTTATACTTACGTTTACACCAGGGATTGAAGAGGATGTAGATGGGTAAGGGATGAGTGTACCGGAACAAAGATTTCTTGGTTTTATCATCTTGACGGATGATGTCAATTTTCAGACGCCATTTTCCGACCGGACATACGGAGGGGGTAAATATCGTAACTTCGGTGATTCCACCGTCTGTTTTCTTCACCTTAGCGCCCCACTCGTTGGGATGGTCCTCGTCGGAGAGGATTAGTTCCACTAGAGAGCCCTTGCCGGGGAGGGGGTTATCACCTGTAATTAGTCAGAGGTAACACAGTGAGTCAACCACCGCGTGATGAAGAAATATCCTCAATGTCAATGAAATTACTGAGGGCGGAAGTCTAAAATTTAAACGTGAAACTCAAACATGCATGTGCACACCTCTCGTTATTTGAAAGGGGTATTGAGGAGCCTTCACCATAAGACCCTTTTCAAACGCTATCATTTACAGCCATTCGCGCACAAAGCCATTCGCGAAGTTGTACTATCTAAGTGAAATACAATCAGATCACTCTCAGTCGCACTATATTTGTAACTGTATATATCTATGGAAAAACGTTTGCTGCATGCTTATCTATCCCTACCTAAACTTGATGCTTATATCCCTACCCAAACTTGATGATCATATATCCCTACCAAACCTTGCTGTTTATATATCTCTACCAAACCTTGCTGCTTATGTATCTTTACCAAACCTTGCTGTTTATATATCTCTACCAAACCTTGCTGTTTATATATCCCTACCAAACCTTGCTGTTTATATATCCCTGCCAACCCTTGCTGCTTATATATCTTTACCAAACCTTGCTGTTTATATATCTCTACCAAACCTTGCTGCTTATATATCTCTACCAAACCTTGTTTATTATCTTTCCTTACCAAACCTTGCTGCTTATTTATCTCCACCAAACCTTGCTGTTTATATATCCCTACCAAACCTTGCTGCTTATATATCCCTACCCAAAACTGATGCTCATATATCCCTACCAAACCTTACTGCTTATATATCCCTACCAAACCTTGCTGCTTATGTGTCACTACCAAACCTTGCTGCTTATATATCCCTACCAAACCTTACTGCTTATATATCCCTACCAAACCTTGCTGCTTATGTGTCACTACCAAACCTTGCTGCTTATATATCCCTACCAAACCTTACTGCTTATATATCCCTACCAAACCTAGCTGCTTATATATCTCTACCAAACCTAGCTGCTTATATATCCATACCACACCTTTCTGTTTATATATCCCTACCAAACCTGGCTGTTTATATATCCCTACCAAACCTTGCTGCTTATATATCCCTACCAAACCTAGCTGCTTATATTTCTCTACCCAAAAATAATGCTCATATATCCCTACCAACCTTGCTGCTTATATATCTTCACCAAACCTTGCTTTTTATCTCTCCCTACCAAACCTAGCTGTTTATGTATCCCTACCAAATCTTACTGCTTATGTATCTCTACCCAAAACTGATGCTCATATATCCCTACCAAATCGTGCTGCTTATGTGTCTCTGCCAAACCCTGCTGCTTATATATCTCTACCAAAAATTGCTGCTTATCTATCCCTACCAAACCTTGGTCCTTATATACCCCTACTAAACCTTGCTGCTTATTTATCACCACCAAACCTTGCTGTTTATATACCCCTACCAAACCTTGCTGCTTATTTATCTCCACCAAACCTTGCTGTTTATATATCCCTACCAAACCTTGCTGCTTATATATCCCTACCCAAAACTGATGCTCATATATCCCTACCAAACCTTGCTGCTTATATATCCCTACCAAACCTTACTGCTTATATATCCCTACCAAACCTAGCTGCTTATATATCTCTACCAAACCTAGCTGCTTATATATCCATACCACACCTTGCTGTTTATATATCCCTACCAAACCTGGCTGTTTATATATCCCTACCAAACCTTGCTGCTTATATATCCCTGCCAAACCTGGCTGTTTATATATCCCTACCAAACCTTGCTGCTGATATATTCTTACCATACCTAGCTGCTTATATATCCCTTCTCAGCATTGGTACATATACATCCCTCCCAAACACTGATGCTTATGTATCCCTACCCAAAATTGAGGCTTATATATCCCTACCCAACATTAGAGTATATACATCCCTACCCAACACGGATACTTGTGCATCCTTACCCAAGATTGATGCTTATATATCCTTACCCAACTTTAGCCCATATATCCGTAGCCAACGTTGATGCTTTCATATCCCTAACCAGCATTGATGTTTTATATCCCTAACCAATATTGGTGCATGTGGTGAACGAGGTGTTGATCTACCACACAGTGATGCATATTACTCCCTACCCAACATTGGTGCAAATATGTTCCTAACCAAAACTGACGCTTATTCATTCCAATCGACAAATCATACTGATACATCAATATACAAGCATCTATATACGATGTATACAAGGATATGCTGTATAAGCTTCTGCCAAGCATTGGTATTTGTTCCAATTCACCAAAATAAGCAATGTCTGATGTTAATGCTTAAAAATCATCAATGGTCAACATTTCTACGCTTACTCACCCCTAGCATCCGCAAAAGTGGAATTGAGCTACGTAAACAGGAACATATCAAAGAAAGAATTTTCGAAGTGATTGTGAAAACTGAACATTCAGGATTCGTGATTTTCGTTTATGTACTTCAATTCTTCGATACATGTATATTTCCAAAAATACATCCATGATCTGTTCCAGACTGATAATAAAAAGCAAAAATACATCTGTGATCTGTTCTACACTGATGATAAGAAGCAAAAATACATCCCTGATCTGTTCCAGATTGATGAAAAAGATTGATTAAAAAGCAAAAATACATTCCTGATCTGTTACAGATTGATGATAAAACGCACAAATACATCCCTGATCTGTTCAAGATTGATAATAAAAAGCAAAAATACATTCTTGATCTGTTACATATTGATGATAAAAAGCAAAAATACTTCCCTGATCTGTTATAGATTGATGATAAAATGCACAAATACATCCCGGATCTGTTATAGATTGATGATAGAAAGCAAAAAATACAAATAATATAACTTGTCATATGGTTTCACTGCGTATGGACATGTCTCTTACCAAATTCGAAGATGAGCCGGAGATCATCCTTCTTGTCGTCATAACGCCTGCTGAAGGTGACCTTCACGTCAAACGGCTGACCTCTGCGGACTACCAGCTGACGGGGATTACCGTGAAGGATACCCGCTTGCTTCTCCTTCGTGATCTCAAATTCGTCCGTGTGGTGAGCTTTCGTGTTGGCCGCGATGTTAAAATCTACAGACTGGATTTTAAGGGCTTGTCCGTCAGTAATCTCATCTGCGTCTAGAGGAGTGCAAAAGAAAGTAATAATTGTCATGCATCGAACCTACGTATGTATGTATGTATGTATGTATGTATGTATGTATGTATGTATGTATGTATGTATGTATGTATGTATGTATGTATGTATGTATGTGTGTGTGTATGTGTGTGTGTGTGTGCGTGCGTGCGTGCGTGCGTGCGTGTGTGTGTGTGTGTATTTATGTATGTATGTATACATGTATGTATAATGTATACATGTATGCTTGGTATTTAGCGTCGTACTTTTTTCCAGTCAAATAACGAAGAAGAGCCATTAGGTGTGTGTACATACAATTGTGTCTTCTCTTGCCGCCAGTGAAGCATCAGATATGACACTACACCCACATTATACCGACACCGGGCTAATCAGTCATGCTGATTTCACAAGGGAACATGTGTCTCTAATGTCTCTCATAGGCAAGGATGATGAACTGGCAAGAAAATATCTACATTGTTGTATTATTTGTCAGTATTTGTCAGATGCTTGTTGATGCTGTATACGTCTCAGATAAACATTTAATTCTGTGTTTAAGATTCAGATATACCTGGTAGACATTGTTAGGGCTGTTATAGCTGGTAGACATTGTACGGGCAGATATAGCTGGCAGACATGGTAAGGGCAGATATACCTGGTAGATATTGTAAGGGCAGATATACCTGGCAGACATTGTTAGGGCAGATATACCTGGTAGAAATGGTAAGGCAGATATACCTAGTAGACAATGTAAGGGCTGATATACCTGGTAGACATTGTTAGGGCAGATATACCTGGTAGAAATGGTAAGGGCAGATATAGCTGGTAGACACGGTAAGGGTAGGTATACCTGACTGATACCGAAAGGACAGATATATGCCTGACTGACATTAAAAGGGGAATTATGCCCCATAGATGTTGCCATGGAGATGCATGTCTGTATATTGTTGGACAAACTGGTCTTGCGCAATAAAGTATTATTACATCCTTTGTTGAAGTTGTGAGGGGAGATATACCCAGTTGATATTCCCATAGTAGATATAGGATTGCTGATGTTGTGCGGGGCGATACACCCAGTTGATATTCCTATGGTAGATATAGGATTGCTGATGTTGTAAGGACAGAAATACCCAGTTGATATTCCCATGGTAGATATAGGATTGCTGATGTTGTACGGGGCGATACTCACAGTTGATATTCCCATGGTAGATATAGGATTGCTGATGTTGTACGGGGCGATACTCACAGTTGATATTCCCATGGTAGATATAGGATTGCTGATGTTGTACGGGGCGATACTCACAGTTGATATTCATATGGTAGATATAGGATTGCTGATGTTGTACGGGGCGATACTCACAGTTGATATTCCTATGGTAGATATAGGATTGCTGATGTTGTACGGGGCGATACTCACAGTTGATATTCCCATGGTAGATATAGGACTGCTGATGCTGTACGGGGCGATACTCACAGTTGATATTCCTATGGTAGATATAGGATTGCTGATGTTGTATGGGGCGATACTCACAGTTGATATTCCTATGGTAGATATAGGATTGCTGATGCTGTACGGGGCGATACTCACAGTTGATATTCCCATGGTAGATATAGGATTGCTGATGCTGTACGGGGCGATACTCACAGTTGATATTCCTATGGTAGATATAGGATTGCTGATGCTGTACGGGGCGATACTCACAGTTGATATTCCCATGGTAGATATAGGATTGCTGATGTTGTACGGGGAGATATACTCAGTCGATATTGCAAGGCTCTCACCTTTGACATTGAACACTCTCCGGACCATCTCGTCCACAGCGCCCTGGGACCGAGGGTAGTAAGCCACGGTAGGAGGATAGTGAGAGCCAGCCGAGCCTCGTTCTCGTCCCGGTGACGTCAATCCACGCGAGCTGCTGCGAAATCTAAAATGCAAAGGCCAAAGTATGATAAAGCATAAGACTAGTGTTCGTGAGTCATCTTTACTCAATCAAATTTGCGATGTCCAGCAACACCACCATTACGCTAGTGGAATGAACACTGTATTACGAACAAAATTCTAGATATTTTAGGGTGAAAAGTCTGTGTTTCCCGCTAGCCGGGCATTTTGATGTGTAGGTGCATGTTTGAAAAATCGTGCAACAATAGTTTGGTAAAAATGGAAATTGTCTAAGCCTTTGTCAGGTATGACTTTTATTGATGAAAGTCTGAAATTCTTGGCGAAAGAATTAAAGAATTCAGGAGGTGATGAGCCTCCGTGCTAGATGAACATCTCAGCTGATGACATATCGATGTTCAGATTTGGTCGGTGAATCTACGTGCGGACTTTTACTGGCCAATACATGTGAAGATTTTTACTGGCCAATCCACGTGAAGATTTTTACTGGTCTTGGAATAATTGGGGCTGAGTTACACTAAACGTTAACAGAAAAGACAACAGATAATATAGCCTTAGTAGTTTCGGCAGAGGGGTGGAAGCAGACCTAAAGAACCATACCCCTTTTCTCAGATGTCATGGTAACTGTAATAAACAACTTTTAATCTGGAGTTATTACGAGGCCACGGGATGCGCCATGGTAGGATAACCCAAACCACGATGTCGCGTCACATGTACCGTACCTCACGCAGATACAATTAAAAGGCAAAACGGGGTTCAGTGATGTCAGCGGAAACAGACGAGTGCTCGATATATAGAAATAACTCGCATCTGACTGGTTTGATTTGATAACATGGCGGCCCTTTCGATTTTCTCAATGTGCCCGCTTTTGGTTACTTTGAACTGTGATATCTCGGCTATGCAACATCACACAAATGCAAAGGTATGCTTTTTAAACCTTATGTGGGTCACTTCACTATCAGTGGTTACATACAGTTGGTCTAGTTTAGGTTCGTAGTGCCGCTTCTGGAAACTTAATGTGAGTCTGAGGTCGGTTCTAACAGGCCTGTCTTCTTTCCATATAAACTAAAAAATATATGCTCTGAAAAATCGCTTCTGACGTATACAAGGTCAACGGAACATCTTCAAAAGCGCTTTTATATAAGGTGGCTCAGAAAGAAGTACTCCACGGACAGCTATGTCAGTTGATTTATTTGATTTGATTTGATTGATGTTTTTCGTCGTACTCAAGAATATTTCACTTTTTACGATGGCGGCCAGCATTATAGTGGGAGGAAAGCGGGCAGAGTGTAAGTGAAGGTGATATTCACATACGTGTAAGATTTAAATAGGCATTCAGAAGTATCATACGCTGCGGACCAGCATTTTTATGCTCTTTGTTTATAGGAATACAACCTGTACTAACACAGCACAAGGTACGAGCTCCATCCCGGCCTTGATCAGAGAATTTGTTGATTGCCGCGTTCTCGTGCGGCCTTGGTGACAAAAGGCGGTCCGCACTGTTCGTGTGGCCGCAAGCGCAGTTCATTGTAGTCCACTCGTCGTTAATGCATACTGAGACAGTTGTGCATATGTACACCTTTGCCCTGTTGCGGAGGGTTGCCCGCTAATATCTACGGTATCCCACAGCCCCTTTCATGTTGTCCTCCCATTGACTTTACACATTCTTTTATTATCAGACTTCACGCTCTAATTCTCGTGTTCAAGTGGCCGAATATTTCTCCAAAAGTAAACAACCTAAACAAAAAATTTCCATAGTTGATTGTTGTCGCGTCCTGAACATGCATAAATGAGTGTAACTGTTAACGTTGGTCACTTAATGTGAATGGTATAGAATTCTGCATGGAGACGATCTTCATAAACGTGGCATGGATGAAAAAAAGGAAAAATTATTCTTGACAATCGTTTTGCACGCATGGTGAAACACCTAAAGCACCTTTTATCTGTTATAATCTTATGGTGACCTCGTGGCCCTCTGGGCTACGGGTAGAAATATTGCGCTCAAAGTAGGCTAAAGGTCAATTTTTCCGGGTTGACCATTCGTGTGATGTATGAGTATACCGTGTCAAGAACGAGTCGTTGTTAAACATTGTGAAGCACAGTGAAGATGGCACAAAACCACGCATCAAATAAATTAACTGGCTAACATTATTTCATCATAATGCTTAGTGATGCCTTAGGCTATATATATATGAAAACAAACACAGCTGAGGTATCAGTGGATCTGCTTGCACTATCTTCAGCGCTGCTGACACTTGTCTAACCGGTTAACAGCGTGGCATCCTGAGGACATCAACCTCGCGGGTACCCAGGTCAACGCCCGTTATTTTACGGGTAACAAGAGGTTGGAGCTCTGAAATCTATCTGACTGTATGAAGGCAGCTGAAGTATGGATGGTTTTTCAGTGACAGTGGGTGTTATGGGTAGGGGTTAGCCAGGCTAAACCACCGTCCTTTGTCAGGTACATACCTCCGAGCTTGAAGCCACAGTCAAACCAACAAGAACTGTTAAGGAACGATATTATTTGCACTGTAGAAGAGCGGGTGATTTTTAAACAATAAACTTACAAAACAAATTTGAACTAAAAATTCACATGTTTAGGCCTACAGTAAGCTGGTGCTTTTCTCCTTTAGGTCCTAGAATAGCCTCTTTCTCGGCCTCATTGCAGACAGGCCGGTGTTCTGGGGGAGGTTGTATCATTTACTGCCCCAAAGGTAAATAAGACTCTGCAGTGTGGATCGAGGGATTTATCGTCAATTGGGTGTGTATACCCCGATAACGCATATACTGCTGCACATGTGCTGGAGCCCTCCAGATGTAATCCTGTTATCTTGTAAGCGGCACGTGGGCCATCGTACTGATATAGAAGTCATTGATAAGGAAACAGAAAATTATGCTAAAATTCTTGGTATGTCCATAGTGATGTAAAGACATGAGGTTAACTTTACAGAGAACTGTATAGACCTGAGCATAGTGAACTGTTCGTGTTAACAACAGCAAGTGCACACAGAAGAGTAACAGTTTGGTTAACTGAGAATCATCCGCTGCAAACTTACGTTGGTATTATAGTGAGAAATGAAATGTTTGACTATAAATAAACAACACTGAACTAGTAAGCCGACTGGGTCACTGACCTCTGTATGTTACAATTACAGGCAAATCTAAATTTATGACTGGCCACAGTATCTATACGGGTGTGTATGCACGATGGCTAGCATCCTAAACACAGCGAGGTGTTGCTAGGTTAACTGACAACCCAGAATAGAAGGATATAAATAAAACACAAGCCAGTTATAAGTTAGGCGAAACAAAACTCTGCAATAAATTTAAAACACCGCTAAGAAGACTTTGTTAATCACTTACGGATTCCAGAACATGGTCCCAGGTGTGTGTTTACAGGTGAGGGGGTCGGGATGGCTTAACTGCGTCAGGTAAATGTAACGGCTGTAGCGGTGTGACGGCTTGCGGCTTCCCTGGGAGACTGCGTGACCTCAAAAGTGGAACGTGGAGCGCGCCGGTCTTTACATGCGGCTGGAATACACAGACAAGTTTAAGGTTGACCTAATACTATTTCATGCGCGCAGGACCTGCAAGCTTCACTGATTTCAATCACTACACTCTAATTGTAATATACACCGAGAGATGTTTAAAATTAGCAGTTCTATCACGTAGGGTTAGAGCATCGCATGGACATAAAACTGTGATATACGGAGCTGTGAAACGGAATCTTTTGAATACTGATATCAACGAACTCGTGTTAATGGTATTTTGGGGATTGGTTTCGATGTGACCCTAAAATATGGTTGAATCTTTTTACACATTATGAATACAATGACAACATCGAGAAAGTTTAACATTGTACAAGTTGACTGTCACAGTGGCGCTGACGTAGTATAGTGATTCGACACTCGGTTACGTTAACTGAAGACCACTTGTCTTCCATCCATAGGCATTTATAGGCTGCACATCTGTACCTCACATGTGGGAAATTTCTTCACGGTAATTTGCCAAAGGTCGGTGGTTTATCACAAGCACTCTGGTTCCCTCCATCATTATCGTTTCATCCTGTCATCATTTCTCATCTCGCCAGGATATGGAACGACTGCATGATTTTACGGTGATGGCCATATCAAGCTTCCGAAGCGAAAAATTCTCAAGTACGCCATTAAACAACAATCAGATGAAAGTATATGTTGATTGCCTACGGAGGCGACAAATGTACAGACAGAGCACAGTCCACAGAGTGCAGTTTGCAGGATTATTCTCAATAGTGCACCCCTAGACTACGGGGGCTCGAATGTTTCATGTACCCACACCCAGCGATCTATCGATAAATAGGGCATTAGGGGATAAATAGAGTCCATTATTACGACCGACCTTGGTCCAGTTCAAATTTATGTGATATGCGCCAGTATGTTTTCGAATAAATACAAATGCACTGGTCATTGGGCGTTTGACAGGTTATTGTTTTGCCGGTTGATTACATAGACTTCACACCGGCCTCTCCTTCCATTTATTAACGCTGCCCTCGCCATATCAGTGAAAGATATTTTAATATGGTATAGTGTAGAAATAAGATAAACAGATATAATACAATGACAATATACTTAATGTACACATATAGCCAGTCCACTAATGGTCAATCAAGCATCAAAACGATATATTGTTCCTCATCGGTAAATACCGATGCATTTCTTGTGTTTTCTTGAAGCTAATTACATATTTACAATTTAAAACTACGTCGTATAGTAAATGCTTTGCTCGTTTGCAAGAAGGCGGTTACCTATAAGAGTACAAGGTCACAGAAAGCATCAGTTATGAGAGGTCGTTTTCCTTAAAATTTGTGACAAATTAAAAATATCCATGTTTGTAAGGTTTCCGGAGCAAAAGAAAAGTGAGTTGCCCAACCGCAATTCAATGTTTCATAGTGGGTATGTAGACGAAGTTAAACACATGATCTCGTGGAATATGTGATATATTTATTTATTTGATTGGAGTTTTGCGTCATGCTGAAAAATATTTCACTTTTATACGACGGCATCCAGCATTAACGTTGGGAAAAAAACGGGCAGAGCCCGGGAAAATCTTATGACCGGAGAGGAAATCAGCATGAGCGACACTTAAACTCATGCACAGCGATCGCCTTGGTGACAGGCTGCTGCTGCTGCTGTATTATTAAGCTAACCACTCGGCCGCGGACCCAGATTTTTATATTATATTTATATATTTGATGTTTAACATCATACATGGCCCAGGTTTACAAGCGAATTGAAACTGGACAAATATTGGGGAAAACATCTGTCCATCATCAGGAAAACAAACGGCTACTGACTTAAAGTTGCAGCTACAACCACAACAACAGCGACAACCTGACCTAGCTCGTCAAGGGTCAAAGCGACCGAAGCGTGTATTGTACATAATTCATGGTGACGAAATAATCTGTTCATACGTGAAGTTTGGTCGTTATCCTGGAGACATTACCGATCGTTTCAGTTCACGTCATTCCTATGTGGCAAACAATAGCACAGTACGAGTTGTGGCTATGCTACTGCATTGAAGACTTAGGCGACAGTCCAAAATACAACTTACCGGTAGTTTTAGACGGGTAGCTTTATATGAGCGTTTTCAACTTACTATGCGAAAAAACGTTTCAGGTGTCGCAAAAGTTAACTTAAAATGCAGGGAAGTTACCGAATTGTGTGAACGTTAGGGTTATTATGATTTGACAGATGTATTCAGTCTGACGGGCGCCGATATCCCGGTCATGCGCACGGTTTATTTTGTACTGTTTTATCATCTGACCAGTGAGCGCATGTATACGTCTACGACCACCTGTCACTTACCGGAGTTACTTACAATGTGTGGGAAATAATAGACTATCATATCCCCAACATGTCAAACACGAATTATGGAAGTGATCAATAGACTCTCCACGGACTGGCGATTTTAGTAAACATTGAGAATCGGGCTTCGGTTATTGTTCAGATGCATATGGCTCATTTAAATAACGATCGAAAGACCCCAGTGTGTTAAGTGACAGGTTCAAAAGCTGGCCCAGTGTGCCTGTATACTGATGTGGGTCAGCAGGTCGTTGGAAATCGACAAGCATGCGCCTAAACTCGTATACAAGTGTGGCGTACAAAACCTGTTGTGGTTGTAAGTGCTCATAAAAATATATGTGATATGAATAGGTAGAAAAAGGCCGGGTTAGGTCACGAGTAGCCAACTACTGTTGTGTTCTGTACTCCATATACATGTACATCCGGTTCAAACCTTGATGTTCCTCATGACCGTCACACTTTCGAATCGGTTTCAGCTAAACTAACTTTTGTTGACACACGCATAACACTGGAGAAGATATGGAGTCATCCAGATATTTACAATGATAAATGACAATGATAATGGTCAGCTGGAATTTGGACTGGGACCGTAATTTATAACTAAGTGTAGCTCACCATGCAGCGCTCCTTCTACAACGTAAGTCAGAAATGTACAAAGTTAACAACGTACATCAGAAGTCTACAAAATTAACAACGTACGTCAGAACTCTACAAAGTTAATAACGTATGTCAGAAATCTACAAAGTTAACGACGTACATCAGAAATCTACAAAGTTAACGCAGTAATTCAGAACTGTACAAAGTTAATAACGTATGTCAGAAATCTGCAAAGTTAACAACGTACGTCAGAACTGTACAAAGTTAACAACGTATTTCTGAAATCTACAAAGTTAACAACGTACGTCAGAACTCTAAAAAGTTAACAACGTATGTCAGAAATCTATAAAGTTAACAACGTATGTTAGAAATCTACAACATTAACATTGTTGTAGTTCATCTTTGACTTAACCCTACAAAACGAAGGCGCAGAAATACTCAGCTAGATAGGTGTGGTCTCGTCGGTGATGCATAATATATACCAGGTCTGTGCTAGTTATAATGCATTTCCGAAGCTTTCTGACAGGAAACAAGTTTTTCTGCTTCCAACACAAACGATTTCATCGGAGGAGTGGGTGAAAGCTGGCCTGCTCGGTAGGTTAGTACGTTGTTAAATCAGGTGTCAGCTTCACTCGTGGAGCTCGTGAAGCTGCTGTCCGGTATGAGCCGTCGTGATGGACCTATGAAAGTAGAGTTGGGAAGTTGGCAGAGGGAGATCTTGTCTGCAATGTGACGCTATTCCGTTGTAATAACAGTAATAAAACACAGATAACATATAGGCCTTCAACTGTTCACATTACCATTCCTGAGGCAAATATCTATTAGTTAAATTCTATTCTTTGTGATGATTAAAGCGAATATATAGTCTCTGACTATGTTTTTTATAATATTCATTTTTATGCCTATGGATAGGACATGCCTATGGATAGGACATGCCTATGGATAGGACATGCCTATGGATCGGACATGCCTATGGATAGGACATCTCTATGGATAGACATGCCTATGGATAGGACATGCCTATGGATAGGACATGCCTATGGATAGGACATCTCTATGGATAGGGCATGCCTATGGATAGGGCATGCCTATGGATAGGACATGCCTATGGATCGGACACATCATCTTACATGTGTGACAGGTCCTATTATAAATAGCCACACCGTTATGTAGCTTTGTAGCCATTCTCTCCTGAGTTTATATGTCTGTCGTGGAGAGAGTATACCTCATTCCAACTGCTATTGGAATTTCATGAGCTACGCTAACTATTTGATTCCAACAACAATTTGGTACATGGAAAACAATTGTCCAATTATGTTTCATTATCTGTTTTCGGAATGGCTTCAAATTTCTCATAAGTACATCAGCGTGCTTTCATCTTCTCATGCAGGCATGTTCAAAAAATTAATTTTAAGGATCCGCCCGTCAAGGCTTAATTAAGAGGATTGTATGAACTTATCCTAAAATCCATTTATCTTTATGCTGTTGATTTGATTTGATTGCTATTTGACGCCATATTTGACTACTGGCGAATACTACAATACAATCGGTGTAAAATTGCCATAACTCCCCGCGACCTTCTACGTGCAAAAATTTGTCCCGACAACTCGACGTCTAGCGTAAAATTCACTGAAAAAATACTCCCTGTCTACATGTATGCCCTGTATCTGTGCCGCAACGTTAATATCGCAATGATCGGACAAATCGCCAAGTCACATCAGCGACTTTGATGGCCCAGTTAACATAAGTAGATACTGTACTGTACACAGTAAATACTGTACTGTACACAGTACCGTCTACCGCATTAAAATATAGTAACACAGCACAGATAACGTAAACCTCAATAAGACAAACGCTTCGCGGACATGTGGTTGGCTTCGTACTTTATTATACTCTGTATCACAATACTGTTTCTTTAGCTTGACACTTACGCTCTTTAAGAAGTTTTACAATATCACGCACAATATAATCTTCGGTCAAGCCACTGTCTTTATCTGAACGTATATGCCACCAGAAGCACAAAGACAAACATGCCTATTACCCTAACAATAACCTGGTGAGATAACCCAATATATTTGTACAGGAACGAGTTACCAGCACGAAGAATGTGTGCGTATTTTCTGATGAGTGGTGCACGCAGATATGCACCACTCCATAGTTATCGTTCATATAAATGACCTTATGCCTTCCCAGTGCAGTGGTTCTGTCCTAATCACATATTAGGTAGGTTGGCTTTCTCCGCATCCTCCGCTATCTGTTTGTCGATTGCAACCAGAATCACACCTGTAAATAGAAAATAAAACACCCGTATAAATACCTAACGTGAGGCGTTTTTGAAAGCGCTTATACCAGGGCTGTATAGGTAGCGAGCGTTAAATGGACATGTGCGGCTTGTGGACAAATGAGACACTGATTTCTGTACAGTTACATGCCATATTCCTGCCAAGACCACGCTCGTGGATATTGCCCTAGAGGTTTCTTACCATCCAGGCATAGAGCGTGCTTCTTAAAAATAACAATAATATGGTCAAGGGTAGGGAAAATCCACATGACTTTCTATGCGGCCTTTTATAAGTCAAGAGTGTTTCAGATTTCAAAACACAGGTTTAGCCTTGACGACCTCGGCCAAGTTTCACAAAGATGTCATACACGTACGATAATCACACATACAGGACAATGGTACCGTGATTACGTCGTGCAAACTATCGTTCGACAAATGTACGTTTAAAATGTCGCACGCCACTTTGTGAAACTGGCCGCTGACGAGGTCAGCATGAGACAAATTTTCCTAACACAGGAAAGTGGCATGTACAGTTCTAGGTACACACAGAGAATTTTCCTAACACAGGAAAATGGCATGTACAGTTCTAGGTACACATAGAGGATTTTCCTAACACAGGAAAATGGCATGTACAGTTCTAGGTACACATAGAGGATTTTCCTAACACAGGAAAATGGCATGTACAGTTCTAGGTACACACATTGGCGAGGCTGAAAAGCTTATATACGAACGCCACCGCCACACATCTGTTGCAGATTCTTAGACATTGACTCGTATGTTCGCAGCTTACAGCTTCTCGTCTAAACTGAAAACGCAAAATGTGCAACAATATAGGTTTCCTATCTAGGCCGAAATAAAAACATCAGCCCTTGTCCTGAGGATAGCGCCCATGTCCTGTCCTGAGGATATCGCCCATGCCCTGTCCTGAGGATATCGCCCATGCTCTGTCCTGTGGATATCGCCTAAACCATGAAAACATCGCCTAAGCACTGTTACAAAGATACATTTTAAAGATCGCCTAAGCCTTGTTGAAGATATCACCTGTCCTGTCATGAACATATCGTTTTGGCCCTATCATGAAGATATAGTCCAGGCCTTGTTGTAAATATAGCCTATGCCTTGTTGAAGATATCGCCTATGCCTCGCTGAAGATATCGCATACGCCTAGCTGAAGATATCGCCTAGGCCTTGTTTTGCAGATGGCAATGCCCTGTTACGCTTGCTGTGGCTCGCGTCCGCTGACGCTTGAGTGCTTAAAGAAGTCTTTAAGTTAGCTGTGTCAGTGCCTCTAGTTTAAGCTCTTTGCCTTAAATGTGGCGCGCCTTGTGAAACATAATGACAATAAAGCCGCATCATTAAGCGTTATACACGTATCAAATCATTCAGTTTAAACAGCTGTTCTCAACGTTTGTTTTAAATTCATACCATATAAATGCAATACTAAATTTATAAAGTTAAGGGTTAATTTATAAATTAGTATATAGTATTAATATGGAGTTATATAAGTTAATTACTACTTAAATGGATAAGTTACAAGTCTTATTAACTGTACGGTACTTACCATACTTGCAATGCACATTGACAGCCGTTCACAATGCAAATTTAATGGAAGCTAGAGACTACTACCACCCTAGGAACGTTGTCCCAGAATGCAACGGAAGTTAGCACATAATGGATATTTTCAGGCGTGAGAAAACGTGGCATTACAGGAACAGTTGTATAGAGCACTAGTAAATGCATCTGTACTAATAAACAATCGCACAACTCCAGGAGTTAGCTCCCTTGAATCACCTAATACAAACAGCTACGGTAATCCAAAGAAAATCTACACATATGATCAGACGGTGATTGTTTGCGAAATACATAATTACACATACACACACAACAACATATCTACATTTACACAGTTCCAGTGCAGCCATCCATAGTACTGAATAGCAAAGAAAAAGCCACTGATGTGAAGTGTCTTACGAAATACTACACTTCTTCCTGGGACCAGAAGTAGAATAGAGCAATACTGGTCAAATCAATCACAAATGCCAACTCTCCACTATACACATGAAACGCTAGAACAACAACAGCAAAACGTCAAAACCATACCGAATGAGTCTCCCGTACAATCATGTCTGGAATTCTCATCCCATATAGTGCATACCTATAATATATTTTAACCAAAAATATTAACGGTTATATGTATGATGAAATTATAGGATGAACGGAATGACGGGTGTGAAAATGGCTTTATGTTCATTCACATACGAATGAAAGTCGGAACTTTTATGTAAATTTTCAGGTGGTGACAGACATTTCACATTTTTGTGAAGTGTAAATTTAAAAATAGCACATGATCATATTTGAATGAGATCGATCAAATTGAACAGACATGTATGCATCGGTATAATACTGTCTCTTTTTGCATTTTGTGATGTCATTAAGACGAATAAAACACACGCAAACACACACTGATATTAAATAAATAATTATCGGTTGTACATAAGAAAATCACCAACATAACAATCCATTTGTCAGTGGCATTTCCTATTCAGATCTTGAAATGGATGAATTCGCTATCTGAAATGTGTTATTACATTAGCACAATCAATGTTCAATCAGTTTAGACAACATAAGTTAATATGAAGACAACAAAAACATGACTATACTCAAACAATCCGTGACATTAATTGTACATAGGCCCTACGCGGGCTTGTTTGCTTGTGTTGCGCATACGTGTTAAGGAAATATAAAACGGTAATAGTTAGTCGAAAGCAGTAATATATACAGTTTGTGTTTTATAAGTTATAACACAGTAAATATTTTTAATTTTTAAAAAATTGCAGTCTTGTTAAAACACAGTTAAATCTCCTTTTATAGGTTGTAATACCCTAATTCTTCAGTTTTTTCAACCGCCTCTGCAGCCAATATTTTGAAACACTCTGATAAAGGTATGCGGTGCAGAGAAATAATCTCCACAGTTTTATGAAGCTTACGTCTTTGATGATACAAACACGTTATTTTAGCGTTTTTCATAATAACTGTATGCATAAATTCCACTGCAGTGCTTTGGTGGTTGAAAAGGTTGAAGATTTACAGTAAATTAATATGCAACGGCTCCAAATTAAGCAGGTGTGCATGAAGTGTACCAGCAAACTCATCTATAGAAACAGGTTATATGTGTTAACACAGGAAACGTTCAATTACGTATTCTGTGTCGTTAGGACAGGTAGTAGAAGAATGAGGTGTCTTACATATCTCCTTATGGCCCTTCTGCCACGATTGTTTCTGGCACTTCACTGAGCAGTACCAGGCTTTCTTGCACTTGCCACAGCCTGGGAACTTCTTGCCTGGTGGTGCTGTGGTGAAGCAGTTTGTGCACGTTTCCGGCTCGTCCCCTTCAAACTGGCAACGTCTACACTGGCACCAAAAGTTGAAGGACCTGTAGAGCCAAGCTCTTCGGAGTTTCCGGGGCATCTTTGTGTCGATATAGGTAGTGAAGAGCTCTTCATCAGCCCGAATGTCTCGCTTTGCCCTAACCCAGATGCCAGGTTTTCCCCGGTACTCTCCGTCCATCACTTCTACCGTGTTCAGACATGAGTGGTTCAGGCAGGCGTGGAGAGGAAATAGGCCTGTGAAAAGGGCTTCCTTCGGTTTTTCCTCTACCACCTTCAGCATGGTCATCGTCTTGAGGACGTCCAGGCTGTTCAGCTTATTGATGAACTCCTTGTAGCCATTCAAAGGGGAGCTGAAGGACTGTAAATTGCAGGTGGCCTGGAAGTATCTACCATCGAACTCCTTCTCACTGATGTCATAGCGGACGACCGGATCACAGGTACTGAAGATCTCCTGCATAAGCTTCATTACTTCCGGGAAACGCCCAGAGGCCTCTGTAGCTCCAAAGGCAATAAACCTATTTAAAAAAACTTGTAATATGGCAAGTCAGTTCTTAGAATGAAACATTAAAACACTGCTTACAGTGGCCTAATGGTTAGAGCGTCTACATCGAAGTTAGGAGACACGGGCTCAAATCCTGGTCAGGTGATGCAAAACACTTTAGAAATTTTACTTGTTTCTGTCTCATCTGGCATTTATCGAGAGTTCAGAGAAAGAAAAAAAAAGGAATTGTTGGCTCGATGTCAATATAATGTGATTCGGAGGGGGTGACATGTCTGGTGTCTTTATAGGCATGATACTTCAGTGGAAGAAGCGCTTTTGCCTCAAGAAGACACTATATATGTATAAACCCCTACATAAATGCATACGTTAAAGCACAACAACAGTGACAAATACTTCTCAATTTTTTCACCAAAAATCAAGTTTCAAGTATTAAGACCTGGTTATAGGGATTAAGATCTATTGTTATAGGGATTAAGATTATTATTATAGGGATTAAGATCTATTGTTATAGGGATTAAGATCTATTGTTAAAGAGATAGGGATACAGAGAGATAACCATAATATGGTTACGATAAAATACTTCTTAACAAAGTGTAACATTCATGTGACCGGGTGTCAAATTCATCGTCCATGACATGGTGGTTCAGAAAGGCAGAACAATAAATATGTCGACCGTGGAGCTAGCCTACACGATCGTGGTATGTCTAGCACTACCACCCCCAAAGGTCTGTCTTACCTTCTGAGGGGAGCCTTAGCCTTGGCCCAGTGTTCCAAGCTGGGTTCCTCCGACCCGTCCTCCTTCATCAACTTCCTCACCTGACACACCACGAAAGCCCACATCTTGGCCAGGATGAAAGGCGTGAAGGCCGCTGCCCACACCTCTTTCCACGTCCTCGTCTGACTATCATACATCTTACCGTTATTTTCACATATTTCATACAGCTTACTGACGGCAGGGGACTTGGAAGGGCAGAGAACGGAGTGGAAGCGCTCCCAGGCCTCCTGGCGACAAAACGCGCTACAGTACACCTCTTTCTGGCAGAAGTCACAAGGGACGACTTCCACCTCAGGCCAGTTCTCCTCAACTACTTGGCGCTGGTGTTCGCTCAGATGGTTTGTGTTGCCGAAATAATCCATCATCGTCATCAGGGACCTCCCGCAGTGATGGCACGCCGGTTGCTTCCAAGTGTCTAAGCTATTGCCACAGACAATAGGCTCGTCCTTCATCACAATTGTATCCTTGCCAATATCCGTCTTGGAATACACTGCCCTACCGTATACAGTAAACCTGACCCGAACGGGAAAGTGCACGGTCATGGGATCGTACAGACGTTTGACGCGCGCTTCCTGGAACATCATGGCGCATTCGTCATCGCCGTCTTCGCTGAGCCTCGTGGCACGACGAAGCCATAGTTCGGCCATCACCGGCAGGTGCAGATCTTGTAGGATAGTTCCTTAAAGACGAAATTAAAAAGCAAAACTGTGGAAGAAATATGGATCAGTGCTAACATGGGAAATCGCCGCCTGAAAGATATATTTACTTATGAAGCATTTCGGGTCAGCCTGGAACAGAGTAGATATTGAGCAGAAAAATGAGCCTTTAGTGCAGAGAACTGAACGAAATACATTGCCGGTACAAAGTTTTTAAAACAAGACAACTGGAGACAATTCAGAAGATGTATTTATTTCTTTGATTGGCGTTTTACTCAAGAATATTTCACTTATGCGACATCGGTCGGCATTATGGTGGGAGGAAACCGGACAGAGCCCACGGGAAACCCACGACCATTCGCAGGTTCCATTAAAAAGAAAGAGAAAGTGTATTACCTCCTGATTTCCAGACGTCTTTATGTCTTGCCGGTTTAGGAATAGCTATCAAATCAGCTATAGCAGACGGCGCGTCGCCATGTTGATGGTACGCCAAAGCCCTCAAATACCTGACAGAGATATTCGCCGGGTCCAGCACCACAGCATTCCCCAAGTGATGCAGAGCCCGCGGGTAGTCCCCACGCCGTCTGTGCTGTTCTCCTATCATTGCCTCGTTTACCGCTACCTTGGGGTCACGCTTGTTGGTCGGTGCCATCTCTGTCAATGTTTTCGCCTTTCGTAGATGCTTCATATCAAGGATTTCCTGCTCCATAACCAGAAGGGCGTCGTCCCCGGGATAAGGATCTTGGGAGCAGAACTTCACGGCGTTGTACCCTTTCTCTGATCCTCTGGCTTCATATTCCTTCACAATGACTTTCTGCATGTTTTTGAGATCGGAGGCAATCTCCTTGTTTTTGGGATCCACTTGTAGGCCTCTTTGATAAAACGACAAAGCGTCTTCGAATCGCTTCAGCATCAGGCATGATCGTCCTGCCAGCAAATAACCCTTGGGGTTAAAAGCCTCTACGCTGATGATCGTTTTGGAATCCTCAAGTGATTTGACCGGTTGTTCCAATTGCACGTAAGCAATGGCTCTGTTGATAAGGTACTGGACATTAATATTATTGGTCTTTAGTAGCTCTGTGTAGAGTTCAGTTGCATGTCTGAAGTCATTGTTGTCAAATGCCTCTTTAGCTTGATCGTGTGTTATCTCCCTTTGAAGATCGCTTAGCAGGCTAAGGCCATTTCCAGACTTGTCAGCCATGGTGGAAAAAGGGAGGAGCTGAAATTGAAAAATAAAACGAATTTATGTATGCGTTTATTAAATATTGTCTGACGGTACAAACTCAGCCTCACTTCACCGTGTCTTGACAGTGTCGCCTGATTGTGAGAGTTACCATGATATGGCTGAAGTACGGCTTCCTTTACTAAACGCTGTGAACATATATCAAAGTCACACTTCCCTCGCTAAAGGCTATATACATATATCAAAGCCAAGTTTCCTCTCTAAGCACTGCATTCATATATCAAAGCCAGGTTGCCCTCTCTAAACACTGTACACACAAAATTATACATAAAAAACTATACGCTTACATTAGAAAACAGTTTTCCCAAATGCAGACTTATGTATGGCAATATCAAAGAACAATATTATCTGGACGGAACTAGAGAAACTTTTCCCTCTCTTTATACATGTGTCATGTATTAAGTGAACGTTTCCTTCTCTAAACACACCACACATCATAAAATGTCAGAGTTCAGCTTCCCTCTGTAGACACTGAATGATTGCACAGGAATGTGTCCTTAACTAACACAGCATGCTTATATCTATAGGACGTTTCCTCCCCTAGTCATTGAAAAGAAGCGTCCCATATATCTATAGAACGTTTCCTTTCTTAAAAACTGCATACTCATATCTATAGGAGCGTTTCCTTTCCTGAACACTGTGTGCTTATATCTCTTGGACGTTTTCCTTCTCTAAATGCTTATATATATATTGGATGTTTCCTTTCCTGAAAACTGTATGCCTATATCTATCGGATGTTTCCTTTCCTGAACTCCGTATGCTTATATCTATGGGACGTTTCCTTCTCTAAACACTGCATGCTTATATCTATGGGAACCTTTCTTTCTCACTATATGATTATATCTATAGGAGGTTTTCTTCTCTAAACACTGTATGTTTATGTTTGTGGGATGTTTCCTCTCCTAAACACTGTGTGCTTATATCTATGGGAACGTTTCCTTCTCATTGCATGCTTATATCTATGGGACGTTACCTTTTCTAAACACTGTATGCTTATGTCTATGGGAACGTTTCCTTCTCTAAACACTGTATGCTTATATCTATGGGACGTTTCCGTCTCTAAACACTGTATGCTTATGTCTATGGGAGGTTTCCTTCTCTAAACACTGTATGCTTATATCTATGGGACGTGTCCTTCTCTAAACACTGTATGCTTATATCTATGGGACGATTCTGTCTCTAAACACTGTATGCTTATATCTATGGGACGATTCCTTCTCTAAACACTGTATGCTTATATCTATGGGACGTGTCCTTCTCTAAACACTGTATGCTTATATCTATGGGACGTTTCCTTCTCTAAACACTGTATGCTGTTATGTGCATGTATGGGTTTATCTGCCTTTCCTTTCCTAACCCTTTGAGGCCTCCGTGGCTCAGTCGGTTAGCGCGCTAGCGCAGCGTAGTGACCCAGAAGCCTCTCACCAACGCGGTCGCTGTGAGTTCAAGTCCAGCTCCTGCTGGCTTCCTCTCCGGCCGTACGTGGGAAGGTCTGACAGCAACCTGCGAATGGTCGCCAATGTGATATGGAGGTGTACTTGAAGTACATCTGAGATGTACCATTGAGGTGTGGCATATTTATTTGAGGTGTGTCTGAAATATACTTGATATGTACGTGTGTGTGAGATGTGCTGGAAGTGTATCTGAGGTACTGCCAATTATGCAAATTTATACTTCAAATACCAATGTACACCTCAAAGATATTAGAAATATATTCTTAGTGTTGATTGTTATCAAAGTTACTGAGGTGTACCTGAGGTACATTACCTCATATCCAAACGCGTTCAAAGTTCCCGTGATATTACCTGATATATAGGCATATATATGTAGCTGAGGTGCACTTGAGGTACACTACATCCCATATATACACCTCAGCTATACCTCAACCTGAGTTGTACACATCATGCCTGTAAGGATAGTCACTGAACACTGTATGTTCATATCTACGAGAAGTTTTCACTACGCTATTTGGCTCCAATGTTCACCGGTTGGGAGGGAAATATCAGATGTTATGTAGAATAAACACAGGAAAGCATTGCTGGATTCAGTATCACAGGTAATGTAGAATAAACACAGGAAAGCATTGCTGGATTCAGTATCACAGGTAATGTAGAATAAACACAGGAAAGCATTGCTGGATTCAGTATCACAGGTAATGTAGAATAAACACAGGAAAGCATTGCTGGATTCAGTGCAGGAGCAGGGAATCCAGCACACTCTAGACACAATGGTAGAGACAATATAGGATTACGCTCTCGCACCTTCCCTATGCCATTATGTGGTATATCATGTGGTACATTTTGGCACATTTTTTACACAATGATAAGGACCACTGAGGTAAGTCAGTATTACATGGAAAACCCACAACTACGAATTAGTACTACGTGTCAGACAAGTGGCCAGTGTAAGTCCTGAATTTAGTCCTTGCCCAGACAGCCTGATTTTGATAAAGTAACAATTTGCAGCCCTGGCATATCTCCATGACAAGCGGCTAGGATACTGTATATATATTCTAATCTACCAGCCAGTGTGTAGAGTTCGCACATGTAATTATACAACTTAATCTTAAGAAGCTTCTCAGAGTCTTTGCAGCAGAATTCTTAGGACTTTGTAAACACAAGAGTTAAACTTACCCAATACACATCTAGACACCCGCGACGGTTATACTGCAAGGTCAGTTCACATCGGATTTACGCCGCAGAAGAGATCCCACTCGTACATGCACATGTTGTAGCCGAACAGCACCATGCTCCGGGCAAGACGCACGTGGCACGAAGACCCAATCCCAAAATAGACCATGCAGACGATACTTTATAGCAAAAGATGCCTTGAATCCTGTAGCTCCACGTCGCCTTCCTCTAACAATCCCCACGCCCGCTCCTATCTCCCACACCATCAATTCCCCAGACCTGTATAGACAGCTGGAAATCTGAATCTCAGACAGCATGGCAGATAAAGGTCACACAGCCACACATTTACATGCATGTTTAAGATGGTAACGGATATTAATAAGATGCATTTGTGGAGAGAGGACCTGTTTTAACATGGGTTTTACTATATTATACATTTCATTATGTTCTGTGTTCAGGCTACACTATTATTCTTCCTTGTACGCAGATGTATGCGTACCTCTGCTTTCAGTGCCTTACACTGATATCCCTGTGCGACCAAAACACTGTCCAGAAACTGTACATTAGCCACTATCAGAAATTAGTCATAGTTTGTATTTTAAGACAATTTCAGCATTCATCGTAGTCATCGATCGGGCATGTTAAAATTAACCAATTTCAGTACAGATATAAAATACTAACTGATATTTAATGGTTGGTTAAGCTTCAATTCTACGTTTCAGTTTAACAAGGTAGTTAAATGTAGTATTAAACTACAGTTTATATTACAGTTTTGAACAATTACTGTGTCCAGTCACATTTAAATCTTATTTGAAGCACTGTCTCAGTACTTAATAAATGGGAATACTGCGGATACTCATGGGTCTCCCCCGGGCTCTGCCTGGTTTCCTCCCACCATGATGCTGACCGCCGTCGTATAAGTGAAATATTCTTGAGTACGGCGTAAAACACCAATCAAATAAATAAATAGGAATATAGTCCAGACTAAGTTACCCTGAGCGGTGACCGAATACAGCAGTAATGAATAACCTGACGCAGACGTGGCTCAGATGAACATGTAGCTGAGGTGCGGCTTTCAAAGTTTGTAAGATGTACCGGAGATACATAATTTCTTTTTTAACTTTCAAAGTTTCTACAGTGTACTTGCGGTATATCCTAGCACTAAACGAAAGTTACGCCATTTCTGCGACAATTTTAGATTTGTGTTATCAACTGAGAGCTCAATATGGCTTCAGTACTTTAATTAATCCATTTGTGTGATTGGTGTTTTACGTCGTTGTCAAGAATATTCCACTTGTACAACGGCGGCCAGCATTATGGTGGGAGGAAACCGGGCCAAACCCTGGGGAAGCCCGCGCCCATGCGCGGGTTGCTGGGAGGCCTTCCTACGTACGGCAGGAGAGGAGGCCATCGTGAGCTGGATGTGAATCACGGCTACCCCATTCCTGTGGGATCCCTGGGTCATTGCCGCGCGCTGGCGTGCTAATCACCTCGGCCACAGAGGCCCCTGGGCCATTGTGGGGCGTTAGCGTGCTAATCACCTCGGCCACGGATCTCCCCTTCTCTCCCTGGAGTATAGACTAGAACTGGTTCCAAACTGATGTACACATCCTTGTATTTAGGTTAACTAAACGTCTGAAAGACATTGAAGTTTATTGTCGTCTAGATTCAAACATATTACACACCGATTGAAATATATTTTCCCAAACTATGTTTTGTTTTTAACATGTACGAAACACTGATGATGGGAAACGTTATGAGGCTGAACAATCCTGTTGAGAGTTATGCCGAAAGTCTCAGCTCCAGACTGTCTTGCCTATATGAGCAACCGGTCAGAACAACACCTGTTGCTTGACTAACCTCCTGGCTTTGGTACTGAGAACAATTTTTATTACGCTTCTATTTAAGTTATTGCGATTGTTTACTTTCGAACTAAGAGTAAACTAACAAACTGAAAGATAATGTTCCGTTAAGTCGGGTTCACCGGGCTAGTCTAAAGTGTGATCGACATCTGACGTTGGTGACGTCATGCCGTGACAATTGATATACGTACGAATGAGTGCTTGACAAAACGCACCTTTTGAAATACGCAGGGTAAAGTTAAAACAGGTTTTTCAGCATTCCTAAACCGACAAAGAAACAGACATTTTGTAGACAGTACCTAACATTTGGTACATTTTGTTCGTAAGTGTGACATACAGTGGCTTTGTACATAAAGTGACAGTGTTTTAAATCATTTCATACAAACTTTCAGCGAATTATTTCGGATGTCTGCTCTGGAGTTCTTCTTGAAAGGCAAATAAAACACTAACATGAATTATATCAATTCAAAGACAAATAAACACTGTCATTTAAATCACTTTTTTTACAATACTGAACTAGTAAAATGCGCTAGAAACTTTTTTGATGCGTTTTTTACCGCATAACACAAAGACAGTCAGACTTCATCATACAAAAATACATGTCCACATAGATCTATGAATGCATTCTTCGGACCTTGTTAAGCCGAAAATATGGATATGACGTCACTGATACCCTATCGGTCCCAAAAGATCAACGTAGAATGTAATATTTTGAAGGCAGTCTACTTACTTTAAATAATTCTACAGAACTAGGCCTAAATCGAAAAATTGTTGTGGACAATGTTGAGTGATCTTCCATCTGTGATATAAATCATTTTAGTGTTTTGACTTTAAACAAAGCTACTACTGACAAGTGAGCTACCAGCGATAAATAACCAAATACTCGTAGAAATACTAAGCCATGGTTTATAGCAAAACAAAGGCAAAGCGCACTTTATGGGTTATTACATTCCATTTATTTATCAAATACCATAATAAAGAGCAATTCAACAACATTCGTGTACTGTGTAAAACCCCATTTTCCCCATTTGCCATATATATATATATATATATATATATATATATATATATATATATATGTGTGTGTGTGTGTGTGTGTGTGTTTGTGTGTGTGTGTATGTATATACATACACTATCCTTGTACCAACCAGTACCTGACTGAAGTCTTCTGTATCAAGGAGGCAATACCCAGGGAGACAGTATAACTAGGCGTACATGTGTATTAGTAGACCTACCCTGTCCAAACACTTGCCTCAAATGCACACATCCTGTGAAGTGATATATAACTTATAAAACTCCTTTACAGCTCTAAAGAAAAACAGCTCAATGGAGATTGTATACAGCCCCTGTGAAGTGAAATGCTGCGTCAGTCAATGTAATGGGCAACACGGAAGTTTTTATTCACGTTTTCAAACAGGAAAGACGATATACTGAACTTTTCACACGGACTTATGACCATGCATGGTTTTGCTTCGGCTTCTAATCCTTCTCTATCGATTGATATAGCGGTCTGTGAACGCAAACAAAGCAGGCGTCCTATAGCAGAGCCAGTGCTGTACTGTGACAGCCGCGGCCGTACAGACAGTCCAAGTGTGTGGCGTACGCAGCGCTCGTACAAGGAGTTTGCTTTCAAAATACAGGCGTTATGAATTCGTCCAAACCAAGATCTAAGGTGGGGTAAGTAGAACATCCGTCTTTTTTTTCCTCACACGGTTAGATCAATACTAGAAAGATTCATCCTGGAATAGCATTTACATGTCAACGTCCACGCTATCGCCAGGGCCAAGGTATTACCTTCCACAGTCCATGTTGCCCGTAGTGACGCATGCGGAGAAACAAACAAAACTAGACATCAATGGATCGTCGACAAAAGCGACAGGTAGAGATCTGTAGAAGGGGAAATAACTCTAGAAGGATCCAGTCCTCTCTTGAATGGACGATGTGAATGCCATTTGTAAGAGTTGAATTGCCTAGCATAAATGTGTTTTAAATTCATTGAAATAAAATTGTCAACCCACCAGTATGACTATGTGTAAAACCCTCTAGATATTTAAACACAGCGCTCGACTGTGGGTCTATATCATTTGGAAGATGTTATCTGCATCATGATGTGTGGTACTTGGGCGGATAAAGCTATGTGACATACAAGCGGACTGGGGCATGAGTAGACATCAAAGGATTAAAATGTATCATACCTGGACGGATTACGTAGGCATTATTTATCCTGTAACGTCATTTGATGACCTATAGAATTGGCACACAGACTTAACAATGGGGTGTTCCAGGTATGAGTTTTCACTACCTCAACCATCGATTACATATGTAGCCTTCTGTTATGTTCTCAGATTATCTTCTCAAACTGACACATAAGCCGTTGGAATATATTACTGTGTCTGTAAAAATTATCAAATACAGTATTCACTTCGAAACAATTTTTCATTATATGTGTGAATTGCAGGATCTAGTTTCAGCTATTTATTTCTCACATCTAAAAATCGATAAGCCGATAGTATACTATTTAAGTTATAATATCACATTAAATACAATATATTTTAAAAGTGTTACATTAACACTTCAAAAACATTTATTTGGTGATTTATTTTATTGGTGTTTGATCATGTGCAATATTTTGGTATTGAACGTGGTGCGAGTTCAATACCAGCTCGGGATACAGAAATAGTGGATTCCCCGCTCTGTGTTCTTGATCTCTTTGTACCGATAATGAACAATTTATTGCCCACTAATATGGTGTGCATACCTGTGTTACACGTGGAAAAGTGCGTCAGTAACTTACACAAGGCTGATGTTAATCCCGAGTACTTGATCAGGAGTCTTCCGCCAATATGGTGTGCATATCTGTGTCACACGTGGAAAGGTGCGTCAGTAAGTTACACAAGGCTGGTGTTAATCCCGAGTACTTGATCAGGAGTCTCCCACCAGTACCGTGTGGATACCTGTGTCACAGGTGGGAAAGTGCGTCAGTAATTTACATAAGGCTGATGTTAATCCCGAGTACTTGATCAGGAGTCTTCCGCCAATGTGGTGTGCATATCTGTGTCACGTGGGAAAGTGCGTCAGTAACTTACACAAGGCTGATATTAATTCCGAGTACTTGATCAGGAGTCTCCCGCCAATACCGTGTGCATACCTGTGTCAGACGTGGAAAAGTGCGTCAGTAACTTACACAAGGCTGATGTTAATCCCGAGTACTTGATCAGGAATCTCCCGCCAATACCGTGTGGATACCTGTGTCACACGTGGAAAAGTGCGTCAGTAACTTACACAAGGCTGGTGTTAATCCCGAGTACTTGATCAGGAGTCTTCCGCCGATATGGTGTGCATATCTGTGTCACACGTGGGAAAGTGCGTCAGTAACTTACACAAGGCTGGTGTTAATCCCGAGTACTTGATCAGGAGTCTTCCGCCAATATGGTGTGCATACCTGTGTCAGACGTGGAAAAGTGCGTCAGTAACTTACGCAAGGCTGGTGTTAATCCCTATGTACTCGATCAGGAGTCTTCCGCCAATATGGTGTGCATATCTGTGTCACACGTGGAAAAGTGCGTCAGTAACTTACACAAGGCTGGTGTTAATCCCTATGTACTCGATCAGGAGTCTTCCGCCAATATGGTGTGCATACCTGTGTCACAGGTGGGAAAGTGCGTCAGTAATTTACATAAGGCTGATGTTAATCCCGAGTACTTGATCAGGAGTCTTCCGCCAATATGGTGTGCATATCTGTGTCACACGTGGAAAAGTGCGTCAGTAACTTACACAATGCTGGTGTTAATCCCTATGTACTCGATCAGGAGTCTCCCGACAATAAAGCTGAGTGGTGAGAGCAGGGAATGTACAAATTTCTATGATTTACACAACATGTTCAGATTTCAAATTCCAAATAACTACTTTATAGGCTTTATGGTTTATAGGTTCGTTTGGTCTCATTTTTCCTAACCCTAAATTTCGTTGCCTTAGTGTTGTATTTTATGGTCTTTATGGAGATCCCCCCCAAAATACATGGATTTTACAAGAAAAATATAGAATTCTTAATATGTTACATATCAGACAAGCATGCCTAATAGGTTAAATTTATCAACATATAAGCTTTCTGTTCCATACAGCTCCACGCCACCCAAGCCAACACCGGCTCCAAAACCGACCAGTGGACCTAAGTCAACCACCGGGGCTAAAATCACGAAGGGTCCAAACACCGGAAAGAATGGCGCCCGGAAGACCAGTGGTGTGTCGGACAATTCGATTAAGAGTCTGAAACCGCTGACAAAAGAATCACAAGTTAGAAGAGAGATTCTCAGAGGAAAGCTCGACTTAGACTGCCCATCTAATGCCAAGGTCGTCCGTATCTTCACCAGCAGTACATTCACAGGTAACGTCCACATCCTCACCAACTCTACATTTACAGGTAACGCCCACACCCTCACTAGCAGTATATTCACAGGTAACGTCCACGCCCTCACTAGCAGTACATTGACAGGTAACGTCCACACCCTCACCATCAGTACATTCACAGGTAACATCCGCATCCTCACCATCAGTACATTCACAGGAAACGTCCACATCCTCATCATCAGTACGTTTACAGGTAACGCCCACACCCTCACGAGCAGTACATTCACAGGTAACATCCACATCCTCACCATCAGTACATTCACAGGTAACATCCACATCCTCACCATCAGTACATTCACAGGTAACATCCACATCCTCACCATCAGTACATTCACAGGTAACGTCCACATCTTCACCATCAGTACATTCACAGGTAACGTCCACATCCTCACCATCAGTACATTCACAGGTAACATCCACATAATCATCATCAGTATATTCACAGGTAACATCCACATCCTCACCATCAGTACATTCACAGGTAACGTCCACATCCTCACCATCAGTACATTCACAGCTAATATCCACATACTCACCATCAGTACATTCACAGGTAATATCCACATTCTCACCATCAGTACATTCACAGGTAACATCCACATCCTCACCATCAGTACATTCACAGGTAACGTCCACATCCTCACCAACTCTACATTTACAGGTAACGCCCACACCCTCACTAGCAGTACATTCACAGGTAACGTCCACGCCCTCACTAGCAGTACATTGACAGGTAACGTCCACACCCTCACCATCAGTACATTCACAGGTAACATCCGCATCCTCACCATCAGTACATTCACAGGAAACGTCCACATCCTCATCATCAGTACGTTTACAGGTAACGCCCACACCCTCACGAGCAGTACATTCACAGGTAACATCCACATCCTCACCATCAGTACATTCACAGGTAACATCCACATCCTCACCATCAGTACATTCACAGGTAACGTCCACATCCTCACCATCAGTACATTCACAGGTAACGTCCACATCTTCACCATCAGTACATTCACAGGTAACGTCCACATCCTCACCATCAGTACATTCACAGGTAATATCCACATTCTCACCATCAGTACATTGACAGGTAACATCCACATCCTCACCATCAGTACATTCACAGGTAACGTCCACATCCTCACCAACTCTACATTTACAGGTAACGCCCACACCCTCACTAGCAGTACATTCACAGGTAACGTCCACGCCCTCACTAGCAGTACATTGACAGGTAACGTCCACACCCTCACCATCAGTACATTCACAGGTAACATCCACATCTTCACCATCAGTACATTCACAGGTAACATCCACATCCTCACCATCAGTATATTCACAGGTAACATCCACATCCTCACCATCAGTACATTCACAGGTAACGTCCACATCCTCACCATCAGTACATTCACAGCTAATATCCACATACTCACCATCAGTACATTCACAGGTAATATCCACATTCTCACCATCAGTACATTGACAGGTAACATCCACATCCTCACCATCAGTACATTCACAGGTAACGTCCACATCTTCACCATCAGTACATTCACAGGTAACGTCCACATCCTCACCATCAGTACATTCACAGGTAACATCCACATAATCATCATCAGTATATTCACAGGTAACATCCACATCCTCACCATCAGTACATTCACAGGTAACGTCCACATCCTCACCATCAGTACATTCACAGCTAATATCCACATACTCACCATCAGTACATTCACAGGTAATATCCACATTCTCACCATCAGTACATTCACAGGTAACATCCACATCCTCACCATCAGTACATTCACAGGTAACGTCCACATCCTCACCAACTCTACATTTACAGGTAACGCCCACACCCTCACTAGCAGTACATTCACAGGTAACGTCCACGCCCTCACTAGCAGTACATTGACAGGTAACGTCCACACCCTCACCATCAGTACATTCACAGGTAACATCCGCATCCTCACCATCAGTACATTCACAGGAAACGTCCACATCCTCATCATCAGTACGTTTACAGGTAACGCCCACACCCTCACGAGCAGTACATTCACAGGTAACATCCACATCCTCACCATCAGTACATTCACAGGTAACATCCACATCCTCACCATCAGTACATTCACAGGTAACATCCACATCCTCACCATCAGTACAATCACAGGTAACGTCCACATCTTCACCATCAGTACATTCACAGGTAACGTCCACATCCTCACCATCAGTACATTCACAGGTAACATCCACATAATCATCATCAGTATATTCACAGGTAACATCCACATCCTCACCATCAGTACATTCACAGGTAACGTCCACATCCTCACCATCAGTACATTCACAGCTAATATCCACATACTCACCATCAGTACATTCACAGGTAATATCCACATTCTCACCATCAGTACATTGACAGGTAACATCCACATCCTCACCATCAGTACATTCACAGGTAACGTCCACATCCTCACCATCAGTACATTCACAGGTAACATCCACATCCTCACCATCAGTACATTCACAGGTAACATCCACATAATCATCATCAGTATATTCACAGGTAACATCCACATCCTCACCATCAGTACATTCACAGGTAACGTCCACATCCTCACCATCAGTACATTCACAGGTAACATCCACATCCTCACCATCAGTACATTCACAGGTAACGTTCACATCCTCACCATCAGTACATTCACAGGTAACATCCACATCCTCACCATCAGTACATTCACAGATGACATCCACATCCTCATCAGCAGTATATTCACGGGTAACATCCACATCCTCACCATCAGTACATTCACAGGTAACGTCCACATCTTCACCATCAGTACATTCACAGGTAACGTTCACATCCTCACCATCAGTACATTCACAGGTAACGTCCACATCCTCACCATCAGTACATTCACAGGTAACATCCACATCCTCATCAACATTACATTCACAGGTAACATCCACATCCTCTCCATCAGTGCATTCACAGGTAACGTCCACATCCTCACCATCAGAGAATGAAGAAATTGGATAATCAGTCTATTGATAACTCTTACTTCTTTAACTGCTTCCTGCTATAAACTGATCACTCTGTGTAGGTACTGCATTTTTCACACGTACCGATGGTCTTGTTTTGCTTTTTGACCAGACTCTTCTCACGAGAGAAATGCATTAATGGCCCGAGTGTATCCTAAATTGAAGAGCCTGTGTCAAGAGGCAGGGTACGAGTTCCAGGTCGTGGACATGAGATGGGGAGTACGAGACGAAGCCACTGACAATCACATGACCACGGAGCTGTGTCTACGAGAGGTTAAAAATTGCCAACGATTATCAACTGGACCGAATTTTGTTGTAAGATATATACCACGTCTTGTTAATATGTATTTGGACAGGCGTCTGTTTGATGAAAGCGATTTGTCAAGAAGGATTAAAAGAAAACATGCTACCGTTCAACTTTATGATGTTTTCCAAAGTTTATGATCTGAAAAGGGATCATTTGCTATAAGAAATTCACAGGTGGATTTGGTAGAAAATGGTGTTACGAATCTAAGGTATCAGAGATACATTTTGTCATGTATTTCATGAAAATTATTCTTACTTAGAATAATTCTTCACTACTGTATTTGTTTGAGATATGGATAGTCAGGCATTACATACCGTATAACAGCAGTTGAGTAGTTTGTGTTGTAGTAAGATTTGTCTCGCTCCAGTCTAATGTCTCTCATCAAACTGTCACGCTTGACTTACGTGCTATGAATACGCATCAGCTGATTTTTTTTTCTCATTAAAGGAGTTTGGACTTATCGAATCTTGTGCTGCATGAGTCCCAAATTAATAACACATTTTATATTTTCTGATTCCAGACGTTTTTATCACATAAGTATGGCTACAGATCATTTCCGAGTAAAATAGAAGCCAGGGAGTTCGAGAAAATGTTTGGTAAAATAGAAGGCAGTGAAGACAAGGAGCTGGTAAACAAGTAAGATTGTCACTCTTATTTTTGTGGTGTTTGCCAGAAAAACTGTTCAGATGCCAAACACTTTGTGATTTATTTATTTATGTGATTGGTATTTTACACCAAAATCAGGAATATTTTACTTACACAACGTCTGAAAGCATTGTGGTGGAAGGAAGTTGGGCAGAGCCCAGAGAAAGTCCACGACCATCCGCAGGCTGCTGCAAGGTCTTCCCAGTTAATGCCACAGAAGAAAGCAAGACTTGTGTATATGTTGGAAAATTTTTGGGGCTGATATACATTGGTTATAGATGTTGTAAAACCATAAGAAAATGAGAAAATATTAACTTTGTGAAATCAAAGTGTATATTGTGCATATTGATTCATTCCACTGTGATTGTAATCTAGGAAGGATCAGAAATGAGTGTAACATAGACATATTGAGTACAACATACATTTCATATTTGCTCTGCCATGATACTAAATGGTGTTTTTTTCCGTGTTTACTTCTAGGTGGTTTAAGAAGGACGACAACTCTGTGCCTTCATCCTACCTCTTCCTACCTGTCAGCACGCACTTTCCGGACTTCATTTCCAGTGACACAGACAAACGGTCAGCCGCCAAACAAGCATGGAACGAAGAAAGCATCAAAGTGAAGGAAATAGTTGTAAACATTGCTGAAAAGGTGCTACCACCGAATGACCGGAACAAGTACATGATATCAGGTAACCAAGAACGTTTGTGTTCTCATATAAATGATGATATCTAAATCCGAACTGGTGTGAATCTCAGGATATTAAAATAATATTAGTACCTTTTTGCTTGATAGACTGGCAGTGATATATAAAAATATGTGTACATCGATTTGTTGGTATGTTCATGTCCACTGGTGGACACGTTATTTAAAATGGCAGTGTATTCTTGAGAACGGCGTAAATCACCAATCAAATATGTAAGCTGTCAATGTTTGTACTTTGCTACCAATAAACATATATAGTTTGTGAACCGCTCTAACTAATGCCTCATTCTTTACGTCTCCATCCCTTCTATCCATCAGTGACCGAAGCGGAGATAAAGGCGGGGATTCTGTCAGCTGATGACGTGAACAACCATTGTGTCTGGTTTAAGCGACTTATACCGGAAATAGAAGACAAGGAAAAATCGGACCTGTTGACAAAGTATATTGGTGAGATTTCCAATAAAGCTGGTCAAGTTATCGAAATATATATAGAAATATAAGCATTGCAGTAGCTTTTTATGCCGCACAGACCATTACAGAAACGAAAGCTTCTAGATGCTAATGCCAGTACTACAGTCATATCAAGGCCTTATAAGAAAACGGAAATAGGAAACGATTTTATGGATTGTTTGAAAAGGTAAACAATTTTTTTTGTGAAGATGTCAAAACTCAGTTTTCCAAAGTGGAAATCAGTGGTAACAAAGTTTCGTTGTTTCACAGATTTTTCGTCGTCAGAGAGGGAGCAGACTCAGAAAAGAGTTCTGCTGAAAGAACTAGCGCAGAAGAAACTACCGGCTGTGTTAGGGGCATCTCAGATCCACAGCCATGTTGTTCACTGGACGGAGAAAGGTCAGTATGCTGGTTACGACACGGGTTCCCGCGCATCTGTTTTGAGGAAATAGGTAGAACAACCAAATGACTTTGCAACAGAACGTCACGGTTATACATATGGTTGTGTGCGTTATCGGTTGTCTTTCCTTCCGGTGAAACGCGACATTTGCCCTGGCGTGAGTGTACGTATGATTATAGCTTGGAGAACCCGCGCAAGCCCAGTTGTAGAAAATTACAGACATCACTCAATGAAATGTGATTCTCATTTGATCTAAAGCAAGGAAACCCAAATCTATCCACCTTTTGCCTTAACTGAGCTTTGGCCATTCTTTATAGTGTGATATAAATAGTAAACTTCAGAAACATATATTCGACCGCTTTTCTCCGCACCTAAAGCAAAGAATGCAAAGGTTTGTACTTCATAGAATGGCCTATATACATTTACCTTTCCCATTCTTTGAATATTACATGTAGGTATTGACCCCGAAGGCAATGAAGATCATAAGAAATACATCGATGATCTTTGTGAGGACTTTGACAAGACAATTACGGATATGATCACGACTGGAATAGACGAGAGGAACAAGCACGCTATAGCTGATGATCTGTATGAAGAAGTTCTGCAGCACACGCGGTTTGCACAGGCTAAATGCCGAAGTTTCCATGGCAGGGACGAGATGCTGGAGGTATGAATGTCTGCGTTTTTACATATACACCTCCACTGATCTGACAACCAAGATCGCCAACTCAAGCCAACCATCGGTGTCGTATAGCAATAATTTATGTTTTATTACTTTGGAGATTAACAACCTGCTGTCGTCACATGACGTATGTTTCAGTCACACAGACTTGATGCCGCAAGTCTACTTATCGTTAGAGCTGGATTCCTGCAGTATCAGGGATCAGTTTGTTCAAAAGTGTTTTAAAACTTAATACCAGATTTAACTTAAACTTAAATGTTGTACTTAGCCTGAAGAAATGTCTACCAGTGTATTAAATATGAACTAAATATGTCGCTGTAAATCTTTGACTTTGGACAACTACATTGGCTGTTGAGTTTGGCTAAAATTTTGAATATAATATGTGACTCAATACCAGTATTAGCTAATACACTTTCGAACAACTGAACCCTAGGTTTTGTGTATAAGAATTGTTGCTATTACAAAAGCTGATATCTCAGTGCTACGGGACCTTGTATGGTAGGGCGGGGAATCGGCCCCAGTGCTGGAAACTGTGCACCTCTGAACACACTCGTAAGGCTATTTCTTTTTCATGTCTGTTATAATGGGTTTTTTCCTGTTATATAGCAAGAATGCATTGAAGCAATTTAAAACTCATAAAACCGAAAAACTGGTAGCCTGCTACAGTTACACTGAAATATCTTTTTTGCATTTGACACTGTAGAATGGGGAAGATCACTGCACCACAAATGTAGCTTTCTGAAAAGTTTTTGAGCACGCAGTTATGCACCAATTAATTAAAAACATGTATAACAAATGGTCAGCCTTATACTTCCGCATGTTAATGTCAATGACAGCTAGAGGACCGCATATGCTCTTCACCAGGATTCACGTATGATTTCGCTATAGTGTATGTAACACCATGGCTTCATTATTATCGACTCTGTAAAACCTAAAACTCTGTAAACTCTTCCTCGAGGTAAAACCTGTTCTCTAGAGTGACTTGGTTCTTTCACTGTACTATGAAGGATACCTCAGAGACTGTGGCAGAAATACGGATTTTAAAGTTGTCAAAGTATGACTAAACTCATCACGTTATAAAGTTTATTTTTTACTTATGAAGACAAATGCTAACCAAAACGAAACTTCGACAGCACGTGGAAACACACACAAGATAGTTTCGGTATTTTTTGGTTAACGTTGATCTTCGTACTGTAAATAAAAAACAAGTGCCTCGTTTGATCGAAAAATTGATCTAGAGGGAGAATTAAGCAACCTTGAGTGCTTCGACCAAGTTTTGTACTTCTCATTCGGAAATTTACAGAGCTTTACAGAGTTTGAAATTTGCACTTTCTAATCGTACCTCTCTGAGGTCGATTCTCCGCCTTACCATACCAGGTCCTTTGATGTCTAAATCTGGTCAGGTGTTGCTTTATTACCAGATTCCTGCTAAATTATGTTACCTCGATCTTCACCAAAACCGACAGATCTTAAATACGCTACAGTCAAATTTATAATAGAAAGTAGCCTTACAAATGCACGTGTATCGTGTTGAGAAAATCAGCTTTAGAACATTCCTGGCTTCCATGTTTTCCGTTGGTCTTAGACAATCAAGGCTTACATATTGGGAACGAGTCGCTCACCTCTGGTTGTACACGGATCATCTGGAAGCGGGAAGACGTCAGTAATGGCCAAGGCTGCCATGTCGGCTAAATCTTGGGTGGACGGGGGGAGCAAAGGCGTGATCATCCTGAGGTAACACTGGCACTGTAATTCCACGTCATACGTCACACCTCATGTTACAAATACAATGCTACCCGTGTTTTTATTTCAAAATACGTCAATAATCCAAATGTGATACCCGTATCGCAGTTTAATAACGATCTAATTCGATTCATAGTTAGATTCAGGTTTAAGATGGTGGTCAGGTCTATGGGCCTAAACATTCGATTGCGGTATAATAGGTTTCGGCGAGTTTGCCGCTGACGAAATGCGCCATACATACGATACGTTTGAAAACGTTCACATTAGAATATACAGTCGAAATAGGAAATTATAGTCTCATCAGAATTACTAAGCTCTGTCTACCAGTTTCTGTGTATTTTATTTTGGAACTGGACGAGCAAATTTAGTTGTTTCATATTAGATTTTTTCTGATACTTATTAAACCGTCAACCAAGTATCATTTATGTATGCTCTTGGATCCGCAGAAAATTTTGTAATTTTGTTTTTGGCTTCAAATGGATGTACATTATACACTCGTGTCTGTGATTACAGATTTCTGGGCACTACACCAGACAGCACGGATATTACAAGTCTACTCACAAGCATCATCAAACAGGTTCTGGCTCTGGCTAAGATAACCAACGACATTCCAACGGTAAGATGTCGCCAGAACCGACCGCGGCTTTTGTCAGTTATTGATGTTGATGTGCTATATTATCTTAATATCTGAAGGGAAGCCTTATGCTCAGTCACCTGTGCTATATAGGTCTTTCCTTGAACCTTAAGTGCCACTTTAGGAGTTATTCCGACCAACAATCATACAGCATGATATACTGAGTAATTCTAGACAAGTGACGTCTAATCAACTGCGATTAACATTGCATTTTCTACCTACTTCTGCTTAAGCCATGCTTCTGTGTGGCGTTTAGTTTGCTGCTATTTAAAAAAATATATGAACAGTTGGAATAAACCCAAATGAAGTAAACTGACAAGAGGCCGTATTTCACTGGTCATGTGCGACCATTTGAAAGTTATCACTCTGTTGTCGCAGCTGCGGTTTTATTTTCAGTTGTACATTTTTTATTATATAGCGTCTTGGTATGGCAGTTGTTGCCCTTGTTATGTACATAGTACACCGGTATCTTCAGTGAACCGTACATGTAAATTAATCAATGAATCAATTTTGCAGGAATTGAAGGACATCGTGGAGTTATTTCACAAGACGTTGTCCAGTCTTCCACCTGGAAGCACACTCGTCTTGTTTCTCGACTCTCTTGACCAGCTGGATCCGAGCCACGGGGCCCGACAGCTTAGCTGGCTACCCAGACATCTTCCTCCCCATGTCAAAATCGTGGTGTCAACTCTCCCAGAGCCGATCTACGAATGCTTCCCAAGATTGCAGGTAATGAAATATTGACAGGTGGTGTAAACATAATCAGGCAAATGTTGAAAATACGAACTAGATTGAATCAGCAACTTACTTAACTTCAAGTCGACTATGTTGTAGAAATGTAAAAGAAAATACAGCATGAGTTTGGGGAGTAATGGGAAGGTATATCTTTCGAGGACTTCAAAAGGATCTAGTACATTGCATTTATCATAGTGTATCATTAGCATATACTGGCATCCCCCTGGGCGTAAAAGCCATTATACCTGGCTGTTGTGACAGGTGACTGTGAAGGACACAAAGCAGTTCCTGGAGGTGCCGACCCTACCTGACAAGGACGTGAGCAGTATTCTGGACAGCTGGCTCACACTGGAGAACCGCCGACTGACCACTGACCAGAAGACGGCCGTGCTGGATGCCTTCAAACACTGCCCAATACCGTTATTTCTCAAGTTGTCATTTGACGAAGCCTGCAGATGGAAATCGTTTGAACGGCCTGAAGACGCCGTGCTTCAAACCACGGTCAGGGCTGCCATCAACAGTCTGTTTGACCGGGTAGAGATGCTGCATGGCAAGGTCTTTGTGTCAAGAGCTTTAACTCTGCTCACACTCTGTAAGTTCCGGAACGCTAGAAAAACTTTGATTAATTAAGATTCGTATGATCAAAATCATGCCCTGTAAATTCAAAAATATTATTATTTTTGTCAATAACCGTGTCCTGTTATAAAACTGCCCAGTTTCAAACACGTCCCTCAGTACATTGTTTATATTCCTAAGCACTTAGTTATTGTAAATTATACCAATTGTATAATGATTCAACCACATAACTGAATGTAATGTTTGCAAATGTAAACCTTTATTTACATCCATATTAAATGGAAACACGATGCCCAATATCAGTGACGAATGTAGGCCTACGGTGTGTACCTCAAGCCAACATGTAACTGAGATATATGGTTGTTGTCAGCTGTGAGCGGACTTACAGAGAGCGAGCTGGAGGACATCTTGTCATGCGATGAGGAGGTGTTGAATGATGTGTACCAGTATTGGCTGCCTCCTGTCCGACGGTTACCTCCCCTTCTGCTTGTGCGGATGAAGGCGGACCTAGGAGAATACCTTGGTACAGCTTTTGCCTAATTTTGTATACGTGTAGTACTCAAAAGGAAATCTCCACAATGAGTGCTATCAACGCTAATAAATAAATAAATAAATATAGAAATAAATAAATAAATAGAATTAGAATCGTAAGGCGTTCTGTCTATTCTTTTTCACTCATAATTTTGTAGTAACACCTAAGACAGTACGAAGCTGTGTCTTTAAAGCGGACTATCGACTTTTAGCATTTCCATTTGGTTTGAATCTACATAACATTGCTGATTTCGACCCTTTGTTATATTTATTTGGTAATTAGCATTTATCTTCGGGTGTACAAGCCTAACTCAGCCATATCATGGCTTTCTGCTTCACAGTGGATCGGGGTGCGGACGGGGTACGAGTGTTCTACTGGTATCATCGTCAGTTTATAGAGACGGCTACAGACAGATACTGTTCAGACGAGCAGGTCAACACGAAAGTACACACCCTGCTGGCGGACTACTTCCGGGGAACGTGGAATGGTATGTTAATATGAAGACTATATAACAAAGAGAGTAAAATCAATGTAGCGACATCAGTTAGGGTTCAAAGTCCAACCTCACACACCCCAATCACTGATGGAGAAATGCTCAAGGTGCTGTTTTGTAGGTCTATACCGAGGTACCCAGAAGATGATCAACAGTGAACAGGTGTTCAGTTCCAAACTTCGGTAGCGCTCCGAGCTCTTGATATGTTACTGTATTTCCTTGTAATTATTCTTGATAGGCGGCTGTAATGGCAGTGCAGATCCCACATTTAACACCGTGGTTTTCCCCATTTTTACAGGTGCAGCTAAGTCCTTCACGGACAGCACAGGTCAGGATGGGGAAGCAGACCGCTTTGTGGCCGCTCAGCCCCTCAGCTTTGGGAGCAATCCGAACATGAGGAAACTGAACAATCTACCCCATCATCTGATCTGTGCCAATATGTTGAGTGTCCTGAAACAAGACGTCTGCCTCAACATGGAGTTTCTGTTAGCCAAGTTAAAGGCCTCTTCTCTCAGGTAAGACTTCCCTCAGGTAAAGGGTGACTTCATACTCGTACATCAAGCCAATATAGCTCCCCTTGCTTACGTACCGAATTCCCTTGATCACCGATGGTCTTATGCAATATAAAGACGCGAATAAAGACGTCATTCGTGTTTCGGAGAGCAAAATATCTTCGTTTCTAAGATATTTCATTTCCGAATGGATACAGTTGAAATAAGCCTGTTCGTTGTTCAGATTTGTACTCGACGATTTTGAGGAAGCGAGGCAAACATTTCCGGATGACGAGGACATCAACCTGGTCCTAGAAGCCCTGAGGTTGTCCCAAGATGCACTGCTGTATGATCCAAAGGAGTTGCCATGCCAACTGCTGGGCCGACTTCCTGCAGAGAAAGAGGTGCGATAAACGTATAAATATTACCTTTTGTCATTCCGAGGAGTCTCTTCTGTGTTTTTTTTTGAGGGGGGGGGGGGGGGGGCATGAATAACGCTTCAGTGGCGCAAGAAATTTGAACATTTCTTTATTTATTCAGTTCTGTCAGCCGCCTAAAGCGTTTTTCCGACCACAGGCTAATTTGTTTATTTATTTGATTTGTGTTTTACGCCGAATATTTCAAGAATATTTCACTTATACGACGGCGGCCAGCATTATGGTGGGACAAAATCGGGCAGAGCCCGGGGGAAACTCAGGACCATCCTCAGGTAGCTGGCAGCTCTGCACAGAGAGGAAGCTAGCATGACTTGAACTCACAGCGACCGCATCATGGGTTAACGCTCCGCGCTAACGTGCTATCTAGCTCTCTGAGGTCACACAGCAGCTGTCAGTAGTGGGGGTGTTTCAGATAGGGCCTACCTTGTGAAGAGCAGTGGATTACTCCTGTTTTCTTCACCCATGAAAACCTGGTCTTATCGTCTCGGTGAAAAATTCTGTAATAAAGAATTGGACGCCAGTTAAATAGGTAAATGTATGATTTTTTACTTTTAATTTCTTTTACTTTTTATTGCCAGCATATTTTTGGCGATGTGTCCAATTTTCCCTGTCAGTATGTAATGCCAGATGTGAAGATACTGACTGCCCCTGGAGGACAGTTAATTCATTGTCTCGCTGGCCACAGACAGTCCATAAGCTGTGTGGACATCAGTTCGGATGGATGCGTAGCTGTCACCGGTAGGCCCATCATCCTCTCGTTCTCTTAAACTACGTCCAAGGATTACGACGTACATTATGATCGTATTTCACAGTTGTGTCTTCAATGACTCTTGTTGTTGATGTAATCGGATTCATCAGTCATTACTACATGTGTATCGTCGAGATGTCGTGATGTATTTTACTTCTCTTTGAGACCGTTGACTGCATGAATATTCCTTCGTTGCCAACCCGTTCGGTGGACTGATATCGGATTTGGTTATGTTTGCACCACTTCAGAAACTCGACAAGGGGTTAGTTATAAGCATTCACCTCCAATACATCAGCCAGATATTCTACTGTTTTTCGCAGTATAGAACAATCTGTAGAACGCCTGTCCATGAATCGGCCAAGCCAGCAGCCAAACGATCGTGAATCACGTGACTGCAGCGAAAAGCTGGCGTAAAACAATATGTGGAACTGCATCTCTGCTGATGCCTACAAAGCTATTGGTTCATCTTGTTTTAAGTAATTCATTTTCTACGATTTCATTTAAAAACAACGAAGATTGGATCTCCAAAATCCGCAATATACTTATTACCTTGGTGCTGGTCTGCTCCCTCTTAGTGTGCTTTTTATGTCATGTTCCATCATTCATAATATTCAATGTCGATTGTCTTGTAGCATCTGCCGACAAATCCGTCCGCTTTTGGAACGTACGAGACGGTAAACTACTCCAAGCGGTGGAGAACGTGGTGGAAGATCCAGAGCGAGTTCATATATGTGGTGGTGACAAAATTGCTGTGGTTAACTCGGAAAAATACCTCCTGGGCCTCCGAATGACCTCGGGGGATTGGGCCTACAAAATCGACAATCTCCAGGGTGATAATATGATGAACTTTGTTGTCTGTGGGAAAGACAAAAGCATCCTGGTCGTCTTCGGAGAGACTACTGTGTACCTTCTAGACGCCATCACAGGCAAACAGCGAGCCCAAGTTACTCCCAATTCACCCATGGGATCGGATCATTTTAATGCCTATGATCCGATATCAGGTAATGACCTCTGGTACTTCCACACCATTCCTATCCTCACAACATTCCTGCGTAAGACTTTGGAATCTACTTCTGTACAAATTGTCCAATACCCGCGACACAGAGGATTGGCAATTTAATGTTTATTTGACGACAAAGCATCGTTCATGTAAAAACATTTCGCACATTGCCAGTGATATGTATATAGAATTGGTATCTGTTATCTGATTACTTTCTTTCATATTTGTGTAAATATATCTGTTACGTACAGCCAGAGGACGGTATGTCGCCACGGCGCCTTCCAACTCTGCCATTTTGAGAGTTCTTGACGTCGTGAAAGAAGAGTTTATCCACAACAAGCGGATGTTCCCGGCACCGAAAACAGACGATGATGACGAATTAACAATCGACGCCGTGGCCATATCATCGGATAAAAAGTCCATTTACGTCTCCAATTACATGGACAATGACATTCATATCTGCCATCTGAAAACCATGGCCAAACTACGTGTCTTGAAAGGTAATCGTGATTCTTAAACTTCACAATTCAAATGGGACCATTAAAGTATTTTCCGATAAAAAAACAATCCTTTATTTTTAGAAAAGTTAGATTCATAGATCGTACATATTTACTACATAATCACCACTTAGCAAGCCCTACAAAACGGCGTCAAAAGTTATTTTAACCTAATAGTTGTATGTTTGATTTGAATTGAAGTCATACTTCTTGTCGTTTTTCTGCTAATATTCTAATTGTATTTGATAGGGAAGAAGTCTGATAATTGTGAAAAATTTCACGTTTCCCTGGATGGCACAACTCTATATTTCCCGAATTACAACACGATGTGTTACGTCGATCTAAAAACCGGCCAAAGGACAAGTCATATCAAGCACCCTAACTCCGTGACGGACGTGGCTACGGTCGACTTGACGAACGTGGTCAGTATATCCAGTGATAGCGTTCTGCGGGTGTGGGACCTGTCAAGAGAAGACCCGCAAGCTAAACCCAAGGTCGTGAGCGAGGCCAAAGAGGGCCGTGTGAAGAGTGCCCGCAGACGACACAACAAGGAGGAAGATATCAAAGAAGAGACCAACGATGGTGACCAACATAAGGAGGAGAAATTCACCTTCAGGTACATCTTGACGTTGAGGAATATAAGATGGCTCAAAACCTGAATGCTTGCCATTCCTGTATTTAACTGGAGTCTGATTTGTGAAATTGTACAATTGCTTAAGATATTTCCAGAATTTTATTCCAGGCAACAAGTCACATAAAGCCGGTACAGGACAAGCAGTGATGAACCAGTCGTCTTCCTTGCAAACCTATCAGAATATAAACAGAGTACCCTGAGAATCACAGTACCAAGTTACCACTCAATGATCACACATAGCATCCGAGTTTTCCTGTACACAAGTGCAATCAGTAGACAAGCAGAATGCCATCAGAGTACCCACGCAATACAGTTAGTCTACCATTACAATCCGCGTACCATCAGAGTACAATCAGAGCACAGTCAGGATTCGTGTACAATCTGAATGTTATAAGAGTGCCATGAGAGAACAATCGGAGTACCATGAGATAATAATCCTTGTACCGTCAAAGTACAATCCTTGCACAATCAGAGTTCCAGGAGATAACAATCCATGTACAATCAGAGTACAATCAGATAACAATCCTTGTACAATCAGAGTACCATTAGATAACAATCCTTGTACAATCAGAGTACCATCAGACAACAATCCTTGTACAATCAGAGTACCATCAGATAACAATCCTTGTACAATCAGAGTACAATCAGATAACAATCCTTGTACAATCAGAATACCATCAGATAACAATCCTTGTACAATCAGAGTACAATCAGATAACAATCCTTGTACCATCAAAGTGCAATCCTTGTTCAGAGTACCATCAGATAACAATCCTGGTATAATTAGAGTACCATCATATAACAATCCTTGTACCATCAAAGTGCAATCCTTGTACAGAGTACCATCAGATAACAATCCTGGTATAATTAGAGTACCATCATATAACAATCCTTGTACCATCAAAGTGCAATCCTTGTACAGAGTACCATCAGATAACAATCCTGGTATAATTAGAGTACCATCATATAACAATCCTTGTACCATCAAAGTACAATCCTTGTTCAGAGTACCATCAGATAACAATCCTGGTATAATTAGAGTACCATCATATAACAATCCTTGTGCCATCAAAGTGCAATCCTTGTACAGAGTACCATCAGACAACAATCCTGGTATAATTAGAGTACCATCATATAACAATCCTTGTACCATCAAAGTGCAATCCTTGTTCAATTAGAGTATCATCTGAATACCAAATCACAAATCAATGACCCCCCAGGCCGTCCAAGTTTTCCTCTATACACGTCTACAACAAAGTGATGTACGATTTCAGGATGATAGAGAGGTTGCCAAATCCTCGTTACATTTTCGTCCTCAACAGTCGAAGGGAGATGCAAATCTATGACTTGGTCAAAAAGGTGTATGTGAGATCCGCCAAGGTTAATGACGAACCGGTAAGTAGGGATTCCTCGTGTTCACCGTTGTAGTTGTGATTCAGATCAAATCTAGCAAGTACTTTCTTATATTGAAGTAAACACCACTTACGCCGAAAAATACACCTTCATATTCAAGTCAATGGTGGATGTCAATTCTTTATGTACCTCGCTATCCATAGGTGAAGAATGTCAAATGGCACGTGATTGACCAGAAGATGGCAGTGGTTTTGACGGATGATCGCCAACTACAGCTCATTGACTTAGACCGGATGGAGCCGATCAGGATGCTGCAGGGCTACCTTCCCAAGTACAATTCGGAGATTGTCGTTCGGAAACAGGCCAAAGGTAGGGATGGTCACATGACTTGTGCGACAAGTGGTTCGCTGTTCGTCTGCTATGTTTCCTAACTACAGTGGAGGTAATCATATTATCGTCATCTGCCATCTGACATACACCATAGATATTACAAGAAAACGGCCTTGTAATCTGACCCAAATAACGCACCTGGAAAGTAGAAAGTTAAAATTTAAATTAATCAGTTAATCCGTCCAATCAGTCAATTTAAACAACCTGCATCTCTACGATTCTGAAACTGACGCAACGCCTATCTGCATACATTAACGCACATTTGATATAGAATAGAATTATTGAGCACAATTAGAAATGTTATAATGTTTTGCTCCATCCATTTGTCTGATGTCGGCCAAGTTTGTAGATTACGAATACATGTATATCAAGCGTGGAAAAAATACTATTAGGCTACCATACACGTAATTATCCATATAAAATGAAAACAAGATGGTCGTGGGTTACCCAAACCCCCTTAACCCCCCCCCCCCCCCCCCAGATAACTGTAAGAAAATGGAATGACAAGGTTTTTATTAAAGTAGCCCTGGAATTGCAAAATATCGTCTGCTTCTGACAGTTACGATAGTATGGGTCAACTTTGGATGTGAAAAAATCTTTTGACATCTGATATTTTCCTCTCCAGAAATCATTACAACCACCAGGGGACGTAAACAACTCAAAATTTACAACATGGACACCGGATTGACGGTGAAGATCATGGAGACCAACCAAACAAAACCTGTCGAGGATCTTTTGGTGAGAATTGGAAAGATTTTCACAAAATAGTACACAATATTTTAATGATCGCTGGAAACTGTTAAGGTTGTCGGTGTGTAACATGAACTAGATAACCAGGAATACACGAGCAGTATAACACATTAGTGTAAACATTGCACAGGGATTACCAACATATATTTTGAAACTGTTTCTCCAGATGAGCAAGGACGGCAACTGGCTGGCTGTTACGCTCGACGAAGGTCCGTTGTTAATCTACAACCTAGCGGAGCGGCAATGTCGTCACGTGCTCAAGGAAGCCATGGTCGGCGAGTACCCGTCCCTGTCAGACGCCTTGTTTACTCCATGCAGTACCTTCTTCCTGATAAACTGTAGCCGTTCTTATCCGCACGAGGCTGACGTAGACGAGTATTATTACGTAGTAATTAATATAGAGACAGGTAAGTAATGCATTTCGCTATATTGTACTGTCCAGCAAAAACAAAAACCTATTTAGGCTGTCACCGTTTGTTGCTTAGCACCATTTCCAAGCAGACACTCACGAGTTCGCTAAAATATTATATAAGATTTCAATATTGTCCACATATTCTGCCGCTCTCACGTTCGCTTTACATTACCGTGACCATTTAAAATTTTGTACAGAAACCTTGCACGACGTCAAGGTCACTGGAGTCACAGTGATGAGACAGGAACTGATGTCAGAAAACACAAACACTCTGTCTCAGTCTTTGTCTTTGTATATTCTCGATAAACCTGCTTTCTCTTTATCTAAAGTATCCACACCATGATTCCAACGGACAATTGAAATAATTTTATTTATGAATCGGTGGTGAGGTTAAGCCTAGACAAGCCAACGGGCGTGTAGCACAGGCCCAAAAGGTCAAGGTTTTCTAGTGATGGCACATACGCTGTAAGGAGTATCTATTGTCCCGCCAGATGCAAAGATGTTGGATCACTGGAGGATTTGTGACCAGGTTATAGTTTGCGCCTGTCGTGTCCCAAATTGTAGCGCAGTGCTCGACATGCAAAAGTGGCTATTATGAATATCACCAATACCTAAAGAAAAGTTTTGTATTATTTATACTTCGAAAACGGCCTAATCGTTCTCGAAGTCGGGAGACCTGGGATCAATCCCCGGTTGGGTCATACCAAAAACTTTAAAAATGGTACTTGTTGCTGTCCGGCTTGGCGCTCAGCACTGAGAAGTTAGAGCAAGGAAACAGGACTGGTTGGCCCAGTGTCAGTATAATGTGACTGGGAGGAGTGTGCAGCACTTTGGAGGCATGTACTGGCCCTGCTACAAGAAGACACAGTATGTGTACACCAACCTAATTACTCCTTGTCGTCATGAAAACTGAACAATTGTTCAGTACGACATGAAACGTCAAGCTTACATGCATATATACTTCAAAAACTTTAAGGGGCCGCCGTGGCCGAGGTGGTTATAGCACACCAGCGCGGCTCATGGTGGCTTCCTTTCCTGCCATACTTGGGAAGGTCTACCTGCGGATAGTCATGAGTTTCCTCGGGCTCTGCCCGGTTTCCTGCCAGCATAATGGTCGCAACAGTCTTATAAGTGAAATATTACTGGGTACGGAGTAAAACACCAATCAAATAAGTAAAAAAATTAATTGAAGACTTTTACTTTGTGAAGAAAAAATTTAGTTCTTGAACTTTGAAAATACTGCAGCTAAAACCCATTTGTGTATACCTCTTTACATTCCAGGGGAAATTGTCAACCATTTACTGGACATCGAATACTTGAAGAAGTACAAGGAGAAGGAGAATGACTGTAGTGTGGATGTTCAATGTAGTGCGTACTTACGGGACTTCTTACTCCTCACAGGCAGTGACGACAGATTGATACGAGTGTGGGATGTCAAGTTGGGTAGGTGATAGGTGTCATGTTCAATAGCAGTCTGCCTATTTGCCGTTAATGTGTAGTTTGCTTTTCAAGCAAAGCGATGTCATAAGATCTAGCCATTTTGAGCGCATAATAACTCTGTAGCATGTACCACGGTTAGACTTAACGGATTTCAAAAGGTCGGATGAGAGGCGGCGTCGCTCAGTTCACCAATTTCTTGCTATGGTTAAGCTTACACTACCTGTCGTTCAACTCGTAGATTTTGCGTTTGATTCGCCCACAGGGTACTCAAACACGCGCCTGTCACACCGGAAATAAATAGGCCTGTGCAATTGCCGTTTTGCGTTTGCATAGACGAAAACTTTGGGCTCAACCAGGCCGTTCTAACTGAGGCCACCAAAATTGGCGGATACAAAACAGGCGTAAGTGGAGCTGGCTTAGTTTAGGTCACATTGTTTCGTGAGTGTAAATGCGCGAGCCGTTCCGAGCCAAGAGTAACCACGGCAATGAACTCAAAACTATGTTAGCAAAATGGTGTAGAGTTTGTTATCTTATGTCGCAATCATGTAGATTTTTACTACAGAATGTTCACATTTAACCAGTTGCTGGTCCGACTACACATCGCTATCGCTACCAGACGCCGTTGGGTTGTTTGGAAATTAGAATATAATATTGTGTTATATTTAACAGAATAATCTGCTGCAATAACAAAAGACATTCTAGCATCACTCAGACAAAAGACTTTATGGTAAAACTAACAGATTAATTTTTTCAGTGCACCAAACCCGGAAACATCTTACTCGATATCAAAGGACACTTTGATAGCGTATTTCTGCATAAACCAGGATTCTGCTGGTGGACTTAGCATCCCCGTTATGAACAGTTAGGATAAAACCTTAAATAAGGTAAAATGACAAGAGCCCGTAATTCACCGGTATCGTGTGGCCACCTGCCAGCTATTACACTGTCGTCACTGCTCTTGTTTTACTCTCTATGCTGTACGTCTTTAATTATATTGCATTCCTGCATAAAACAGGATTTTGCTGGTGGATCAAGCTTCGCCGAGGCCTGGTCCCTACGCATGTGTTTTAATGTGATTGTGTGTTAAATTTGATGACAACACAGTATTTTGAGTATTTCTAGACCAGTGACGTTTATTAAATTGCAACTGCATTTTTTGGCCGAATTCTGCGTAAGGCATGGTCTGGGAGGGAGGGGGGGGGGGAGGGTAATCTGCTACTATTTATTGACATTTACGTGAACAGGTGGAATAAAACTTTGACCGAGGCCGTAATTCACCGGTATCGTGTGACCATTTGTCAGCTATAACACTGTCGTCGCTGCTCTGGTTTTACTCTCTATGCTGTACGTCATTAATTATACTGGACTATTTGAAAATTCGACGCTGTAACAAACTTCAACTTTAGCATTTGGTCGATCCTTTAAACGACATATATAATTACAGCCCATCACACTAACACGAGGCCAATTGATTAGTCATTCAGGGACCTTCTTCTTCCGCAGGTAAAATCCTCCATCGGTTGTCCGGTCACAGCCATGATGTCTCCACGCTTATGGCTGCCGAGAACGGGGGTAGATTTCTCAGCTACTCCAGTTACACCGAGGAAGAAGCTTTTAGACTCTGGGACGGTCACAACTTTACCTGTTTGGCTACATTCAAGGCAGATGATGACGTAAGTTAAAACAACCTGTGGCTCTCAGTACAGTGGCGAGTGTTACCACAAAATGCTGTGACTGGATGGAATGTCATGTCTGATGTCTACTTTATACTAGTACAGTGAGGCAGCTCCTGCATGTCAATTATTGTTGTGTGTGGTGTCAAACGCCAGTCTATTAAAGAAAGTAAATAGATTACTCTCTACGACAACTTGCCATTTTCAATAACCTGTGTTGTAGATGACCCGAATCTGTTTAACTCTGGACGGAAGTCGCGTAGTGGCGGGGAACGCGGCCAAAAAGGCTTTGGTGATCTGGCAGCTGATGGGGTCGGGCACCGAGGCTGAGGATGTTACGGGAGAGGAAGAGTTCGAAGGCGAGATGACGTCTTTGACTTTCACTCCCCTCGGTTCTGTAACCTTTGAAGAGCCTGACCCCGACACCGAGGTCGCCGAAGTGTCGGATGACGAAGACAATTCGACAGATGATGATGACGATCTAGACAAAGAATTAGAAAAAATGAACTTTGATGATTTAGATCTCGATAAGGAGCTCAGTGACTTGAACTTCAGTGACTCAGACGATGACACCATGGACAAAACGAATACAATACCATCTGCAACAGGTAAGAAAAACTGACCTCCCGTTGCAGGTGTCCTGCGTGAGGTGTATTTCGTGATGATAGAGTTAGGCAGCACTTAGAACTTGGCGGCATGATCACTATCCTGGCTATAAAAGCTACACCGCCAGGATGAGAATAGAATCACCCACATAGTGACAAAGGTTTATTTGTGGCTATTTGAGAAGTTGTTTATGATATTGTTAAATAACTGCCCATGTTAGTTTTGCTTAATTAGTCTGGTAAGGCAAACAAATGCTAAAACTTTTCATATCGCATGCGTAATGAGAAAAATTGTAATACTGTGATGTATAAAAGTCAATTTGGGATATTACTACGTAGTTAGGTAAGTACATACACTGAAAATACACGCTGCCTTAAGTAAAATACCAACTGGTGGTTTCATACCGAGCGTCTGTTATTCTTGACGTGCATAAACAATTCTTTTATAACCAGTCTAAAACTTTGTCGGGACGTTTGAAGTTTATAGAACACCTGAAATACCGAGCAGTTTTGTTAAGCGATGTGATTTGCGGATCTCTGTAGATTGAATAATTCTGTCAATTGCTGGGAGGGAAGACGAGCACACTAACCAAAGTCAGTCTTCTCTTTATATCTGACACGAAGCTTTGTCATAAAAACGTATTTTTTTTAAAAGCATGGAATGTTATGGAACAATGCCACATTGCTGCAATGACAGGGCCGAGTCAGTTTGTAAACGAGGTCCACTTTTTCCACACTCAGAAATATATTCTGATTTCTTGTTAAATGATATTTAATTTAAAATATATATAAATAATTAAAAAAATATATTAAATGCTCTACATCCCGTGTCTATTCTTTACTGTTTAGAAAACAGATAAGAAAGTTGTGAGGACGGTGTTACAGCCTTACAGCCTCCATTACTCGTATTATCAATACCTGTGTATTAACCCACGATAGCACAGCCAGGGATGGGTTAACCCACGGTAGCACAGCCAGAAATGGGTTAAGCCATGACAGCACAGCCACTGATGGGTTAACCCACGACAGCACAGCCAGAGATGGGTTAACCCACGATAATACAGCTAGGGATGGATTAAGCCACGACAGCACAGCCAGGGATGGGTTAAGCCACGATAGCACAACCAGGAATGGGTTAACCCACACTACCACAGCCAGGAATAGGTTAACCCACGATAGCACAGCCAGGGATAGGTTAACCTATGATACCACAGCCAGGGATGGGTTAACCCACACCACAGTCAGGGTTGGTTTACCCAACATTAGCACTGCCAGGGGTGGGTTAACCCACGATACCACATCCAGGTATAGGTTAATCCACAATACCACAGCCAGGGATGGGTTAACCCAGGACAGAACAGCCCGGGATGGGTTAACCCACGATAACACAGCCAGGGGTAGGTTAACCTACGATAGCATAGCTAGGAATGGGTTGATTCACGATAGCGCAGCAAGGGATGGAGGAGTCAAATATTGAATACCAGCGTTAACATGAGCAATACTAATGCGTTAAGACACCCTTGTTTAAATTTTGAACAAGGTCAAATTATGACTTCGTACACTATTGTTCCAGTTATCACACAATAACAGGCAAGTTCATGGATTAAGCACCAAGATATGTTTGATGGCATTTGGGATTAAGATAGGCTTCATCTTAATCCAAGATGACATTTAACACTTTTTGAATACCCCAGCATAAATACAAACTCATCCCCCTGGTATCGTTAACTTTAATCTCAATATGACCACTCTTGGCACAGTATAAAAATACAGTAAGACGATGACCAAGGACAGGTGGTACTCTTATTACGATAGGGAACTTGTACGTCGAATCCGACATTTTACTGTTTCACATATACATGTACAAGATAAACAGTACCGTTATCCATGGCTTCAATACAGAGATAATAAATCTTGATTTTTTAGTTTCACCTCGATGAACAATATCTAATTATATTCTTACTTAATTTACAGAAATACCAATAAATAAAATTTCACTATTTGGTAGTCATTTCCACATATACCTGAGAATCAAACAAGCGGATTGTCTATTTAACAATGTAAGTTGAAACACATGTCGTGGTGTCCGTTTTTTTCCACAGGAATATTCAGACAAGGAAATAAATGTACAACAATTAGAAACTTTTTGTAAACTGTATGTAAACTTTTATTTCATTTTTGTACACATCCGCTGGAATGAAAAATCGACAAAAAGAGGCCAGATTTACACTTAGGTGATATAAACTCAGCTATCGTCTGAGCATTTACCAAGGACTCTTAGTCACGTACTAAAGTCTACTCGAGTCACATCAACCCCGCAATGTGACCCCTGTAAGGGGCACAAACCCACTAACCCAGTTAGAATGAAGTCAATAAAGGTGACTCGACAAGGATATAGAGACAAAATCGATCAAAGAAAAAAAAAAAGAAAAAAAAAAAAATACCTACATGATCTAAACGTACAGCTGCCGTTATATCTTACAGGCTTTTCCCCAAAACTATTAGCTTTAAACAGGACAAATCCTGGAACCAGTCAGCAAAACTAGAAGACTCCATGTCCATGCATGTTTCATAGCTTTTCCTATCGAACAAACGCCAGATGATGGAGTATGGGTCAGTCGGGTTTCCAGTAAATTTTTGAATGCTTGGTTCACAAAAAGAATCCAAAGTTATTTCTGAGAAATCCGCACAGAAATAAGCATTCAAACTGTGATAAATTTGTCTAAACACTTGTTGTGTGTTCTCGATTTCAATCACAGGCCGTTTAAACCACATTAAGCATAAGTCAAATCTGGTACTGAGCTCTTGATTTGCGATCAAATTTAAAACTTCTTTATAACGCTTATCCTTTGTTTTCATGTATAAGCTCAGACATTGTGATAGCTAACCCTGAACGTAACCTTTAAGTCTGAACATAGCCTTTAGGTTTATGTTCACATTGTTAACTTCTAGTCTAAACCTGAGCGTTAAAATCATACCTCAAAGTCTGACTTATTAGTCTAGTGAAATCTGTCTAGCTTGTGAACTCCGTCAGAGGTAGGCCTACATGTAGGCCTATCTCTACACTTTGCACCAAGTAATGTGTTCTGCACAATATTGCCTTTTTATTTTTCTGACATTTTACAACGTGCTGAACATATTTCCCTTGTATAACGGTGATCAGGTTTATGGGTTGTAGAAACCAGACACATCCCCCGGTGGCAAACCATCGCACCTTTAGTGTAAGTGACAAATCTCTTCAGGGACTAAATAGCTGCCAATCCAGCAATAAGTGAACTCGAAGTGAATGCGGCATAATAATGCTCTATAGTGGTCTTACCCGAGACTGACGATCACTCCGCACAGCAGGTTCCTCGATGTAGGACACTTACGGTAATATAAAGATAAGGCCTCTGAGTCATATTAGCGGTATCGTGGTAGATGAACCAACGAAATTCTAGTATCGAAGGCCTGTAACAGGAAGATGGGGCGCTACGTACAAACGGTCCAACAGGTACAGTGTGCAAGCCAGCCAATTATAATCTGTCCTGAAAAGGAGAGAGTACAACGTACACATCGACCTGCTTCCAGAGTTCGGTGTTAATCCATCGGAAGAAAAAAAATCAAAGCAAAAAGATTCCTAGCATAATACTGACCGCCGTCGTGTAAGTGAAATATTCTTGAGCACGGAATAAAACACCAAATAAATAAATCAAAAGACGCATGTACATAAAACAAGGCAAGAGTATGATTTCTTCTTCGCGAGTGTCATCCACAAAACAAAGCTGCTTCCACTATAACCGTGTGGTAGTCCTACTGACAGCGCAGCTTTTTGTGTTACTCTTGACCAGTGGCGTCTAATAAATTGCTATTATCATAACTGCATTTCTGACCAAATTTGGCTTAAGCCGTGATGCTCGGGGCGGAGTGTAATTTCATAATATTTAAGCATTTACATGAACATTTAAAATTAAACCGAGGTAAACTGACAAGCAGCCGTATTTCACCGGTCACGTCACGGATTGACCATTTGCCAGCTATCACTGTCGTCGCTACTCTGATTTTACTTTTCATGCTGCAAGTCTTTTATTAAATGGTACAGGTATATATAGCATCCACAACGGTGTGTCTGCATGTACACGCTAACAGATATACACCGATGATGAGTTTCCACCAGTCGTTTGCTGTTGATCTGGATTTTTGACCTTGTGTTTCACGCCGTACTCAAAAATACTTCACTTATACGACGGCGGTCAGCATTGTGGGGGGAGGAAATCTGGAGGGAACCCACGGCCAACCGCAGGTTGCTGTCAGACCTTCCCACGTACGACCGGAGAAGAAGCCAGCATGAGCTGCATTTGAACTCACAGCGACCCCATTGGTGAGAGGCTTCTGGGTCATTACGCTACGCTAGCGCGCTAACCAACTGAGCCACAGAGGCCCCTGTTTATCTGGAAGCCCTGGACAAACCACTGCGGGTTTACTTGGCGAGCGATCAGGTTTTCATAGAAGCCATTTAATGTATTCCATAGCCTCTTATACATCACAATTACCGTATCAATTCGGTACAGAATACCACGTCTCTCCGTGGTGTATGGCCACGTATGACAGAGTAGTATAGAAAATTCATGGTCTTCGTTCTTTACTAATTCCAACACAAACCTCCGAATTAGCTATAAAGCTACAGCGACACCAACGCTCTCGACCACAGAGCCGGTTAACATATAAACATCCACGGTGAAACGGAATAATACTCGTGAGCATCTCAATTTAGAGCTTCCCATTCTTTCTTCATTTATTTCCTTTATTTTGCAAGAATGGCCTCAGCCGAAAAAAAAAAATACTAGGTCAAAAATTGACTCAGTCCGTCTTAACAAAGTATGTCATTGCGATCTGTAGGATATATGCGTGTCGGGTAAGTATTTATATACACAACTTGTTCCCCAATATCACGGGACGACACAGTAACGTACTCGTGACTCTGACATAGACCAGAAAGCAAACATGAGGTCATGAGGGAGATGCCCGACTCTCAGGTCACCTCAAACCCTGCCAGTCAGGACCGGAATGTCAGTACCACTAGGGTCACTTCAAACCATTCATTCCATAAGTCATCACTTCACTAAGATATTGTCGTGAGGCTAAAAAATATTCTGTGGAGAAAACTGAAATGCAAAACGTGACAAAAATAACTTTCTTAACAAAAATCACAATGAATTTAATACTCCCTGATTTGGCTGACTCAGTACACATATTTTGCTACAGACACTATATGGATTGTAACTGATAAATGTTCACAGACTCCTCCATCCGTACACAGTACAACTGTCCTGTTGTAATTTTTGTCAGGCCAAAAAAAAATAAAATAAAATATGCCTAGCAACGTTTATTTATTTATTTATTTGATTTGAGATTTATGCCGTACTCAAGAATATTTCACTTATAAATACGACGGCAGCCAGCATTATGGTGGGAGGAAACCGGGCAGAGCCTGGAAACCCTCGACCATCAGCATGTTGCTGCCAGACCTTGCCACCTACGGCCAGAGAGGATCTAGCAATGTTCAGATAAACTTCCCTGATTTACAATCAAATTATACATAGCAGTGTCCAATGTAAAATTGTTTTAACATAAAGGGAATGTTTGAACACCCAGATATAACAGAGCTTAAACTGCCTTCATACTATAAAAATCCTTTGGTACATTTTATGGCATGGTTTAATTTCACCACCAAAATGCATCTTGAATGTATTATGGTTGTGGAAGTAAAACATGCACTGCACACCAAGGTTGTGAAAATAAAACATCACAAAGGAGAACATTTGATGCTGCTCATATCACCTGTACACCAACAAGACTCAAATTTTCCAAAGAAGACCCTCCCCCATCCTTTTTTTCCCCCACCTAAAAGATTTTCATTCCAAATTTACGTGACAAACAAAAATGAGAAAACAGGCCTTCTTAATATAAATGTTTGTCTCTTTGACATTGTGATATCACAGACTTGCATCAGATCATTCACTGGAATCAATTCAGTAAAAATAATAATAGTGTTATGTACACAATATCTACAATCATGTGGTAAATAAAACAACAAAACTCAGACCATCAGTCTGGATATACAACAGTAAGTATGGACATTCACCTACCAGTAAAATGGTTATCAAAGCGATTTTCTTTTTGCTGAAGTTGCTTTGGCATTTCAAAGTGCTAGCATCTTCACCAATACAGTGTCATGGTGCAACCCAATCTAATCAAGTAACTGATTCACTCTACAGTAAAATACTCTTACCCCAATTCCTCAAAAACTTTCAGTGCAATTTATGCACATTTTCAATTTGATTTTGGTTGGGTTGGCAAATTTCAGGGGTTCACAAAAAGCATAATTTGTCTACATTGAATAATGCTTTCAGAATAAACACCTTGCAAATCTGTGAAAATGTTGAGGAACTGCAGTAATTCATGGGACAGTTCTCTGCATAATGCTGTTTGCTTTGTACAATTATATGATTATCGCACATATTAAGACAATACTACAGATATATGTACACAAATCCCACAGGCTACCTGGACACATCTGTCTCCAGCTACAGAATGAAAATAAACAGTGCCCTGTTAAATATATACATCATATGCACATATATACTGTAGTTATCTTCCACACCAACACTCAACCAGTACTTCCATCACTAAACAAATAACATCAATATTCAGACTTCCTAAATACATGAATATTTAGCACACGGAGGAAAAGAAAACAAATAAATACAGCCGTATAAATCAAAATGACCCAGCACAGTCAAACAAACTACTGACTGTCATGATCCTGTTCATATACATATACATGTATACCTTTATATGCGAGAAAATACCTCGGACTGACTTCTCTTGGACATAGGTGTGTGTAACAATTTATTTTTTTAATGTAATACAAATGTACTTCTTAATCACATTAGCTTATGCACATGTGTAAAGTATGTATATATGTTACATGTGTAAACATACATATACATATATATATATATATATATATATATATATATACCAATTACTTGAAGCTGTAAATGACTTGTAACACAGTTTATAATTCATATCACCTCAGTATCTGATTTTTTTCTCATTCCTCCACACACATATAGGTAAGCTATCTACATGACCTACTGAATAAATAAAAATGCCCCAAATTTGTTAACAGACTGCATCTTAGTTCAGTTACACGGCTCCTCCCATGGTTACAAAGCTCCTCCCATGATTACAAAGCTCCTCCCACGATTACAAAGTTCCTCCCAGTTATATAGCTCCTCCCATGATTACAAAGCTCCTCGCACAGTTACATGGATTCTTCCATGGTTATTAAACTTCTCCCACACTCACATGGCTCCTTCTGTGGTCATAAAACTCCATCCCCCTAACCCCACCTACAGTAACATAGCTCCCTCCATGGTCAAAAGCTCCTCCCACAGTTACAAAGCTCCTCCCATGATTACAAAGCTCCTCACACAGTTACATGGATTCTTCCATGGTTATTAAACTTCTCCCACACTCACAAGGCTCCTTCTGTGGTCATAAAACTCCATCTCCCCAACCCCATCTACAGTAACATAGCTCCCTCCATGGTCAAAAGCTCCTCCCACAGTTACAAGGCTCCTCCCACAAGCCGTTTCTGTACAGACTTGAGGTGTTTAGCGTGAGCCTCCAATCTCTCCACTCCTTCCAATGACATCCCACCACACAAGGATACGTCCAGAGTCTTCAGTCGGTCACAGTTCACTCTGAGCAGCTCCAGGGAGTGGTCAGTCAGTTTGTCACAGCTCGACACATTCAGAGACGTCAACCGGGTCATGTTCTCGGTCACTGCTTCCACACCTTTGTCTGTGACATTGTAACACTGGGCCAAAGCGAGCTCTTCCAGACTGGGGTTGTTCTTGGCGATGGATTTGAGGCTCTCGTCTGTCAGGCTGTGGATCATGCTGAGGTGGAGAGACTTCAGCTCTTTGAACCGTATGGCGTTGATGATGCTGATATCAGTCAGCTTGGAGCAGGAGGACAAGTCTAAGGTTGTCAAACCTGAGATGTTGTTCAGGCTGTAGATATTCTTGTTGTTCTTCTTCAGGCTTTCCAGCTCCTCCACAGTGAGCTTCTGGCCGACCTGGCCGATGTACTGAGCGCGGAACATCGTGTTGATGTTGTGTTTCCGTGTACAGCGACACTTGCCGTTTTCCCCATGCTGAGAGTGGTTGACAGTGTTGTCATCCCTGATGACACCCAGCAGGCCTAAATCTGTTACCTCTTTACACCAAGCCAGCCTCAGGTACCTCAAGTACTTCAGGTTTTTGGCGATGGCCTGGACACTGATATCTGTAATGGCAAAGCAGGATCCGAGATCCAGATGCTGCAGTGCTGGCAGACTCTTGCACAGACCCAGGACAACATCATTGTCCATTGAGGTGCAGCAGTTCAGGTTGAGGTGGGTCAACTGGGCACGACTAGAGGTGCAGAGCCCAGGATTGAAGGCTTTAGGTAACAGCTGATAACACTCAGACAGATCCAAGTTGGTCAGCGACGGTAGCAGGTGCAGTCGGCTTACAGACGTGTCCGTGATTTGTCTGCACTTTGTTAACTTCAGTCTCACCAGCTGACTTAGGTTCTCCTGTATGGCGCATACTGCAGCATCTGTAATGTCAGCACAGCAGCTTAGGTCCAGTGACTGGACGCTTTTCTGCAGGTCACACATAGCCATGACGCCTTTCGTACTGATGTCCTTGCAGCCGACCAAAATCATCTCCTCCAGCTGCAAGCCTTCCACTTTGAAAATTTCAATGAGGGAATGATTTATAAGAGCTGTTCGGCTAAAATTCAAGGAAGTGATCTGCGAGCTGTTATCCCTGAGAAACTGCAAAATATTCCTGAATGAGAAGACGCTTTTGCTAGCTAGGATCTCTGTGCCTTGAGGATAGTATGCGTTTGAATTAAAGGTGATTATAGCAGAAGCCAGAGATAGTTTTTGAACTTTAGGGCACACAGAGGTAATCCTGTTAAATGTGGCATCAGAGAGGAAACGAATGGAGGCCAAATTTAACTCCTTCACATTTTTCAGAGCTTTCTTCAGAGCCACAATATCTGATTCCCTTTCTAAGATCTTGCCACTCATGAACAAACAATTGCAAGAGCTCAAATCTAAACTGACCAGGCTGAAGCAGTGAGAAGCAAATGACACAAAACTGCTTTCTGTAATATCCACGCCTTTCAATGACAAACTGGTCAGGTTTTCACACAGGTGTTCGCAGGACTTCAAGATAATTGATGACGGATTCATTGACGCATCAATCTGACTGAGAACAAGATTGGGACTTTTCCGTCGAGAAAGACCAGATAAACCTCTTTCCTCAGTGGATGAGGTGAAAAACGTGATGACCATGTCCCGTTGCAGAACCGGAGCCAGAGATGCTTCATACCAAAGTTTGTTCACCAGGCAGGCTTCTTTTCGATCAGACACACTGAGGAACCTCATTATGTACGAGATAACCTGCAATAACACAACAACAGTTAAAGCTTCCCAACTGTACCTCATTCTCATAATGCATTCAGTAACTCATTCTCATCACTTCGGTGGCCTAATGGTTAGAGCATCAAACCCGATTTTGGGAGACCCACGATCAAACCTGGGTTGGTTCATACCAAAGACTTTAAAAATGGTACTGTACTTCTTGCTGACTCTCTTGACGCTCACTTGAGGGCCACATGTCAGAATAATGTGATTGGGAGGAGTGTCATGCCTGGTGTCTTCGCCATGATATTTCAGTGGCGGCAGCATTTTGGCAGCATGGACTTGTCCTGCCATAAGAAGACACCTATAATGACTCCTTGTTGTCATAAGACTGAAAAGTTGTTAAGTACCATGTAAAACCCAAGCATGCATACATACATAACCCAATAAATAATTCTCATGCTGACCCCTGACTGGAGTTGGTACACCACAGATAATAGATTGGTAGATCCAAATGTCACTTAAATAGCGGTCTTAAGTACAGGGTGGTAGTAATCTAGATAGTTATAGGGATTACACTTCCTGTACATACCACAGATACTAATGGTGAAAACTGCCCTGTATTGAGAATCTGGGATATATCCTGAAAGTGTAATCACTGAGATTAACAATAATTCTCTTACCACATAATACTTCACTTGTTTATTTCACAACTATATACATAATTAACAAATCTAATATAGTTAGTTTAGCATATTGTTGTAATTAATATTGGTATATATAACTGTGACAATTAATGTTAACAGATATAAATACTCTATAGTATAATAAACAGTCAGTATACTGGTAACTGCAGGAGGACATCAGTCATCTTTAGTAACTTAATATATCATCAATACTGAACAGGGGCCTCCGTGGCTCAGTCGGTTAAAGCGCTAGCGCAGCGTAATGACCCAGGAGTCTCTCACCAATGCGGTCGCTGTGAGTTCAAGTCCAGCTCATGCTGGCTTCCTCTCCGGCCGTACGTGAGAAGGTCTGCCAGCAACCTGCGGATGGTCGTGGGTTTCCTTCGGGCTCTGCCCGGTTTCCACCCACCATAATGCTGGCCGCCGTCGTATAAGTGAAATATTCTTGAGTACGGCGTAAAACACCAATCAAAAAAAAAAAAAAAAATCAATACTGAACAGCTAAAAAAAGCTGGATATGTATACAATTAATGGAAGACTCAAGGACGAACTACACAAAAGTCCAAATCACAGAAGAATACATCATTTTCTTTGGACACACTGCAGTGCTTGTGTACTTCATGTGTGCGTTGTGTGCACACATGTACACTGATAATACTTATTTATCTATTTGATTAGTGTTTGACACCGTACTTGAGAATATTTCACAACGCAACCGCATTGGTGAGAGGCTCTTGGATCATTATGCTGCGCTAGCATGCTAATCAGCTGAGCCACGGAGGCCACCCTACACTGATAATAGTGATGTATTAAGGGAAAGAATAAAAGACAACAGCCTTGGACCTTTCATTACAGGTGAAAAGGAGTTTTATGAGCTCCACGATGGGAAGTTTTGAGCACACATTCTTCTGTCGCCAAGGTGAAAAAAAGTCCTACTTTCACATGAGGATCTTCAAAAATGTCAGGCAACTTCTGTTGACCTTAATTTACTGATCACCTGTCTTGCTGTGTTTGAGGCACAAATGACACACCTTTCCTTCAGAAACATATTAAGTTCATAAACACTCAGTTCTTCAATTTTCTACACTGTTCCTTTAATCCAAATAACTTTTCAGGAAAATTTTAAGATGCCCATATTATAGTGCAGACAAATCATACATTACAAGAGGACTTTTCTTCCCGTTTAGCGATGAAAGAGAACAAAATCAACACTCACCTACTGCACTATACAAAGCATACTCCTTCTACCTATGAAATTTCCTTTTGATTTATTGACTGATTGTTACTCACTCAAAAATATTTCACTTAAACGGCGAAGTTCTGTGTCATCTACAAAAAAACCACTGGCACGTGGCTTTTAACACGAACTGCTTCCGTTAATTCCCCGCTGAATTAATGGTCATGCTGAATTAATGGTCATGCTGCATGCATGTTGATTCGGTGTCATATGAAGCCAATTCCAACCCTATATGACTATTCTGATACGAATACTTAAGGTATTGTGGCCTACACTACAGTTCGCATAACCATAAGCTCTACATGTATTTAGATCTCTTCAAATATGGCAAATTCAAGCACTGAATCGATCCAGAGATTAGACTGACATTTTATGTCTTGACACAGAACACACGCCAAGAAATACTTCGGTAACTTACCTCCATAGGCAGCTTAGATGCCATGCTTAATTTTCACGAAAACACTGCCTCAATCATCGGCTATCTGAGCGATTAAGCAACTACCAAATGCAACCGCTGCGTTTGACGTCTGACAGCAGTTCATGTGATTAACCTAGGGGGCGCTGCGAAAAAAAAGTCACATGACGCCGAGACTTTGGCACTGTGGTCAAAATGGCGTCCACGCTGACGATTCCAAGGCGGCTGCCACTACTTTTAGTGGCAGATAATGTTCTTTTGCCCGGCTCGTCGATGCGCATCCCTGTCAGGAACAGGAGAAAGTAATGTCAATATGCTAAGTATAGCATGGTTGTGGAAAGAATCCTTGTAAAAATGCAATGTGATTTTATGTGATCGTATAAGCTGACGAGTTGTGGAGCTGTGTCAGCTGGTCGGTCCGTGAGCTCAGTGTCATTGACCTGGGCTGACACGGAGTGAACAGTTAAAATCGTCCAAATGCACTTAAGATTGGTGTTTTGAAATTGTAGCTTTGAAAAGCAAATTGATACCATCTAGATGGACTGAGATGGATGGATATGATCTAGAAGTGACTAAGATCATGGTGCGTTGTTTTTTGCGTCCTGTTTTGGGTAGCCTATCATTTGCTCTCATGGTTAAAGTTTTTCGAGTTTTGAAGCGATTTGGGTATCATTTGCTCTCGTGGTTAAATTTTTTCGAGTTTTGAAGCGATTTGCATATCTCTTGAGTGATATTTAAAGAAGGAGATGCTTACAGTGCTTCTTCATTCTTTATTGTTACTTTTGCACGGTTAATTTATTTCTGTTAGATGTTCTTTTTTTAGGACCCCCCACACCCACCCCAACCAACCCATTATAAATTACGCAACCTGACCAGAGTAGGCCAAGCCATCAGGAGGTATAATGTTGGAATAACACTTTTAGCAGAGGTCTTGGACTAGGTATGATGTAGATACAGGACCGATAACAAACGGCTGGTAAACATATATATTGTCAAGGACAGTGGTGGTGACACATACATTTTAGACTTGAGACTGTGTGTGGAAGGCTATGTGAAGGCTGGATTTGGACAACAGTCTACTTACATTGTATCTTCTTGAAAGCCTTATTAGATTCTAGCAACCTACATGTACTTCACATCACTTTTGTTAATCTGCTGACTGGTCTGTTTTTGACAGTATGAATATGGTGAAAAGTCGTTTGTTGGGCCGCAGTACCTTGAGCAGTACAGTTATTGGGGTCATACCAAAAGAACCAGGTGAAGATGAGGTGTGTGTATATACAGAAGTACATTTAGTCTTTCAATGGAAGCTCCTTCAGTCTGCAATTTATTAATCATTTGATTTGAGATTTGTCTACTCTGTGCTAACCCATATCACAAGTTCGATACGATCATTTTGTTTTTTTGATATCTAGTAATGTATTACTGTTTGAAGATTCATAATTCTGTGAGTGGTTAGTGCACTAGCCCAGCACAGGAGTCATATATGACCAGAGGGGAAGTCAGTCACCGAATAAGCAAGATGTTCGTGTGGGAAGGTCTGCTGGTACCCTGAGGATGGTCATATGTTTCCCTTGGGCACTGCCAGGTTTCTTCCCTGTATAATGCTGGCTGGTGTGGTGTAAGTGAAATATTCTTGGGTACGGCCTGAAACACCCATTCACAAAGATAAATCATAATGCATTGTGAAAACTTTTTTGGGTATTAACTTATCTGTGTGTTTTTAAAAGCAAAATTTTTGTTCATTCAGTTGCAAGATTGATTATAGATACTATCATAGATAGCATTTTTTTCACATTTCAAGACTGTTGTGGGCAGATGTTAAATGTTTACACAGTGTTTATCATGTTAACAGAGTGAAGACCTGACAGGAATTCATCCCATAGGAACAGCTGCCGTTGTCGTTCAGGTGACGGGAACAAATTGGCCTAAGCCAGCTTACACTCTCCTGGTGACTGGATTGTGTCGGTTCAAAGTGGCTGACCTGTTGCAGGAATCACCGTATCCCGTGGCAACTGTCACTCAGCTAGACAAACTGCCTGGAGAGGAATCAGGTATCTACTCTTTTTGTTTTATTACGGAAGTACCAACTGGTTAGTTTGTATCTTAAAGCAGAAGAAAATTTAAATGTCACTCAAATACCATTGAAAAGAGTATGCTTTTCCTTGCAAGTGCATGCCATAAAAAAACTTCTAATGTGTACCTCAAGTCGGAAACCGCCAAAGCGTAGTTCGTACATTTCCAGTAGAACTCTTCTTCCCTGAAGGTAGCGAACCTTACTGTCTGGTTTCCTTTGGCCACTGCCTGGTTTCCCTTGGCCTCTGTCTGATTTTCTCTGGCCTTTATCTGATTTCCTCTGGCCTCTGTCTGGTTTCCTTTGGCCACTGTCTGGTTTCCTTTGGCCTCTGTCTGGTTTTCTCTGGCCTTTATCTGATTTCCTCTGGCCTCTGTCTGGTTTCCTTTGGCCTCTGGCTGATTTCCTTTGGCCTCTGTCTGGTTTCTCTGGCCTTTATCTGATTTCCTCTGGCCTCTGTCTGGTTTTCTCTGGCCTTTATCTGATTTCCTCTGGCCTCTGTCTGATTTCCTCTGGCCACTGTCTGGTTTCCTTTGGTCTCTGTCTGGTTTTCTCTGGCCTTTATCTGATTTCCTCTGGCCTCTTTCTAGTTTCTTTTGGCCACTGTCTGGTTTCCTTTGGCCTCTGTCTGATTTTATCTGGCCTTTGTCTAATTTCCTCTGGCCTCTGTCTGGTTTCCTTTGGCCTCTGTCTGGTTTCCTTTAGCCTCTGTTTGATTTTCTCTGGCCTTTATCTGATTTCCTCCATCATTCACTTGATTGTCTTTGTGTAAGTGAATTCTTAGGGAAAACTGTAAACTTCAATGAAGAAATGAATGAATAAACATGCCGAGGTGGACGTAGCTTAATTTCTGTTGTTGTTAATCTGAAGTCTGGTTATTTGTGGACATGCAAATAGAAGAATGACTAAAGTGTGGCTATTTGCTTTTAGTCCAGCCTGTGATGAGTTGTATGCGTGTGGCTATCTTGGTTGAAGTTATCAGTTATCAGATAATAGACCATGGGCCTGTTTCACAAAGGGCACCCAATGCTACGTTCACTTAACTTCCATGCTGACCAGTACTGTAAGAATTACGTCACCATAGCAGTTTGTGAAGCTAGTCCCAGAGTGGATTTTTTCCTAATGCCGGTGATCAAATAATTTCAGACCAGTCTCTAAAGAGTGATGAAGAGTTGGGTGTGTTGGCTGAAAACTTTCGAGAACAAGCAGCCAAACTTGTGGAGATGCTGGATATTTCCATTCCAGTTGTGGCAAAATTAAAGGTACTTGTATGGAATTGAACTCTTATTTGACATCATTACATAGCTTATTTAACATTAAATGTTTTGCCTGATTCATGTGACTTTGTTATGGTACAAGCTACTCAAAATGTATTTAGGGGGCCTCCGTGGCTCAGTAGGTTAGTGTGCTAGTGCAACCTACTGACTTAGTAGCCTCTCAACAATGCGGTCACTGTGAGTTCAAGTCCAGCTCATGATGGCTTCCTTTCCGGATGCAAGTGAGAAGGTCTTCCAGCAACCTGCCGATGGTCGTGGGTTTCCTTCCATCATAATGCTGGCTGCCGTCGTATAAGTGAAATATTCTTGAGTACGGCGTAAAACACCAATCAAATAAATAAATAAGAAAACAAAATGTATTTATTTATTTGTTTAATTCAAGATTACAGGAGCTAAAAAATGTGCATGGTTTGATGGCAATATGGCATGGTTTTTTTTTGTCATGTTTGTACTTGTGAGGAATTTTGTACTGAATGCTTTGGTTGATATTTGTTTATGAGCGTACATTGATCCTGTTGTTTTTTTCTTAAGTTTAATTGTATTCAACGAACAATGGACAAAAGTAGTTTTGTTGTATGACATTATTTTACAACACTGATTGATATACCTGAATTTTTCACATTTAACAAATATTTTATGGGTGGAAGAAACCAGGATGCTTGGAGTAATCCGTCCTTTGGTATAAAGTTTTACTGTCAAACTTTTTAATATGTGACGTGCATGTACTTCATATTGATGAGGTCAGGTGATCTGTTGTAAGCTTCATGTAACACTGCATGAAAAAACAATGTCGGTCACTTATTATGTCATCAGAGAATGTTATTGAACCAAAGTTTTGTGTGACCGAGCAGTTGACCTAAAATGTATGTATTCTACAACCACCTGCTTTGTTTCCTGTAGTTATAAGTTCAAGTGTAAAATGAACAGTTGGTTATACCACTTACCAATTCCACTTACCAGTACCACTACACAGCCATAAAACCAGCAATTGCACCTTGTTGTGGTTGTTTGTATGACAGAGGATGTTGGAGAACCTACCTAGTGAGCACCTACCAGACCTGTGCGCTGCCATTGTTAAGGCCTCCTTCACAGAGAAAGTTCAGGTACTGGATGCGCTGGATTTGACAGAGCGATTCAGGAAGACGCTGCCTTTGTTGATGAGGCAGATTGAGGTGAGGCTTTAACCAGGAGTGATTGTCTCGTATCTGAAGTCCATGTACCAGGAGTGGGTGTCTTGTATCTGAAGTCCATGTACCAGGAGTGGGTGTCTTGTATCTGAAGTTCATGTACCAGGAGTGGGTGTCTGATATCTGAAGTTCATATACCAGGAGTGGGTGTCTTGTATCTGAAGTTCATGTACCAGGAGTGGGTGTCTTGTATCTGAAGTTCATGTACCAGGAGTGGGTGTCTGATATCTGAAGTTCATATACCAGGAGTGGGTGTCTTGTATCTGAAGTACATGTACCAGGAGTGGGTGTCTTGTATCTGAAGTAGATGTACCTGGAGTGGGTGTCTTGTATCTGAAGTACATGTACCTGGAGTGGGTGTCTTGTATCTGAAGTAAATGTACATGTACCAGGAGTGGGTGTCTTGTATCTGAAGTAAATGTACATGTACCAGGAGTGGGTGTTTCGTATCTGAAGTAGATATACCAGGAGTGGGTATCTCATATCTGAAGTAGATGTACTAGGAGTGGGTGTTTCGTATCTGAAGTACATGTACCTGGAGTGGGTGTCTCGTATCTGAAGAATATGTATGTTGGCTTGAAAAGGAGGGATTAAGTTAATAACCATATTTGAGTCCACTTGTTCGCTATTGAAAACGCAGAAATGTGCCTGGTACTAATGTACATTGGAATTGAAACAAGTGTTAACATTATTATATTTGCTTCAGTAATATGTCAGAAAGAATGCATTCAAGTGAAAAATAAAGATCATAAAAAATAGCTTTGGCTACTCAAACATTTTACCTGTAGGATTTCATATTACCTTCAAAGAAAACTGTTAACCACTTTTCAAAACTTTATATCAAATACAGTAATTTGAACTACTTACTTCTGTACCATCTTCAAAGTATTATGAGATACTCACCTATTGTTAGGTAAATTGTATGAAACAAATTAGGTGAGATACTCATCTATTGTTAGGTAAATTATATGAAACAAATCAGGTGAGATACTCACCTATTGTTAGGTAAATTGTATGAAACAAATTAGGTGAGATACTCATCTATTGTTAGGTAAATTATATGAAACAAATCAGGTGAGATACTCACCTATTGTTAGGTAAATTGAATGAAACAAATCAGGTAAGATACTCACCTATTGTTAGGTAAATTGTATGAAACAAATCAGGTGAAATACTCACCTATTGTTAGGTAAATTGTATGAAACAAATCAGGTGAGATACTCACCTATTGTTAGATAAATTGAATGAAACAGGTCTAAATTTACAGGCCTTCTGTTTTAAGGAGAACTGTCCAATGCTTTAATCTTAATTACACTCTAGAAAAAGACATAACAGAATTTGTGATTGTTTTGTGTCATTTTGATATCCGATATCTCTGTAATGCTGAAATGTCATTATGCTCATTGAAACATTCTGCACGTAAATGATAATCTTAATACAGGGACTTAAGCTTCTACAGAAAGCCCGCAAAGAGAACGTGGAAATTGTGAGTCGCCGGGAAACTGGGCGACCAATCAACATGAAGAGGGTGTTCAGGAAACTGTCCAATAAGGATTTAGAAGAAGAAGTAGATGAGGAGCAAGATGATAATCTTGATCTGGAACAAAAACTCAAGTAAGGACCTTGATCTGGTTATCATTCTTCATGCTGAGTGTTGAAAATATCAAACCAAAATTCACACATTTATATATATATATATATATATATATATATAATATATATATATATATATATATAGGTGAAATGTCAGGATTTCCTTCAACGGTAAGAGTGTTTTTTTCACATGTTAGATACCACTAGCATAGAGCAGCGTAATGATCTAGGAGCCTCTCACCAATGCGGTCACTGTGAGTTTAAATCCAGCTCATGCTGGCTTCCTTTCCGGCTGTATGTGCGAAGGCCTGTCAGCAACATGCAGATGGTCATGGGTTTCTCTAGGGCTCTACCTGGTTTGCCTGGCACCATAATGCTGGTGGCTGTCATTTAAGTGAAATATTCTTGAGTACGGCATATAACACGTATCAAATAGATAATTAAATATCATAGGTTTTATTACATTTTGATATTTTAAACCCAGAAAAGTGTTATTTCACACATTAAATAACACTGGTGTTATTGCATTTCATATGTTTCATGTTTCATATTACTAGTGTAATTACATTTTGATATTTTACATGTTAGATATCACTAGTGTTATTACATTTTGATATTTTACATGTTAGATATCACTAGTGTTATTACAGTTTGATATTATACATGTTAGATATCACTAGTGTTATTACAGTTTGATATTATACATGTTAGATATAACTAGTGTTATTGCATCTTGATATTTTACATATCAAAGAGTTCATGTCTTCATATATGTTACTCTATATGCACTATGGGTCTGAAGGTTTATAACCATTGGTTGATATTACAGAGCAGCACAGCTTCCTGAACATGCTCACAAGCACGCCATGAAGGATCTGAAGCGACTCAAGCAGATGAGCTCTCACATGCCAGAGCATGCTATGTTAAGGTGAGTCACTGTAGTGGCTGAACAGATGGACTGTCTTATGCCAGAGCATGCTATGTTAAGGTGAGTCACTGTAGTGGCTGAACAGATGGGCTGTCTTATGCCAGAGCATGCTACGTTAAGGTGAGTCACTGTAGTGGCTGAACAGATGGACTGTCTTATGCCAGAGCATGCTATGTTAAGGTGAGTCACTGTAGTGGCTGAACAGATGGGCTGTCTTATGCCAGAGCATGCTATGTTAAGGTGAGTCACTGTAGTGGCTGAACAGATGGACTGTCTTATGCCAGACCATGCTACGTTAAGGTGAGTCACTGTAGTGGCTGAACAGATGGGCTGTCTTATGCCAGAGCATGCTACGTTAAGGTGAGTCACTTAGTGGCTGAACAGATGGGCTGTCTTATGCCAGAGCATGCTATGTTAAGGTGAGTCACTGTAGTGGCTGAACAGATGGGCTGTCTTATGCCAGAGCATGCTACGTTAAGGTGTGTCACTTTAGTGGCTGAACAGATGGGCTGTCTTATGCCAGAGCATGCTATGTTAAGGTGAGTCACTGTAGTGGCTGAACATATGGGCTGTCTTATGCCAGAGCATGCTATGTTAAGGTGAGTCACTGTAGTGGCTGAACAGATGGACTGTCTTATGCCAAAGCATGCTACGTTAAGGTGAGTCACTGTAGTGGCTGAACAGATGGACTGTCTTATGCCAGAGCATGCTACGTTAATGTGAGTCACTGTAGTGGCTGAACAGATGGGCTCTCAAACGCAAGAGCATGTTGTGTTAAAGTGAGTCACCATATAGCGGCTGAACCAGAATGGCTCTCATATCACTTCAGTGATAATGTCATTGTGACAGATTTACTAACAACTCACATATCTGCACATATTCATACCAGGAAAGTAAAATTAATATGAATAAGGGCTGTGTTGGCAATGTGTATAGGCTCTTTCATGTGTGCTTTCCAATTACCAGCCAAACAGCCAAACTGGCCTGCAGAGCATGGTCTGGAATGTGTGATATCACCAGTTGAGAGCTGATCAGACTCTACAGGTCTTCATGTAGCAAAGTGGAACTCATCCATGTACTAGTGACTCGTATAGATTTTGGCATGACAAAACTTGCCTTACTGAACATGAAATGTTGTCAATCCATTGATATTCTTACCAAAAAGAGCTTTTTATTCAACTTTGGATTGTTGTAAAAAATATTTTTCCGTTTGTTATAGTGGCATACAAAATTTTTTAGGGTCGCTAGTCAAGAGCGGTAAGAGTTTTCTGTGTTGTGTGTATAATTAATATACACCTTCCTCAGTTGTCTTTCATCATTCGGGAGATTTTGCTGTACACTGTATGTATTTCGTACTAGAGGTCATCATTTAATAGCAACATTCATATTGCCTGTGAGCATCAACAATGTGATATTACTGGGACATCAACCAAAACACGGCCTTTTTTTTCTCATTATAAACTCTTGTACCAATCACTAAACGCCTACTACGAGTTTTACTATTTTAAAATCTTATGTCTGATTTTCAGTTTTGGTGACATGATATTGTTCCTTAATTGAATAGATTGATGTATGATGTATAGTAAATAAAGATAGCCTACTGATCACTTTTCCTATTGACAGTGACCTGGATAAGTATTTCTATTCTACTGGTGTTTTTTATGTATAAACAGGAATTACCTGGAGTTGATGGCGGAGTTGCCATGGTCCAAAAGCTCCAAGGATACCCTGGATATTATCCAAGCCAGGTAAGTCTTCATACACATACACACACACACATACATACACACACATACATGCACAGGTAGTGTGGAAGTTTTCCAGGTGTTTTCCAGCTCAGGGTTAATTTTCCACTCAGGGTTCAAATCACCTGAGGGTCATTCCGCCCCTAATCACCCAAATTCAGGATATCTAACAGTTCAGCCATCTCTAATTTTCCCGAAATTGTAACTGCAGGTAGCTACATGTAGATATAACTGATGAACACGTGTTAAATCTAAACTTTTGACTCCCAGTAGTTTATGCCCTCTTAATCCAGTGGTAGGTACATATAAGTATGCACCTCTTACTCCTCTCACAAATGAAGTTTTAACTTTTTCATGTTTTCAGAGAGCAGTATCTCAGCACTACTTTTATGTACAAGGTTGAAGGCAGTATTCTAATTGGTGCAACATGTACCTTTCATTTTTCACCTGAAAAATTCAAAACTGAACAAAAAACAGTGTTCATCTAAGTAAAGATTGACAAATACATCTAGTGTTGAAGTCATAACTTAGTTTATACAGCTCTTAGTCACCAAATAGTGCACATGACAGATTTCAACCTTGTGAGTAAATGAGTAAAGGTGTAACACTTTGCCTGTTTTCTTCAGACATGTGTAGGTACCTGCTGTTATAATTGGAGATGGCCACCCGAGAAGCTTTGGGCGATTTTAATCTGGAATGTACCCAACTCCCCACTGGGATAATGATTTTATGCCCATTATACAGGTGTATAAGATTGTGTGAATGTACTGGTATGATCATTCCAAAGTCAACAAAGACAACTTACTAATTCACAAACGTTCCTCCTCCCAAAAAAGTTAACCACGATCGAGTGTTTAAGTGACAAATTCTTGAGTCTATGGCCTGCTACAATGTGGGTTTCCACTGGGCTCGGCTCATTTTCTTCCAACCATAATGCTGGTCGCCATTGTAGAAGTGAAATATTCTTGAGTTTATGGCCTGCTACAACGTGGGTTTCCACTGGGCTCTGCTCAGTTTCCTCCAACCATAATGCTGGTCGCCATTGTTTAAGTGAAATGTTCTTGGAACAGCATAAAACACCAATCAAATAAATAAATAAATATATTTTCAAATGACCAGGAAATATTTTATATTAGAAAAGATCTGGATGAGGACCATTATGGGCTGGACAAACTGAAGAAGAGAGTGATTGAATACCTGGCTGTGCGACAGTTGAAGAACACCCTCAAGGGCCCCATCCTCTGCTTCGTAGGTCCCCCAGGGGTAGGCAAGACCAGTGTGGGGAAGTCTATCGCCAGGACACTGGGCAGGGAGTTCCACAGGTAACAAAGGTTTGAATAAATTAGATAGAAATAAAGGTTGAACTGTGAATGTTTGCCAACTGTGCATTTTAAGGTCTTTGTCAGTGTGACCTATGCTCTTTAGAGTGCATTGTAAGGTCTTTGTCAGTGTGACGTGTCCTCTTTACTGTGCATTTTAAGGTCTTTGTCAGTGTGACCTATGCTCTTTACTGTGCATTTTAAAGTCTTTATCAGTTTGACCTGTGCTCTTTAGAGTGCATTCTAAGGTCTTTATCAGTGTGACCTATGCTCTTTACTGTGCATTTTAAAGTCTTTATCAGTTTGACCTGTGCTCTTTACTCTGCATTCTAAGGTCTTTGTAAGTGTGACCTGTGCTCTTTAGAGTGCATTGTAAGGTCTTTGTCAGTGTGACCTGTGCTCTTTACTGTGCATTTTAAGGTCTTTGCCAATGTAACCTGTGCTCTTTACTGTCCATTTTAAGGTCTTTGTAAGTGTGACCTGTGCTGGGTTGGAAATTTCATTTCTGAATTTTCAGTTTGAACTCGTCTATCGCTTAGAGTAACAAAAAAAGAAGGCGATGTCCTTTGTTCCTGTGGAAAACATCGAGACAGATGATCGGTAAATTTACATTATCGAAAGCTGCCTAACATTCTTGGCAAGTCATATGATGCAGTAGGCCTTCTTTTACCTTTGACAACAAAAGAGTTTGATCTCAAAACGCGTCTATTGTGTTGTGTAACCCACTTCCCTGTCCCCTCCTGTATCTCAACTGGAACTAATATAACACATGGAATGTTTATCTCATCTTGTTGATTATCAGAATAGCCCTGGGTGGGTGCTGTGACCAGTCAGACATCCGCGGTCACAGAAGGACGTATATTGGGGCCCTTCCGGGGCGCATCGTCCAGGGGCTGAAGATCGTGGGTGTGAACAACCCTGTCTTCCTGCTAGATGAAGTGGATAAGCTGGTAATGACCATGAAGCTGTGCAGTTATCTCCCTTTACGCTTGTACCGGTACACTGTGCATTTATGTGGCAGTGTCACAGTTTAGATTGGGACATGTTTCTGTTAACTTGTTTTTGTCGCTTTATTGAGGCCATCGCTAAAAACTTCTTTGTTATGCATAAAAAATAGGGTAGGTTGGTGGGGAATTTATTTTTTGGATCTGGCTAATGAAAAGGATAGGGCTTTTAATTTCCATTACAAGAAAAAATATTTTAAAAATTGTATTAAAAGCCCAATAAAGCCTTATTTTCAATGGTGGATTTATAAGGGTAGTTGCTAGTCCTAAAACCTAGTCTGTCAGATCTGACCACAAGGCACTGACCACAAGATACTGACCACAAGGCACTGTCCACATACAACCGGAGAGAAAGCCAACATGAGCCAGACTTGCACAGCAACTGCATTGATGTGAGGCTTGTGGGTTATTGTGCTGCCCTAGCACACAAACCTCTGTGTCACAAAGACCCCCAAATTGGAGACTGTTCATATTGGTATTTGTGTTCAGCTCTTGTTTAATTCTAGCCTCAGGGAGAAATTTCTGAGATACATGCACCTGACAAGGTGTGGTGCTTTGAGTCCATATTATTTGTGTTATACTACTGTATTAATGAGTCCAGTGTGTTATACTACTGTATTAATGAGTCCAGTGTGTTATATTACTGTATTGATGAGTCCAGTGTGTTATATTACTGTATTGATGAGTAAGTTAAAGCACCAGTTTTAATAATACATTAATAAATTTGTTCATTGGGTGTTTGGTTTGTGGTTGAATTGTGCGTGTTTTATTTCATCTCTCAATCGTTTAAAGAATGTGTATAATTCTTCATTACAAAGTTAACATCTTTAACACACTATACAAACATTTCTTTGCCACCAGGGTAAGAGTTTCCATGGCGACCCAGCAGCAGCCCTCTTAGAGGTCCTGGATCCAGAGCAGAATAACTCCTTCACAGATCAGTATCCTTCATGTACAGTATCAACTACTTTACAGGAGCACAGCCTGAGCAGTGCAGCACAGCCTGAGCAGTGCAGACTGAGCAGCACAGCACAGCCTGAGCAGCGCAGCACAGCCTGAGCAGCGCAGCACAGACTGAGCAGCGCAGCACAGCCTGAGCAGTGCAGACTGAGCAGCACAGCACAGCCTGAGCAGCTCAGCACAGCCTGAGCAGTGCAGACTGAGCAGCACAGCACAGCCTGAGCAGTGCAGACTGAGCAGCACAGCACAGCCTGAGCAGTGCAGACTGAGCAGCGCAGCACAGCCTGAGCAGTGCAGACTGAGCAGCACAGCACAGCATGAGCAGTGCAGACTGAGCAGCACAGCAAGCCTGAGCAGTGCAGACTGAGCAGCACAGCACAGCCTGAGCAGCTCAGCACAGCCTGAGCAGTGCAGACTGAGCAGCACAGCACAGCCTGAGCAGTGCAGACTGAGCAGCACAGCACAGCCTGAGCAGCACAGCACAGCCTGAGCAGCACAGCACAGCCTGAGCAGTGCAGACTGAGCAGCACAGCACAGCCTGAGCAGCTCAGCACAGCCTGAGCAGTGCAGCACAGCCTGAGCAGCTCAGCACAGCCTGAGCAGTGCAGACTGAGCAGTGCAGACTGAGCAGCGCAGCGCAGCCTGAGCAGCACAGCCTGAGCAGCATGTTATCTGCCATCGGGATGGACGGTTTGTTATACATACACTTTAGAGGCTTTCTGATTAATAATGCTGTCAAATTGTTGAGGGTACTACATACAGTATATCAGTAGTTTAGAAAAGTGAACACGATGAGGATTCGTATTTAGTCCAGTGATACCCAGACTGTCTGATAAAACAGTCTGAAATTTGTCACATGCAGCTATGTCAGTTTGACTGTTGGGACTTGAAGTGAGCAAACATGATGTTTTGTATTTTTTTTTTTTTGTATATTTATTATATTGGTTGTTTTGCACAATGCTGAAGAATATTTCACATTTATGATGATGGCCAGCATGCTGGTTCGGGGGGGGGGGGGAGGGGGAACCAGGGAGAGCCTGGAGAAACCCCAACGACCATCTGCAGGTTGCTGGCAGACCTCCTCATGTACAGCGACAGGGGAAGTGTGAGGTACAGTGTATATGGATAAGGTTGTTTGATAAATACTAGTACATTTTATACATAAATGTGGCAGTTTGAATACTAAAGACGATAGCTACAGTGTACATGTACCTGTAAATGGGTTGGGTAATTTTGGAATTTTGACAGTTTATTTGTAGAGTGTAACTTCAGGAAAGTTTTGACCCAACTTCCCCTTATAAAGTTTTTGTGTTCTCACTTCTTTAACTCCACATTTGGTCAAGCCTTACCACATTTTCACAATAATGCATAATAGGCTTACATGTATTGTTCAAGGTGCTTAGAAAACAAGACCAAAGCCCTCTGTTACCAGGAAACAATGTTGTTAAACTGGGGAATTTGAAGAGAGCAACCACCCAAAGCCCTCTGTTACCAGGAACCAATGTTGTTAAACTGGGGAATTTGAAGAGAGCAACCACCCAAAGCCCTCTGTTACCAGGAAACAATGTTGTTAAACTGGGGAATTTGAAGAGAGCAACCACCCAAAGCCCTCTGTTACCAGGAAACAATGTTGTTAAACTGGGGAATTTGAAGAGAGCAACCACCCAAAGCCCTCTGTTACCAGGAAACAATGTTGTTAAACTGGGGAATTTGAAGAGAGCAACCACTCTACCGCATTGTTTGTTATATTCATTATATGTTCATAATAATGCTGCATATGTAAGAAGAAGCCGTGCCTGATAAACTAGGTTATTATTAGCTTATGAAGTCTCTCTGTGATGACATAAGACCAATACATTTGTTTGATTTCTGTGATGCTCCACCTCTTCCTTGACCTTGATGTCAGTTACCTGAACACGCCCTTTGACCTGTCTCAGGTCATGTTCATCGCCACGGCAAACAACATGGCCACGATCCCAGCGGCACTATTAGACAGGATGGAGATGATCTACATACCCGGTTACACGCAGGAAGAGAAAGTTCACATCGCCTCTCGGTACCTGATGCCCAAACAACTGCGGGAACACGGGCTGACGGAGGAACAGCTGCAAATCCCAGACGATACCATCAAATGCATCGGTACAGCTATAGGCCTGAAGTGTATTGACTTATGTAGGGTTTTCAATAAGAAATGGTGACATGTAGTGTATGTTGTTTGGTAAAGGTTACAGGCTGCTCTGATCTATTTTGAAAGCTTCATATATCTATACAGAACAATAACCCAGATAATGTGAATGTTCATGTATTGGTCACTACATCCACCCAGATAACGTGAATGTTCATGTAGTGGTCACTACATCCGCCCAGATAGCGTGAATGTTCATGTATTGGTCACTACATCCACCCAGATAGCGTGAATGTTCATGTAGTGGTCACTACATCCGCCCAGATGACGTGAATGTTCATGTAGTGGTCACTACATCCGCCCAGATAACGTGAATGTTCATATAGTGGTCACTACATCCACCCAGATAACGTGAATGTTCATATAGTGGTCACTACATCCGCCCAGATAATGTGATAGTTTGTCTGGTTGTTTACAGGATGCTCGACCATTTGCAGATAGTCTGTTTACATTAAGATGAGTTCATGTAAACCCAAAACTAGCATTAGATTTTATGGAAGAAATGTTCCAATTTAGTCTAATCTTTGTTCATAAACTTTTTTTTAAAAAGATGATATACCATAATTCCTCTTCAAATTCCACCTGTCATTTGTAGCTTTGAATGCAGTTCGTGTTAAGGAGTTTGAAGACTAAAATGTATCGTTGAGGTCTGGTCACATATTCGAACATGTCAAAATTGTCTCTCAGGTCAGATAACATTCTTCTAATACGCCAAAACATAGACAACACTGGAGTTGTGGTTGAATTGTTCAGCAGTTAAAGAGGGTATAGGTAGAAAATGGTGTATTATTACCGTGACATGAACCTCAAACAAACCTTAAAAACTACATGTAAACTGGCTGGCAGTGTTGACGAACAGACTGAGATGCATAGGTATCTGTACACACTTTCAAGTGTACCACTTCTGTGTGTTTTGTCACTGTTGGTGTTATTCTCCCCACCAGTGGCCCGGTATACCCGTGAGGCCGGTGTCAGGACCCTGGAGAGACGGATTGCCGCTGTGAGCAGGGCTGTAGCTGTCAAGGTAGCTGAGTCCAGAACCAAACATGATCCAGAGAAGCCGGTGACGCAGTCAAGCCCTGAGAAGAAGACTTTAGTGGAAGATACTAGTCACAACACCCACAATGTGTCTGAGCTAGCCCACCCTCCCGAGATGCCCATTGTCATCGACGAGGCCGCCCTAGAGGACATACTAGGGGTGAGTAGCACCTGTCATGTACAGTTATTCATTGTGTTGATCAGTAATTAAGGCTGAGCTTATGTGACTGCAGTCATGTATGTGTGTAGAAGAAATTGGTGTATCTGGAGTTAACCATTGACCTTGTCAGGTACCTGACAGACGTCTTGACTTAATAAGACAACAGCCAGATTTGAAAACACAACTATCTTAGGCAAGGGTTGATAGTGGTACAGCAAACGGTGTATTTCATGTTAAGTTTACCTGTTTTCAGGTGACACATTTAGCTTGATTCTGATTTGTTCTTTCACCTTATAAAGCCAGTTTTGGGCGTTTTTGATATGTTCAATAAAATTCTTATCAAATAAATGTAAAGTTATCAAATGTTGGCATCAAAAGTATCATTTTAGTGTCTTTACGCATTTCTCAAAATGCATTTTTACACACCAAACTTTAGATGAAATAAATGTACAGTATTTCAGTCAATCATGGGCGTAATGTGAAGTATGTGTGTATTACGGGCCGACCAGGAGTGCCATCCAGTCAGTCATGGGTGTAATGTGAAGTATGTGTGTAGGATAGCCCGACTAGGAGTGCCTTTCAGTCAGTGATGGGCGTAATGTGAAGTATGTATGTAGGACGGCCGTCCAGGAGTGCCCTCCAGTCAGTGATGGGTGTAATGTGAAGTATGTGTGTAGGACGGTCCGACCCGGAGTGCCGTCCAGTCAGTCATGGGCGTAATGTGAAGTATGTGTGTAGGACGGCCTGTCCAGGAGTGCCCTCCAGTCAGTCATGGGTGTAATGTGAAGTATGTGTGTAGTACGGCCCGACCAGGAGTGCCATCCAGTCAGTCATGGGCGTAATGTGAAGTATGTGTGTAGGACGGCCTGTCCAGGAGTGCCTTCCTGTCAGTCATGGGCTTAATGTGAAGTATGTGTGTAGGACGGCCCGACCAGGAGTGCCATCCAGTCAATCATGGGCGTAATGTGAAGTATGTGTGTAGGACGGCCCGACCAGGAGTGCCTTCCAGTCAGTGATGGGCGTAATGTGAAGTATGTGTGTAGGACGGCCTGACCAGGAGTGCCTTCCAGTCAGTGATGGGCGTAATGTGAAGTATGTGTGTAGGACGGCCTGACCAGGAGTGCCCTCCAGTCAGTCATGGGCGTAATGTGAAGTATGTGTGTAGGACGGCCTGACCAGGAGTGCCTTCCTGTCAGTCATGGGCTTAATGTGAAGTATGTGTGTAGGACGGCCTGACCAGGAGTGCCTTCCAGTCAGTCATGGGCGTAATGTGAAGTATTTGTGTAGGACGGCCTGTCCAGGAGTGCCTTCCTGTCAGTCATGGGCGTAATGTGAAGTATGTGTGTAGGACGGCCTGACCAGGAGTGCCATCCAGTCAGTCATGGGCGTAATGTGAAGTATGTGTGTAGTACGGCCCGACCAGGAGTGCCATCCAGTCAGTCATGGGCGTAATGTGAAGTATGTGTGTAGGACGGCCCGACCAGGAGTGCCATCCAGTCAATCATGGGCGTAATGTGAAGTATGTGTGTAGGACGGCCCGACCAGGAGTGCCTTCCAGTCAGTGATGGGCGTAATGTGAAGTATGTGTGTAGGGTGGCCCGACCAGGAGTGCCATCCAGTCAGTCATGGGCGTAATGTGAAGTATGTGTGTAGGACGGCCTGACCAGGAGTGCCTTCCAGTCAGTGATGGGCGTAATGTGAAGTATGTGTGTAGGACGGCCCGACCAGGAGTGCCATCCAGTCAATCATGGGCGTAATGTGAAGTATGTGTGTAGTACGGCCCGACCAGGAGTGCCATCCAGTCAATCATGGGCGTAATGTGAAGTATGTGTGTAGGACGGCCCGACCAGGAGTGCCATCCAGTCAGTCATGGGCGTAATGTGAAGTATGTGTGTAGGGTGGCCCGACCAGGAGTGCCATCCAGTCAGTCATGGGCGTAATGTGAAGTATGTGTGTAGGGTGGCCCGACCAGGAGTGCCATCCAGTCAGTGATGGGCGTCATGTGAAGTATGTGTGTAGGGTGGCCCGACCAGCTGTGCCATCCAGTGAGTGATGGGCGTAATGTGAAGTATGTGTGTAGTACGGCCTGACCAGGAGTGCCATCCAGTCAATCATGGGCGTAATGTGAAGTATTTGTGTAGGACGGCCCGACCAGGAGTGCCGTCCTGTCAGTGATGGGCGTAATGTGAAGTATGTGTGTAGTACGGCCTGACCAGGAGTGCCTTCCAGCATATTTGAGTCAAAATGCTTTCTCTTGTCAAAACTCTTTGAGTTAATCACAGGTTTGGCTTTTATGAGTGAGTGAAATTCGAAAATGATTGAAACGCTTCCAGCAGACAGGTAAAAGAGCAAAAGATTGTTTTGCCTTGGTTTATATTCTATTTATTTATTTGATTGGTGTTTTAGGCCATACTCAGGTATATTGCCTTGGTTTATATTCTATTTATTTATTTGATTGGTGTTTTAGGCCATACTCAGGTATGTTGTCATGGTTTATAGTCTCTTCTCTGTACAACTCGTATATCTAGTCCTGTATTTTGGGATGTGTTCCAGCCCCCTCAATTTGACAGTGAGACATCGGAGCGGCTGGGACAGCCGGGAGGTGGCAATGGGGCTTGCCTGGACGACCGTGGGTGGGGAGATTATGTTTGTGGAGGCGACCAGAATGGAGGGGGAGGGCAAGTTAATCTTGACCGGTCAGCTCGGAGATGTCATGAAGGAATCTGCCAATCTGGCCCTCAACTGGGTGCGCAGTAACGCCCAGCGGGTATGTGTGTAACCTGCATGGATATATACATATCCTTGCCCGACATTCTTTTGCAGTATTTACCGTATAAATTATCAGTTAAGTATTAAATATATATTTGAGTTAGGTCCTCTGTTCCTTTTTGAATTGTAAAAATTGATGGTACAGTAATTGGTTTGATAATTGTAAACCTAAAACTTTAGTGAAAAAATTGATGATTTTAGTATGGTCAGGTTGTCTTACTCTGGACACATGCAGGCTATGCTTTCCGACTTTCCCCCACTCCCATTCGCCGCCTCCTATTTCCCTGCCTCCTGTTCCCTGCCTCCTGTTCCCCGCCTCCTGTTCCTCGCCTCCTGTTCCTCTTCTCCCGTTCCCCTCCTCCTGTTCCCTCCTCATGTTCCCCGCCTCCTATTCCCCTCCTCCTGTTCCTCTCCTCCTGTTCCCCCACTCCCGTTCCTCTCCTCCTGTTCCGCGCCTCCTGTTCCCTCGTCCTGTTCCCCTCCTCTTGTTCCCCACCTCCTGTTCCCCCACTCCCGTTCCTCTCCTCCTGTTCCCCTCCTCCTGTTCCCAGCCTTCTGTTCCCCTCCTCCTGTTCCCCCACTCCCGTTCCTCTCCTCCTGTTCCCCACCTCCTATTCCCTCATCCTGTTCCCCTCCTCTTGTTCCCCACCTCCTGTTCCCCGACTCCTGTTCCCCGCCTCACGTTCCTCTCCTCCCGTTCCCCACCTCCTATTCCCCTCCTCCTGTTCCCCGCCTCCTGTCCCACTCCTCCCGTTCGCCTCCTCCCGTTCCTCTCCTCCTGTTCCCTGCCTCCTGTTCCCTCGTCCTGTTCCCCTCCTCCTGTTCCCCACCTCCTGTTCCCCCACTGCCGTTCCTCTCCTCCTGTTCCCCCACTCCTGTTCCCCTCCTCCTATTCCCCTCCTCCTGTTCCCCGCCTCCTGTCCCACTCCTCCTGTTCCACGCCTCCTATTCCCTGCCTTCTGTTCCCCTCCTCCTGTTCCCAGCCTCCTGTTCCCTGCCTTCTGTGCCCCTTCTCCCGTTCCCCTCCTCCTGTTCCCTGCCTCCTGTTCCCCTCCGCCTGTTCCCTGCCTCCTGTTCCCTTGTCCTGTTCCCTCCACTATGAAACTGACTTCCATCATAAACATGGAAATGAACATTTCATGAGTATGACCTTAAGCGTCAGTTGATTTAGCATCATTTGATGTATTTATTTATTTATTTGATTGGTGTTTTATGCCACACTCTTGAATATTTCACTCATATGATGGCACCCAACATTATGGTGGGAGGATTCCTGGGCAACCCCACAACCTAATCAATCAGTCAGTCTTTTTCTCATGTCTATTACAGCTGGGTATAGGCTCCACTAGTCACATGCTAGATGGTACAGACATCCACATCCACTTCCCCGCGGGTGCTGTCGGAAAAGACGGGCCCTCAGCCGGTGTAACCATAGTAACAGTGCTTGTGTCACTGTTCACTCAACGCTGTGTTCGTTCCGACACGGCCATGACAGGGGAGGTAACTCTCAGAGGCCTGGTCTTACCGGTATGTAAACTTGCCTCAGGTCACTACGTGTATCTATCATGTTGTAACATGCACAATACCTAAGCTCTGGCTGAAACTACATTGTATGTTGGGGTTTACAGTTATCTTTTTTCCAAAATTTGTGAAATGGTCTTTCGTTCATGGAAAAGCAGGACAAAGAACAAAATGTGGGGATGATTTGGGGGTGGTACCAGGACCTAAATGACTGGAATTAATTGGATCCCTGACACATGCATTGAAGTGGTGGACATTTTGTAACACAGTAACCCTACAAGCAATGATCCAGTTTTAGCAAGCCTTACATTGGATAAATTCATTGCACTTGCTCATATTCATGTATGTTTTGTGTTTTAACATAAACTGGTTTTTATTTATGTAAATGCTTGCCCTCTTTTCTAACATATTTTGTGAATCTTCAGGTTGGAGGAATCAAAGAGAAAGTATTAGCAGCTCACAGAGCAGGCATCAGACGTATCCTCCTGCCAAAGAGAAATGCCAAGGATTTGAATGAAATACCCAACAATGTCAAGGTAAAAGTCCAATATTTTATCCACAGCCATTTAGTTAAAGCACAGGCTACCTGAATACATGTATACAGTGTAAAGATGTGTACACTCAGCATCCTTTATGCTTCTCTGCAGTACAATAAAAATACAATATATTAATCAAATGACTAACAGTAAAATCAACAAGAATGTTTTAAACATTTTCATTGTGTGCTGGTGTGCTAAATTTTTTCTGGTAGTTGTTGTACATCCCAGATGTATGAATTCATATTGTCACAAAACTTTTTTTCTTTCTTTTCTGGTTCACAGAACGACATCTCCTTCATTCTGGTAGGGAGGTTGGAGGATGTACTTAAAGCTGCCTTTGATGGAGGATTCCCCTCGTTGGTGGATAATGTTTCTACTCCCAGCAAATTGTGAGGTCTCTATTCCCAGCAAATTGTGAGGTCCTTACTCCCAGCAAATTGTGAGGTTTCTACTCCCAGCAAATTGTGAGGTCTCTATTCCCAGCAAATTGTGAGGTCTCTATTCCCAGCAAATTGTGAGGTCTCTATTCCCAGCAAATTGTGAGGTCTCGGACCCCCAGCAGATTGTGAGGTCTCTACCATCAACAAATTTTGAGATCCCTACCCCCAGCAGATTGTGAGGTCTCTACCATCAACAAATTTTGAGGTTCCTACCCCCAGCAGATTGTGAGGTCTCTACCCCCAGCAGATTGTGAGGTCTCCACCATCAACAAATTTTGAGGTCCCTACCCCCAGCAGATTGTGAGGTCTCTACCCCCAGCAAATTGTGAGGTCTCTATCCCAATAAATTTTGAGGTCTCTACCCACAGCAGATTGTGAGGTCCTTACTCCCAGCAAATTGTGAGGTCTTTACTCCCAGCAAGTCGTGAGGTTTCAATTCCCAGCAAGTCGTGAGGTCTCTATCCCAGCAGATTGTGAGGTCTCTACCCCAGCAGATTGTGAGGTCTCTACCATCAACAAATTTTGAGGTCCCTACCCCCAGCAGATTTTGAGGTCCCTACCCCCAGCAGATTGTGAGGTCTCTATACCAATAAATTTTGAGGTCCCTACCCCCAGCAGATTGTGAGGTCCTTACTCCCAGCAAATTGTGAGGTCTTTACTCCCAGCAAGTCGTGAGGTCTTTACTCCCAGCAAGTCGTGAGGTCTCAACTCCCAGCAAGTCGTGAGGTCTCTATCCCAGCAAATTGTAAGGTCTCTACAATTGCATCCAGAACATGCATTATGATACTCCAGACCTGGTGCTATCTAATGGATGCTCCAGAACATCCATCATGATACTCCAGACCCCGGTGCTATCAAATAGATGCTCCAAAACATGCATTATGATACTCCAGACCCTGTGCTATCAAATGGATACCCCAGAACATGCATTGTGATATTCCAGACCCAGTGCTATCAAATGTATGCCCCAGAACATGCATTATGATACTCCAGACCCAGTGCTATCTAATGTATGCTCCAGAACATGCATTATGATACTCCAGACCCAGTGCTATCTAATGTATGCTCCAGAACATGCATTATGATACTCCAGACCCAGTGCTATCAAATGGATGCCCCAGAACATGCATATACATGTACATATACAAATGACACCTGCATTTATCAACAACAATCTGTGATTCCAAATTACATTTGCCTGAAAACTAAATTAACATTATGTGCTAACGACATCCTTTTATTTTGTATGTTATGTCTTTATATCAACAGTGTATTTGCACTCAGAGCTTGCTTTAGAGGGGTCTAGTATTTATGAAAATGATGTAATGTAGCCTGGATACCAGAGGCTTTGATTCTGAGATTGGTTGTTTTGAGACAGGTTGATCTGAGACTGGTTCAGGGGTCCTGCCATTGTTGGTGTGCTGGTGAGGGGTGTGATGGGGGGTGTTGTTGAGTTGTCTGTGTTAACAGGGAATGATCAATCTGTATTAAAAGCACCAACATGTATAAAGTCCCAACTACATGGGACATGCGATAATGATACATACATATAGTTGCAAGAGTTGGATTTGGACGATGCCTCATCTATACCTGATATGGCGTGAAGCACAAATTCTCAGAACAGGAATGATCATGTATTATACAAGTGCATGTCCAGTCAGAGATTGACAATGAACAATGAACAGCTGATCAACAGCACAGACAATTATTCTTGCACAGTGATCATCGTGGTGGTATGATATGACAATGAACAACTGATCAACAGCACAGACAATTATTCTTGCACAGTGATCTTTGTGATGGTATGATATGACAATGAACAACTGATTCAACAGCATAGACAATTATTTCTGTAGAGTGAGCATTGTGGTGGTATGATATAACCATAAACAGTTGATCAACAGTAAAGACACTATTCCTGTGCAGTGAGCATTGTGGTGGTGTGATATAACCATGACACTTGATCAACAGCATAGACACATATTCCTGTGCAATGAGCATCGTGGTGGTGTGATATAACCATGGGACACTTGATCAACAGCCTAGACACTTATTCCTGTACAGTGAGCATTGTGGTGGTATGATATAATGAACAATGAACAGCTGATCAACAGCACAGACAGTTATTCTTGCACAGTGATCATCGTGGTGGTATGATATGACAATGAACAACTGATCACAGCATTGACAATTATTCCTGTACAGTGAGCATTGTGATGGTATGATATGACAATGACAACTGATCAACAGCATTGACAATTATCCTTGTACAGTGAGCATCGTGGTGGTGTGATATAACCATGAACACTTGATCAACAGCATAGTTATATCTGTACAATGAGCATCGTGGTGGTATGATATAAACCATAAACAGTTGATCAACAGCAAAGACACTTATTCCTGTGCAGTGAGCATCGTGGTGGTGTGATATAACCATGAACACTTGATCAACAGCATAGACACTTATTCCTGTACAGTGAGCATTGTGGTGGAATGATATAAACCATGAACAATTGATCAACAGCATAGAAAATTATTCCTGTACAATGAGCATTGTGGTGGTATGATATTCTGATATGGTATGAGTCCTAATTTTTGCATCATTATGTACAATGGTACGTTGATAATGTATATGTGCACATAATGTACCATTGCTTCATTTTGCTGATTCAGTGCTGAAAATTTGCTGTTGACAATAAAAGTTATTGTGATTATAAAAACGATGAGTTGAATAATGAAATATAGATTTAGATGAATACATGTACGACTACATGAGAATATATATTTACATTATTTAATATTTATATATTACATTTTTTTTTACTCTCGTTCCAAGATCATTAACAAGCTTTTTCTACCCTCCACGTGCAGTGAAACCGAAAGCATTATCTATTTCCCTTTTTCATTCTTCAATCACACAGAACCTCCCCCCTCCCCGTGTAATTTCAAGGTAGGAAACCAAGGACATTCTGCATTGAACTTTGAAGTACGAGAGACCCCCGTGGCCGAGTTGACGCGCTAGCGGAGAATAATGACCCGAGATCGTCAGTGCGGTTCAATGCCGGCTCCCTCTCTGCCCCGCCTGCTGGCCACAATTGTCTCCATGTACTTTAGATACTCTTAAGTACGACGTAGAACTTCATTCAAATAAATCAGTAAGGCTTTGAAGTCGGATTTATCGGGGATTGTGCTTTTCATCCTCATAGATGACCCCTGGTCTGAAGGTCACACTGTACTGTGATTATTATACGTAGGTGTGTGTATAAAGTAACTTGCTGCGAAAATGACGCCATCCACATTCATCATGATCCACAGATGAATGCAAGAGTAACTGTCTTTAGAACAAAATCCATAAGATGAAATACTGAAGAAAATATCGTTTTTTTTTTTCCTTCACGCCCAGTTTGAATAATTAACAGTTGGCTGTGGTACTGTTGCTGATGGTACCAATAGGTATGGCGTTGTGGCCATACAACGTGGGGATGACCTAGCCCCGAACATACACATAAACTTGGCTGAAACTGTTGCTGTGTTAACACAGCACAGAATCAGCTTATCAGTGGTCAACGATTTATCGGTTTGCTGCATATACCTACAGAGTTTCATTTGGATTACAATTTTAAGCTGTAAAGCCTTTAACTAGTTTGTAAAACATCTCAGCGTAAGGCTGTTCTTATTGATGCAGACATTTATGATTATGGAACTTGTTTCACCTTGCGATTTAGACCCTAGACATTAATCAGCAGATCTGGTCTGGAAGGGCTACACGTACTGTATATGTAATTCGTCTACGTAAATATAACTATATTTGGAGTGCACAGTTTCTCTTTTGTCACATGGTTAGTCTGGCTAATGGACTACATGTACATATTTGTGCTTTTCAAACAAAAACTGGGTGGGAAATGTAATTTTATCTTTCAGGGCCCGTATTTATTATGCAACTTGAGAATTAGGTCCCAAAATGTAAATGGTTAAAAAGAAAAAACTCAGATTAGGAAAAGCTCCAAATGCGGTTATTACATTGTTCCACAGTAGAGAGTCAGTTTACAAGCCTTCTGGAACAAAGCACTTGATTTGTAGCTGTGTTTGAATATTTGACTTAAGTCGTAAGACATTATTTGATAAGTAAAGGTCCTGAGCTGCTAAAATCTATCCTCAAAGTAAGAAGAATTACGGTATGTCTGTTGTGGGTGTAAACTATACCAGTAGGTTCTGACACAAGAGAATTGATTTTAGCTAACAAAAGTTTCAGTGGCGAAGCAGTGAGGTTTGTGCGAGGGACAATGTTGTATACTCTGAACAGGACAGTTATGTCATGGGGTTCCATATATTTAAAACTTTGGTCTCACCAGGTCTTGGCCCAGTTCCAACGGACAGGAAATTAGGTTCCCAATAAGCGTTCCCGACGGCGCTCTTGAACTGTTCGCGTGCATCATAGTGTACATGTACTTACAAGCTTGTAAGACCATTTGTACGTGTACATGTACTAACAAGCTTGTAGAGACCGTTTATGCGTGTACATGTACTACCAAGCTTGTGGAGAACGTTTATATGTGTGCATGCACTAACAAGCTTGTAGAGGCTGATTGTACGTGTACATGCACTAACAAGCTTGTAGAGGCTGATTGTACGTGTACATGTACAAACAAGCTTGTAGAGACCGTTTGTACGTGTACATGTACTAATAAGCTTGTAGAGACTGTTTGTACGTGTACATGTATTAACAAGCTTGTAGAGACCGTTTGTACGTGTACTAACAAGCTTGTAGAGGCCGTTTGTACGTGTACATGTACTAACAAGCTTGTAGAGACCGTTTGTACGTGTACATGTACTAATAAGCTTGTAGAGACTGTTTGTACGTGTACATATATTAACAAGCTTGTAGAGACCGTTTGTACGTGTACTAACAAGCTTGTAGAGGACCGTTTGTACGTGTACATGTACTAACAAGCTTGTAGAGACCATTTGTATGTGTTACATTCACTAACAAGCTTGTAGAGGCCGTTTGGCTTCCACCAGTACGATAAACACTTCGCATATCTCGATTTAAATATATAAGATGGCCCTCCCACCATAATGATGGTCTCCTCCGTATAAGTGAAATATTCTTGAGTATACCGTAAAACCAATAAAAAATATATTTAAATATATAAAATATGTATGTATGCTTGGGTTTAACGCCGTACTAAACAATTTTTTCTGTCAAATGACGAGGAGTCACTGGATGTGTGGACAAATATTATGTCTTCTTGTGGTAGCCACGGAAGCGATCTATATATCGGGTGGGCATAAAAATGGGCCTTACTTTGATGCTGCATTACTCCATTATCCTTAGTTCAAACCCTTTCAAACTTTTTCAAGGTCATAGCTTGAGTAGTCTGTACACAGGGTTAAAATGAAAACATAGCCTCAAAAACGCACGTTCCGGTGACCCACATTGCCTCACCTGTCACTGACCTATGAGGGTCGCACGTAAAAATTCACTGAGGATGAACTAAAAGCACACATCAAGGACTGCTGGGAAATTACTCTTAAGGAGATTCGAGACTCAATCAGTTCATGGAAGAAACGTTTGCGCGCCGTCTACCGAGAAGATAGTGGATCAATTGATCTCCTTTTCAAGTAAAACAAGCTTGAACATCAGTCTGAAATGTCCGGAACATGCGTTTTTGACACTATTTTGATTTTGGTCCAATGAACAGAAATCTTAAAGGATGAAATTGAAATTTGGTCTGTATACTTGGGACAATATGGCTTTTGAGTGTGAAACCTTTTAGAAGCTGAGGTAAGAGGGTTTCGGAGATATTGAGTGTCAAAGTACGGCCTTTTTTCTATACCCACCCGATATAAGATAAGGTTTGAAGTAATTTGTTTCGCACCATACCGACGTGAGGTAAGCCCGATCTTAAACTATACAAAGACGGTAGACAATAGGTCAAAATCTGGAATTTGTATGTGCGCGGATGTCATTGGAGAAGGATGGGTCATTTAGATGGCAGTAACACACTTAGTTACTTTGAATGGACGTGACGTGCAATTGGAGAAGGCTCTAATGTATTGGAGCAGTTTTCTGATTATGATTTCCACAAGCGACTTAGGTTTAGCAAAAAACAACTTCCTGGACATTTATCTCCTCTTAAAAGATGACAGAACGGTCAAGGAGAAATGCTCCAGTTTTACTCTTTCCAAAGCTTTTCTTTTTTTGGCTTCGTTTTTACATTCTTCCAAAGCAAGGTGTCATTTTTGTGGTACCGGTAACTTACTCTGAATTGAACGACTCTTAGAAACTACACACACGCTCATTTCTATGAAGTGCCTTTTAGAACAGTATTTGTATTTGAAATATCATAACTATACTGTATTTTGAGTTATTCTGTACCACTAACGTAAAACATATTGCGGTTAACATCACTGCATATGTTTTTACCCGTTTCTGCTTAAGCCTTGGGACTAGGGGGCGTGTACAGTTAGAATAAATCCCTGACTGAGGTATACAGTATTGATGAATGGCTCTTGAATCATGGTGCTGGGGAGACATGCTAAGCACTCGGCCATGCAGGTCAATCTGCTTATTTAAGTTGTATTACTGTACATACTTGCCGTCATGTGATACATTAGACCTACTCTGCGCTTTCGTCTTCAGCAATTTCAAAATGAAATTCTTCTTTTTTCTCCGAAGAAGTTCGCTATCGTATAAAAACATCTGGGCCTAGGAACACAACGACTTTTTCATACTAAAAGTTGTCTTTAACCTTCAGCACAAAAACAAAAAGAATATCAAGTCTGATAAGCTTAAGGCAGGTTCGTGACCCTGGGGGCTTGGGGGTTAGGGTTATATCATTTAACCAGGTCATACCATGTTTTTTCTTCGGAACTTAGCCATGGGATTTTCGAGGTTTCTAACTCGTACATTTACAGCAGACATGCAGTTTTGCAGAGTATCGGTATTCACAGTAGCACGCGCACGTCCAACCTTGTATGCTGAACTGCCTAATTTCCACGCCTTTATGTGTTGTTTCTTACTATTACCAGGTTTACTCTCCAGTGGTGTTTCCTCGCGTGTGGGTTACACATATGGCGATCCTATAAAACCGATGGAAGTAGAGAGGAGAAGTAGGCACAGAGCACTGCTGATTAACGACTCGTCAGTTCTCTACAGTGTTGAGTACCTGGTTTGAACTTCGAGTTATTTTTGCTCCTCGCGCAGGATGCAAACAGGCGGGCTAAAAAACATATCGCGTGTCTTCGTTTATTTTTCCAGCTTAAGACAGAAGATGATGTGTCTGTATACCAGCATTAAGGAATGGCAAAACATAGCGCGGGGAATGTAAAAAAAAAAAAACGTTGGCTCAACGTAATGCACGTGGAGCACTGTTCCTATGGAAACGGCGTTATCGTGAAGTACATTAAATTAACCTGGTGGCTCAGATAAAGCTAACTTACTACGTAAATGAGAAGGGATTAACGTTACCCGTGCTCAGGAATATTTCACGAAGATGACGATAGACGATAAAATGCTTGCGAGTTTGAGGTCTTTTTGTTTGGTGATTTAAAAGAGTGACTCGTATTTCAGAAAAGCCATGTCTTACACAATATGTTTATTTGTTCGTTTAAGTTTAACACTAGAATCTTGTCGGTTATATTGCTGGGAGAAGGTGGAGTACCCGATGTAAACCACTGGGCCTTAACAAGCAACTGAGGAGGTTTCCAACGGCGAACTGAACGTGTATGTTTTGTGGGACTAAAAGAAAGGAATCTGTCATGAACATCATGTACGACGACCTACACGGTTTTACACGAACGTTGTTGACTGCTGATGGCCACCAAAACCCCGAGACCAGTTGATGAATTCAGCGAAGGGAATGTTATTAATTCGTCGTTTGATCAACCCTTGAACGTCTAATAATATGAATGATCAGTCATATTCGCTCTAGTTCCAGATGTTTGGCCGATGTTCATGCTAGTGAGATATTTCTGTAGTGTGTGTTCGTTCATAATGGCCTTTCACCGCACACAGGCAATATAATTGACCACCCTTATAGAAGTGAAACATTCATTTATTTAATAAACAGTGACACGAATACAAGGCCCTACGGATGCTTAGTCCACGAATTAACGGCATGTTTATGACGAAGACTTCCTCCCCAAACCATACTGCTGCAGAGAAATGAAACATTGGGGGTTTGCACGAACGCCGTTCGGCAGAAACTAGATACACGTTACATAACGGACAGCGACCTTTGGCCTATACCTCTGTGGTAATGTTTTCCTTACGATAGCGATGTGTCCTTCTTCAATGAGCATTTCCCTGTAAATGCTGTGATTATTAGATGTTTTCAGCACATTGTATATTTTATAGACAGACGCCCGTGTCTGTGCCAAAGCAGGTACATTTCCCACGCCACATTCCCAGGGCTTTACCTGGAGAAAGCTGTTTGCTCTGACATCATTAGAACGTAATCAGCCAGTGATACAAACACATGGATATCTATAGAACTACTGTTCTGTGTTTTTAATGCTCTTGATATTCAATACGGCCTATTCCATGAAGTCAGAGACTTTCCTGGGTTATTGGTTAGCATGCTAGAACAGCACAATGTCTCAGGAGCCTCTCACCAAAGCGGTCTCTGTGGGAAGCATCTTGCCGATGGTCGTGGGTTTTCCAAGGTCCTGTCCAGTTTCTTCCCACCATAATGCTGCCGCCATAGTTTAAGTGAAATACTCTTGAGAAGGGGTAAAATACCAATCAAATAAATATATCCATAAAGCCACTTTTGACTTGGACACTTATTTATGTGAAATTGGATTTCCAGTTGGGAAGTTTTTTTTCATTGTCAACTTCATACATGTAAACAATACAAATTACAAAATACATTGGATTTTAAAAGTCAGTTTATCGGTATCTTGAAGCAGTTTCTCTTCGAGAAAGCAATCGAAGGCTGCAATTGCCTGCGACTACGCTAGCAACACACAGTCAAAAATACTATATATGCAGTCAAGGTAGTTTGAGTCAGCGTAGCCCATATCTGTTTGTGGAACAGGTCTCTTGACACTTTTCGTCCTTGACATTTAGTGTCTTTGACACCTGCTATTCATGACACATATTGTCCTTGACACATTGGCAGTCCCATGATGTTCTCCAAATGATGTCAGTGTCGATGGAGAATCATTCGTCTAAATATATCACTGTTTTCTGTTATATTCATCAACTGTTTCCGCTGCTTTTGAGAACACTCGAAAACACAATGGTTATTCCATTATTCAACCGAATTCATATTGGCTAATGGATTATTGAGATTGAAATGACGTCACATTTGTTATGAAGTTGTTTTGTAGATGGCTTTTTGACTATGAGATATTTCAGCTGTTGCATACTGGTGGGATGTTCAGCTATGCCGTATGGGTTTATTCCGTTGAGGTCACATTCTGGTTTAATTCCCTGTGGGTTTATTCCGTTGAGGTCACATTCTGGTTTAATTCCCTGCGGGTTTATTCCGTTGAGGTCACATTCTGGTTTAATTCCCTGTGGGTTTATTCCGTTGAGGTCACATTCTGGTTTAATTCCCTGTGGGTTTATTCAGTGAAGGTGACATTCTGGTTTCATTCGCTGTGGGTTTATTCAGTGAAGGTGACATTCTGGTTTCATTCGCTGTGGGTTTATTCAGTGAAGGTGACATTCTGGTTTCATTCCCTGTGGGTTTATTCATTTTAACCATAATATTAATTTTTGAGGATATTCATCGAAAGTCATTGTTCAGCTGTAATCGTATTTATTATGTGGTAAATGTCCATCTACAACTAGTTCTGCATCATTTATTTACAATGTACTACAACACTGAAGCCATGTTTCATTGGGCTACTCGGTAACAGATACATAGATCAGCCAACTGAAGAAATGACGTAAGATTGATGGCCGTTTGCAAAAAAGATAAAAGACGGTTAAAGCTCGGAGCACAGCTGGTTTAGAAGGAGTGGTGCGTCCATGATAGACAACTGTTGGTAAGAGATACCTCTGGTACGGAGTGCCACCTTATGCTGGTTGTTGGCATGTGCCGCATTTATTAGCCAGGGTGCGTATATATATCCGGGCCGCCTGACTCCCGGGCGGAGAAGGACCAACAAGCCCCTGAAGTAAGGACCTCGGTGTAGCCGGGCAGCGCTCCCACAACTTTCTCCCCAGTCTTTGGTATATACACCTGTATGAATTTACCACCGGCTTCTAATCCCATGGAGTAGGAAGCTTAACAGAACGGTGGAGGAAGAGTTTATTCCGAAGACGAGCGATAAAGCAAAGGAGACATTTATCAGGTAACACTTTTTCTTATTATTTGTTCACATGTGGTTTTACTTCTGTAGACGGTTAGGGACGGGGAGCATCAATTAACATACCTGTCGTGGGTGGGGGCGGCTTCTGAAGAACGCTGGGCTCTGCACAACACTTAGTGGAGAGGAAATCGAAACCCCTCTTTGAATTTACCTTTGACGTCAGAAAGGGCTGTCAGAAAGACAGGGTAACAGGCTCATAATCAGTCCATATATGTGGCGATATAATACATCGCATGACAATTAACCAATGATAGGTTATCAACATTAAATACATATGGTTAGTATATGAGGCAGTCGTTTGCGGTCGAACTCTCCTCGTGTTCGGGAACCACCTTTCCGTCAAAAGACTACGCAATCTTGCCAATACTATAATGGCTTCAAATTGAAATAGTTGTTTCAAATGATTAGAGTGATTATCCAGATTTGTTTTCGTTTTTTTGTTTTTTTTTTTTTGCTTTCCCTGTTTTGTTTTTAACTCCCGGTACCGTTGATAACTTTGTTCTATGATCTACGGCGTTTACTGCCAGTGTATGTCGCGTAAGTATGCTTTAAATGGCCAGTTTGGCCAAATGCAATTAGAAATAGGCTCAGGCCGTTTAACTGAAAGTAATATCACTCATGGGAAGAAACACATGATGTAAATCTATACAATATCCGAATATACAGGCCTAAGAATGAAGCCAGCGGCCTATACGATGTGATCTGGGTATGACCTGTTGTCATTATTTATCTATGACCAAAACAACAGGAGTCAAAGTGCCCGGTCTGTGGGGTGTTTGTTATCATGGGTTCCAGTGCAGCCACGGGGGGTTGTTTGCGTCCATAACAGCCCTAATTAAGCCCTGATGGGGAGGGGGAAGTGCGCTGTATCAGAGCTTCCTCCCCTCCTACATGTTATACGGTCAGAGGTAAGACGATAGCTCCAGCTCATCTCCTCTATGTACTATTTGGAGTGCTCCTAACGGCGATGCAGTTCCGAGAAAAGAGGATATATATAACTCTGCCTTCACCTTGACAACCGTGAAGTCTGATACTCAGAACCGCGTGCCAGGCCACTGACATGTTTTCGCTCACTCCTGTATATGTATACTAAGGTACAGGGAGAACTCGGCTCGGCATGCCAGCCCAAGGCCGACAACTCCTACACCAGTATTCTTGAAATGTTGACATCGATGGACTGGCGCACATATCGACCACTACATGTACATTCGGCTCTTGTCAATAACAGGTTTGAAGCATTGTGATTTTTGATGAAAAAAAGCAAAAAAAAAAAAAAAAAAAGAAAAAAAGAGAAAGTCGATCTTTTACACGAAAAAGAAACTGTATCCCAGGCATATCTGCACAGCGTGATGAATATCAAACATGTGGCCCATGTTTTAGTGGATTAATTCATGTACAATTTAAAGAAAACAGACACCATCTGCATTTATGCATGCTCCTTCATATGGTGACATGTGATGGTGGTGAGTCCACCATAGCAATCAGTTTTGACGAACTTGTATTTCATCAGAATGAATAAACATTGTTATGTTTAATAGGCAACCTCCAATATGGGCATAATATTGAAAAGTGCATGCGTGGTTACATGACGCCGTAAAGACTAGAGCATATACTGGCCCTTGTTCTATCTGTTCGTGGTTCTGAACTTGAGCATACTGGCCTCACAAAAGTGCATATATGGTTACATGACGCCGTAAAGACTAGAACATATACCAGACCCTATTCTATCTGTTCGTGATTCTGTACTTGAGCATACTGGCCTCACAAAAGTGCATGTATGGTTACATGACGCCGTAAAGACTAGAACATATACCAGACCCTATTCTATCTGTTCGTGATTCTGTACTTGAGCATACTGGCCTCACAAAAGTGCATGTATGGTTACATGACGCCGTAAAGACTAGAACATATACCAGCCCCTATTCTATCTGTTCGTGATTCTGTACTTGAGCATACTGGCCTCACAAAAGTGAATGTATGAAATAAATGTATAAGATAGATGTATGGTATTTAAATCACACCTGAGTAGGGTAGTATCTTCAAAATCGTCGAAAACAACAAATCGGTATGAATCATTATCCAATATGGTGAATGGAGATTTGCAAGTAAATCATTCTCGTGTCCGACCTTGGACATTTCACGTTCACGAAGAACGCCAAAAAGTTCATTGCCGATAGCAAATATTGTCTCTCAACTGTAACTCATTCTTATCCTTTGCACACGTTGCATTTCCACCATGTTAATGAGGAAAAAACAGACCGTTGAGGTCCATAGCTCCTGCCCGATAGAATAACGTATCTTTATATGTCTGAACATCACGTAGATTCATCAGTGTACATGGTGGGGAAGACGATGTCGGTCCCAGACAAACTGACACGTGTCCAACTATCCTGCTGAAGTGAATCATATCACGTCAAATTATATATGGATGTTACATACAGACAACACCTGTACTGGATGACTATATTCCTTAAATGCCATTATTCCATTATAAATGACAATGAAAAATGGCAGTACTATCCATTTAGATTTACGCACATAGATGAAAAGCCACCTTTTATTGATGTCATACCCATGCCCACGTTTGAGGGCAATCGGTAAGAGTTTTCTGGAGATATTATTGCAACAATATTAAACGACTGGAAAACAATAACGTCCACAGTGGATATATTGTTTTGATGCCCTCCACACTCCACAAGTTTCAACGAAACCAGTCAAAGCGTTCTAAAATTATTGTCAGAAAAAACATATGGAAAATAAGGATGGTGGCGACAGCAGCCATTTTGTGTTGAACGCACGTCTTAAACCAATAACACCTGTTGTTGTTGGTGCACCACTGTCAAAGTTTCGACATTTTTGCGTATGCGCAAGCGAATAAGGAATGACAGCACAATGATGTTCAATTATGGAGACAGACTACATCTAGAGCATCGTAAATATTTCTGTCTTGATTCCCGCATTACTCTGCGGATATGGCACATCTCGATACCAAATGAGTAGTGCATGTACCAGCACGAATTACTTCAGACATGCTATGTCATTTGGGAAGGGTTGCATTTCAGAGGACGAAAGACTTAACTCTTACACATCTCATGACTTGTTAATCAATCAGTTCATTTACATATCAAAGTGTATCCTGTTGAATTATACATGTGGCTTTAGATGCTTCGCTTCAATTTAGGTGTTTCATGTTTCACATGCAGTCTTGAATTCTCTCTGTGAACTGTTTATACGTGAGAACCCTGTTTTTGAGGCGTTTGCCTTCCAATGGCTAGGTTACATGAAGCGTGGGTTCAATCCCATTTTTTTGGACGGGCTTTTCTAGATTCCCCGTTTTGATTGTAAATGGGGCCTTGGTGGCAACAAGCAATCTGTGCTGCCACTTGTACTAATAGGGCATATGTCGCACTTGGCATGTCGTCAGAAAACGTGGTGGGATATCGTCAGAAAATGTTGTGGGATATCGTCAGAAAAACGTTGCTTTATTTCGGACACTGCGCTTTCTCCACCCATAAAACTGGCTATAAATGTCCAAGAGAAAAGTTCTTGAGTGTGGGCGTTAAGCAACAAATTATTCATAAAAAAAAGAAATATAAATAACATCTATGTGTAAATAAGTGCAGTAAGTAAGTACAGCAAAGTCATATCAGAACAGTAAATCGTAATTTACTTTCAAATACAATCTTTTCCACAAGTGCTAAACGCCTTCTATAAACAAGGAATCATTTTACCCACAACCCTCGGCAGTACCAAATAGAAAGATATGTATACAAATCACAACCGGTAAAATAATATCTGAATTCTCAACAGTGAAATTCCCAAAGATCTGTTACATTAATAACATTAGTATCACAGTCTCTTAAAGTGAACATAAGCCAGCCACTGTATATAAATAGAAAAATAATGATATAGGACACAGTTATCACAGAAAAATATGTAAAAAGCACTGCCAAATCAAATTTTCGTCGACACCGTATTTATCCAGGCGTCTTGCTTTTACTTCATTCATTGCATGGGATTAAGCTGCCGTTATTATAACGCCGGCGTGGTATGGTCAGCTGGGAGACCTCCGAGCTCTGGTATCAAAACACTATAACTCCGTTAAAACATGCGCTTGTGTGTCAGAGATCAGTAACATCTGGTTTTAGATCAGATAGTTATTAAAAAGTAAAGTTTTATCAGTGCGTTGGGTGAGCGCCAGCGCTGGGTGTGCAGGTCTATGATTTAGCTTTGCAGCTACCCTAGTTTTTTTTTATTCCTCATCTGCTGGTGGCTTTAGCTGCACACATTTGTGCCTATTCTTAGTTGGCTCGCCCCATACTGAAATCTTGTCAGTGTGCCCCTATACATGCTGACTACCATCAACACTATGACAGGGTAATAGATATACGATATATTGCCTGCTTAATGATTTCAACATACAAACAAGATATTAGCACACATCATGAAGAAATCATTTGTCAGTGTTGTTATCAGTCTTCAATGGCAACAGAATAAAGAAATATTATCCAGCTGAAAAATATCGCGGTTATTTCAAGTCGGAAAGAATAATTTTCCATGTTACCTTCTCGTGCAGGTTGTATCAGGCATCGATAAACCAATCGAATTTGGGAAATTGACAAATTTCCTCAAACCAGTCATACATCAACGCAATACATACATACACTTTTACAGCCTTTGACTCTCATTGATTTCTCAGCCTTGCGTTAAAAAGAGCGGATTATATTTTGAACTAAATAAAACAAAAACCGAAGAAGGATAACATCGTTTTACAGTATTTTAATATTATTTTGTGACGTCCGATAAATTGCGCATAACATCAATGTATTTTTGTTTCCCTAATTCTGCTTAAGCCATGGTGCTAGGAGGCGTGTCATTTGCTACTATTTATTGACGTTTGACTGCCCTGACTGAGGTAAATTGACAAGAGGCCGTATTTAACAGGTTAGTTGTGAATACATCCCAATGATCAGACTGTCTCCGCTCCTTTGGTTTTTACTGGCTGTTCTAAAAGACTTCTGTTATATTACGTGGTTATTTCAGTGGTATTGTTTCCATGACACTACATAGCCACTAGTTATACTGTCTGGACTGATAATTTTGTTCCTGCGTTCTCCGAATATTCCTGACAGAATTTTTCCGGCATTTCTATAATAAACACGTGTTTACCTTTCACCGCGTGTCCTGTATGCCAGACGTATCTTGTATGTACATTGAAACTCCAGTGGTATTTTGGATGTAAGTTGTAAGCCCAGTAGTGTCTTGTTTATATAATTTGTAACTGTAGGCGTATCTTGTATATGTAAGCTGTAACTGTAGACATATCTTGTATATGTAAGCTGTAATAGTTGGCTTATCGTGTATATGTAAGGTATATCTGTAGGCATATCTTGTATATGTAAGTTGTAACTGTAAGTTGTAACCGTTTTTTTTACGTATAGATGTAACTCTAGCCGTATCCTGCATGTAATACGTAAACATATTCGTATATTGTCAGATACATGTTTAACCCTAGCCGCACCATGCGTGTAGGATACAAACATGGCCGTGTTTTTATGTGGTACATATATGTAACTCTAGTAGTATGTCCTATATGTGTTGATTGACTGACTTAATGTTATGAATGGTGGTCAGTTTGCGGGTTGAGAGAATTCAAGTAATGAATTGCAAGGTATGACTCAAACAGTACCTTGTATATAAGATCTAACTCTAGCCGTATTTGAAGGTAAAACGTCACTCTTTCTTAAATCTGTGTGGGGCCTATATATCGATTTACACGTGACTTTGTAAAGTATGTACTACATGTGCGATGCAACAAGACTCAGCTGTTCAGAGTGAATATATTTTTTTTATTCCGTTAAAACACGACCGAGTCAGGTCAGTTAGAGGCAGCCACCTATACAGAACCAGGCTCTAGTGTTAAGTACTTATCAACCAGCTTTATCTTTATACACAGGATAAGGATAGACTCCGGATTTCCTCCATTCCAGTGCCCAGTGTTCTTCAGTTGTATGCAAAACACACCTACCCATCGTGTTGGGTGGGTTGGGGGGTGGCGTGGGGGGCGCAGGTATAGATGGGAAAAGCATTTTTTCTGCATGATGGAATATAAAATGAATTTAATTATAACAAAAAATCTTTATATAGTTGTATTTTTCCTTGTTTAAATGAACATTAATGTGGCAATAAATTATTTGCCATAAATATGTTCTAATTTATTTGATAATTGCCAATGTTTTGGCAATGTCAAAGGCATGTCTTTGGTTTAAATGCCTATATGTTGAGTTTATACGAGGCAGAAAGGATGGTCTTTAGTCTAGTGCTGTCAGTTTCCATTTAGGTTTAAAAACAAACTTCCCAGACATGCTTAAGGCATGCAGACGCAAACATGCATGTTTGAGGCCTCTACATACAGGCTTAGCCAGCTGGATGCAAAGCTCTACATGTTTCATTCTGCCTTCGGAAAGGGTATACGGCAAAAATGAATGCAGCCATCCTTCAGTTATAGGCAGTTCCGGACCCGAGTTGCTTAGCTCTTCTTTCCTCCTCCAAAATAACTTCAGTGATGCTGCTGCTCCTCATGCTATCGCCATTTATAGTCACAACAGCGAGGACGACAGCCGAAGAATCTGGCTCGGGCCGTCTTATGCGTGCAAACAGGCCAACTGTAGGGGTCGAAGGTTGTTGGGGTGTGGAGCGCTGGCTCCAGTTCGCTTCGGAGGGTTCAGCTGCTCCCGAAATAGATAAAGATATCGCATTACCTGCCTATGTTGAGAACTGCTGAGAGTGCATCTCCCCGCGCTCAATAATGGAAGCAGTCCTGTAAATGTATACCTGCCCCAGCCTGCCTAAAGTTTACCTGGCCTGAAAGCTCCCGTCCATTCCCTCCATGGTGGATTAACTTTTGGAAATTTTCGATATTTCGATAGGCAACTTCACCCGTAAGTCATGGACTTTTTTTATCTTTATGTTACTATGTGCGACTTTGGATATTATTATTACTATGGATATACTCTTTATTCATTATTATTGTGAAAACGTTCCAGTGGGACATCTAGTAAAGAAACTGAGAAACTGAGCGTACCCCTGGGTGCATCCTATAGCCTCAGGGGTCAGGTGGTCGCGGTGAGGGCACGGGTTCCAGTGCTTCCCAGTCTTCTGTCGCTCTAGGCCTGAACTATCAAGTATACATCAAATATCCCTTGTGCTTCTGATATTTTGATTCGTCGCTGTAACATTTACCGAAGCAGATGCTGGCTGATTCTCAGAAATCCTTAGCGATGTGCTCGCACTGTTTATAGGCCCGGAACTTCCGTGGCGTTCTTATGCCCCCGCCGTCCCCCCACGTCACGGTTAGATGTTGCTAGAGCCTGAAGCTTTCCGCAGGTAAAGGGCATATCGATTGAGACCAGGTGTTCAAAGGTAATGTCAACAATGCCTACGCGTTCAGATTTCCTTGCCAAGTGCCGAGCACCTACTTCATATAAATCTACCGATTATCCCCACCTAATCGCTCTCCACAAGCCCTCTTCGTGTAGTAGACTAGCCAGCGTAGTTAACCTCCTAGCCGTTAGATAAGCAAGCCAGTGTGGATTACCTAAGGGGCGATCTCCACGATGGTGTATTACATTCACTATATCCCGTATCGATACGAGGAGCAAAACGACTTCAGGGCTTACGAAAATTACTATTTCAAAACCGTTCGTCGTTTTACCAAGGTAAGCATTTTCCCCAATTCCCCGTGTTGATTCTTTTTGCCCGTGTGGTTCGAGAGACACGCTAAGCTTAGGAAATAGATACATGCCAGACACAGGTTGGGTAGGGATAACTGACGCTTAGGTACATACATAGTGGGGGTAAAATATTTAGCCAGCTCGTCAGAGTGAAACTTGTGCTAGATAAGGAAACTGACAGCCCACTCTGACTCACCAGAGAATACTGCTGCCAAGTTTTGGGATAACTTTAGAAAAGACGTGCTGGGTGTGTGTGGGGGACTTCAGTAAAGGAAGGTGTTTACCATTCTGCCCACAGGTGAAAGTTCTACGGGAAAGACATGGCACGAGGAAGAAACCGTCTGACTTATTTTGGGGTAATATTTTGGTGTTTTTGTCTCTAACACGTTTAGAATGCACATATTCACATGCTCGCCTGTTTAGTTGTTGTTTAATTACTGATGGCGCAGAAATACAAGAAGACCCTTTTTCCATTACTTGTGGGGATAGCTTACTCTCCAGCAGTTCCCTTGTTAAAGTAACTCAATGAGACTTTTACCTTTGTATTCAGCGTTCTTGCTGAACAGATCATCTGATTTTAAAATGTGCTACTTTCAGTTTGAAATCCCAGTTATGTGGTTATTTGTCAATTGCAAAGTTCTTTCTTAATTACAAGACTATTAACGACTAAATACTTAAGCAGTAATTGTTTGGCCAATCGCTCTTTTTTCTTCCTAACTTTATTCAGATCATTTGCCAATATCATTCTTGTTAACCCTCGTTGTACAGCCGTTTACCTGTTCACCTGTTTTGACGTCCTAAGCTGTTTACGAATTAAATTATTCAGTTTTCAGGTAATATGTGTCTGTTCATTTGTTTAATATGTTCGTTTGCCGAATGTATCTAATTGCATCGTAAACGTGTTTACAAATGTTTAAACTTAGGATTGCTATTCACATTGTTTTGCTTACACCGTAGGACACGAAACCACATCGGAACATTGTTTAGTTGTGTGTCTTTGTTGCCATTTATCAAATCATTTCAGCTGAGGTAGCAAGATAAGTAAACCAGTGTTATATTCTGAGACTTGTTGAGCGTGCCTTGAACTCTGGCGTGCTAAAATTAGCGGCACGTTAATTGTTTCCATGGCTACCAGGGAAGCAGTTAAGCTCAGATGAGTTAGCTGTGAAGCGCCAAATATAGCAGTCCGGCCCTTGAACTCATCTTATAGAACTGTGTGCAGAAACTTAAAACCTGGACACCATAAATGTATACATCTTCCGACTGGCCGAATACATTCGTGCGTACGTAACACACTGAAGACGAGACATACGGCATGATAAAATATTGGTTCTAAATTATACTGTCAATAATGATATTCGGGTTTTATTGTAGATACACCTGAGCGTTTTAAGGCTGAAATTAAAACAGAGATCTGATAGCGAACCATGAATAAGTTATTGATATCTTGTGACTTAGTAACAAACATGCAGACTACATAAAAGATATTACCATACTTTGATGTTTCAATTTTATATTGAAATACAATTCTTTATAGAAGATCCTGCGCAAGTAATCATTCTTAACACATTATAAGAATTAACAGCAGTGTTGTTATGTTTTTCCAAATTTGTGGGTACACATCATGTAGACATCACGTACACATCACGCTTTCGTTAGCACATCATGTGGTAATACTCTGTGTCAAAATGCTGTAAGTGCGCATAGCTTTTGGTGTTGTGCTTTGAATGTGTGTTTTATTTCCATACCCGCTCCGTCCGCAGCTATCTCGTTCCCTCCGCTTACCGGTGACCTTGTCCTTGTATTGTCTTCATTTGACCTAAATGACCCTATTCTAACATGACCCCATCCTCAGACACCGTATCGTTATTACGGATTGCAGACAAAGGGGCATTCGATTTTACCACAAAGGAATTATGGACTCCTGGCTGGTCGTAGCAAGTACTACATGGATGAGGACTATCCACCCCCAGGGACCTTCAGACCTTCCAGAACCTTTTTCCGTAAGTTATTTATTTGTTACCAGGAAATTTTGCGTGGTTTCATGACAATTAACACTGTCTTGCACGAGGGGGATATTAAGGTAGGATATTTGTAACTTACAATCAGAAATTACAATCGGGCCGACTCTGTTGTAAATTTTTACATTCACCCCAAAACTGACGCTAAGTACAATAAAAAGATGCGTAATGTAATTGTCTCAGTAAACTGTTACTAGCATTTCTTCACATGTTGGTAACTGCTGAATCATTGTGATGTAGAACTCTTTTAAAAATGAAGGCAAGAATAGTTATTGACCTGTACATTGTCATATTACACAGTTCACCTTTATGAAAGAGTCAACTTTTTTGTATGTTGTAAACTCAATGTTTATGGTCTACAATCGATTGTAGCTTCGATCTCTGCGAGTAAGCGGCAACCAGGCCCAATCATGAGTACATATTCCGCATGCCCATTAGGTCAGATCATGTTTGTGTTAAAGTTTTCTTGCCATCTTCACGGCCACAAATTACAAGATGTGTATAGAGGGCCACAAATTACAAGATGTGCTTAAACGGCCAGAAATTACAAGATGTGCTTAAACGGCCGCAAATTACAAGATGTGTATAGACGGCCACAAATTACAAAGTGTGCGTATAAGGCCAGAAATTACAAGATGTGCTTAAACGGCCACAAATTACAAGATGTGCTTAAACGGCCACAAATTACAAGATGTGTATAGACGGCCACAAATTACAAGGTGTGTATAGACGGCCAGAAATACAAGATGTGCTCAAACGGCCACAAATTACAAGATGTGTATAGACGGCCACAAATTACAAGATGTGTATAGTGGGTCAGAGATTACAAGATGTATATAGAGGGCCACAAATTTACAAGATGTGCTTAAACGGCCACAAATACAAGATGTGTATAGACGGCCACACATTCCAAGTTGTGTATAGACGGCCACACATTCCAAGATGTTGTATAGACGGCCACACATTCCAAGATGTGTATAGACGGCCACACATTCCAAGATGTGTATAGACGGCCACAAATTACAAGATGTGTATAGACGGGCCACACATTCCAAGTTGTGTATAGATGGCCACAAATTACCAAGATGTGTATAGACGGCCACACATTCCAAGATGTGTATAGACGGCCACAAATTACAAGATGTGTATAGACGGCCACACATTCCAAGATGTGTATAGACGGCCACACATTCCAAGATGTGTATAGACGGCCACAAATTACAAGATGTGTATAGCAAGATATCTTTAATTATGCTACTTCCAAACCTATAACGGTGACATTTTACGAGGATTGAAAATTTGTTAAGAACTTTGAGTGAAAGATTATGGCTAGGCGCCCACTTTAGCATTATTGCAGTGAACTCGTGGGGACTTATGAACTGTGAACTTCCTGCCTTATATTTGACTATTGCTGCATTGTAAAGTGATGTCCTGGAGCAACGATAAAACAAAGTCAAGGATCTTACTTTAAGACATGTACAAGTGCTTCCCACGCAATGACGTTATAAAGACCAACTGCGAGGATCAGCAGTTCACTTTACTTAGATGCTTTAAGTAACAGACATTTTTTAGTTCTGACTGTTATCATAAATACTTTAGTACGAGTGCTGTACTGTGTTACCTCTTGTGTAGTAAACGGTTTATTCAAAACACTGAGGAAGTAGCGTGGCTGAAGTTACTGGTACTCAGGTTGCTGAATGGTGAGTAATGTTCACACTTCTCTTTCAGCTGGGGCAGACTATTACATGGCCGATGCGATGTCAAGTCACGCCACCCAACATGTCCACAGACACCGTTTACGACAACATGGATTTGGCTGCAAAGTCTCGCGGAAAAGACAAGCGTCTAATGTCGCAAGTCAACGCTGCATTGGTAAGATAAAATCTTCCACCGCAGCCCGCGACTACATTCATATCTAAAATAAATATCGATATCTTAAAATGTAGGACTATCTTAAAATGTAGGACGTGAACGTCATTTAATTGTAACGTGTCAGGTCTCTCATTAGGGTCATTAGCAAACTTTCGTCCATCAAGGAAATTCACAAAAATTTGCCTACTTCACAACGGTATATCCAATACTAGAACAACTAAACTAAAATTATTTTCTGAACCAGATGCTGTAGACATGAATAGATATACGATTTATGTTTTTTCATTTATTTTGTTGGAGCACACATGAATGTGCACCGATCCAGTGGAAGATTCATTCAGCTCTTTTGGTAGAGGTCATCCATGAATCACGGAAAGAGAGCTGGAAGTTCTTTTTATAAACGAAAATCGGATCTGGGTGGGACAGCATACCCAAAGTGTTACCCAAGTAGTTTTCCTTCCCCATTACACGTCCTGATCTCTACTAATTTTTTTTATCCATCTGAGCGAATTTGTTTTTGGAAATTTCCTGACATACATGTCAGTTTTACTAATGGAAAATATTTCATTTGCAACTGTTTTGAATAAATATTCGTAAGCTGCTTTTGCAAATGACTCCAAATCCGGACGTGAATATGTATTTATCCTATTGTGTCTATGTACCCTCCATCATACTGAACAGTTGCGATAACGACCCATGCTTCATACAACGTTCCTTAATTGTTCATAAGAACTAGAGTATATCTAATTAACTCGCATTTTGTGCAGAATCCAGAAAGTGTTCCAAAGGGGTCCAAAGAAAGCAAAGGGTTACACGGGCTGCCAAATCAACGACTTCTCCAACGCTATTTCCCTGAATCAGCCCACGATTATCACCCCATTCTGACTTTAAGAGAAACAGACATGCAGTCCCCTCTGAGTAGCCTACCGGAATACCGAAAACATCCAATCCCACCTGTATATAAACCCCCTAGATTAACATTTGACGAACCGTCCAGGAAAGTAGGTGGCGGCGGCTCCATGCGCCAATGGTTAGCTGACGGTTTGTCTAAAACTCGCACCATGTTTCGTAAAGATGGTGAGGAACCTTCCGAATTTCGTTGGCTTGACGCTCCTTCCATGGGGGAGCTGGACTCCCCCGAAGAGTCACTATATTCAGACACAAATGATATATCCTTTTCTGATCCATATTCCTCGTACGACTTGCCCGGCCCTTTAGGCAGTGACAGACAATCCCCATTTACATCTATGTATGAAGATGTGGAACCAGATGATGTAGACAGTAGCAGTTACTTCATGCCAGCTGCATCCTTCGGACGACGCAAACTTCGCGCTATCACGCCAAAACGTCCATTGCACTCAGTACAACAACTTAGACGTAGACGACGAAGACGAGAAAGAAATCGAACGCCCTCTTACATGAGACAGTTCCCTTTATCGGATGACGTTTCTGACACTTCTAGTGACATCGGATCTGATATTTTAGACGACTATCCACTCAGTCTAGACTCGATAAAAAGACAATCGGAGTTTCTCCCATACGAGCCGGCACCTCCCTACCCAACCACTAAAATTTTCTCTGACTATGGGACATCTTTACCCTCACTCCAGCGGGTAGGCTTGACCCCAACTCCCCGCTTGCCAGAACTCAGTACCAGCAGGGTTATGCCTTCAGCCTTGTGGCTCAATGACCTTGTGTCCTCTACAAGGCGCAGAGCTTTGGCGAGCATCCCAGGCCCTTCGGATTTGGACACTTCAAATGTTATTTTTAGCATAGACACGCCATTATCATATCGCCCTAGGACCTCGAGGCCGCGTCGCCTTGAATTCGAGGTCCCAGTTGTGTTTCCTTCTCCACTTAGATCTACTGCAAGTGTTACCTCTTCAGGTAACGATATTGCGCCATTTCGACCAATCAAACCCCTTGTAATAGAGACCAATCGCAATGCCTTAGACCTGTCTAAGCCCATAGTTGTTACTGTAGACGGCCGTGACGACTTCTTCAGTAAATTCCTCTCTCAGAGAAAACAGTTTCGTGATAGCATATTAAAGCGCCTCGACGATGAAACGGACAGATGTAGGTCGGTAGTGCCAGTAAGGTCTACTAGCAGTTATTACACCGCGCCGTATAGGGCTATACTGACATCTAGGCGTAGCCCAGAACCCCAATCGACACATCGTGACAGAGGGAAGCGGACTGTAGACACACACGACGACCTGCTACCCTTACCGCGAGTAAGTCGGACGACATATCCGGTACGGGCTGTTGTAAGTGTTTCTAGCAACCGCGACCCGTTTCCGAGGTACTCCTCCTATGAAAGGGTCAGACCAACAGAAAATGACGACGATTCCATGTCTTTGGTACCTGTGAGTAGGTCCAACCCATCCAGGACGTATTCCTGCGAGAGGGACAGCGAAGAGCCGACTGGAACACTAACCACTCTTGACAGAATTCGTATGAAGGTAAATACGCTTTTAGACATTGTTACCTGTCCACACACCTACGTGTCCCAGTGCTTGTAACCCTTGGGTTGATGGGTTAATACCTGCACGCTTACTCAGTCCAAAACAATATATTTTGCTTGCTATTTATCTAGTCTCTTATTTTCTTTTCTCCAACCTGTTTTAGGATCAGAGATTTCTCTAGGCGAAGACACTAGGTTGACTAACATACCTACCTGATAATAGGTTTGAAGTGCAAGGTTGAAGCTTCCCGAAAAGATTTGTGTTTGAGTCGACACACTCCCCCCAGTTTGCGTCGTCTGTGGTGATGGTCGTGTCGTGGTCCAATATCTCTGTTCGCGCCAGCGTTCCAGTTTCACCCGGCTCCTCAGACTAAGTTGGTCCATGAGTTTTTTTCCAAATAATTCGTTGTATTAAGAATGGGTCTAGAAAAACTATATGTATGTATGATGGATTGTCATAGTTAGTTGAACCTACGTCTCGTTCGTCTCAAATTCCTCTATACCTTTACCCTGTAGATTTCCATGTAACCACTTAAAACCGTGCCTCTCCACAGGCCTATGCTACGCCATCCACCCCAGCAAGAGCAAGGGCAAACCGAAGGGCGGACAGACAACAACAACAACAACCCGTCTCATCTTCGACGTATAACACTGCTTATCGTGTTCCATACCAGGTACCCTACCTATATGTCAGTCCTGATAGGTACTATCGCCAGAGAAGTGTGTCTCCGAACTATCTGTACCGGCGTCCAGTAGGGGGGCGGGCGCGAGCTAGAACATCCAGGCGTGCCGTAAGTGAGGCACGTGACGTAGAGCCACTCACTGAACCCGCTAGGGGAAGAGCACCCATAAGGGCTTCACCTGTCAGGTATTTGCCGTGGTACATTTCGCCTCAGAGGGAGGCTCAGCTGGCCTTGTCGCCCACCAGACTTGATTCTACTCGCTCTAGAGACCTCCCGCTTGATGATTATCCTTATATCAGGGGCTACAGGTTCGTGTACCCGTATAGATCGGCACTTTGGGGAAGGTCCGGCAGATATCCGCTGTTTAGGGGTAGAATGTGGGGGTATCCATACATTGGGTCTAAACTGAGCGGTTATCCTTTTGGGAATACAAAATGGATCGTATCACCCAGCACTGCCGCTACCTTAGGCGTTGCTCCAGTGAGGGCCGGAAGGGAGGGGTTTGAACCGCTCTTGCCAAGTAGATGGTTTTGGGGTCCTTATGACGCGTTTGATTATGACTTCCCAAGACGTGGGAGAAACTGGCCGTGGTCATTGTATGACCCGCGCTTCGACATAACTCCTGCTGAAGCAACAAGATTTGGGATCGACGCGACAACGGCGGCTAAATGGAACGCCGCATCTCCTATTAGAACGGGTAGGTGGGATATGGCTCCTGCGGAGGGTATGACATGGGATGCCCCCGAGGAGCCGATTAACTGGAATGTATATCCTCTCAGGGCAGGTTCCCCAAGAGGGAGAAGGTCAGTGTCTCCGCAAAGGAACTTGTCCAGATCATTAAGTAGGGAAGAGGCGGCTCGATGGGGCATAACTCCTTCTGAGGCAGCCTTTTGGGATATGTATCCTTCAAGCAGGGGGGTATCTCTAGACCGATACGAGAGGGCTAGAAGTCTGTCTCCTTCGAGATATGACTGGGAGCTGACTCCGGCCGAAAGGACGAGAATTTTCCCGAGAAGTAGAAGTCTTTCGCCTTATTGTAGATATGGAGTTGATCCTCCTTACTCCGTGCCCAGATGGTTCTATCCTTTAGGTAGGGCGCGTTCAGTATCACCTGTCAGGTTTTCGCCACTGCCAATGAGAGCGCCCCGGCACTATGCCACTCCTCGATATGCCAAGAAAGCAATCGTCCCCACAAAAGCTGCTAGGAGGGCTGCAGCTCGCAGGTATGGATATGTTCCAAGACCACCGGTGGTCTTCGTGTATTTGTCCGACAAGGATAGACTGGAGAAAGAAGATGGAGTCCGGAGGGGCAGACTGAGCCCAGGAACAGTGGCAGAAATGCTTAAGAGGTTTGAGCCCAGAAAACCTTACGAAGGAGAGTACTCTGGGAAGGTGGCAGCGGCTAGAGCTATTGCCCGGGCAATGACGATAATCCCCCAAGGGCCAATCAACCAGGTTCAGTTCAAAATCTGTTCATTTGTTGGCGCCAAAGCTTGCAGTTACCCTGTGACGTGAAGGCTGAAGCTGAATGACACTGAGTTTCACTCTATGTAATTTATTAATTGGTTACAATAGCTGTGATTGACATTGGTATTTATCGTGTTTGTCTACGTCATGGTCTTTCAAAATACTCTCGCTTCTCGTTCAGTCGCTTTGATAGGAACTCATGTCGGAACCTTCATTTTTTCTGTTAAATTAGCGCTTTCTAAATTTATGCCCACTTATGGTTCTGCTCTCATGACATGACTTCTTATCAGGGGACGAGTCCTAGCGCTTACAAGTGTTGTTGCAAGTTTGCATTGTTCTCATGGGCCAATAAAGCGCGCGACTATTGTTATTCCCCGTTTCAGATATTCGGACGTTTTAAAGCATGAGTATATATGGACTCACGGCATGCACCATGTTACCACAGACGCTCTGCAACCCTTGAAAAATCAAAAACATTAAGCAAAGGTATACGGCAATTCCCATCTGTTTGGTTTATGGGTTTGTTGTTGTTTTTTTTTTCTCTCCTTTTTCTGGAAAATAGAGTTTTCCCCGTCATAAGCGCCCGCACTTTTGGGATTCTGTACTTTTCTATGAGGATCTATCATATCTAGCAGTCTTTTATAGCTGACCCATAGAACAGAGGCAATCATGGAAGAAACCTCACGATTGAACGGCAGAGTCGGGGAAAGCTGTTAAACCAGAAACACTTGTGGCTTCTAATACCTCCACTTTCTCCTCAAATCTTCCTGGCTTGCAAAATAGCTCTCTCACCCTCAAAAGAGAAAGGCACCCACGCTGTTGAAAGCCATGACACAAACTGGGATGGCTTCAACCACCCTTCAGCAGATGTGCGTCCCGTTGCCTGTTTACTACTTGCATGAGGATAAGCAAGTGGCATGGCGCTTTCCTTTTTTCTGATCCCAATGAAGCATTTATGAACAACGCATATTATTCTTGACAAAAAATATTCCGTTCGATTATTCCATTAAAAGAAAGTCATTATAAAGTTAATGGGTAAAATATTCATACTCTTAAGTATATCTATTATACTTCTATAATACTTTTCTGTAACGTCTATCAAAAGAGAATACTTTTGGGCGTTTTAAATTTAAATTTTCTATTTTTCAAAATGTGGGTGAGAAGCTATTGCAATGACCTTGCATTTGACCTTGAGTGACCCGCTGGTGACATTCCTGCCTTGTTTCTTTTCCATATACAGGCTGCCATCATTTCACCTAACGTGGAGATAGAGACTAAACGGAAGAAAGGGCCGAAATCTAAATATGCTGCCGCTGTAATGCGGGAGTTGAGACTAAACCCCAAGGTAATGCCGTTTTGTAGCAGACTTGCTTTTAGCTAGAGCGCGATGGCAACTAACACAAGCTTGCACTAACACGCTGGAGAAGCGGGTACATTTTGAGAGACACATGGCAAAGATTGGGAATGGGGACTAGCGGGGGGATTTATGTTTTCTTCGTTGTAGGACATTGATTACACGCCGGCCTACAACCCGGACAGGTACGATCGCTTCAATCTGCGCACACGACAACGTGCTGCCAGAGTTTATACGCCTGGATCACTGGCTTCCAAAGCCACAGTAAGTAGACGCTACTCTACCGTAACCCGTACGCTTTAATTTTGGCATGCGGAAGTCCTTCAACGGTAATGCATGATATTACATGGTGAGTGTCTAAAAAATATCAGCAACATTGCGTGACTGCGTTGTGATTGGACCAACGCGCTGTATTTTATTCCCGTGCAGACGAGTTTTATCTGGTGTGAATACAGATTTCTTTGTTGTCATGAGACTTTCGCGCTTATACACTTTTCTAAGTCCTCATGGGCAATCTTGAACTGGCCTTGGTCATTTTTTTTTGAATCCTGAACATCAAATTTTCTGACGACATTATATTCCCCGTAACCTAGCATGTCGCGAATTCTCGCCTGTTTGTCCCATCTTGGTGGAGATGTACAACTCTGTGATCTGATTACGAAAAGCATATCACGGGCTCATAACATCGACGCTGAAATTATGTATGTATGTTATGTTTCTAACTGGCTACTGGCATCACGAGCTTTGTCATCTTTAATATTTGCCTAGCGTTTTGATCCTCGCTACCGTTGCAGCCAAAGCCGAGCGGGGCTAAATCCATTCGACAACCCGAAGGTTATTCGAAACCAAAGAACTTACTCTCCTGGCAGGTCAGTGTGCATCTGTTTGTAATACTTTTTAGTTGTTAATAAGGTATCACCACATCAAAGGTTCATTTTCTAACAGTTCGCACCGTACACTACCCCCAGCTGAGTGATAATCTCCTATATTCTCAGCACGGAGTGACTTCACTCTTGAGTATCTTACGCTTGTCAGTCGGTCATCACATAACAGGATTTAAGAGTCATGAGAAGTGTGACCATCATACTTACATGCACAACAACGTGGGTAAATTATTCTCAAAATCATTAATTACCTCAAAGACTAAATATTATCTCATTTTTGTCCGTGATAAACACTTTGTGTTTGACCGATTCTTAGTCAAGCCTTACACGCTCGACCTGTGATTATCAGTTACCATGGAAACAGTTTCGGCAATTATGAAGAGATGAAGTTTGATTCTCATTGTATTAATACACAATGAGGGTTCCTCATCCTGACGGAGTGAACTTTTGTCAACATTTACAAAATTAAGAAAAATTATATTGTAAAAACGCAACGGGAAACGAGTTAACTGTACTCAATCCTATCCACAAGAACTGAGATCCTCTTTATGTTGATATAGATCATTCATTTTCCCTCTCATCAATGCTTAACAATCAGCTGTAGTTCCGCTTAAGTGACGCAAATAGTCAGTGGGGTAACGATTGTACATAGACTTGGCTTGTAAACAGCTTTGTCCCAAATTGTGGTTGTACAAGTTGCATGCTGAATGTGTACCATGTGTGGTGTGAAGTGACATATGGATTTGTCTCCAGTACGTTCCAGTGCACACTTATGCGAATATTTCAGAATAATTCCAGTACCAGCGAGCTGTTTGCTTGCAAAAAGTTACAAATTAATTTCTTCATGACTCATCTAGATACCACCTCTTCTTTGATTGGATGATTCTTGGTGAAAACTTGGACGAATAAGGTAGAAACTGAATAAATGCTGAAAGCTTTATTTATCATCAGACGACAACACTGAGGTTTTCATCCCCTCTCTCTTCATCTGGTGACCTATTTGGAGACTATTTACAACCTGTGGCTTGCCAGTTGTTATATAACAATCTATGTAAAGCTTAGTACACATTTAACACGGCTGTCAGTGTTGTTAGTGTTGTACGGCTTGTCGCGGCCTAACACGCCAGTTCTGTTGACACGCTGTTCTGTCTTAGATTAACAGTTAGAGTCACGAGATTGGGCATGTCGCTCGTTCTAAACTAAACATCACTTTGCATTGCAATTAAACGAAATCGCTAACTTTTAGACAGCTAAACTTGCATTTTAGATCCCATCACAGGGGGGAGGGGAGGAGCTCAATCTTTAGCTCCTTCAAGCAGAATTCTTTCAACAGGAATTCTATTGATGATTCCTTTGTTTTCCTTGGTGATCAAAACAGTATCGACTAGACAGCTACGTGGACCCTATCGATGTGTTTTACACACCAGCCACAGTCTACAAGATGAGGGAAAGGGTAAGAGATGCTCAGGAAAAACTTGACCTCCACCGTCAGATGCTTGACCGTTACTTAGAAGTGGATCTAGGGCCGGGAGACGATGTCGCTGCTCGCATCGCCAGAAAGCAAAAAGATCTGGAAGCAAGGCAACCCGAGTAAGTGGAGTTATCGCCCCTAGGTAACCTCTCTATTCTTCTGGAATTGCTCATACGGTGGAAGCTGTGCAGCATACGATATATACTTCGCGAACTTCTTCATAAAACGCTACCATTGCCATTGAGGTAATGTACTGCATAGCGTTTCATTGTAGCAATTCATTGTAAACTTACATAATATACAAAAGAGCACTCGGAACGGTGAATTAAGTTTTCCTAAGCAAGAACAGAGTAACATTCACAAGAACCAATACAGGAAATGTAATATACAATTCAAGATTCGTTTAATTTTTACACTGATTATATAAAATGGTCAATTATTGTAATGACACGTTTTTTCGCTGATGCTAGTTTTAAACCCCATCTCTGAAAAAGCTTAGGAGATTAATTTCGGTTGTCTTTAAGAAAGTGATTTCGAGACAATAGATTGCCACAATGAATAATGAAAACTCCTTTTGTGAATAATAATACGATGCCCTTTTAGGTTAGTGTCATTATATTTTATGGCGTTTCATGGAGTGCTTTTTAAGCTCATATGGAAATTCACGGCCTTGAAAGCTTTGTATCTGCTGCTTATATATATTTGTGATGGAGAAAAATTTTGACAGACAAGCTCAAGGCGCGACACCTTCGTATTACATAACTGTTAAGTTCAAACGTTTGAATAAAGCAACGAAGAGTTTAACTTCCCTTCTGTGTTTCGCCCATTTCTTTCTTTCCGTATCTGTGGTAGCAATATCTTTCCTCAGCTTCCTTCCAGTTCATATTTTCCCAAACCGTTATGGAATTTGACAGATGTGAGCCTACAATGCACGAGATGCTGCCGTCAAAGCAAGTAAATTTGTTAAGCAATTCTTTTGCCAAAGTAAGGCTTCGGTTCTTATTAACTTACCTTGCATTAAATTATAAGACCTGTTTTTTAATCAGGATAGAGAAGTACACATGTGACATCCAGCCGGTGAAATTGCTTATACCAAAAGAACCTCCCTTTCGTATTTTTATACCAGTAAGTGGGATGGCTGCATGGGTGTGAGCAATAGACTCCATAGCCCTTTCTTTACTCCAGACTGTTTACTATTGTACCATAGTGCAGTGTGACTACAGTGTAGTTTCCACCACAGTTCTCTACCATGCGGGGATATGTTGCAGCCCTTAATGACAATAGAAGTGTGGATTTGGTAGTTTCCCTTCTAGATTTTCCCTGCTTCCCTGGAAATGGATTTTGCATTTTATTCCTCTTTTCAAAAAGCTTTGTAGTTACCTGTAGCTGTTGAAAACTTAGATTTTTGAGGGTATCATGCAGGCGCGCGTTCCTTCGCCGTTGTTCAGTGAATTTGATGTTTCCGGTGGTTAGATATTTAGTGTATATCCCAGTTGTTATCCATTCTTAGAACAAACTCTAGAACCTCGCATTGTACAGTGCCACTGAGTAGTGTAGGCTAGAATGTTGGTCATCAGAAATATGGAACGTCTAAGAAATGGTATACCTCACGTGATGTGCCACGAAGGTCCGATGGGCCGACAAACCACAACAACAACAACAAACGGATAGACTTATGCGCTAGTCAAACTCCCGGATGAGCAAATATCAACTGCCAACTATCGTCCGAAAGCGAACCACCAAGGTATGGTACAGCGTTGACGAACAGCATGTTGCATAATAGCTCAGTGTCCATTATGAATATGTATATTACATGTTTGAAAAATTCACATATTGACCAAATCGACGTGTAATTGTAACTTTCAGCATGGTTATCCTTGAACGCCTAGATGTTGAATGCCTCTCAGTCACATTCACGTATAAGCTGTAGTACATATTGTTATGATTATTTGTGGAAATTTTATCACATAAAAAACGGGCGTCTGTGTTGGTATACATGTATTTACATTGACTCACGTTCTTGTATTGTTCAGGGCCGAGCTTTGAGGCTTGTAATACACTAAGCCATTCGCCAGCGCATGGAGGTGCATGTGAAACTCGCGGGTACTCAGTCACAGAGTGGGGGTAGCCAGTGTCTCTGTGGGGAACGTATTCTATGTTTTGTTGATGAATTAACAATGCAGTGTATATGTACATTTTGTTTTTTCATCGGATTATGTGACAGTTGTGTTTATTGTGATAACGAGGTTTTTACTTGCAGAGAGGGACTGGGTACATCTCTTAAATGGGGTGTATGGAGGCTTGTAGGCAAGGGGACGGGGGTTGGGTTGGGGGTTGAGTGCTCGTCCATTATCTCTCTGAGATTTTGTACCCATTTCTCCAGCGAGAACATCGATCGCATATAACATCGCTGCTTGATACGCAATTAATGCAAATATTATTAAAGGAAATGCATGTCAGATAGAACGGCTTTTGATTTAATTGTGCGGTGAAGACCACATCATTGAGATATTTCGTATTTTGGATGAAAGTTTGAATACAACTTTGTACAAAAAAGAATCTAAGAAGATGTAGCTGATTAAATTCATTGAAGGTTCTAGTTCTGCCTTTCATCTGTAACTTCTAAAGATGTGTCTTTTTCGCACTATTACCAAGTTTTGTTGATTAAAGATGGCTGACATTTCTTGTTCTTATCCAACAAAATGTGAATGGATTTCATGATCTTATTTTATTTGCGCTGTATAATGCTGAAATAAATTAAACGTAATGCATGGCAGATAATTAATGGAGACCGAACTTTTTCGAAAAGTAATATGCTCTGACAAATGTTTGATCTCTTTATAATGCTTCCAGTAATTAATACAGTGCGTTGCCGTTTATGTTGTAAATCATTAACGTTCTTGTTTTATTGTAAATATTTGAAGCAATTTTACTTAACCACGTATTAATCCAGATTTTGTATTGAATCTGTACGAAATATGTTGTTCTCAATTTCGCTAACATTTGATTCTAATTGACTTTTTTATTTATGGATCAAAAATACCATATAGATAATAACTTATCATTTTTAATGTGTTTCAAAGAACGATCAAGAAAACCATCACCAGATCAGGGTGTAACATTCCAATTGGTCATGCCCAGAGTGTTATCCGTTTCAGAAAGACAGCGGGGGTAAAGGAGGCCCCGGGGGCGGCTCTGGGGGCCAAACTTCAGCCCTGAGGCAGCGATTGAGAAAGGTCTTATGTAAATCACATAACGACCCAACCTATTACAAAGACTAGTTTCCATGGACGGTACGACAAGGAGGGAAGGTAATGCTAGACTGGGGGCGCTCTTCTCTGCCAAATCTTCTATTTTTTTTATTTCACAGATGTGTACGATTTGTTTTATGATGCCATAGTGGGACATGGGGTGTACTTATAAAGCCAGCATGGGGACTGGGATACATACACCGACAAAAGAGCCAATAAATCTCGTCTCTCAAAATATCTTGCTTTGTACGCTTATTAAACGGTTACCATAACCAACTATATATTGTCTGTGTGGGATAACGGCGGATGCTGACAGGGACGTTCGTGAATGGGTATTTGACTAACCCAAAGGGCGGGTTGGCTAGCATGATTTACAAAAGACACAGGGGTGGGCTATATTACTACATATTTATTATATTATAACTTTTCGTTGGACTGCTTCTGGTAATGTGCGGCTTTGCATGGCACTATTATTACTAATCACAATCATTTTGTCATTTTCGATTTCCCATCCACTATTACTATCAACAAAACGATTAAAAAAAAATATATATTATGTGTATAAAATAAGGAAAGCTAGACATGAAGTTTACGTGTTCAGGTTTGTACCATGCAATTCCATATGAATCGTATTTCCTTTCCTTTTTTAAAAAAATATAACCCGTTTAATGGACAAAACAATTTTCTGTATTAACCTGGAATTTGTCGTCCGATTTCAGCAAAGGCAGATCATCTACACCTAAGAGGTACGGACGGCAACTACCCGCTACGGCGTAGGGATCCCCGCGGAAGACGACAACAATGAATATTATATCTGTTAATGTTCGAATTTCTTTGGATCATCAGATTGTGGGTAAAAAACAACTAAAACAACTGAAGTTCTAGTGTTCCGGTAAATGTATCTCTATAAGCTGGGAAGGTACATTGCTGTGGTATGAAGTTTTGCTTGTGTATACATGTCTACGTTGGTATATAACTGTCTCAAGTAGCAGCGCTGGTTTATCATTATATAATATTTTATTACAAGTAAGTACGGGACTGACTTGAGCGAGTTTTCGTCCTACCTCTTGGCAAGGATTCATATGCCTGGCGCATTGAATTGCCATGTCAAGATGCACAGCATAAGATTTCCCTCCATTTGTTCGAAATTTGCAGTGGATGTTCCCACTTCCAATTCTGTACTTTACGTAAGGAAACTTGACTTTTTAACATTTGTAAAAGAAATCTCTATAAAACAGCATGAGATGGAAGTTGAACACGACTGGTTGTTCTCGTTACGCTCTGTTTCCACCATCCCTTCACCGCCGATGCCGCTTTGAAGGAATGACGTCATACCACGAAAGCCACGTATCGGGAGGCAGTGACGTCACGTGGACATATAGTCCATTTGGATTGGTCATTTGAAGACACTTGGCGTTGATAGTACAGTGCTGATGTAAATGTGATTTTATTAAGCTTGCTCTGTGTATATTAAGTTACAAGTTTTAAAATTACCCCCAAAGGAATAATATAAGATTATTTGCCTGTTGTTATCTATAGTTGACATTGAAAATAACGAATCCGTTTTCTTTTTAACTAGTACTGGAATGACAGTTTGGCATTTACAGGCTAGCATATCAATGTTCGGATATTACATGAAAATCAGTAAACGAAATGTAAATGTGCATCTAGATTGGTTATTTTCATGTTATGTGAGGCACTTTGGGAGAGCCAGCCGCCATTTTGTGTTTTTCTCTACATTGCCCTGGCGCACTAAGTGTTGTACTGTATCAATATATGATGCTTCTCTTGTTAAGAAACGGCGTGTTGGGCTTTCGGATTTCAAACAATCTAGCACATGCAATAACGTCAAGCGGAAGGTGCTACAATAAAGGAATCGAATCATGTCATTTGTTTGTTGTGTTCAGTCAGTCATTCAGAGAACGGCAACATTGCATTTGTTGCCACCATCAAATTAACTCCAGGCCCAGTTGTTCGAAGGTGTATTAGCTAATGCTGCTATTAAGCCATATTTTGTATTTAAAATTTTAATCAAACTCAGAAGTTAACGGACTTCTGCAAAGTCAAAGTATAACAGCAGCTTTAGTTCATATTTAATGTAGTGTAAACAATACTTGCCGGCTAAGTACAAAACTGAACACACGGCTTCAAGTTAAATCTGGTTTTAAGTCTAAAATCAGTTTTGAACAAACGGTCCCTGGAGAATTGATAGACTGGGTAGTTTGCATTGATTACTCAACTAGTCTCCTTCGGTTACCATTTGATATTTAGGGCGAGCATCCCTATAGCAAACGAGGCACAAGTTCAAACCCGGCAGTGGACTTATAGTTTCCATCCTGGGAAAAGAAGAGGTGATCGAGCTTCATATCATTTACATCACCAGTATGGCGTGTAGGTTTATACCTCACAGCTGAGTGAGGAACTTCCTCAATACCTTGCCAATGGCAAGTGTTTTACCCCGAGCATTCAGCTTTCCTCCATCCATAAAAATTCTCAGTATTATATTAACTGAAAAATTATCGAGAATGGCGTTTGTCAACAACTGCTCCAATCAACCATCTATGAGTCAGAGAATCAATCTGTAATTAGCACAATGCATTTAGTGCTGCAGTCATACGCTACCCTTGAAAATGTATGGGTTGAAGAGTGCTCGACTCAACTTCGGTCAATCCTTTTGTAAGAATTCGTTAGTCCAGCCCAGAAGACCCCAAGCTTATCACATAGATAGGCTTAGGGTGACGGATCACATTTGATAAAATTCAGCGGTCATTTGTGCACCTCGACGATCTCTAATCAGAGATGTATAAACCAAAGCTCCAAAGGTATAGCTATACCAGGAGACTTAGCTCGGGTCCGTGGCATTCTGCAACAAAACGTATTGATCTTGGACCGTTAAAACATACCTGGTGTCAATCAGTTATGCGTTGATGGTTTTTCGTGAAACGGCAAACAAACGCAGAATAAAAAACGTATTACAAGGAACATACTGCACAGATCACAGGGTAGTGCTTATGGTAAAGAAGCGCTCACATGGTACGATTTGGAGATATGGTTTTACATACAGAAAGAGCGAGATCTATTACACAAGACTTAATATTTTGTGTTGCAATTTCTTTGAATGGGACACGGTTTGAAGCCCTACTGACACAAAGCATTAGCTTCACGTTAGTTGAGTGCCTTATAGGTGGCGGAGACCGGAGGGCGTGGGTAATACACCACCGTCCTTCAGCAGATACATATCTAACCTCCATGCCGAAATCAAGCCAGCTAGAACCAGTTGAAGCTTTGATCTAATTGGCTATGGACCAATGGAGTGCGGCGAGAACCAGGTTTTACTCGAACGGACCAGTGGTTCGAGGCAGGTGTTCGAATTTATGCCTGGAAACAGACATTTGATGAACCCTAAAATTGGACTATACGAGATACCTTTTGAGGAGAACAGTGCAATCTCTTTGCGATGACCAAACTTTTCGTCAACCTTCGGACAGCCAGGCGGGAGTCAGTCATTGTTCATATGGTGGAGTAGACGGCCATACTTTTAACGGTGTAGCGATGACATTGTTGCCTTTGTGACGTCCCCGTGTCCACAGCTGGTCATAGAATTAAAAATAAAATTCAATCAAATGATCATAACAGTGTAATTAACAGCCGTTGTGAGAGTCCTTTTTTATAACTTATGATATATGGAAAATAGTTGTATCATTTATAAGACATTTCTTGTCTTGTATTTCCCTGGCTTAGCGCTAGTCCGAAACGGATTAACCAGCAACTGATTAGACCAGAGGAAAGAATATTGTGATTGTATGGGGCGTGTTGTCTGATGTCTTGGACGTGTATGGGGCGTGTTGTCTGATGTCTTGGACGTGTGTGGGGCGTGTTGTCTGATGTCTTGGACGTGTTGCTTAACTTAGTAACTGCATTCGAGTCTGCGATCGCGTTGGTAAAAGCTGGATTCGAACACTCGACTTCAATGGTGAAAGGACAAAGTTGATGCAGCGATCTCTCAGCTCTAGCCTATATATTTAGCGAGTGTCCACGTGATGGCCTACGTAAGCAAAACCAAGAAAATGAAAAGTGGATTCAAATTCTCATATGTCTATGAAGAATTTGGGATGTAAAAGTGTAGACATTTTGATTTGTGTCAGTTTCAGAACATTATCACAATGTGTTTAAAGCAATTGCTGTGGATTGTATAATAAATATATATCTGACAAAACCCTACGTCAAGTTTTCGTTCTTCTTCTACCGTTTATGGTTCATTTGCGGTTTGAATGACATATGCAGGGTAATAAATACATGTGAAATGACTGCTCCTATATCAAGTGGAAAGGGACTGGTAGTTAGGTAACAAAGAGGTAAATACTACACTCATGCTGACACATACCAATAACTAACGGCGATTTATGGACATTAGTGTAAGGTCAAACACTGAGATATGTCTTATCAGGAGCATGCTTTATTTATTGTTTAATGCATTACTCGACAATTACCACTTACTATACGGCGGCAAGAGTTAACGGTGGAGAAAGCCGTGGAAAGTACACCATGGACATTTGGCGAGGCATGGTGGCGAACTCTCCGACACGTGGCATATGTCATACTGGTGTAAGTCAGTTGGTCTATCCGCCTTAATTGGATTTAAAGGAGACAACCCATAGTCCTGATGGAACATTTGGATCTACATCTGTACAAAGACGAACAAGGTCTCCTTTCACGCCGCCTTCACGACAAAAGGGATAATTTCAGTTTTGATATTGTAAATTATCCTTATTTTGGATAGTAATATACCAAAGAGCCCTGCATATGGTGTATATATACCTCACCTTGTAGCATTTGTCAGATCTTGCGTAAATTTTGATGACTTTAATCTGCGTCACGAGTTGCTAGTTCAAAAACTAGTGTGTCAAGGATACTCTATCAAACATTCATTCTAAGTTTCTTTAAATTTCTATTCATTCATTCTAAGTTTCTTTAAATTTCTATTCATTCATTCTAAGTTTCTGAAATTTTACAATGAGTATAACACTCTCGTTGGCAGGTATGGACAGACAGTTCAGAATCTCTGGCGATCTACATTGTGATCACCCACATAGACCTCATGTACATATCTATCGCGTAAATGGTATTTAACAACCCAGATGGCGCTGCTTGCCGAATGTAACCGTGTATCTTGTAGACAGCTTTTATACAGACCAGCATGTCATGTGTAACATCATAGATCGCGCCTCTTGTAGTACGAGATCATTACATATTAACGGGAAAGACGTAATCGTCCGTTACTTTTGAATCACAGTCTGATCGGTTAAGGTCTGTAACGCTCATCATTTTCGAACTGTATCCAATACCGCTTAACCTGGGGCTAGGGGCCGTAAAGGTAGCCATGCTCATTACATCAGCATGATGTTTTTCTTGAACAGTTACAATCAAAGCGCAACTGAGATACTTGTTTAATTGTTATTAGATCTGGAACTCATTCACGGACTACGAATTTGAACTTTGATATGGAATTCATGCCTGGAATATCCACTGTCTGCCCGGCATCATTGAAAACTGATGACCGCTTCTCTCTTGTGTGTTACTGGCTTTATTTCTTATTGGTATAATTTCTTACATACCTTTGTCTTTGGGAGCTAGTGTTAAAACGTTGTTTTGGAAATGGATCTTGCGATTATCGACTTGGAACGCCTTTTACGGACTACGAATGGTATATGAATGTCGGACATGGCGCTTATATTCGGCAAGCGAGATCACTGCCGATCTCGAAAATCAGCCCGAAAAGTTAATTGAATCTTCATCTGATGTGACATAGCTATTGAAAGGCAAAGCATTTTGACCACTCAGCTTTGACCCGTTCGCGGATCAAACTCCAGGATGCATCCCTCACTCTGTATAACCTTAAATTTTGAATCATAGATTACACTTCTTTAGCAGAATGTGACTAACACTGCAAAGACAAGCCTTCAAAACGTGTGTACAGTTGGTCCTTCAGCTAATATCCCTGACTAACACAACAAAGACAAACCTTCAACACGTGTGTACAGTTGATCCTTCAGCAAAGAAAAGCCTGTAACACGTGTGTGCAGTTGATCCTTCAACACGTGTGTACAGGTGATCCTTCAACACGTGTGTGCAATTGATCCTTCAACACGTGCGTACAGTTGATCCTTCAGCAAAGACAAGCCTTCAACACGTGTGCACAGTTGATCCTTAAGCTAATATCCCTGACTAACACAGCAAAGACAAGCTTTCAACACGAGTGTACAATTGATCCTTCAGCAAAGACAAGCCTTCAACACGTGTGTACAGTTGAGCCTTCAACACGTGTGTACAGTTGATCCTTCAACACGTGTGTATAGTTGATCCTTCAACACGTGTGTACATTTGATCCTTCAACACGTGTGTACAGTTGATCCTTCAGACATGGGCTTCATTTCTTAATCGCATATCTCAAAAAAAAATTTTCTGGGCTTGAGGCTAGGTTGACCTTATTCAACAAAATAGCTTTCAGTCTTAGAACATGAAATGTAGACTACATTTGGCTGTGCCTTAAGTGAGGAGGCTTGTCAGGTTCCTGCCAACTACAAGTGTTTCACACAGGGCACTCTGGTTTCCTCTATCCATGCAGAAACCTGATCGTCGCCATATCAGTTAAAACTCCTAAAACTCGTGTAATAAAGAATGATTTTACTCTATATTTGTGAAATGGTACTGGTAAGAACAACAAAATGTATGCATCATAATATAATATCACTCAGTCAATCGAACGGCATAGAGATTTTCTCAAATAGAATAATTTATTAACTACAGATAAATATACAAAAGTGAAGGACAACTAACAATTTGTTCACAGACAAAGAAAAGAGAACACAAAATCTGGTGTTCTATGCCTGAGCGACTTTGCATTAAGGCTTTAACACATGCAGGCAGCACAATGTGAGAACATCATGGGTATAGAAGACTGTGGGTGTAAGGACCCTGGAGACTGGTGTGGGGCTAAATAACCACCTCTAATGAGACAAGTACATGCTGAACAGTTTGTACTGCAATTGCCAGTAAAGTTATTTTTATCGTACTCCTAAACTGTACTGCAATGATGCTTTTTTTGAGTGTAGAAAACGCTATCTACAGATTGTCTAAAAGATAACGATATTGTCACAACAGAACGAAGAGCCGAGTCGTTATACTTTGTCGTCGTTGAAAGCGCCTGCGAAAATGACATCTAACGACTCAATAGATATCCCATGTAATCAGTTAGGATAACGGTTTGTTACAAAGCATAGAATCCAATCATGTATAGAAGGTGTACTGTAAGTACTGTAATAACAATTGTGATAAATGAAATGGTGAAGTTCGCTATAACAGTTTATTATACATATACTTGCACATGGAAATATCATAGAGAGGGAGCATACAAGATCCTATACACATTTACGTTACACAACATCTTGGAAGTATTTCGGAACACTGCATAGGAGATATATGACTTGAAATCTTGTGCTGTTGAGTATATATTTATTAGCATATATGCGATTCGGCAATAGTGCCAAACTTTATATTCTCGTCTATTAATTGGGAGCTCTAGCAGGCGCATTCAACTAAAGTTTCGCTCTCGTAGCAGCCTAATGACTAGTGAGGTCGCAGGTTCGAATCCGGTTGTCACTAATTGGACTCCGGCCAATGACGTTAGTGACGTATAGCCTAAACAGAAAAAATGCTGACCTTCCTGAACTCTGGATAGAATCTGGTTTCACTTTATTGTCCAAATTTGCCCACCAGGTCGTTTCTGCTACAGGTGTCAAATACCTGGGCTCCGACTTCCTATCCCTCACTATTAAACAATCTTTATATCATCACTGCTGAACACCGCGCTAATGAATTCCCCCACTACACAAATGTCAAGCGATGTTTTTAGTTATAAAACGGTGCCTTCGTAGGCTTTATTGTCAAAGCTGGTATCTTGTTCTTTCACACCATGGACTCCGTTCGTCTTGGCAGCATTTGGTAGTTCCACTTCTATCTCCTGTTCTACTTTTGGTTGTCCCCAGCCTCGCCTGCATCTATTCGGCAATTTCCGGAAGATACGATCGTACGGTTCAAGGGAGTGAAGCCACAACGGAAGGAAGTCCCAGTTGCGCAGTTTTTTAGGGAGCTTATGTGGAACTTTGTTTTGCAGTATGTTCATAATTACAACAGCTATTAAGAGTATGACACAGGGAATGCCAATTCCTGCCAGCACATACCAGCCGGCCAGACTTAGCGCGAATACAAGCAGAGGCAATAATATGAAAGTCATAAGGACGAAAGCTACAGCGAACCAACGATACGTGGCTGTAGTATCCCCCAGAATCATCGCAAGCTTAATAGGAATTTTTCTCATTGGCGGTACAATATAAAATACCACGATTCCTGAAAAGTTGAAAAACAAATGGCAGAGAGCGACTTGAAAAGAGGGTTTGAAACCATCGGCGTCTGAAGCTAAAGCCGCCAACATACTGGTAAAGGTTGTACCGATTTTAGAGCCGAAGGCCATCGGTAACATTCTCTCAATGGAGACAACCCCTATTCCGGCCAGCGGCGTCAGGGTGGAGATGAAGATTGAACTGCTCTGGAGCAACGTCGTCAAACCGGCGGCAAACACAATCACGGCATATCCTGTCAGGTGGCGGAAACAACCCGGAAAATCTGAGTTGACCACCTTCTTCAGCATTTTGGCGAGCTTTCCTTTGAGCAGAGAATGAAGGATTTTAACAATGAAAATGAGACAGCCACAAAGGAGGACGAGGGAGACAATGAGCAGGATGACGCCGGCGATGATGTCACTGAGCGGCGTGTCCGTGAAGAGATGGGTACCTGAGGAAGGACAAACACATCACGTTGTAACATACAGTTGGGGGGAGAGGGTGAATAGGGCTGGGGAAATAAGATGTGAACACACAGCACTGTTATGTAACCCTCATTCATACACAGCAGACTTATATGATGGAGTAACATTTCCGGAATGGTGCTTTTTCTCTGTTCGGCTTATGGCACAAGTCTACATACAACTGCAGCGTTCTTTATTGAAATAAACGATGAGAAATAATACACCATCAAAACCTATTCGTAATTCCTTTTCACTGATTCCAATAAAATATTGCTTAAAAAAAAGACGTGTAATCTTAACTTATTAAAAGACAAACCAATGTCGTTACCAAATTTCTAAATTCAGAACAATATCTACACACAGAAAATTTTCCTTGTGAACTGTGCTTCCACTGACACTTCACTCTGATCTTGTAACAGCCATATATTTTTATTCCTCAGACATTAGAAGGGATAAATACAACAGGCGTTAAAATGACAACGGAAATTAACAATTGTTAACAACAGAAAACAGAAATTAAATTTAGGGACGCGATTAACAGAAATTCAGATTTACTGTGGTGATAAGTACAGGCTCACATTTGGCGACGGGATAAACTGGCTACAAACACTCACATTTGGTGACACTTTGAACACAGAATAAAGAACATAAACTCACATTTGGTGACCGGCACAGTGATGTAACCTGGTCGTGTCTCATTCCACTCTATGATGAAGTCACCCCCATCCTGCGTACATGTTAATGGCAACGCTATCTCCGTGCAAGACGATATATCTGGACAAAAGGACAAAATTGGTTTGATTGACAGTTTACTCCTTAAGATTAGTGTTAGCGTACTAGTTGCGGTAATCGAAGGTTCCATTTCGGTCATTTTTTCCAGTGCTGGCATGTTTGAGACCTACAAATAGTACAGTGAATGCCTTCTATAAAGTGGATGACAATATGAACTAATATGATATTTTTGGCATGGACCAGATTTGGGATTTGGGACAGCGGGATTAGATATCAGTCCCAACACTTAAACACCCATGGTACATAGGTATTTCTTACACAGCATGGCTCTAAGTTTAACACATTCTTTTGTGACTACATTGGATTTGGCATATGTCCCTGAGATCGCGACGCTATACCAACAAAGTGTTTTGCTACACCTAAGGACGAAAGGATTCCTAGAGCGCTCAATACGACAGGTTTTGTACAGTTGCTTGCATTTGAAATGGTTTGTCATGTGTCCATTGCAGGATGGAACCGATAGTTTTTTTCTTAGTTAGGCAGACGGGTACATAACAAAAGGACAGTAATGTTATGACAAGGTCATTAATGATCTTACTTGTCCACTTCTGTCGGTATGTCTCTGTTACATTGGCCTCCATTTTGTACGTCTCACACCAGTGTTTGATCAGGCTCTTACCCTCCGCCTTATTGGTGCCGTCGGCAGCGTCTTCGGCTATCTCCTTAATGACATCAGAGTCTATCTGAAAAAATAGACAGTTCCATTAGAGTTAGAACCTGTAAAAAAGTTTTCGTTTTTAAGATATTAGGGAGTAATACTGACAAAATCTCCAAGGAACTGTGTTCAGGACGACATAGGCATGTCACAATGGCGAAGACTGTAAGTGATTTTGCAAAAGTACCAGATAAGTAGACACGTACAGTATCTACTCGGCTGAGCTTAAAAATGCCAGAAACAATTAAAGGTATCTACCATTGGTCAAGCATTTAATACAGATAAGCACATTACTTGTGCCCGAATTTCGTCTGTATATTTGTCGGTGAGTGTCACAAGGGCCACATTTGAGTTCTCAAAACCTTTCACGTTGTACGGTTACCTTGATAATGAGTTCCGTGAAAGGTTTGGTGATAACCTTCAAAAACTCTACATTATCAGCTTCTCCGCCTAAATCTATGGTGGACACGATGACAGTGGACAAGTGGAACAGGTAATCTGTGGTGACCTCTATGGGGAGTATGACCAGGACGGTCAGCCAGGCCGCCATGTTATGAACGGACGCTGCGCCGAATGCCCGCCGGAACTGGTTCCTGTCGCCGGACTGCGCCATAGCCACGATGATCCCTGTGATGGCCGTGCCCACGTTAGCTCCCATCACGATCGGTATTGCCAGCTTGACTGGCAGGACTTAGAAACAAACATCAACAGTAGTGATGGATTAGAATACTGTAAAAATTGTCACCAACGGCAAGTATTTGATTAGAAAACCAAAAGTACTGTATCCCGACAGTGTTGGATTACAAAAATAATCAGATCATACACCTAGCACTGAATTTGAAAACCAAACATGTCATACAACAGGAAATGTATACCGGTACAGTACTGGATTAGAAAACCCAACGTGTGACATGTTCAATTTTCTAATGTACATGTAGTACTACCGGTATAGAATGTTTGGATTTCTAAATCACTACTACCGGTATACGACATGTTTTCTAAGCCAGTAGGCCTACTGCCGGTGTAAGACCGGTAGTACTTGATTGGTAAACTAAACATGTCGTATACAGGTTGTTCTACATGTAAATTAGTAAACCAAACATGTCGTATACTGGTAGTACTGGACTAGACAAATGTCGTATACTAGGCTTACTGGACTTGTAACTTGTAATGAAGTAATCACAAATAAATTTATAACGAAACTGTCAGGATGAATGCAGTTAAACCAAAACCAAAATATTATCGGTGTTATTTATACTACACATACATAAATTGCACTACTATTACACAACTCGCATCCCTAACATTCCAGGTAACAACTGGTTCTTGTTACAACTCAAAATCCTCTTCTACTACCAGCTGGACAAACCAGGGGAGACTACACCTCATGTCAAACTACGGTGTCACAGAGCTATGTTCCTTGCTACTGTCTTATTGCTTCAGGAAACTACAGCCTAGAGCTTTCCAACGGTAGATAGGTGCCCGATATCAACGTACAAAATTTCTTGCATCCCTGCTTTAGAAAAGCTACATATAAATTTATCAATTCAGTTAGGGCCAGGTTTGGCAATAAGACATGTCAAATACAAGCTCTACACTGTAAGAACAAAAGCTGTCATTCGACGGTAAAAATCTGCTTATGGTGGGTTATTGTGTACATCAACAGCTAGAGACAATCGTGTAGTTTGATCATCAAGTATGTGTGTATGCCTCTGTGTGTGTGTGTGTGTGTGTGTGTGTGTGTGTGTGTGTGTGTGTGTGTGTGTGTGTGTGTGTGTGTGTGTATGTGTGCGTGTATGTATGTGTGCGTCTGTGCGTGTATGTATGTATGTATGTGTGCGTGTGTTCGTGTATGTATGTATGTATGTATGTATGTATGTATGTATGTATGTATGTATGTATGTATGTATGTATGTATGTATGTATGTATGTATATATGTATGTATGTATGTATGTATGTATGTATGTATGTATGTATGTATGTATGTATGTATGTATGTATGTATGTATGTATGCATGCATATATGTATGTATGTATGTATGTATGTATGTATGTATGTATGTATGCATGCATGTATGTATGTATGTATGTATGTATGTATGTATGTATGTTTGGGGTTTAACGTCCTCTGAAACATTTGTCAGCCATTGACTTAATTAAATATTAAGTCATTAATATAAATACACAGCATATATCGTATTAGCAGAGCAATATTTGTAAACACACTACAATTGCCTTTGTAATGAGTTTGCAGCACTTGTTATGTATACCTATGCAAAGATTAGAGAGTCGCTATAACCCTGACTTACTTCCCGAGGCTACCATGGAGACGGTGATGGACGTGGAGGTAGAGGAACTCTGCACAAGGACTGTGGCCAGGATCCCGATCATCAGCCCCGCGATCGGGTTCTGCATCAGTTCGCTCTGCCCCAGGGCCTCTCCCGCCAGTCTCCCTGACAGAGAAATCAGGACAGTCATGCCTCAGCCTTAACCATGCATACTTTGTGAATTCAAATTTGCGACTCAACGTGGTGTATTCAACGTTATTCTGGGCATAAAAGATCGCAGCTGATTTAACTGTCTAAACCAACATTCATATACAGGTGGCTAACTACATTCACAGAAATTATCTGAACACTGTACTCTGTCATCAGTGATGACCTAAGCGTGCCACTGACCAGATGTAAAGAAAAACTGGAGTTTGTGGAGCAGATTAACAGGTAGGTGATATTGATGACGAGGATTATCTTCGGGATTAGGATTAATGTAAAGGGCTACTGCATGGAGAGTAACACCGGACAAGTGATGACAGTTTGACAGTTGTCATATGGTCATACGGAACCGGTGAAATACGACCACTTGTCAATATACCTCAGCTATTGGGTTTATTATAAGTTTTATCAAAGTGTTTAAACAGTAGTAGCCTAACTTACACAGTAAAAATTAGGTAGAAATGTCTTGCTGTTAATTATGGTATATTGTAGAGGTCACTGGTGTAGAATGACACCTCAATACTGAGCTTACCTCCGACCAGACGGAAAGAGGAGCTAAGGAAGTCCAGGGAGCAGATGAACAGGTAGAGGAAGGCGATTAGGAGGATTATCTTCCCGATTAGGATTAACACGTACTTTATCTTTCCGTTGCGATCCAATTCTAAAGAGAAATAAACCAAGACCAAGATGTACCCATTGTTTCACCATAAATCTACACACAAATATACAATGACAATACAGTATATTAATATTAATAGTATATTAATGATCCGAACTAATATCCGAACTAAAATAAGAACTAAGTTCAGTTTGTTTCGAATGATGTAATGAAATATAAGTGATATATACCTACATTACACTGGCAACGCAATTGAAAACATGCATTAAGGTCAAAATTGATTTAAATTGGTCCACTGAATCAAAACTGATATACTGAGTGACACTCTACTGACAATGCGAAATAAACGACATATTCAGTTCAAACGATATACTAGTATTTTCAAATGATGTGTTGAAGTAAAAGTGACAATATGTTATTACATACAAGAGCTTCTAGTATATTTTCGGGATTATCTGAAATAATAAAAAACAAAAGTGCCAAAGGCTTACCACTTCAATCCCGTTGTCTTTCCCCGGACAGTTTACGATGTATTTCAGGCTCTCGTCCCTTAATGCTCTCCCATTTGTCTTACCTGAGAATTTCTGGCCGTTGTCCTCGAGTTCCGGAAGTGCCCACGGATCCTCGTCTTCCAGAGTCGGCTTGTCCTCGATGGTGACAGATGTCTCATCATCAGATAGCTGGGACGAAGAACTTTTCGTTTCCGGAATTTTTTCAGGATAGGCCTAGTAAAACCCAAACGACGAAGATTGTCCATCAACAGTTTACCTACACAGTGATGATAAACCACAAGCATCGAAGATGAAAGAAAAAACATTTTGACAGGTAAAACAAGTTACTTTCTACAAAGAAAATCGAACTTCACCCACTCCATCTAATGGAAATGAATAACTTCACTGGTATGCTGAGCGAATAGCCTACTTAACATTAGTGTATTATTACGTCGTTGTATCTGACCACTAAGATTGTTTACCGCATTGTTCTTAAGTTCACCAGTCTGTCCGTTGTTAGCCACGGTATACAGGCCGTTCAGCGTGACTTTTCCGTCTCCCATTGCGTCGTAACTCCGAACAGAGCGAGAAGCACAAACACTGTCAAAATATTGTCAGGGGTCCATTTATATACACTGTGCTTAACACTGGATTGTGTATTTGACGATATCCGCAAAAGGTCGGGCGGGGCGTCAGATGTGTAACAATCGGACACCACGTCTTTCACCTGACATTTACGGCCTCAATAAACCATTAACATAGAAAAACTGTCCTTAATTTTGACGGTATTGACATGTGCACAAATACTCGGGTGATGAATGAGCGCATGTATAGTCTGAGTTTGAGTTATGAGTTATTCGGCTTGAAAGGTAGCAGAATGGATGATTACATGCACTCATGCTGTATCTGTGATCTGTCTCTGTGTGCAGCATAACCTCGTGTTATGTTTTGTGGAGTAAAATTTACTACATACAGAAATGCGACAATAGAACATTGTATGCAAACCTAAATTTTCAAAGTTTTCTGTCAATGAGAACATGTACAAAAAGTCTGAATTATTAAATATTTTATCAAAGGATTACAGAAAACAATTTTATATACAGCTGCTTAAGCAGCGATGTCGGGGTTCAAGCCGCTATTTCCAGCCTATGGGGCGTCACTTACGGGTATCTGAATTGTGCCTTTATACATTGACATATAACCAACTTGATTAGAAAGGGTATACTCTTCGTTTTCGTTTACACATTTTATTACACTATATAGCATACACATATAAAATGTGTCAAATGTGGCAAGTTTGCATTTGGACATTTGAAAGCGTGCATGCCCTTTGTTTTTTGACACAGGTCAAAGATTGTCACCATACATACAGTACATGTATAGCACTTTATACACAGCGACTTGGAGCTTTACAGCTGTGACAGTTTGCTGTCACGTGACCTGAATACCTGGGGACCCGGGGAAATTGCGCTTTTTTGTGTTCTGATCCCAATTTGCGACAAAATATATATCATTAAGACCAGAATTAAGACCAGATTCGTGATCAGGACGCCAAACTAAGTCAGGTAACATGTCAAGGATCCTCAAATTGTTCGTTTCCACATGACGTCATTTTATATGTATCAGCTAAAATTTAATTTGCATAGATATTGCATCCTTTTTCTGTTCATATAGCCTCCAGGGAACACTTTTTATGTGTGCTAAATTTTAAACATTGGGTTGTGGAGATAATGGCAGTCAAATGTTTTCAATTCATTTCAACGTGACTCAGGTCACCCAACTTTTTACTCGTCAAAGTCCATCTCAGGGTATACCACATATTTAAGTTTCACGCATTTCTGTTGGGCCTGTTTAGCTGTAGACGGTTTTCAATTTAGAAAAATGTAAACAATGGCGATTTTTTTGGCATGTACTACTTTCGGTTTGCTGACGTCACGCCCGGTTATGCAAAATTTGTCTCCTTGCCTGGAGATGATGTTAGGCCTCAAGATTGCGTCGCTGGCTTCATTAGTGCAAAAGTTATACCAACTGCGGGTTTTGATGGCGTCACTTCCGGTTTTGCAAAATGAAATTTTGGGAATCAGTGTCCAAAACTGCATCAAATAGGATTATTCGCCCAGGACTATCATCTGTGGAAGTGTGGAAATTACTAGCAAAAAACGAAGTTTTTGGTTACATGATGTCTCACCCATTAGCAAGCTTGAACAATTTTGAACGGAGAAAGTACGCAATCTCATCCTAAATGTGGCTAGGTTTTACACAACTGCAATTTAAATTTCAGCTCAATCGCATCAGCCATTCTGGAGAAAAAGATTTTTTTAGGTTTAGCACAACATCCAATATGTCAAGCAACCAAATATTTCCACAGGCTAAAAAGCACAACTTTTGATCCTTTCCTAAAACATACTGAGGTGTCAGGAATGTATCATTTTTGCACAAATTTTATCACAAAATTCGCCAGAATAATAATGATAATCCTAACGATTTCAACAGCCTGAATTACTTGAAGCCCTAAAAATAAACAATCCATATAAGACGAGTTTGTATATACATGCACGCTTAGCTACTTGAATGAGTTCTGTTCCAATCATACACGATGGTTTAACAGCTATGGAAACAGTGATGTGTTCTGGTAATCACGCACAGATCTAAGGCCTACACATTCTAACTTATCGACCTTCTAAAGTTTTTTATTCTTATGTCTTTCTTGCTCTTTAGATTTTATACCTGACGCGGTTTTTGCATAGCTTTGAAATCAAGTTATACTGAAATTAACAAAGAACGACAATGGCAAGGATTGTCTGTGTATCAGGTTGCCAGAATTCGGTCGCCCATCCAGTGAAGCTTAGAGATCAATATAACTATGAAATATGGATTAAAATTCCACAGCATTTGGTATCTGTCATCATTCTCATCTGTCATCATTGACGAATCAGGCGGTGATCACAACATTTGATATCTGTCATCATTGACGAATCTGGCGGTGATCACAACATTTAATATCTGTCATCATTGACGAATCTGGCGGTGATCACAACATTTGATATCTGTCATCACTGACGAATCAGGCGGTGATAGTTCTTGAGCTTCGTCACGATGTTTAGTTCACTGTTGTAAAACTAAATCTCTAGTTTTCTCAACTTGATGAGGAAAAGAGGGAGTCAAGTTATGTATCATACAGGATGTATAACCAGCAACTTTTAATAGATTCTTTATGGATATTTCTGCTCGTTACGGTGAAAGTGAACAACTTACAAAAAATATATCACAACAGTCGTACATGAAACAATGTACGCTGTCATTAGACTGTGATTTATTGATTTAATGTACCATTCTGGTTTCGCCGCAGTCAGTTGTTTACAATTGTAAAAATCAGAAGTCAGGAGGTTAGATAGGCACCAGGGGAGGTTCACTTAGCTAAGCCCTAATATAAAGCGTAGTTGGCTAAGGGCTACTGAACACTGAGTGGGTTTCATGAAACTGGGCTTGGACAAGGAAAATGTTTCCCTAGTCGCGTCCTGATCTGATTGCAGTCAACTTTCCGCTGGTACGTCAGAAGTCAGGACATCAGGAAAAGGGCAATGGTTTACTGAGGGCGTTGTGGTGTGGTCACAGTCAGTTGTCCGCGGTTACAAGTCAGAAGTCAGGACACCAGGAAAAGGGCAATGGTTACCTGAGTGCGTTGTGGTGTGGTCACAGTCAACTGTCCGCTAGTACGTTAGCTGTACGTTAGTTGTACCAGTTGTCCGCAGGTACAAGTACAAGTCAGATGTCAGGACATGAGGGAAAGGGCAATGGTTTACTGAGGGCGTTGTGGTGTGGTCACAGTCGGTTGTCCGCGGGTACAAGTCAGAAATCAGGACATGAGGAAAAGGGCAATGGTTTACTGAGGGCGTTGTGGTGTGGTCACAGTCAGTTGTCCGCGGGTACAAGTCAGAAGTCAGGACATGAGGAAAAGGGCAATGGTTTACTGAGGGCGTTGTGGTGTGGTCACAGTCAGTTGTCCGTGGCTACAACTCAGAAATCAGGACATGAGGAAAAGGGCAATGGTTTACCGAGGGCGTTGTGGTGTGGTCACAGTCAGTTGTCCGTGGGTACAAGTCAGAAGTCAGGACACCAGGAAAAGGGCAATGGTTTACTGAGGGTGTTGTGGTGTGGTCACATTCAGTTGTCCGCGGGTACAAATCAGAAATCAGGACATGAGGAAAAGGGCAATGGTTTACTGAGGATGTTGTGGTGTGGTCACGGTCAGTTGTCCGCGGGTACAAGTCAGAAATCAGGACATGAGGAAAAGGGCAATGGTTTACTGAGGGCGTTGTGGTGTGGTCACAGTCAACTGTCCGCTGATACGTTAGAAGTCAGGACATGAGGAAAAGGGCAATGGTTTACTAAAGGCGTTGTGGTGTGGTCACGGTCAGTTGTCCGCGGGTACAAGTCAGAAGTCAGGACATGAGGAAAAGGGCAATGGTTTACTGAGGGCGTTGTGGTGTGGTCACAGTCAGTTGTCCGCGGGTACAAGTCAGAAATCAGGACATGAGGAAAAGGGCAATGGTTTACTGAGGATGTTGTGGTGTGGTCACGGTCAGTTGTCCGCGGGTACAAGTCAGAAATCAGGACATGAGGAAAAGGGCAATGGTTTACTGAGGGCGTTGTGGTGTGGTCACAGTCAGTTGTCCGCGGGTACAACTCAGAAGTCAGGACATGAGGAAAAGGGCAATGGTTTACTGAGGGCGTTGTGGTGTGGTTACAGTCAGTTGTCCGCGGCTACAACTCAGAAATCAGGACATGAGGAAAAGGGCAATGGTTTACTGAGGATGTTGTGGTGTGGTCACATTCAGTTGTCCGCGGGTACAAGTCAGAAGTCAGGACACCAGGAAAAGGGCAATGGTTTACTGAGGGCGTTGTGGTGTGGTCACAGTCAGTTGTCCGCGGGTACAAGTCAGAAATCAGGACATGAGGAAAAGGGCAATGGTTTACTGAGGGCGTTGTGGTGTGGTCACAGTTGTCCAGTGGTACAAGTCAGAGGTCAGGACGTTAGTTAGGCACCAGGACATGGGCAATGGTTTACCAGAGGGAGTTTTGATATGGTCAAAGCCGATTGCCCAAGGATATCAGAAGTCAGGAGCTTTGTCAGATATATGACGATCAGTTCCCTATCTAACTTTGTCAAGAGGGCCTAATACATAACATAATGCAAAGTGACGCATTATGTACGGATACAAGTACGGATACAAGTAACTATATGATATTCGACATTGAGAAATTGACACAGTAGAGAAAATCTGAAGGCGAATAGAATTCTTTCCTGCTTATATGATAGTAGGAGTCCGTGAGGGTTGGGTGATCAGATTATCTCTCCGTCACGGTTGTCTGAGCCTAGAAAACTACATGTATATAGGATGGTGAACGATTATCAAGAGCAAAGATAACAAAACTTCTCTTTAAGGCATCATTACAGTCTGCGAGGTTTTCTGTAATTGTATACCTGTTGAGAGTAATGGGAATAGGTATTTCTGTTATACAAAAGAACGACCATATGTCCTATATTATTCGCCTCCGTCTGGAAATGGGATATACAAGGGAAGGGGCAATTTAAAAAGGGAACAGCTTTATTGCTACTATATTTGTAACAGTAAATTTTAAAGTATCGCGATAACTGGAGGCCCTATATAACATATATAAGCTTACATGTAAAGTCGATTAGGGGTATTAAAAACTGCTAGAAGGGGATAGCTTGTCCGTACCGACTTCCACCAGAGAGCATAATAATACATTCAGCTTCCACAACAAATGACACACGGGGTTTTTGTCCACATACTGTGGATATGTTTCAGGTATTTCATCAATATATGTGGGTTCTCTGGAGCACTTGTATATTGAAGTGCGCGGCCTCTGTTTGTGAACACCAGTGTAATGCAATTTTCTTTCCTTTGCTTTTGGAAAGGGTAGTGTTTATTATGTTACCTGTGTCGCAATATTTTTACACAATTTCACCAGGTAATAAAAAAGAGTAATTTCTGTCTTTGAATATGTAATATTTCGCTTAAAAGATGCCCGATTCTGGGAGAGTCTTGCACGCAAACCCCTGATGGATTCATCGAATGGTGTCAAAGCGCTCATTCCTGAAAAAAAAACATTGAACTAATACTTACACGTATATCTTCACAGACAAGGGGCTTTGGCATGTAACCGATTAACTCCACTTCCGACGCACAGAATTTCTCCCGCGAAATAAGTTCATGGTGCGTGGCATACTGGTGAAAGGAAAATGATTTCAAATAAACTAAAGCTACCCAAAAGCCCCTAGGAAGACTACGAAGGCAAGAGGGTAGCGGAGACAAATGATTCTGGAAATTTTCATTTCGAGGTTCTCGGCATCGTTCACGTCTACCAACACAGCATGTGTGCAGTCCATTAAAATACAAAAAATCTTAACCGTGCGTTTGTAGGCATGTGTGGCGCACAGAAGTGCCATAAGTGATACCACTGGGTTTGAATGCACTTTTACCCTAATGTCCAAAAACCCCGACCGAAATAATGTTCCTTTCTATAGTAGTGTGTATAATTAGAATACTTCCTCAGTAATACTGAGGACTACTTGATTCATTTGAAGTCCTCTTGCTTTCATTTTTAGATGAGATTGAATTTCATTTAAAGTCTGTATACATCAAATATGTTTTAAACTCTGGAGAACACAGAGTTGGTGCTCTTTCTCCACTGAATTCAGCGGGTCGTATTTGTCATGCAGTGCTTCTAGTGCTGCGAGTTATTTGATGTAAATCGAACGCACAATGACATTGTATTGGACATTGTGTAAAATTTTAATTGCATACGTTATTACTACAGTATTGCTGGAGAACTGTACCGATCTCACTCACTGCAAAACCGCGGCAATACAATTAATTTACGTTCCAGTGTTTATTAAAGAAGTTTGTTAAAGAAGTCAAGACATTCCAACTTTAATTCTTTACTGCCAGAAAACTTAACCACATTAATCCGAGGCTATACAACATCGTTTGTGCTGATGCATGGCCGTTATAACTTTAGAATTTTGTATAGAAGAGATGCTTTTTCATTACCCTCTGTTCAACTCCGTGTTTCTGAAAGGCTGGCAAACCTTGCCATGTATTGCAGAGCGGTGTTGTACATAAGGAACGTTCGAGATGATAAATGAGAAGTTGTTATCCATATAGAAGCTATGATATGTTGATTATGTTTATGTCTTCTTGTGAAGCATTTGTTTTTCTTATAAATGCATTTTGTGAATGACGCTTTCTTTACACTTTAAATGACAAAATTGCATGTTTTAAACTTCTGCACGGGATAAGAAGTGTATGTTTATACGAGGCGTCCATTGCCCCAGAACGTTGTGATATTCTCTCTGGGTCTCTACTACTACCTTCAAAGTGAACCATGAGTGAGGGCAAAGCTCTTTCACGTGCACATTCAGTACTCAAGTGTATGCTTTTTGTGTCTTTGTATGGTTTGAGGGATTTATTGCAGGTTTACTGTCTGAGTGTTTTAAGGGCCTATGTGAACCACAGTCGTACGCGCTCTACTCCAGTTCATTAAGGGTTAGAGCAGACAGTGCGCAAAGGGAAAAATCATAGATTGGTGACAAACAAATGGCTGTGTTAGTGCATGTGTCAACATATTTCTTGCAAAATCTTTTCGGTTTTGGGTTAAATGCGAATGGTTATGTAGAAGTTTATATTTGGATATTTTGAGTTCGCATTGCGAAGACGCTTTGCTAAAATAATATAATCAATTATCATATTTGGCTTTTAAGCCAAAGATTATAGTCTGAATATAAATGGCTTTGCTGAATCAAACTTGATTCATTAACAGAACAGTACATGAAAACCATTTTATAGCCCATAACATCCTGACAAATATCTGGTCATGCTTATAGCCTTCCTTATAACCTGAATTAGGTTGCGGGCCTTCGTAGAAAGATTCTCCGCCATGTCGTGCCAGGTCCTTTGGACATTCGGCAGCTCTCACAGCTTATGGGAACTCGGTGAATGACTTTGACATGCCCCTTTGTATAGTCTGATGTTTGCTGAACATCACCTGCCTTCTACCTGTGGCGAGTATATATGTACGCGAAATATGAGAAGTTCACCAGTAACACGAAAAAGGTCAACTGTTTACGCTGAGCACTGTGGTTTCCTCCACGCACAAAACTGAAAGCCATCCTATAGAAGTGAGAAATTTTGAGAAAGGCGTTCGACAATAATTCGAACAAACAAATGAACATAGAAAATATTTTAGTAGTAAAACGTAGCAAAAACCAATTGTTTTTGTTGTGCTTTTTCTAAAATCACACCATGATGTAAATATGACTTAAGGCATAAGAAAAGATAGCAAAAGAGCATGAAACCTGAAAATTTGTTTAAAAATGTTTATATTAGAAGAAAAGCAAATGCTTATTACTCGAATATAGGTGTTTATTGTGACACGATAGAAACACATCAAAATAAACATTTCACTATACATTAGATGTAAGTCAATTCCAGAAAGATTTAAATTTATTACAAGGTGCACATTGCAATCTGCCAAAGTACAGTTGCTACAAAGACATTGTCGGTATGACGTCACTGTAGTGGGTTATAAGGGTGGGTGCATTTTCATCCCGTGGTGACTCTACTATCACACACGACTTTTGACACGAGCCCTTAATATTGCATTTTGCCCTCATCCGAAGGTTACTGCATAATAGAAACTATCTCCGTCATTACCCAGGCACAGTAGCCACTGTATCGTGGGCGTTGTTATTTTCTGATCTCAGGATTAGCATTTCATAAATAATTATCACATACATTGTCAGCTGTTAAAATTGCGCACAGAAACTCCGAATACTGGGCTTACATGGTTTTATATTCCCGATGACAGTAAGCCGAAACACGAATTATCACCGTGCTAACGACAGAATATCAGCAGTTTCGTTTGTGTTGATTAACGCCATAGTTTTAGGGGAAAATTAGCCCGGTAAAGTGTTCCAAAAATCAGTTGTCATACACTTGGTTTTCCTCGCTGGGCTGAGCAGTAAATCAGCCCCTCTATCCCCACCCCATCAGCCGTGATCCGCGTCCAGTTCACGAGTGCCCCACACATGTATCAGTGGTGAGATACCGTGGGCTTTGTATGTCCACGGATAAAACACTCAAGACGTTTATAGCCATATTTGTAAACAACTAGATTAAACCTATATTGACTTAGGGCAATACAACCGAGAAGCTAAATGTCCAAAGAGGCATGTTGACACTCAAAAGATTAGACATCCACCTGCAATAAATTTGTTAAAAAGTCAATATCTGCCGTCGATTTTTGTCGTCTTAATGCATCTATAAATGCTCGCAAATATAAATTTTCGTTGTTATACAAATTCCAATATATATATTTGATCTTCCATCAAGCTTTACAATGGCAGACAAATACGTGCATACACTAGGACAAAACAACTAAACGGACAGACAAAGGCGTGCGATGAAGAAGACGATACGAGGAATGCATACCGATATATACCTTCGAATCACCTAAACGGGTATAAAATATATGCATGCCCCAGGATTAAGCAGTTTAAGACAGGTAAATGTGTGCGATGGACCCGGATCAAACGCCTTGATGGACAGACAATCGTGTGCATTGGTCTTCATTAAACATACAGGCAAATATATGCTTATTCCTGGGTGAATAGACTAAACCGACAGAGTAAGGTGTGAACACCAGAGTCAGTCGACCAAGCTGAAAGGCAAACGTGTACAAGGACAGGATCCGACATGAACGGACAAAGAAGCAGAAAGACAAACGAGTGCAGGGACAGGATCAGACATGAACGGACAAAGAAGCAGAAAGACAAACGAGTGCAGGGACAGGATCAGACATGAACGGACAAAGAAACAGAAAGACCACCGTGTACATGGACAGGATCAGACATGAACGGACAAAGAAGCAGAGAGACCACCGTGTACATGGACAGGATCAGACATGAACGGACAAAGAAGCAGAAAGACAAACGAGTGCAGGGACAGGATCAGACATGAACTGACAAACAAGCAGAAAAACAAACGTGTACATGAACAGGATCAACATGGACGGACAGACAAGTTTAAAAACAAACGACAGATAAATGTGAGCAAGTTATTAAACAAACAGATAAATGTGTGCAGGTTATTAAATTGGCAGATAAATGTGTGCAGGTTATTAAACTGACAGGTAAATATGTGCAAGTTATTAAGCTGACAGATAAAAGTGAACATGCAGGTTATTAAACGGACAGATATATGTGAGAATACAGGTCATTAAACAGACAGATAAACGTGGGCAGCCTATTAAACGAACAGATAAATGTGTGCAAATCATTAAGCTGACAGATACATATGGGCAGGCTATTAAACAAACAGATAAATGTCACAAAGTGTCACAAAGTGGTTAACCATTTATTTATTTAAGAAGTATTAAAATTTAAAACGAGATTTGGACTTTTGATTGTGAGACCTAAAAGACTTGAAATCGTGAACACATTATAAATGTGACACGTGTTTCTCAATCTAAATTTCTGGACTTCCAAATATCTTATGATGAAGCTTTCACTCCTGTAAAATACAATTAATTTCAAAGCCTAAACATGTCTTCTTAGGGGAAAGTGACTGCTTTTCTTCAGTTTAATTTTCATTTGAGACAGGAATGTTAAAAACTTTCACAAATAAGGACCCAGAGTCCAGAGTCCAGAGTGTGGTTTGTTTTAATGATTTCCGTGATGTCAGACGTCGAAATGTCAGAGAGGGGGGAATATCGTGCCTGACCTGCTGGGGAACACATGCAACACCTGAACCTAACCAAGGGAGCAAAAATTTTAGTTGTTAATAAAAGTACTCATGACAAGTGATTAAACAAGACATTCGTTTTTATAGTGTGAAGGGTGGGTGTGAACGAACGTGTTTTGTTGCATAGTTGACAGAGGCATTGGTAGTGGAATATAGTCTTCTCCGCCCCTGTACCGTTAAGACGACGTAAACATGCTAATAGCCATGTGGTATACAATACTCGACTGATGATCAGACATACAGGTGACGTGATGCCGTAACGCCCCCATAAATATGTCGTGACTTATGTAACAATGCCTGACGAAACATCTGCGTTATCTTACTATTGTATGTGTAGTGTGAGTACTAATGTTTAGACGGTTCGAGCTTCCTCAGCTAAGGAATGATGCTCAGAGCGTGAAGGGTGTTCAACTTCTCATTGTTTTAGCTGGTTAGTGAGACTACAAAAAAATGTAGAAGTAAACACTTTTAGACATTTGTAAGCAACACATGCGTACAACCCTTTTGATTGAGGAACCCGGCATGACAAGACATTCTAAACATACACGACTTTGTGACTGCTCGTCCTTGACAAACCATTTTGCGGTTTTTCGCTGGTCATGCGCTTTACCTAATAGAATAAAATGTCCTACAATCAACTCAACAAATGAGTAATAAATAAACTCTCAACAGTAACACTTTATGTGGCATGTTTTTTACAGTAGTTTGTGCACACAAGTTCTGAGAGACTCTACCTTGTACAAGGCACAATGTACTTGCTACTGTCTGTTTGAATTATTTAAATAGATATCAGTTCTTTTTCGAAGAAAGTTTATCTGCACCTTGCCGTCACACCGATATACCATAATTTCTTGGGTTCTAAATATGTGTAAATACCCATGCATACAAAGCTTGCTTTTTGGTGAGACCAAGAAGCCGTAACACCACATTTGTATGTACAGTCATAGCGAATGCACCACAAGGGCCATTTTGGGAAAAAAGTGCTGTTGAACACTTCCACAAATCTCACTCGACAACTTTATGTAGAGTGTTAAGAACACCTAACGTCTCACTGGAGAACTGGGAGCTCAAATACACGTGCCGTACATTGAAAGACACTGCCACTTGGGGTTTCTCTACACCCTATTTTTGTGGATAGCTTTTCATCAGTAGTAACGTGGAGTATCCATACTGATTGACGGCTGGTATGTGAATGTTTGCTTTGACACCCACATGTACTTGTGTATATGCGCTTGGCTGTGTGTTCATGTTATCACGTAAGGACATCTTACTGTCGTTGTTGTTCTCTATGTCTCTATAGTCTTAAAGATGATTTCTATATTTTTAATGTACATAATTTAAAGTAAGTGACATAAAATCGCCTCGTTCATAGATGTATATAATCAATACAAGCCCCACGGCAAGCTCTGTCGAATGTCCTGCCACATTTCATCCTGGGACATAGGCCTACCGTTTCATTTTTTAATTTATATTTAACATATAACTCTTCTATTCTTCGGTCTGATATTACTTTCTGCTAATTTAATCGTAATTTATTTATTTATTTATTTGATTGGTGTTTTACGCCGTACTCAAAAATATTCTACGAAAACGACAGCGGCTAGCACTATGATGGGAGGAAACCGGGCAGCCTGGGGGAAACCCACGACCATCCGCAGGTTGCTATCAGACCACTTAATCGTGATTAATCCCAATGGAACCAAATTAAATGGTTGTTTTTACCTTTAAAGAACAATTAAATAAATCATTTATATCCCAAGTGTGGTGCATCTCTTTCATAAATCCATGTTGTGTGTATACGGGTGTTTGCTGACCGCTCTGATGCATTGGCCAGGTAATTGGACTCATGGTAGGTGTGCCACACACCTGAAGTAGCCAAACTAAATACGTATTCACTCATTGACAGCATCATATGTACACACTCGTCCGCTCGGTGACCATGAATCCCTGCCAAGTGTCCTGGACCGTTCGGTCAGTGTACAGCTGACGGTCCACTATTGATACAGCCTCACTCACCCCTCCCCACCCCCCACTTCCCCTCTCCTGTGTCGTGTCAGTATGTCCAGTACTGAGGATACAAACTTATAACCTGGCATAACTCGGTGAACAAGGGGCATGGGAATATGTATAATAAAGCTGGCGGACATTCCACAGGGCGCTAAGACACACTACCCACGACAACAGCTAATCAACGAAATGAAATTGTACAACTTCTTTACCGCCGATGTTGTGTACATCGCATATTATCAGGGTGGTACGGTACAACATGGACGCGTAGAAATCAGCGTAAGAAAGGTTAGCATTGACAATGGAATTTAGTCCATCCTTGAAATTATTTTATATTTTAAAATGTATAACTCATTACATCGAATGAAAATTATGTGTATGGATATAATAAGAAATACACAGCGGTCGTATAAATGCATATTCCCGAGTACGGTGTAAAACTTCAATCAAATAAATAAATATAGAAATACAAACCAGTAAGTAAAGGCAAAAATGGATAACTTAATTCAACAATCAATAAAATACTAAATAATAAATTTTATTGGTTGAATTGAATTTCAGCGTAAAAGGAAACAATGCCATAGGAAATGAATTTCCTCAATTCTCACGTATCTCGGAGGATGGCCTCCTTTTTCTAGGGCCCTGTGGTACCTCGGGAGAACCTATTTAACAGCTTAGCCGGCGAGGTTCCTTTGGGGACTGTTTGGATGTTCTTTCACTTGTGCCTGCTCATTGTAGCCTACATATATCGACAATTAAGTTTCCATTTGGGGACAACAGTCTTGTGAAACACTTAATAAGTGGACTACTACATGAAATAAATGAGTAAATTATCACAAGACATTGTTCGTTCTGATGGAGAAATGGGTCAAAGACATATGTAGTACATTTATTATTGCTGATATATGTTTATATGAGGGTATTGTTATATAATTTCACAGTATCTGTATAGGACACTTCACATAATACTTAGATTTAAGTACACCTTGTAATCCTTCAGGAGCTGGGCGCGGAGATCGTTTGGGAGAGTAGATTGCATAATGGGTCAGTAGGTTCGGCTTTTATCCTCTCAAATCTGTGCTTCATTCAATTTAATTCTATGCTAACTTCTCTTCATTTCCCCAGCTGCTGTAGTAGTTACGCTAAGTGTGAGAATATGCGAGTTTGAGGAGAAACATTACGACACTGTAGTGTCCTCCCTCTGTGTTAAAATGTTTTCGAAATGGTATTTTTCATTGATTTATAAAAAAAAACTATCCCTTACCACTTCAAAAAAAGAAAAAGAAAAAGAAAAGAAAAGAAAAATACAAAACAGACACACACAAAAGCAGACAATCACCGAACAGTTAGATACAAAAGTTTAATGATTATGGTCTACTATTCTTTTTAAAGCTTTTATTTAAGCTCTTTGTAAGATGGTGCTTTTCAGAGAGCGTCGACAGTGTGATGGTTGCATTTCAAGTAGTATCACTCAACCGATGAAATCCGACTTTTTATCAATTTACATCAGTTTAAATTCTAATAATTCAGATAAATGAATTCCCACGCCTCCTAGCACCCTAGGCGTACTAGGGGGGAAACTTATTTAAGGTACCATTTTAAAAATGTCATAAATTTTTTGAATATTTAATCAGACATGAATATCCATGAAATTCGACAGAGCAACGTAGGTTCCCTCTAACTAAGCTACATGCACCTACAATGAAAGACATCAAATTTTATTGACATATGTACCATACAGAGTACTCGAAATGCAGATTGGTTGCTCGTTGACGTTTCGCAGTGTGACAGCTCCGGTGGCCTAATGGTTAGAGCGTCGGCCTCGAAGTTGGTAGACCTCAGGATCATATGGTTGTCATACCTTAGTCATATGAATGAAAAATTGATAAGTACGACGTTAAACCCCAAGCACAGATATGGCGTGGAAGATTAACACACATTGGAGACAGCTGAAAAGGTTTAACATGTGATACAATGTATCAAAACGCTAAATGCGTTTAGCAAATTTCACGAAGTATTTGTTTCATGATGCTTAAATGCTAAACACGATTAGTGTAAGGGGTTATTGGCCATAGGACATTTGTATGAACATATCCGAGCTGAACATAAACGTGACAAAGGTAAATACCTATCTACCTAGACAAGTAGAAGTGCTTCGTGGAAAAGTAAGTACATTATCAAAAACAAGCGTAACAGTTAAACATGTTTACATGACGATTTTTATGACGTTATTATTTAGTTCAGTTGCTAGCCGAGCGTGTTTAGTCTAAAAGTGTGTTTGCGCATGCTCGCCGTAGTACACGTGATCATATTGAAAACGAGGCTAGTCGTCTGCTTATTTTTGGAAGAGAAGATGCCGAGAAGTGTCTCTGTATTTGGCAATTGCGGTATTGGTATGTGCTGATCTCTTCTAATATAATTGTTTGTGTTTGTGTCTGCTGCACAATTCATGTTGTGTCGTGCATCATTATATACGTGTGTAGCTGTTGTGGCGAGCATTGATGTGGTCGGTGTGTACGTTGTATTTGTAGGTTAGACAGATCTGTTTCAGTCCTGCCACCATATATTTTAGACATGCTAAAAAGTAAAAGGCCCTTAACAAACAGTTTACAGTTCTGTCCAATTCCGGGAAAATTCTGATGCATTTTCATTTGTTTCAAAATAACATCGCTACAGCCACATGCATGGCTTGCAGTGTCAGTTGAAGCAGTCAATGTGTTAATCAGCATGTACGTGTATGAGGACTTGCATATTTATGCAATATGGTGGATGCTTACCCTATCTCCTAACTTTTCAGAAACTCCCTGAATTTAACATCTTAACATGAAGAAAGGATTGCGAAGCAGTGTATGCAAAAATAATGAACTGATATGCTTGGCAATTTGGTGTCAGTCACCAACTGTGAGTCGAAGAAAGGTGACCTAGATATTGAAGTTTTAATCGATTACAGGTGTGTTTTCCTTGACTGGGAAAATATTGTCGCGTTGGCATAACAAATTACATTTAGGAATCGAAGCGGAATCCTAGCGAAGAATGTAACAACATAGCACTGGATGTCCATGGCAGCCTATATCGGAGCACTATCTTACCGGAGGGATACATGTAGGTCACAATGTGCCGGTGTATTTATGTGCACCTGATACCAAAATATTGATATTCATTGTCAACAAGAATATACCGACTATATTTTTTAGTATTTCATTTGCGTGACAGCCAGATGTATTTGAAGTGAAATTTGAAGCATGGTTATTATAAACCTGTTTATCATATTACTCATTGTAAACTAGTTCTACTGTTTGAAACCAAAATGAAGTCACTAATTTGTGTTTCAGGTGAATTGAAATTGTTGAAAGCCTGGAGAAGAGGAGTGGAGACTTGCAACAAACTTCACTCAGTTATGACTGTTGTACAGGTAATACAGATTACCATCTCGTTTTGCCCTAAAATTTGGTGAAGCCTTTCATGAAGTTGCTGGCTGTGTGAAGTCCGTGAAAAGACTGCCATCACGTGATTTACAGGTAACATGCTCTGACAGGGGTCAGGTCAAGCGTTTGCTAAGGCTGACTTCTATAATGGGCAAAGACATACAATGCGGCGAACCATCTATGTCGTCATGTAAGAGTGTCATTTATGATGTTGGAGAAAGTGTAACAACTTTGAAAATCCAGGTGACTTTACGTAAAGGGAAATGTATTAAAAGTGAACGGATGAAAAAGGTTAAAGATCGTCAGGTATCATCTTGCATTTGGCTTTATTTTAATCGAGATCTGCCAACGGAAGTGTTGTTAGGATATGAGAAATTCACTGTAAAGCGTTATATCCCCCCCTGTGCTGAGATGTTTCCATTACCAGTACCAAAATCATACGTCGAAAACTTGTAAGCCATAGTGCTGCTTATGGCGGCTGTCCTGTCAGGAAGGAGGCAAGTAAGGCTCTTTATGTCGGAATTACCGAGAATGTTTCGTACTCCGCTGCTTTAAAATCTCATGCTGGCTTCCTCTCCGGCCGTACGTGGGAAGGTCTGCCAGCAACCTGCGGATGGTCGTGGGTTTCCCCCGGGCTCTGCCCGGTTTCCACCCACCATAATGCTGGCCGCCGTCGTATAAAGTGAAATATTCTTGAGTATGGCGTAAAAGACCAATCAAATAAATAAATAAATCTTAAACCTAAGTATAATATTACATTCCCAGGGTATGTCATAAAAAAAAACTGGCAGAATTGGCACGGCCAGAAGTGGGCTGGCTTTTGGGCTCCGGTGTCAGGATCTGAACGCTGCAAAGCGGCACATCCAACAGGCTCTAGACGCAGTGACACGATGGAGTAAGCTTTGTGGGTTCCGTTTTCGAGTATGAAGTCAAAGGCGGTTGTGTTCACGAAAAGGAGGATTTTACAGCACATATCACTTACGGTCAGTAACACCTTCATCTTTCCGCTATTTAGGTGTTACTTTTGTCACCATATTAACCTGGCGCAAACATATTGATAATGTTGTTTTCAAATGCAAATAAATGCTGAACTTGATGAGGTCTGTATCTGGGAAAAGCTTGGGAGCTGATAATAAATCCTTACTCTTAATGTATATGTCGTTAATTCGATCAAGGCTTGATTATGGATGTGAAACTTTTGTTTCAGCTTGCGATACTTTAAAGTTTAGACTTGACTCTAGCCAGTGTGCAGCATTACGGATTTGCACTGTAGCGATGAAAACTACTCATCTAAATGTTTTTCATGTCCACTGCCGGGAATGACCTCTCTCAATTAGGCGCAAACTGCGCACAGCTAAATTTGGGATGAAGTTAGAAAGCTCTCTGACTAATTCAGCCAGTTCAGTGTTTTCATCATCTTGTTAGGATTCTTTCTGTAATGCCAACAAAAAGTTAAAGCTTTTCAATGTGCTGGGGCCTATACTGGACGTTTACAGAAAGAATGTGTCACGCCATCTCCCCCCCTGGAAGGTCCAACCACCATATGTATCCATGGACTTGTACTCTCAGGTCCAGAAATCAGACAGTCCTCACTACATTTCTGTGATTTCTAACGAATACGTAAGCATTATTTGGTCTCTGTGCTCTGCTCTTTCTTCTGGATTTAAGGCCATTAAGAGCTGTTATGTTCACAGATTCTCTTAGTGCTTTACAGTCAATGACGTCATTTAAGTGGACAAAATGCCACTCTGTCCTGTACGAAGTAGTTTTTCTGTCGTCCTCTCTAATCTTTGTTGGTCTTGACATTTGCTTCACTTGGTTTCCTGGGAATTCTGGGGTACCTGGTAATGAACGAGCAGATAGACTAGCCAAACGAGCCCTAAGGCTGCGTAATGTCACCTCTAATCTCAGACTGACCATATCCGAGGCCCTAAATGAAGTAGGGTCATTTTTATCACTTATTTAACTCTGTTGTCAAAGTTCATAACAGCCTCCCTTTTTCCTTTTCCAGCAAAAAAGCAGAAATCTTGTGTTTCCGGCTTCGGTCAGGACATCTCCCAGGTAATGGCTACTGAAAAAGATTCAAAGTAAGAGATTCAGATTTGTGTAATGTTTGTCAGGCTGAGGGAACCATCCATCACGTTTTACTCGTGTGTCCGCGGTACACTGCTCCGAGACAAATCTTCTTTTCTGACCTTGTTGACGTTGGAATTGTTAACCCAACTCTGAGGAGTGGTCTTTGTCCACCGAAAAATGCAAGTATAGTTTTTAAATCTGTGGGGAATTATTTATGTAGGATCCACAGGTTTTAGGCTACGGCATTGTGGCAATAGTTCTCTATGGATTGACTACGGTTGATTAAGTAGCCTAAGTCCCTGAAACACATCTTATTGCCTTGGCGCAAATCATTCCATGGAATGGAGTCGCCATGTGAACTAATATATGTAAGTATGTATGTTAAAAAGAGTATTTCATGGTTGGAAGAGAGTAAGTTGATAATATCACCATGCATATTGGACATAAAAACAATGCTAAATCCTTGCAATTCAAAACCCAAAGAACGCATGTAAATGAATAAGCTAAATTTACTGAAGATTGAGATTTGTGTGAGATGCCATTTGAACATACAGTGCACACTAGTGAATTCCATGCCATATAAGTCTTTAACTTATGAACGTAATTATCAACAATAAACAATTTTATTGTATGTTACGAGTAAGTTACATCTGATAATTCCATCTGATAATTCCATGTAACAATAGTGACCAAAAGTTGGTTGCTACTAATGCTGGTAACTTCTTTGGTACATGTATATAGCATAATTTAATTGATTACAAAACTCATTGTTTACATCTTGTTTTTGTATTGACTGTTCTATAGCCGATACATTGTGTTGCAAGTTTTTAAGGTCATAATCTTTCATCTCTTCAGGGTTGGCTTCGGCATCTTTCATCGGTAATTTGAAATCATTTTAAATATATAGGTAGCGCGTTTCAACCAATCATGTGTAAAGCAAAAAGGTGCTGTGGCTAGTTAGATTATCCGTCTAAAGTGTGCACCTCTGACAACAATCACACTTGGATTTCTATAGGAACAACATGACATGAAAATATGTGCCGAGCGTGAGAGATTTCAGTGATTGATCTAGTGAAGACTCACCTGTAACTAAGTCGAACTACGCGTACCTGCAGTGTTCAATTCAACCAAGGGTCCTACGGTGGCGAAGCGAACGTGACGTGTGATTTGTGAAGGTGGTAAATTGTGGCATACACAAAATCAGTTCATTATCATGATATCAGGACAAGACTTACAGTTTCAGTATTTAATTACCTGCAAGTAATGTTTTCCTGGACAATGTCTGTGGGTTATATGTTCCTGAAAGTTGTCTGACTGACACCTTGTGATTGGACATTGGTTGCAATATAACAGTGGTATGGTATTCAGGTAGAATGGTTGTAGATCTTGTGAGAGATCTGTTTGTTTGCTACGGTTTAATTTCATTTTCACCATTACTTTAGTACTTATTGAATGGTTAAATGTTGCATATTTTTACAGACCTTCCTTAAATACTGGTGTGAATGAAGACTAATTGCACAGTAGAACGACCTAAGCACCGCCTTTTTATATACATGTTTAGATGATGACATGTCAAAAAAGTGGAAGAGGGTAAAGCGTGGAAGTTTGCAGTTGCTTTGTGCATAGATATCAAACATGTTTAGCTTATCATGTGTTTTGGGGTAAACATGTTTAGGATTCCCCGACAAAAATATATTTTGTGCCCTCCTCATGTTTAAGCCTCAACATTTCAACTTAAACACCTTTTCTCATTACATGTTTAGCCAACCATATGCTTGAAAAGTGAAAGCAAGATTGTGTGGAGCTTTGTGTTCAGACCCTACACATATATCTCAGAGTGTACGCTTTGAAGTGCCGTCTCGCAGTGACTGTTTACCACGTGTTTAAATCCAGTTCAATCTGGTTTGCCGGCAGATTTAAATCATGGGTTTTGTCAGATAGACAAAGTCAAGTTATTTTTAATATACAGCTTCCAATGACTTTTGAAGAACTTCTAAGCTTTAATGTTGTTTGTTATATGTAGATTGAATCGTTTATTTGGTAAGTGTTTAACACCGTCCGTACTCGGCCCGGAAATACTGGAGTAAGCCGACAAGGCCATGGCGACAGTTGTGACACGCAGGTCTGGAGAACTCTCTGTCAAGGGATTGAACCCCTGTCTCGGGTGTTCAAGTTGTAAGCTTGTTGGTAAATATGTGTACATTACACACAGGTCACTTAGGACAGTTGCTACCAGCGGAGAGTGATCAAAAACACTCCAAAACACATCATATTTTCGGAATAGAATTCTGGAATAGATTCAGTGACAACGATAAACTATAATTATGTTAAGTACTGTATTTTGGGTGCAAATAGCAGCACAGGACCGTCATACATGTAAGTAATACTTTGTGGTATTAGTGCAATCTATCCTGTCGTCACTCAGAAAAGTGTTCTGTAAAATTGCAGAAATTATAATTTTTCGTACAATATATGAAGACAGTAGCGTAAATCGCATTCGTTGCTTTAAAGTATAATATTGTACGTGGTGAGAGTGTGGTTTTGCTACATTGTAATAATATATATGACCACCATACTGTGAAACGCTTTTGTTGCTTTTATAAAGTATAGTAGTCTTATAACATAAAGCGAGAGTACCGTAAAACGCCGATTCTCATTGAAATATAAAACATAAATCTTGTCTGTTCTGTAAATGGCTCTTCTTGCTTGCTACTAATATCCTAAATTATGTCAGTATTCTGGAAAGTAGTGTATTGAAATGTACTGTACTGAAAACAACTTCTGTAAATGACAATTCTGGCAAACTCATTATTATTATCACATATAGCAATACTATTCCGATGTCGCTATTAAAAACAAATGACGCATTTGTTTTAAACACCGAAGTAAAAACTAGTGAAGTTGACATGTACCGTTAACAGTTTTATTTTCCCTGTCAAACCACAAGAACCGCGAGATAGGCGCGTATAATTTTTGTCCAGCTCAACATACAGCCGGGCCAGTTTGAGTTATCTCCCCTACACCAGGACGTTCGCTTCTCCGTTTCAGAACGTGGATATACTGAGCCAGCATACGTGTAACTTCCATAGGCATCTTGTACACAGGAATCGTGATCGATATTCTACCTGCACCAGGAAGCTGTCTTAAGCTTAAGTGATTAAGTATTAACTTTTGGTATTATTCCTGGCCTTAAGCTTGAACTAAAAACGCTACTTTTAGAGTTTTTCGTGAAGAACGAAGGTAATTTTTAGCACTGAAGGTAAATAAAAATTGTAGCGCAGTAATCATTTTGAAATTAAGACTCCATGATTCTGGAGCCAGGTTCCCAAGGTAAAGATGAAGTGATAAAAATGTTTCAGGAGTTGGATTAAATTTAATACATTCTGTAATATTCACACTACTTACCACTATTGGACTCAGTTGGTTAGCGCGCCAGCACAGCTTAATGACCCAGGAGTCTCTTACCAATGCAGTCGCTGTGATTTCAAGTCCAACTATTGGCTTCCTCGCCGGTCGTAAGTGGGAAGGTCTGCCAGCAACCTGCGGATGGTCGTGGGTTTTTCCCGGGTTCTGCCCGGTTTCCTCTCACCATAATGCTGGCCGCCGTCGTATAAGTGAAATATTCTTGAGTACGGCGTAAAACACCAATCAAATAAATAAATAAATACCACCATTGCAAACAGTGTCACGTATAACAACTGACGAAGGAAGGAAAACTTTTTTAGAACTGCCATCTCCTACTGTACTAGTATATAAAAAGTTCTACCGTATTTTCATAATCTACGTTAATATTTGCTGTATAACGGTTTCTATGTATTGTTTTGTTTTTGTTTTAGTGAGTGCTTGGGGTTTAACGTCGTACATTTTTTGTGAAGGCCTTAGGGAAGAACAGTTCTGTACTAATTTACGACTGAAAGACATTCAGTACATTAAGATATGAGGGAGTTCTTGGGGGTTTAACGTTGTGCAGAACAATTTTTCAGTCCTATGACGACGAAAAATTAAGATATTGTTATTATTATTATCAGTTTATATTTCAGTACAAAACCTGCCTCTCACCATACAGAAAGGACCTTTCTTTTCACAAGTTGTCCAGTAAAGAAGAGTTTAGCAAGTATCATTTGCAATATATGTTTAATCTTTTGCAATATACGTTTTATCTTTTGCAATGATATTAATGATTTAAAAATGATTACATATTTATTTCAGTTTGCAGTTGGCAGGAATGGCTAATTTACTCAAAATGCAATTTATCCAGACCATTTAAAAAATTTGATCTTCGCACGCAATCGATTCATTTTAATCTTTCTATCGATGTTTCATCCGAAACGTCTTCTCTGACTTGGATTCTAATGTAAACTTAAAGCACAGGTTGAAAGAGTTGTTTCCCTTGGACAATGAACTAACGAACTGACCCCTCTCTGCAAACTCTCTGTATAAATACGCTTTTCCTGTGTGCAGAGATATCCTTCCTGTGGTGCACTCACAAAGCCCTTTGTGACATAGCTAGAATTATGTAAATGAATTAACCAGATTAAGAAATTTTTCTGCTCTGCTCTGCTCATTTTGCCTTAACTATATCGTATTCGAAAGTTGCCGTTCAGTCGTCAAGATAGACGATGTACGGGTTCAAACCCGGCCTTGGACAAGGAATTTATACATTCCGCCGCTCTTACTTTATTTAGCCTATTCTCCCTATGGTGAGTACCGAGCGAGGTGCTAAAATCACGGCACTGCACGAAGTCTGTGGTACGACTTGATTCCGGATTGACTTGAACTCCGTATGTACTACCCTGACCGAATAAATATTCGTAGTGAGTAAAATTTGTTTGATTTCTTCGACCATTTTTTTACGCCTTAGCACAGATTTTACACTTAGAATAGAGGGGAAACAATACAAGTTTAGAGAGCCCACCCACCTGTTCGAAAAAAACTGTCACAAAAACTTTTTTTCTGAAAAACAAAACATCTATTTGGAACATAAAATTGTGACTTTAATTTTTTACTAACGCCATAAATTTTTCCCTTATACAATGGCGATCAGTTTTATAGGCGTGGGAAATCGGAATACAAGTTACTGGCAAAATGATCCATATGTGACGTAGACATGTGCACACCAGATTGGTGGAAGAAAAAGTTGCCGTCAAACAACGTCAGACTGCCCAAACGGCCACACGAATGTCATGGGCCGTTTAAAAGTATTGTCACCATATCTCTACAATCAGTGAAATAGTGGAAATCCACAAATTCAGGTCTATCCAATGAAAGGGTTGAATCCACGCCACAAGTTAATGAAAGGCTAGCACCCTAACATCTCAACCAGGACCCTCTTACAGAAAAAAAGAGAAAGTACCAGTTTGTAAAATCTTGCTAGGCGACTTAAATCATGAACTAACGGCGACTGAATTGCTAACGATTACACCCGGCTATACCGTCCAATGGTTGTTCATAACGGCGACTGAATTGCTAACGATTACACCCGACTATACCGTCCAATGGTTGTTCATAACGGCGACTGAATTGCTAACGATTACACCCGACTATACCGTCCAGTGGTTGTTCGTGCCCTTCATACGTTTTCCGCATTGCCAGTAAGGTATAATTTCCACCACACAAATCATGCCTTCTTACGTCTAATATGTCTGATGAACCCGTTTTGACAAGAAAATGAACATAGTTATATATAGAGTTTTTATATATATTTTTCTGCCTCTGGTGAACCGATCAAACAATATATACGAACTTACTCTCCTTTATAGCGTAAATTTTCAGAAAAATATATGTGTGAAGAAAATTAATTGGATGAAGGATCAGAAATTATTACTTAAATTATTTAAGTATGATAACAGCAATTAATGAATAATTAATCAAAAGTTGAATAAATTTGCATTGATAAATTCATCAGTTCTTACTTTTGATTATACCAAAACTTCGACGTGGGCATGGGCAGCTGTAAAATCATCATAAAAACGGGAAAGTACTGTAAACATGATAAATATGAACATATTTAGTCTTCAGAGAGATGGGCGATAATGACAAGTAGGAACAAATGGAACAACTGTTGAGTTCTCTTCATGGCAAAATACACCACCGATGATGACAAAAATAAAGCAACGACGATAGCAACAAAAAGCACCCACAATGGCACATTAAAGCACGAATGATGGCAAATTAAAGCACCGATGATGGCAAAAAAAAACACAAATGATGGCAAAAAAATTTTTCTGATATCATTTCCTCACTCATTTTCCAAAGTATTTATGAACTCAACAGCATTAAATGATTTCGTCGTTTGTAGAATAGAAGCCATGTACACCCTCTAATGAATAACAAATTATTTCCTTTTTATACTTTCACTGGATTCTGTCCTTTCCTACCCTCAACGCAAAACTGTTCCTCGCACTTATCACAACTTTCAACACAACTATAAATTCAAGTCATCAGTCACATTGCTGTAAAAAATCACCTGTGTCTACATTGTGATGAAAAGGTCCATCGGAATGCAGGCTGTATTTTATCGAAAACATCAGTTGCATGGTTTTATACGTCGCTGTTTGTTCCGTTATATTACATGCATATGTACACCGTTCTCTCAGGAGCCCACCACCTGTTTGTCTTTTTTAAACTTTAAGACCAGTTAAATCCGACGCAGGTGATAATTGGGTTCTGTGTATTATAACTGGCGCGTCGTACACACGTTCATGATAACCATTCTGACATAATACAAACTCTGCCCACTTACACTGGCGGAATAGGCAGATACGTCTTTAAAAGCTCGCTCTCTCGCGCTCTCTCTCTTAGCCGTTTTAGCTTGTTCTAATCGTTAAAATGCGCCATCATTAAATGGCGTAATTGAGTGCGGAATTTCAGTTATCAAGTGAGCGCATTTGAATGGGTTGATGTTTGTAATGATGAAGAGTACATGGGTCTCCAGTCAGAAATGTTCTTGGTTAATGATTGCCGGCAGCGATCACTCCTCATTAAGAAGTAGTTAGTGTGTGGAGATAAGACAGTGTCTATTAGCAACCTTGGCTCCCCCAACCCGCCATCTGTATTACACGGCTAATTGAAACTGGCCGCCCTCGCTACAGAGGGGAAAGACGTGACTATCTACGCGTATAGCGGGACGAATCGGTCATGTGATCCACTCAATTTTCACGTCCCCGCATCGTCGTCCATATGCTGTTCTCATTGGCTCCTATCCATCTACATGTGTTCTTTTTCATACATAATTAAGTGGGCGATGTTACACAACTTTCTTCCCGTAAACCCACAGTAAATCGCCATACCGGTTCTCTAGAGAGCTAAGACTGTCGGTGATGTGAATCCAACCGTGGAACGGACTGACTGCAGAAGAATGAAGATCAAAAGATTTCCTCCGGACTTGTTTCTGTACCGGCACTTTATGCCACATACTAGTCGATTTAATTCACTCTCATACAGATCAAGCTAATAGGCTTAAATAACATAGTTCATACAAGTTTTAAAAGTCACAAAATGTCTTTTTGGTCCTGCGTTTTGAAATTTTTAACCAGGGTTTTGGGCATCAAGAACCTTCAACAGTTTGAGAATTGTGCACGATGTATTTTGCGCGCAACTCATTGAAAATGAGCTTCATGTTGTCCTGAACACTAATGGAAACGGTTCTTACCTCAAAACGACTTCTTCATAAAATATAAATGTCTGCATGACCTTCACTTTGTTGTATAAAATGCAATGTTTCAATGAAATATATTGCGCTGCCCGACCTAATACTCTTTGATTTTCAACTGTTTCCCTAGTTGTTAACGTACGAAAATATTTCGGCATAAGAACAATGGGAAAAGTGGAGCGATAGGTCTAATATTTCGGCATAAGAACAATGGGAAAAGTGGAGCGATAGGTCTAATATTTTGATTTAATAATTAATTTACGCATAGTACGTAATTACAATAAAACAGGGCCCTCTACGCATGTCCTTTTTGCCGATTTTTGACATGGCAACACGTTTTGCCATTTTGTTATGATGGATACATATTATTTAGCTTTTTTACCAATTGAGTCACCATTAAAAAATCTTCTCAGATGTGTTATACGTGTCCTTTGAACATAGATTATATTTTTTTCACCCGAAGATTTCAAATTCTCAAAACAAGATTAAACTTAGTCACGAAATCGAAATTTTCTCTATACAGCCTATTTCCACAAGACTGGAAAATCTCTTTCAAGAAAAGAACAGCATATTTTTCAGGTGGAAACGCTGTTTGGACCTTACGTTAATAATAATATTCCCTCTTGAAAGTAAATTTTGTTCGTAAACATAGCAGTACATATTTATTTATGAATTCCTTGGTTTTAAAATGAATGAAGAGAGCCGGCAAGCTTAGAGTAATGACAAATCCGTTTGGCAGCATTTAGGTTATATTCTGACGAATTATTCAGAATACAGCGAATATATACATTTAGTGTTGTAAGTGAGGAAGCTGCATTCTGTCATGTAAAACACTGCAAAATACTTAACATAAATGTTTTACAGTCTGATTTTATTTCTTACTGATTTATAACACTGATTATATAAGAACTGAGGACTGTAAAAACGAAAACAACATTACTAAGACCCATTTTTATATTCAAAAGCCAACTCCCATAGGAATATGTGCGCAGTCTTAAGACAAATCAATACTTGAGGATTACGGTCCTAAAATTGGATGTATAGTGTACACAAATGTCATCTGGCTGTAAAATGTATCTCAAAGACTGAATGGACACCACATTAGTCTTGAAAATGATAAACTCGATTTTTCGGGGTATATATATGTATATATAGATAAAGAGCTAGTACGTTGTGTAGTACAGATAAAAAGAAAACAAAAAGATTAACGGTGTTCTTATCTTTAAGCAAATCTAATCTGCGCAGAGCAAAGATCCCTCCTGGACGGGCACAAAGGTGAACGTTCAGTTGTAATAAAAGTCCACGGATACGACATATTTGACGGGTTACAATTCTCCATGCTGGAACTCGCCAAATGTCGGTAATCTGACGGGTTACAATTCTCCATGCCAAAACTCGCCAAATGTCGGTAATCTGACGGGCTACAATTCTCCATGCTGTAACTCGCCAAATGTCGGTAATCTGACGGGTTACAATTCCCCATGCTGTAACTCGCCAAATGTCGGTAATCTGACATGTTAGAATTCTCCATGCTGTAACTCGCCAAATGTCGGTAATCTGACGGGCTACAATTCTCCATGCTGTAACTCGCCAAATGTCGGTAATCTGACGGGTTACAATTCCCCATGCTGTAACTCGCCAAATGTCGGTAATCTGACATGTTAGAATTCTCCATGCTGTAACTCGCCAAATGTCGGTAATTTGACGTGTTAGAATTCTCCATGCTGTAACTCGCCAAATGTCGGTAATCTAACATGTTAGAATTCTCCATGCTGGAACTCGCCAAATGTCGGTAATCTGACGTGTTAGAATTCTACATGCTGGAACTCGCCAAATGTCGGTAATCTGACGTGTTAGAATTCCCCATAATATAAGTCAGTAAATTTCGGTAATCTGACGTGTTAGAATTCTCCATGCTGTAACTCGCCAAATGTCGGTAATTTACTCCTGGCATTCCACATTACTCCTGACATTTCACATTACTTCTGGCATTCCACATTACTCTGGCATTCCACATTACTCCTGGCATTCCACATTACTCTGGCATTCCACATTACTCCTGGCATTCCACATTACTCTGGCATTCCACTTTACTCCTGGCATTCCACATTACTCCTGACATTTCACATTACTTCTGGCATTCCACATTACTCTTGGCATTCCACATTAGTCCTGGCATTCCACATTACTCTGGAATTCCACATTACTCTGGCATTCCACTTTACTCCTGGCATTCCACATTAGTCCTGGCATTCCACATTAGTCCTGGCATTCTACATTACTCCTGACATTCCACATTACTCCTGACATTCCACATTAGTCCTGGCATTCCACATTAGTCCTGGCATTCCACATTACTCCTGGCATTCCACATTACTCTGGCATTCCACATTAGTCCTGGCATTCCACATTAGTCCTGGCATTCCACATTACTTCTGGCATTCCACATTACTCTGGCATTCCACATTACTCCTGGTATTCCACATTACTCCTGACATTTCACATAACTTCTGGCATTCCACATTACTCCTGGCATTCCACATTAGTCCGGGCATTCCACATTACTCTGGCATTCCACATTAGTCCGGGCATTCCACATTAGTCCTGGCATTCCACATTACTTCTGGCATTCCACTTTACTCCTGGCATTCCACATTACTCCTGGTATTCAACATTACTCCTGGCATTCCACATTACTTCTGGCATTCCACATTAGTCCTGGCATTCCACATTAGTCCGGGCATTCCACTTTACTCTGGCATTCCACATTACTCCTGGCATTCCACATTAGTCCTGGCATTCCACATTACTTCTGGCATTCCACATTACTTCTGGCATTCCACATTACTCCTGGCATTCCACATTAGTCCTGGCATTCCACATTAGTCCTGGTATTCAACATTACTCCTGGCATTCCACATTACTTCTGGCATTCCACATTAGTCCTGGCATTCCACATTAGTCCGGGCATTCCACATTACTCTGGCATTCCACATTACTCCTGGCATTCCACATTAGCCCTGGCATTCCACATTAGTCCTGGCATTCCACATTACTTCTGGCATTCCACATTACTCCTGGCATTCCACATTAGTCCTGGCATTCCACATTACTCCTGGCATTCCACATTACTCCTGGCATTTCACATTACTCCTGGCATTCCACATTACTCCTGGCATTCCACGTTACTCCTGGCATTCCACATTAGTCCAGACATTAAATTGACCGCTATGATATAAGTGAAATATTCATTAGCATAGCTTTAAATAAATGACAGGTATAAATAAATAAATAACAGGCATAAATAAATAACAGGTACGTGGCTGATTCTCCTGGTAGAATAATAATCACAGAGGTCGAGTCCATGAAGTATGCGATGAGATGGCAACACAGCATTTTTAATCATTCTAGATCAGTGACGTCTAATAAACTGCAGTTAACATCACTGCACTTGTTTTACCTAATTCTGCTTAAACCATGGCGCTATACGGGAGGTGTAAGTTGCTACAGTTTAAGCATTTACCTGAATGGTTAGACTATAAAACCCTAGCCGAGATATTTTGTCCAAATTCTGTAACATATAAAGGATCAGCAGGTAAATTACTACTCTAATCTTACATGTCGTTAAAGATACACATGTAGAAAATGGAAAAAAATGTCCCATTCTCTTCTCGAATCGGAACCTTCTTTTTCTTTTTTACATGAATTGTTTTAAAGTTGATTTGTTTGTTGTTATGGCTCCAAAATAGAAGCACTCCCTTACTTGGTTTTGAGGCGTGACTGGTGTTACAAATCATAACTGAACTGTTTACAATAGAAGTTGACGAGCTCGATTGCAAAAATTTCCCCCCTCAAAATTGAACTAAATATGTTTACCTAGAAGTTTACTCTTTATGCAAGGGAAGTAAAATATGTTTCTTTGATACAAACACTCAGGGATAGATTTAAAAAATAATCATATCTACTTAATTGTGTTGCATACCTGAAAGAAATTTCACGCTGTGAACTTAATGACTCGGGTCGATTCTTCAACTTGAAAGAAATGTTCTTACTACAAATTACTAGTTGTTAGATTTCACAAAATTTAACTCTTAACTTTCGTCCAAAAATATGTGCTTATTTTACATTTCTAATTTGGAGGAAAATCAAATCAAAATTAGTTGTGCAAATTGGCTGGTGTATTCACCTATAGCAACTATGCATGTATATAAACTATACACGCATATGTACCCGCATACGTTAACAGCTATGTACAGTGAGATCATCAGTCTCATTTCTTAACATCATTTCATTTATAAGATTTCATATTGCAAGAACAGGCATGCTTTTTGATGATATTCAAATATTTTGCTACAGATGTATCTAACTTGCTTCGAAAGATTGACTTCTTAGTCCCCAATATTAATTCGTTGGATGATAAATAAAGTGACAATGTTTGCCCGCGTTCACAGCGTGGTAAAAGGCCACCCAAGATCACATTCAACACATTGCTGGCCAGTGGGATATAATTTTCAAATAAACTGAGAATCAGCTGCGTACGACAGCAAAGTATGATATCGTTAAATGTTTAAACATTAACACACCGAAGTCTTAAACAAATGCCTAGCTTTTCCACTGTGTCTAAGATACAAATCTCCTCAGCGAGGGTTTAGAGTTGTTCATTCACACACATGTTGAGAGCTGAGACGTCACTAAAATTTACCGCTATATTTGGAGATGCGTGTTTATATATAATTATCAACAAAAACAATTTGAGAGCAATATACTGACCTATTTTCACCTACTTTGGAGATATTTTTATTTGAGTAAGTAGTAGATTTTAGATCAAAATGTATAAGCTTTTTACCTCTTTCTGCCTGCTTTTGCATTTGGTAAAGGTCTTCTGTATGTTAACAAACATAACAAACATTATAACAGTAGAGAGACGTTGACTTTCTTCTAAACTCGTAGTCAACTGAAGCGGGAAATTACAGCTGCATAGATGCCAAATATTTGAAGTTCACTCTCATAAAGTTTGTGTGAAAACGTGTACAAACCCGTTAAGACAAGCAAGCAGCGATCAGAAATAAACACGAGATGTGGAATTCTGCTGGATGGACGGTACCCAACACAACCGTTGAGAGCACGGTAGTAAAGACAACCCCAAATGGCCCACCCTCCCTTGACAAATGGCTTCACGAAAAGACATAATACATATTTCCTCGTCCGTTTGTGTTATAAAGTATAGATCCGCAATCCGTTTTTTCCCTTTCCCATGCAGGCTGACAAGGTTGGCCCTGTATTTTGGGACCACCAGTGTTTTATCTGCCGGGGACTGCGCGCTGGGCCGGCAGCGCGGTAGGCTGATTTGCTCGACACATGCTGATGATGTTTATCCTATCATGCCATCCGTTTATAGGAAGCTCGATCTGGATAAACGGTCTGGGAGTACTTTGTAGGGGACCACCCTACGGAAGTCTCCAGATTACCGATCTTCAATTCGTCACAAATCTCGCCACGAACTCAGAATAATGTCTTCGGACTGTTTCCCAAGTGGAACAAATGATCTTCCACGGCTGCGTCGACTCGCTGTCCTTTAGGCGCCGCGCCATTTTTTACCTGCTGTTAGCGTAAATAAACTAGAATCGTGAACATATATTTTTTACAGGATCGTTAGTGACTCGCCCTGGGAAAGTCATGTACCCCTCTAAACTCTGGCCGCCAAATATCAGGTAAATCGGGCAGATTATCCCTGTGAGTGTTGAGTGGATAATAGCCTGAATGCTCATCCAGTAAAATTGTATCTTTATCACTTCATTCCGAGTGTATGGAAAGACGGTACGGCCGACATGTTAACACACATAATTCCTGTGAAGTAAAGGCGACTACAATTATCTGATTGTCGTTTAACTTATACTATGGCGGTTAAACGATTTTATGTATGTCTGCATCTCTCATTTATATAAAGATGAAATATTAAATTTTCATTGACAGGTAAAGAGGAAGTACTTTGTGTATGTGATATATCACAATTGTCATTTTACAATTTCAATATATTATTGCTACACTCCAATCTACCAATATGCGCAATAAATAGAAAAATGCAGGGTACAGTTATACTCAAGTAATACAGTTCCTTGGGGCTAAAGATAACGGCTTAGGGGTATCGTGATCATTCCCAAGAGAACAGTAGGCGCACGACTGAAGTCGTGGCAATATATGTTTTTCGTGTAAAAAAAACACCCGCCCCCAAAGAAAACAAAAAAAAAACCAAACAAAACAAAAAAACAAAAACAAAACAAACAAACATAACTCTCGAACTTCTCTATACTCCGGGCTCTAATTGTTAAAAGGCAATGCGACTGCTTGGCACCTAAAGTACAGACTAAAATACAGACTTAAAATATTGTACATGTGAATTACGCCATATGCTGAAGTTTTTATTTACATGAGTTTTTGTCACGTCATTCAGGGCTGAAAGTTACTAATTTCTCCCCGAGCATAGTTTTACTGAGCAAAAATCTCCTAAATATATAGCAAAAATGTAGTAAGTAATTCGTGCATTCGCAGAGTCAAGGGGTTTACATAGTAATAATTGGTATAGAAAACCGTAAGGATCAGTGGGTAGGTCTACCATTTCTCCCGATCGACGTTGTATAGGTGTAACCCACGGCCAATGATACACAGCGGCTCGACAGTTGCTATAATGTTTTCGAAGGACGGTGGATGTGGGACAAAAAGTTGAGCTGGGAGGAGGCATTCATTTCTCACACCCTGAGATTCCCCAGGCTCTAATCCATGAGGATGACCACAAGCCTGTCTGGTTATTTTATGACTTGTCTGCAAAGAGTCGCCTGGCTGGACAGGCTGTATATAGCGCCATGTCACTTTATAACACCACTCTTACTTACCCATAAAACACCAATACACCGGGTTGTTCGACTCTAAAACCATTACCGCCGTTTTACAAAGATTAGCGACCAATACGAATGGCCCTGTACAGACCGATACAGACACCGGTCGGCTTGACCCCTAATTGATGACCGCCGGTCAGATACTTACGAGTTGTCAACCGCTTGCACGCCGTGAAGTAGATTCTTAAGTAAACGATTCCTTCGGAGGCAGACTTGCATTGCTCTATAAATAAGACTTTATCTCTGGCCTGTGAACCATCATGATAGGCAATGTGGCCAGTCTCGACAACCATTTAATGATCGTGTCATCTAAATAGGTAAGATTACAGTGAGGTAAAATCGTACGTGGGAAGGTCTCTCATCAGCCTGCTGATGGTCGTGGGTTTTTACCTGGGCTCTGTCCGGTTTCCTCCCACTATAATGCTGGCCGCCGTCGTATAAGTGAAATATTCTTGAGCTTGGCTTGAAACACCAATCAAACAAATAAATTGAGGTGAAATATATGGGCTGCTTATACATATAATTTGTGTCAGAATCCAAGTCGAGTCGATCCACGGTTGAATACGTATAATTACTTCCATACCAACAAGATATCGACTGATATACTATCCACGCCCCCTAAACCTGTATGAGTGTATATGAGGATCACATTTATTGTTGCCATAACATCTCATGCTGTGTACAGTTTGACACAATGGAAATCCCGTCACAATGGATTTTCTGTCCTTATATCATAATATTTACCATTGTTACCATTTATTTACATTTCTTGTTCACATTTGAAAGCACATTAGCACATTTTCATTATTATTTCAGAAGATAAATTAAAAAATGTATTTTAAGAATAAGAGTATGTCAATATACAAGCATGGTAACTCTCTTTGTACGCGTCATGACCATGTCAATATGTGTAAGGATTTTTCAAGCTGTCTGAAACGCTTTATTCACAATTTTGTCAATTTTGAGTGTTCACAGTCTTTTCAGTAAATTTATTTCTTTTGTTAATTTATAAATTTAGGGGCATGACCGATGAAACGAAATATTTAATTTATTCTGGCTTCCAAATAAAAGTACTTCGCTGCAATAATTTCCCTTTTATCCCCTAACGATCGAGTTTAACATATAAACTAAGTCCAGTCTCAAGCAAAGGTTTGGCGGGCCTCCATGGTTTAGAGGTTATAATAGGGCGCAAGCTGAAGACAATGGCCCAGGGGTTTCTTAACAATTCGGTTGCTGTGATTCCAGCTAAGGTTGGCTGTAATTACTCTCCGTACATTGGAGAGTCTTGCAGCAACCTGCGGATGGTTGTGTGTTTCCGATGGGTTCTCCCCGGTATCCTCCCACCATAATGAACCATTTGTTATAAGTTTTCTCTTGAGATCGGCGTTCAACTCCCATCAAGTACGTAATTAAGTATCGATTTCAGGGTGTGTATACAGTGCCACCTTTTATATATGTTCATGTATGTTCATGTATATCCACGAATGTATTAGATCACCACGTTGAATATATGAACAGTTGCAATCAAAGCGCAAACTGAGATACATATTTTGTTATCGACAGCTGATATTCTAGTGTGGTACACGGTTTGAATACTGATTTCACTCAGTCGCATAGAACATACCTTGCGTCTTTCCAACACTGAAAATTGTTGACTGCTTCTCTTTGCATCATTCCATCCTATTTTCGTATTTTATATATTTTCTTAGTTCTCTTGTGGTTTGTGCTATATGTCGTTTTGGGGAATTAGCCTTGCGATTATTGACCTGGAACGTCGTTATTGGTTGACGGCTGGTATACGAATGTCTGTTTCGACGCACATATTCAATGAGAGGCTGATATAAATCTTGGGTGATAATGATGAAGCAAAAACATTGGGAATGAGAACGTATATATATGTTCCATGTGACCAAAACCTCTGGCCACGCAGACAAATAATCCCAAATACACAAACACCCGCCGTATAAAATCATACTAATAATCAGACATGCACAAAATACACCGCGTAAACCCGAATCAGACAAAACCCAGACGAATAGTAACGCATGAAGTCATGCAAAACCCCCCCAACAAATACGGCGTTAAACATATTAAAACTCGCTAAGTACCTAAAGACAGCAATCCGAAAAACTCAAACCTAAAAATTCCTTCTAAACAGAAGATCTATTCTGGTGAAAACCTCCACTATGGACAAAACCTCCACCATGGAAAAACCTCAATCGTTGAGAAAACCTCCACCATGAACAAAATCTCCAGTGTAGACAAATCCTCTGCTATGGAGAAAACCTCTACTGTGGACAAATCCTCTGTCATGAACAAAATTTCCACCATGGAGAAAACCGGCACTATGAACGAAACCTACACCAAGGAGACAACCTTCACCATGGAGAAACCCTCCACTATGGGCAAAACACCAACCAGACACAAACCCCGAAAACAAAACCTCTATTGAAGAAAACCTGTACTATCGACAAAACTTTAATGAGACAAAAACCATCCAAACAAAATCTCTACCAGAGAAAACTCCAATCTGACATGCAACCACATCACAAAGAAACTCACAATACAAGAAATCTTTACCTTATCTTTATCTTTACAAACATTTTTATTCCTCGTGGAAATGTGTTTATAACCTCTTAAAACTAAAGATAAAAATTTACTTTAAGTGTTGAAATGTTTCTTTTTGTCTGAAATATTATCAATGATAGAATATGTACACTGAAACTACAGCCTATCAAAATATCTGCATGTCTTTTACGGCTTACAATTAACGTTTTATGCTCGTAAACATTTGTTGTTTGCGCACATATATTGTGTAACACAGTTTAAAACAATGTTCGAACAAGACTGCTAAACGTTGATGCTATAGTATTCTGGTGCATGAACAAATACGACATTTACGCAAACGCTGTGTTGCCGTCACATTTAATAAACAGTATCACGAAAAAAATGGACTGCAGTGACCAGTCCTCTGGACGTATAGTCCACTACAGTCCACCAGCAGCAGAGCCTTGGGATCTATATTTATCAAATATCTTAAAACTTAAGTCAAAAATTCAAACACATCTACAAATAAAATGCAATGCTCTAGAAAAGTTTGAAGTTTGTAGGCACTACACTGATTCTTTACAGTAGAACAATGGGCTAACCACACTTTGAGTTCTTTCTTGTTCTGCTCTTGACTTTTCAAGCGTTTGCTCTTTATGACTTTAGTCTTTAGTTGCTGGATAAAGTTGCTGGATAAATACGAGCCCTGGTTTATGCCGTCATACTTGACTATTGCTGTGTGACTTTCTGACTGTAAGCCCACCAAGAGACATCTGTATACGTGAAGAACTGGTCACGCATGAGTTTTCGCCCCTTAATGCTGTTATAGGCCTCCATGGATGCCCCTTACTGAAGTCTTTCAGTTTGGTTGGATGTTGTCATATTACCTATTCCTTCCTAAATAAGGATGACAAAAAGCTGCTGTTTGGTCCAAAAAGCCGTTATGTTATCATTCGCATAAGTAGATAATCTTCACATGTTGTTTATGAAGCTTTTGACGGTATACAGATTTGACAGAAATCTCTTGCTTCACCAACGTAGCATAGGCCTATATATTGCACGTGAAGTGGAGTTACGGAGTCAAAATGAAGCTTTTCTTCAAGTTATAAAGGGACATTTGAACTCCTTATTTTTGCTTTTTCTTTCAGTCACAACCATCAATATATACTGAGCAAGAGTGAAGCCAGTTATGAGGTTTTCGGACTATAAACATATCTAACGCACAGGTCGTAACTACATCAGGTTGTACATTCAAACGTTTGTTCTGACGTGAAAATGTCGGGACCTTCAGTTATGATTCTTAAGTCTGTACATTTTACGACATTCATACGTTTGTTCCCATAAAAATGCCGGTGAAATTTACATGTTTCTACTGTCGCCACAACATTGCTGAAATGTTGCCGCCGTGATGTTAAGGTATAATCATCCACTTTTGATTCTACTGTACTTTTCACATTAATTCTTTCACATGAATTTATTTATGTTTAAATTTGTCGGGCAATTCCTTACCAGTCCTATCTACCAGTTATGACAATTACGTGTCAATTACGCATCAGCAAATATCATAATTTTTGTTACAGTTACAGTTACTTCAATCATTATACGATGAAATAAATCTAAATGTAGAATTCACGCATTTTCTGTGACATTATTTATGCAGAACTCAACAATACTTGTACAAGGAGCGTCCGTAACATGAGTGAGGTAAACCAGAACATCTCGTTAAGAATATAACAAAGCTGAGCCGACAGGATATAGACAAAACCAGGTGGGTTCAACAGTAAATGGGTATATAGTGAGTATCTGGATGAACACATTACAGAGTGTTTGGTCACCAAGTGGACTAAGTCAGTTTTCGGCCTCTCAAGAGTTCGGAAATAAGTTACTGAGGTCATGGAAAATACTGAACATTCTAATGGTAGAATAGACGGGTGTGTATTTTGCGGATGTTGTACACAGGGACATCGGAATGCATAGACTACATGCGTATACAGTATCGGCAAACCGCCACGCACTTGTTCACCTCCATACTGCCATGCAGCATAAAAGCGGCAAGTGCAAGTTCTGACACTTGGTAACAATCGAAACACTTGTGACGAAAATTGACACCTTTTTATCTTGGGGAAGAACAGACAAAAAGCATGAATGAGAGAAATTTGAGCTGGTGACTTCAGAAGAGAGCTAAGTGAGCTGCACTTTCTACAAGGACCTTGCACTACACAGAAAAAATCCCCCCCCCCCCCCCACCAATCTTTCTCGTACTCCCTTACTCCCGGACCTGTATACCCCTCCACCCTATGTTAACTGTAAGTGAATAGCAACGTCCACAAAACACTACAGTAAATATATGTAATTAGACTTGTCAGTCTCATTCTCAGACGTACTAGTATATATATATATATATATATATATATATATATATATATATATATATATATATATATATATATATATATACACGTATGTATTCCGCATGTGTACACATATTGACGACAGCGCGTCCTTATAGCTATGTACGAACACTTTATATGCAGTAAACACATATTATGATCCAATGTAAGATGAAGGAGGCCATCAAATCAAAACTGTCATGGACAATCCGCTATGTATGTAAACAAGTATATTTTTACGTGTGTTACCGGTAATAGTACAGAAATCAATTTAGGAGACGTGTCCCCGCCCAACAGGGATGAGATCACAGTGAGAGATTGCTGTGTTGTCTTGCTGCATTTGATCCAGCTTACTCCATGAGTTGATCGCGGAAAAAAAGGGTAAGAAAAATTATGCTCAACAAGTTTTATTTGGATTGAGTACAAGGTGAAATGAAGGAATTTTCACTAGCAAGAATACCACAGAAATGTGATTAATAAAGAAAGGAAAAAATGTATGTAAAAGAAAACACAACTGAATGCAAAATATAGCACCTCAAGTTTACAAAGCGTGCTGTTGAAAGCTTTTTCACTAGAAAGAACACTAGAAATGAGCTTTGATGATTAAAAACTAACGCCTATGAAAATTTTAGAAGCTAAACTTGCATGTAAGAGGACACACGAATGAATGTATGGTGGATAAAATATCCCGTCCCCAGTTTACAAAGCGTACTTTTTTATTTTGTGATATGTAGTAACCGAGATATCGCGCTTTTCAATTTTAACCAACTAGGGGGATACCAGGGGATATAATCAGAGAAAGTACCTATTTCCTGTGTTCTGGTTTTGTCTGGAATGACAACAGGCGTGTTGACGTACTTCCGGTTTCTCTAATATGGCCTCTTTCATGGCCAGATAAGAATTCTGACAGTTGATTTATACTCTCACATAGCACGTCACAAAAAGATGGCTGTGGCCGTTCCGGTCTGTTTACACTTTTCGCCAGAAATAACAAAGGTTATATTTTCTTCTGTCTCTTGTATTAATAAAGCTGACTGATTGACTGATTGACTGGTGTTTAACGATGACCTCAAGATTTTGTCAACTTTCATTTGGTTAACATTGATGGACAAAACCGAAGTGTCCTGAGCATACCACAAACCTTCGCCATGCAGGTATCTGGCAAGCTCTCGACTGAAACCAACAATCGGTCTGGCAAGATCTGCATGGGAACAAGACATCACTTTGGTTAAGGTGACGGTTGCTGCAAGCCAGCGATTTAGCCACCTGGGCCAGCAAGACCTGTACAAACCACTTTTGAAATAAGTGCCAGTAGTGAAACGAAAACCCATTTTGAAATAAAAATTGGTCATTGTTGAAATAACACACTTCCAAACAAAGAAAAACAGACACATGAAAAGATATACTTTTCAATTTAAAATTGGTGAAATATTATTTCGCATTATTGTTTCAAAACTGATTAATTTTTATTTCAAATGTGTATGCGTATGCGTCGAAACAGACATTCGTATATGCCAGTCGTCCACCAATATGGACTTTCCAGCTCAATAATGGCAAGACCAATTCCCAATAACGACGTGTAACACAAAGCACTAAGGAACTGAGAAAGTATATAAAGTACGAAGGTAGGAAGGAATCATGCAAAGAGAAGCAGTCAACAGTTTTCAATGATGTTGGAAAGACTCAAGGTATGTTCTAGGCGGATGAGTGAAATCAGTTTTCAAAATGCTGTTATATGAGTTGAGAGGCGTGTGCCCTCATGGCTCCCGATTACAACAGTTCATATACCTAACGTGACGATCAACTTCAACGGCTTCAAAGGATGAGTAAGCGGCTGATATTGCTCCGTGTTTAGCGGAATTAGACACAATTATGGAACAGGGTGCCAGAGATTCTGGACGCCTTGTCTCTGCATGGCTTTTGTTTCATTTTATTTCAAAAATGGTTTCTATAAGGTAAAGGGGTATGTATTTTATCAGGTCTAACAGCTTCTTCGCTTAAACAATGTGTATGCGGGAAGTGATTAGTTTGTATATTTACTTCATTTATTTTTCATTTACAGCATTAAACATACGATTAGTGAAACTGTGCTCGGTTTTACACACCATATTTAAACAGAAATAGCTTCACTATGCGCAAGGGTACTAATTTTCCGAGAAAAAATTTATAGATTTTTTTTGATGAAAAAATCTACGTAACAACATTGTGCTTAACATTTATTTGATGGGTGATTAACATACTCCAGAATGTGTCGCTTAATTTTTAACTATGCGTTTAAAGATTCGCAGCTGAGGAAGAGCCCAAGTGAAGACCCGACTTACCTCATGCAACAACCGCACGAGCATGCAAGAGCTGGGCTCCCGGGTTAGGTGTTGATTTGCTCGTGCGAGAGTAACGTATCATGTCAATGAGCCAGCGAGGTCCTGTGCCACCATGGTTGACGAGTTTGATAAATATGATTCAAATTGGCGTACATAAATACTAGTAATGTTTAGGAATTTGTGTGCATTGACAATAAAACAATAACAATAAACAAATGTACATGAAGCACAAGGATTGATCTACGGGATGTGCTTATTCTGTACATGGAGTCTTACGGTATATGACAACAGAGCACGTTGAGTCATTTTATACACGAATGACTTCTAATAAACCGATATTAAGATCGTTGCATTTTTCCCAATCCCGCTTAAGCCATGGTGCTTCAGTTTATAGATTGCTACTATTTAAGCATTTACACAAACAAATGGAATAAAAAGCTAACTGGGGTAAATTGACAAATCCGTGTGATCACTTGCCAAGCACTGCTCCGTTTGCTTCTGTCAGGAAACATTGTGACTGACAAAAGCCCAGGGCAGGGATACGCCATATCCGGTTAGCCAATAAATGCAGAGCGGTGTCAAAGCTGACATCCGCAGGTTACCGACAGATCTCGAGAGTATGACTGGAGAGGATGTCAGTTAGAGTTGGACTTAAACTCACCGCGATCGCATTCATGGGTTTGTCCTGGATCATTACGCTGAGCTACAGCACGCATTGATTGAAGGTATCGGTAAGTGACCACTTACGAACTTCATGTACGATAACACAAACAATTCTATTTCACATCGACTACTCATTCCCACCATGGCCAATAACGTGGAGGAGACGGGAGTGGGGACCTCTATGCATTTGCATTAAAGCTGCGCAAAATCTCAGTGGTATTCTTACTTTTTTTCTTATAAACAGTTGTATATGGAAAACCCAAAATGTATATTTAGAGTGCACGTTTAACCAGATACTATGAGAAATTCAAGTTAAAGATAAGGTTTTGTGATAAACCCCGTTCATTGTGCCGACAGAAACATAAGTGAAAGAATTTAACATGATGGAGCGCAGATTGACGTTAGCTGTTGCGGGGACACGACGTCTGAGCTGGGCTGTTGAGACGACGGCAGACTTAAGGCTATCTAGACATCCGTCAAGACGCTGCCGCTGACGCTTCATCCGTCAACGCTGTCGGCATACGTCCACCCTGCGCGTCTCAGCTCAAACCAACCCAGCTTCCGCGAATTGCAAAGCATCGAGGAACGGAATAACAAATATAGACGTGCTTTTTTATTTCGTCGTTGAATTCGATGTCGCCCATATGTTAGTCTCGTCGGCATTCCTTCGCCGTCACCTCTCACACTTGACAGCTATCCAGATCGACTCCCCTTAACGATAAATCACCGGTAAAATGCTGGGCCGTTCTGCTGGCTATTGTCGTTCAATCAGCCGCGCCGTTTAACCGCCAGCCACCCTTAACCTCGTGGAAGAAGTCAGCCGGTGCAAACTTAAGGTTTGGCGAATTCAAACCAGGCGCTGTGGACTGTATAACATGAACAGGATGCTGTGGACGTATCGGTAATCTCTTCAACATCACCACAGTGGCAAGGCGTCAACGATAATATCCTGTACTTGTTTGCTTCACAGTAGTAATGAGCGAAGCATTAGAAAGGCCATGAATGGAATACACCCGCGAGACGACGTGTACGACAGATTCTAGAGTCGGATTTCTTTACTTTTATACTCCATTATTTTAGCATCAAGTTTATGATGACTGAAACATATTTATTCGCCTAAATATGCCATGAAAAATAATCCGTAGAACTTAATAAAACTTTATTATGTTATTGTTAATGACTGTTTACTAAGTTCCAAGAATGTCCTAATTAAATGAGTATGGTAAACCTATTGTCGCCTTAGTTTGAAGGATACATTCCTTCCACTTGGAGCAGACGTAATTTACAAGTATCATAGTCAGCCTTACAGAATCAGTTTGTGCTGATTTCTGATCACTTCTGTCCGACAACCAGTGACAGAGAACTCCGTGTCTCTCGCATGAATTTTAGAGTGAGTGAGTGAGTGCTTGGGGTTTAACGTCGTACTCAACAATTTTTCAATCATATGACGACGAAGGAATAATTAGGGTACGTGTAATGTGCCTCCTTGTTGCAGGACGGATTTCCACCGCTCTTTTATTTAGTGCTGCTTCACTGAGACGACTTACCGAAGGCAAGTAAGACGCCCCGCCCGATCCATTATACTAATACGGGTCAACCAGTCGTTGCATCATCCCCCTTCATGCTGAACCCCAAGCGAGGAAGTTACAACTTCCTCTTTTAAAGTCTTAGGTGTGACTCGATCAAGGATTGATCCTGGATCTACCGGTCCCGATGAATTTTAGAATACTTTAGTTTAGTTTGGATCATACACATCAAAAACAAGCATCGTACAACACGCAATCTTCACTTAATTCACTTTTAGAGTTTATTTAGTTATGTATATTTATTTGGGTGGTGTATTACACCGTACTCATTATGGTGGGAAGGAACTGGGCAAAGACCGGGACCATCCACAGGTCACTGGCAGACCGAGGGGGGAGCCAACATGAGCTGTTGTGTTATATATAGTTATTTATATATTTGATTGGTGTTTTAAGCCGAACTCAAACACTTATACGACGGTATCCAGCACTATGGGTGCGAGGAAACCGGCAGAGCCCCGAGGGAAACTCACGACCACCCACAGGTTGTTGACAGGCCTTCTGGCAGACCTTCTGGCAGGCCAGACCATCTAGATTTCAAATCATTTGTTAAGTATAAGTGTATAACATCTTCATACACATTCATATGAATGGAACTTATTCCGAACTTCACATCGTATCCAAATATTGTAATACAAATTTCCTGCTTTTGTTGAATGTGGAACCTTGGTGACAATAAATACGATGGAGAGTTCTCTCTCGCGTGGTCTTGCATAAATCCCTCATCTTCCACTGAAATGGCATATATATTTATATCTCACGTAATTCGCAAAAAAATCGGTGGTATAGTCAATGAACTCATGTTTTCATCCACAATAAAACTGCTCGCGCCAGATTATCTGAAAAAAAAAATGAGTACGTTGTTAAACAACAACCAAATGAATACATGAACAAAACACATTTACATTCATAGGTTGTGCACTAATGTTAAGAAATGTAGCAAAGACAAAATCTTCACATCCACATTTACCGGCACTATGGCGCTTCGGGTTCAAGCTGTACTGACCATTATCTCTTGTAATACACGAGTATTAAGTTATCAATTGTCCACAGATCGTCGTTGCAAAGGTCGGAGTGACTGGTGACGAATTGCTACAGGTGGAAAAGATTCCTCAATTACACATGACATGATGCATGGGATCAAACAAACAACATTGCAAAGGTTGGAGTGACTGGTGACGAATTGCTATTGGTGGAAAAGATTCCTCATTTACACATGACATGGCGCATGGGAACAAACAAACGACATTGCAAAGGTCGGGGTGACTGGCGACGAATTGTTGTAGGTGGAAAATATTCCTAATTTACACATGAAATGGTGCATGGCATCAAACAAACGACATTGCAAAGGCCGGAGTGACTGGTGGCGAATTGCTATAAGTGGAAACAAACGACATTGGAAAGGTCAGAGTGATTGACGACGAATTGCTATAGGTGGAAAAGGTTCGCCATTTACACATGACATAGTGCATGGGATCAAACAAACGACTTTGCAAATGCTGGAGTGACTGACGACGAATTGCTATAGGTGGAAAAGGTTCCTAATTTACACATAAAATGGTGCATGGGATCAAACAAAGGACATTGCAAAGGCCGGAGTGACTGGTGACGAATTGCTATAAGTGGAAACAAACGACAATGGAAAGGTCAGAGTGATTGACGACGAATTGCTATAGGTGGAAAAGGTTCGCCATTTACACATGACATAGTGCATAGGATCAAACAAACGACTTTGCAAAAGCAGGAGTGACTGACGACGAATTGCCATAGGTGAAAATCCTTCCCAATTTACACATGACATGATACATGGGATCAAACAAACGACATTGCAAAGGCAAGGGTGACTGAAGGTGCATTGCTATAGGTGGAAAAGGTTCGCCATTTACGCATGACATGGTGTATGGGATCAAACAAACGACATTGCAAAGGTCGGAGTGACTGACGACGAATTGCTATAGGTGGAAAAGCTTTCCCATTTACACATGACATGATGCATGGAATCAAACAAACGACATTGCAAAGACTGGAGTGACTGACGACGAATTGCTATAGGTGGAAATCCTTCCTAATTTACACATGACATGGTGCATGAAATCAAACAAACGACATTGCAAAGGTCGGAGTGACTGGCGACGAATTGCTATAGGTGGAAAAGCTTTCCCATTCACACATGACATGGTGCATGGGATCAAACAAACGGCATCGCAAAGGCCGGAGTGACTGGCGACGAAGTGCTATAGGTGGAAATCCTTCCTAATTTACACATGACATGGTGCATGAAATCAAACAAACGACATTGCAAAGGCCGGAGTGACTGGCGACGAAGTGCTATAGGTGAAAATCCTTCCTAATGTACACATGGCATGGTGCATGGGATCAAACAAACGACATTGCCACGGTCGGAGTGACTGGCGACGAAGTGCTATTGGTGGAAAAGATTCCTCATTTACACATGACATGGCGCATGGGAACAAACAAACGACATTGCAAAGGCCGGGGTGACTGACGTCGAATTGCTATAGGTGGAAGGCCTTCCTAGTTTACACATGACATGATGCATGGAACGGGAGGATAAGAGCTACCGTTTTGCTGTCATCTGAGATAATATACAGATATATGTGAGATGACACAGGAGCTTTGAGGTTTGGACACAACCTAGATTTATGTGTAACCTCGAAATTAGGATGAGATGAAACGGTGCGAAAGTGAGAATCTTAATTATCTTTAGAATAAAACCGCAGGGATTGGTGTGTGGAGACGGCCGACCAGTATACACGAGTGATTCGGCCACTTAGAAAGTAGTTAACTATCACGAGAACCTCTTTCTGCGTGACTGTTTAAATATACAGATACCGAACTTGGGGTGCTTTAGCGGACATATGGAAGCTTTTTGACGGTAGAAGGGCCCGGCGGCAGGGCACGATTCTCAGAATGTTCCCCTCGTGTGTGGCTCTGGTAACACGAGAGGCCGGCGGTGTCAGCGCTTAGCTCAGGTTACACGCCTGTCAATAGCTGTCTGCCAGGACAATATCCCAGTCCCAAGCCTCCAACGACACCTTCTGATCCGGTCATATCCACTCCACGGGGGTGGGGTCTATAAAGAATGACCCAGGAAAGTTATATACCGGTAGTGCCAAAGCCCACAGTATGACAAAATGCTCTGAGGTAAATGGGAGATTGTAATAAAACCGAGTGGAAGCCCGCGGAACAGAATTTTGTAACCTGACGTCTACGGCAAGTTTCACAAAGATACCCGCAATAAACAGATCGACGTAATCAACGTGATCTGGACAGTTTGTGGCAGGGTGAACCAGAACGATTCTAAAATCATTCTCACCATCAGTAAACGACGCCGAGCCCCACATGGCTTTTGCTCTGGTTTATACAGTACACATCTTTAGCTTAGAGTTATTTTAGAGAGATGTATTTCTCAAAACATTTCCTCACAAAAGACATTTTGTTTTATCCAGAAACCAACAAACTGTTGTATTTGTTTTTTTATGGATATTCAAACAAGCGAAACATTTTAGAATATTAAGCGAAAAGATTTCACAGAAAATGAAAACCTTTTTAAACATGCAAGTTCAACATAATCAGGCCATTCAGGCAAGTTTTGGACGAGAAGGTAGAGTTGAAAAGGTGACAACTAATTCTTTGTACGAAGCTGTAGTCCCGCTATGTAGACATATAGTACGAGTTCAGGAAAGGCGGTTAAATTCTAACATTTGTGTTGTAAAATCAATTCTCCTTGAAAGAAAGAGATATAAGATAAGATAAAAAAATATCTTATTGTTATAACTATCGGTTATTAACTTTAAAAAATTAAACATCTTGTGATGCACCAAAAATTTATCTGAAAATGCTCCAAAAGAAGATAGACATTTAACATTAGTACATAAACAATGATTTACAGAAACGAATAACACCATGACGAACGACGATGTATTACACCATGTAGTGGGGATGCTTGAAGGGACTTCAAAAACGAAACATAAAAGTATATCCCTATGTGATCCTAAATGAGGCAGATAAGAAATCAAGTGAAGTATTTTTTAATATTGTCCAAATGTTCGTAGCCCAAATGTTTGATATGTGGGCATCTGAACGATGGGTGACATGTTCATAGTGTTCTTACAATTTAAGAAAGCATTCCAAATCATCTTGGCCTTTACTTGAATTCTTCTTTAAAAAATCACAATCTTAGACAATCATGACAATTTATCAAATTCCAACTCACCCGGATACTACATAATCAAAGCGCACAGTATCGTCATTTTGCTGTAAGATGACAACTTCATCTCAGGTTTGGCTTACCTTAAGTGACACAATTTGCTTGATACTGACTGATACATTCAAATTATATTCACGTAAGAGTTTTTTAGAGAAGACTGTTTAATTTCTTAAAAACTTAAGTGGTGGCATCCAAGTATCATATTAAGGCATTTTCCAGAAGTGCACTTTTATAGGCCAAACTTAGATGAAAAAACATGCTGATAGCTTGATAGAAGTTTCTGTTCCACTTTTGTTTAGTAGATGTTACTACTATCACATTCTGTAATCTAAGCTTTTGTGAAGCTTTTAAAATCTACATGGAAATATATTGAGGCTCTATTATCTCACAGCATCCTCTCTCAATTTACGCAATTCATAAATCTTTGCCTAACTGCTCCTATGCTATGAATTTGTCACAAAATCGAACCACATCACATACAATACTTGTATTTACTTTGGTTTATAGTTAGACATTAATGACGACATTAATAGTTTTCCACACTTTACTGTTAGTTCATTAAGGAGATTTTTGTTACTCTTGTATCCTAGATGATACATATACATGGTTTTAAAAGGCCTGGCGCCTGCGATGATATTTTGTAGTGGGAATGTCTGGAACGTCAAAAAAAGTAAAATTCTGGCTTGATCTTACCATTTGTTTCTAGCGTTTGCTGACTTTGTATCGTGCACAAAACTTTTAAAAATATGGACCATTAAGACTTTAAGATTTCTCGGCAGTGTTGTTTGCATATAGAAAAATACGACCTACCTATTCGGATTTAATGCGTAAATCTTATGATCGCGATTTCATGTTACTGACATTCTATTTTCTGTCACAAATGTTACGAATGAAACTTTAATCGGTGATCGGAAACGTCTAACTCCTGGCAATCCGATTTCGTACATGAAAAGAAACCATCGGATTTTGTGTAAGTTCTGGAGAACCAACCCAGCACTGATTTGAAGTCATGAACGACTTTTAAAGCAAATCTGATGTACTGCTTGCATGTCTTTAGAGATGATTTCATTTTCCAGCTTATGAAACTGTTCCCATATCGTTGAATAACTTTTAGCCAGCAGATTTATTATATCGTGGTCAAGGAATTAGACCCATTTATCAAGTCGTTTGATATTGGTTAAAAGCCATATTAAAATATTTAACATAAATGGCCGCGATCAGATTTATGGATGGAGGCGAATCTGAGTAAAACCTCCGCATTTCGACAGGAAACTGAGAAACTTTTTCACAAGTTATTGGTGGACGACAGAGCTGGATTTGAGAGCATGATCTAATGGGGTATCAGACGATGGGCAGCTGCATGACTGACGGTTTAACCGTATGTGCCAGCCAGGCTCCTTAACCGATTTAGATGGTTTGTTTTCATTACAGTATTAATCTTCAGTGAGTTTTGCCAAGCCTCACTTTTGTTTGGGCGGCCCTGAATTTTCTTTGCTATTTATTTTCGATTTTTCATACCATTCAGCTTTTGGTGCACATGAAGAACATGCTGCCACCCGAACCTTCGATTGCCTTTATGATATTTACTAACATTTTTTAAACAAAATTATTTGCCGTTTTGCTTCATCATTACACGCGCAGACCATCGGGTTATTTATCCTGACCACCACAAAATGAACCTATAATCAGACATGCTCGATTATAAACGGCTATACCTATATAGATACTTTAACTATGCAAACTGATGCATGTAACTAAGGATTTGGTATGTAACTAATGGATGGGTACGAGCAGTAATGATGCAGTCTGCTTTCTCCTCACTCCTTGTGTCATTGTTTTTGTGGGATTTGTCTGAATGAGATGAAGAGGTTACGAGAACCAACTCTCCCTCGGGACAAAGACAAGAGGAATTCATTCCGACCGTCCATTTCAGGGATCCACGCGCCGCATGGGTCAAACTTCTGGTAAAAAACATAATTCTATTTCCTGGCCACATGTTAAATATTTCCGTGGTATGAATTTTTCTATTATTTTCCCCTGCAGTCTTCCACTTACTGGCCTTTGTTCCCCGCACCGTCCTTACCCTCAGCATATTTATGGAATTGCCAACTGAATCAACAGATCGGGGTTGGCTGCAACCGTAGCCACGCCCACCCTGGTGTCAATAACCTCAGCGATGTGGGAGGTGCAATTAAAAGCTGTGCATGATTACTTAAATTCGGGCGAAGCAATAAGTTGATTAAGGGGTGAACACGTCTACTACCGCATTGTCACAAAGTTTCTTTCTTATTTTTTGCGAAAGCCAATGTTTCCCAATGCTCCATTACTGCGAAGATATGAGAAAATTTCTATCGTAGCTGAAGCAGGCGAAGCTCCAAGATAAATACACGAACCATTGAAGTAGTACGTGTCTCCCCTTCTGTGCCATCTGATGGACTGGTCCGGCAGTTGCTAGGAATCAGCGTCAGCATCGCTGTGGTGCCGCTGGCGTATAAAATTACCACTGTTTCGTAGCATGGGGTACAGTTGTTGGCCCACGTGATGCTCAACCTGCAGAGGAACACCAAACACCGACAACTTTCCTGTACTTAAGCAAATGCGGTATACGATAGCAATCATTGGTGGAAAGACAATTCTCTAGGGCAGTTGAGACCACAAATCCGGTGACTGAACAGGAGCACACTGAATAGGAACAGAACAATTTAGAGGCATATTCACCGAAATACTTGGTAAATTGCTTGGTGTGGGAATTTGGAACAGTTATGAAATTGGAAAACGTAACAACTTGTTAAGTTAATAAACTAGGACGGTTGACAATGATGGACACTATCGGATCTTGCAAGGTGGAGAAGCCGTTCGTGGATCAGATAGACAGGCTGTCCCAGCCGTACACATGCGGAGGACGTGAAGGCATCGTGGAGAAGGAGGCCCAGGAGGACACCTGTCTACCTTCCACGACTACCAGCACCACAGAGACGGACGGGGCGAAGAGTGGGAAGAAGGCCGGGGCGGGCATCAGGCGACAAGAGAAACCCCCCTACTCTTACATCGCACTCATCGCCATGGCGATACAAGCGACGCCGAGGAAAATGTGCACTCTGAATGAAATATACCAGTTTTTACAAACACGGTTTCCTTTCTTCAGAGGAACATATCAAGGTTGGAAAAACTCGGTGCGTCACAACTTGTCCCTGAACGAGTGCTTCATCAAGCTACCCAAGGGATTCGGCCGGCCAGGTAAGGGCCACTACTGGACCATCGACCCCGCCGCTGAGTTTATGTTCGAGGAGGGCTCCTTCCGAAGACGACCACGGGGATTCCGGAGAAAGTGCCAAGCTCTGCGACCCTTCGGGATGATGAACGGCATGGGCATGACAGGAGCCTCGTCCATGCTCGGTACGCACTATGATATTCTTCACTCCCAAAACAATGCGATGAACACGATGAACATGGCTTGCGCGGTCAACACGTCGCAGTCCTTCGACACATCGGCCATGCTGTCGCCTGTCACGATGGGCTCTGCTCTTCAGCACTCGCCCAACCTGATGCAGGTGCCGTCACAGCAGCACGCCTCAGGCTCTCAACTCAGTTGTAGCTTTGGCACAAGGTACCCGTCCAGCTGTTCCATGGCTTCCATGAACAATGACTTTTCGCACCTGGCCTCGTACCCTGCTTTACCTGTAAGTGTGTATGAGCGTGACCACATACAGAACTCTTGGCAGGGACAGCGACACCTGGCGGCAGGGACGGGTCTCGGTTCAGTGACCGGCGAGCAGTGTCATTACACACCGTCACTACCCAACAAAACAGAACCCGTGGATCTAGCTTCAGCAGGTAAGTCACCACAATTAGTTTTGATAAAACATACAAGTATTGATGCTATTAAAAATCTGCGATATTTAGAGAATTAGTGATCAAGAGGATCTGTGTCTTCGAAAGTTATTGGTGCTGTAAAATATCTGTTCTACAACATGATTCTGTTTTGCAAAAACAATTCAAACATCGATGCATGTGCAGGAATTAACAATACTAAATTATTATTATTATTATTATCATTATTATTTTTCTTCTTATTATTAAACCACTAACCATTATTGAAGAAAGAGCAATTCTGTGAAGTGTGTAATAACTTAATGTACAATATAATTTACCTTGCTGAACCACAAATAAACTTGTTTAATTTTTCCATCTCGATACAAGAGTTTCCTCGACATACACTGTACGGGTAGATGCATGTAATGAGCAGTTCATATTCCTGCTTGATATGCTTAAAAACCGTATATATTACTTTGGGGAACACAGCAATAGCTCATTTTGAGATGTTAATTTAGCGTGTGCCAGCTCGGACAGTTCAGGGGAGTTCGCGTTGGGTGTCACGGTCTGTGGTCCAGATGGGGAGTAAGTGTCTAGTACAACTTGTATGGACAATGCCAGGTCATATATTTCTGTTGGATTAAGAATATATTTAACCTACACAACAACAACTTTCCACAGGAATGATTTGTATACTTCTTTAGGCTCATAGCCGTACATGGGCCCAGTGATATATATGAGCTTAATTGTTATTATTTTTTATTGTTTATCACTTCATCAAGATCCCGGCAAGTGCGTCGCGAACGCTTGTAAAACGTTTTAAATTTACTTGCTGCTGCCTCGATTTCATTATGAACAAGTTTCCTGTTAGTTAATACCGTCAGTCTATTGCTTACGGTGTTATTTCATTGGTTGGGTTTTGTAGCCCGGTTATATGGATATTCAAAATTTAAATTTATCGCATTTGATTCATAACGTATTAGTGATAATGGTTACAGAATGGAGTGGATGTACATAGGAAAAAGGATATAGGAAAAATGTATTTTTGTTGTGTTTGTATATCATCAGAATCACTGACATTGAACATTGTCTAAATAACACTGCCACCATTTCATATATCGCTAAGCTGCGTGAAGCAACTTTACAAATAAAGGGTTTGTCAAATGTAGATATGCCATATGATACAATGTTTGAGGGAAGCAATAGTTTGATTTAAGAATAAATAACATCTACATTTAGAAATATATGAAATAAAAAATATGTGCAGTATCCAATGTTTAAAATATATACTGAGAGAAGAGCTGAGATGGAAGTGATATGTTATAAACTGTACTTTTTGCCTATTTCTGTGTTAGCCTTGTGTGCTGCTAGGAGACGTGTAAGCTGCAATTACTCGAGCATTTACATCAGAAGTTAGAATAAACAAGACAAGATGTCGTGAGAGCATTTGTCAACAATTTATCTTTCCTCGCTGATCTGGTTTTGCCCTCTGTGTTCCATGTAATCTGTTATATTGGAAATCATTTAACACAAATTACCCTTTATACTTTGATTTGACCACGAAAGGCTGCCATACTGTAAGGTGTGTTTACCTGCATTAACAAGTATGCAAATATACTTTGGTAAACATACATTTAACCTTTATGATTTTATTTTCATAATTTTCACTAAAAATTAAGACTGCCGAATTCAAGTGTTTTAATCTATGCCAGTAACATTTCATTCGTTATTTGTACCTGTTTACCTTACCTTTTGCCCAGCGTCCTTACCTTTTAATTTAGATACCCATTATCTTTGAATTCTGGATAAAACACTTGTTATACTTCATGAATGTGTGTAACTATTCTTGTTAAATTCGCCTTTTGTAGAGAAGTAAAGCAAGTTCTTGATAACATGAAGCTAAAACAGATCAGAGTCGACCTATTTATAAATGACTCGAGTTTCAACTTTCAGGCTAAAGGCGAACGTTAAAAACAATACGTCATAAAAGATTACAAGTGAATAAGTTTTGAACAGCCTTTAATAAGGCATCTTTCTTTTGGTTTCATTCACGGGTGGGATTATTTCTGAATTGTTTGAATTTAAGATTAAAAATTGACATTAAAGCTTCGTTGTAAAATATACCCTCGCATATATACAATGTTTATACATTGTTAGTTTCTTTGTTCGAAATAAACTTGACTCAATTAAATATGAGGAAGAAATACACCAAAACCCCGTTACCTAATTAAAGACATTCTGGAAGTTAGTTTGTACAGGTATGTGTGATCGGTTTGTACAAGTATGTGTGATCGGATCGCAAATTCAGACGATTGGAGTGGCTAAGGCATTTATAAGTACGATTTTGTTTCAAACCTGTGAACTTTTTTGTTTGTTTGGAACCTGTAAGAAGAAGACTGAAGAATATACATTTTGGTCTTTAACGTGTGTGTTTCGATTATGGACTAGAGCTTCTTTGAAATAAAGAAGTTACATGTAAATGACAAAGTCAGAGGCAAGAGACATCAAATTAAAGCCAGTAATTTAGTTCCAATTCAATTTGTCTTCAGTGTATGTATTTGTTTGTCTCTTTGAGGAAATGTTGATATGTGTATGTTTAATACTTTATGTTGTATTCTTGCACGAAACAGGTTTCTGCTGGTGTACTAAGCATTCAAAAGACTGATCCGTTTGCATCGTTTTCACTTCATTGTTTATTAAATGTGATGAAAACACAACATTTTGAGTAACTCCAGATTAGTTAACAAGTCTAACCAAAATTGCCGTTGCACCACTGCTCCCGTTTTACTCTCTACACTCTAGTCATTTACATTTGAGGCATGAATTTTCCTCTATTTTGGTTTCATTTGTCCGCAAAGTGAAAAACTACTGTCTTCCCCCCAAAAAAAGGAAAAGAAATGCAAGAGTCAAGAATACAAACTCCAGGAAAACAAACACAAACAAAAAAAAAGGATCAAAATGACAACGTATTGATATTTGACTAGTTTGTTTCAGAACTTCAGGGAATTCGTCAGCTACTCGATCATATCTACATTCTGTCATTGTATTTTCCTGACTGTCGCTATTATGCCGATTTTATCCCTCCAAAATTCTTCCAAATGTCTTCGCCCAGTTTGTCCTTTCTCTCGGTACCCGATGGGTGACAACCATTCACGTAACCAGACAATTGTGTTTCCCGTGACCTATTCATGCTCCAGATTTCGATTGTTTAAACCAGGTGGGAATCTGATAACATATCTCGCATTATGCTCAAGACGTGCAGTATTCGCCGTTCTTTACGAGGGTATTTAGCCGTGTTGGCTGTGCTCTCACGTGAGGGCCAGATGGCGCCGTGTGTGGGCTAGCTCTCCCAGTCGCAGCTCCATATAGCCGCCGCTTCCCCAGGCTGCACTCACAGCATCTCCACACTCTCCTCAACCACAGGCTGATCTGTGGTATACTTCCTAATCCCCTTATTGACCAGTTGTATGGTGACTGACTTTTGAGTGATGGCAAACTAACCCTGTTACCAGAAGCAATTAACAGAAGCTGCTGAACTATTTGAATATAGGTTGAAGTTAAAGTTGATAACAGAAGAAAGTCACGGCATGCCTTTCAAAAAGATTATTAGCTGTGAAGATTTAAAACGTTGATGTTTGGAAAGATACATACAAGCTAAATATGCTTTGGGCACGCCTTTTTGAAAGTAAAGCAACTGTCGATACGTCTTATCTTTTGTTTATATTTTCTTATACATCTAAATGTGTATTTTTCAATTGTAAATATCTTACGAAGAGAATGGCATACGGGTTCAGTTACTTTCTGTTTTCTATAATTATGAACGCATATGAGGTCTCAGGAGAGGGTTTAGTGTACTTTAACTCAGCGAGAAATATTTCCGATAAACCATCCACCGTCGAGTGTTATAGTACTGTGGTCAGATGTTAAAGTGCCTGATGACTGCTTCGTGGAGTAAAATTGACAGAGCCGCATTCTTACATACATAACTCGAGTTCCAGAGAGCTTAAGAAGGTGCTAGTGACAAGTTATTCTGTGTCATTAATTATCATGCCTCGTTACATCCAATTATCGAGGTACACGTCATGGATCGCCAAAACTATTACGATCTATGTTCAGCTAGAGAGTAGGAACAGCAGCTTTGGTAAATCTTGCGCAAGGCCTGGTCGGTGTGTCAACACGCGGTATTGTAATCCGATACAACAACAACATGTCAGCGGGGAAAACGGTGACACCAAAACTAACAAATCCTCGGGGGAAAAGACCAACGCCACTTCAGCCCCACTTGGAGTTTTCACCGCTGGTAAAAGGTTGAGCGCTTTTGGGAACACTTGAATCTGAAGCCTGAGGTTACCCATGTCATGCCGTATCTTAGCGAGTGAACACTTGCCACCACGGGAACATTAATGAAGGATAATTCATAATAAAAATTGCATTGCTTCTATTATTCCAAAAGTTAGTATTCATCCCGATAATGAAAATTTTTTCTTTTCGTGGTAATTCAGAAATAATACCAAGGTGATATTTTATCGTTTTCATTTAACTTCTTGAAACTGTGAAAAAAGTTTGACAAATGGTGACAATGTATTAGTTGGCAAATGGTGACAATGTAATAGTTGACAAATAGTGACGATGTAATAGTTGGCAAAGGGTGACAATGTAATAGTTGGCAAATGGTGACAATGCAAATGGTCACACGCAGCAGCTGAACTCTGCACCATCCTACAATTCACTTTCTTGCCATAGTTCAAATACTGATCAGAATCGAATCATCTTGGAGTACCTTTCGAATTTACACACGCAAATGAACATTGTGAATTCTAAGGGCCATACAATATTGTCATTATTGCGCATGTAACAAGTGTGAGAGTATTTATTCTGCTCTGTACTGGAACGTCACATTCTTCTTCGGAAATATAAAACCACCTGACTGGCCAAATTCCTGCGTTAGTATATAACTGTAGACGTGTGACATAAGACAGAATCCTAGCAAGTTTAATGGTAATGCTGATGATTGATTTCCCGCTGCCAATGTCCTTTTGACCCGGCATAAACAGACTGCTGGAACACTCGACCGCCGGATAAATGATCGTAGCCCTCATTTCTCAGATTGCTGGTGGCTGCGTTCTGAAACGTCAGCCAGCAATCATGACAGACTTATGATATCCAAGATCAACAACAACACAAAGTTTAAATTTTAGCTAACCAAGAAAACCAAAACCGTATTGCGAACCATTTAATCATTATAAATCACAATGACTCTTTCTGTGCACATTTTACAACAACAACAAAGAAATAAATATAAATTTTGCTCTTCTTCATTGTTGCTCTTATTCCAGATAACTCTGTCATGGGCAGTTTAAAAACACTGGAATTCAATTTACTTCAATCAATATCGTCCTTTCCTATCTTTTGAAGATTTCCTTTGAAAAATGACACAAATCAGACCAATACTCCACATTACTCCACATTTCAATTTACTTCAATCAATATCGTCCTTTCTTATCTTTTGAAGATTTCCTTTGAAAAATGACACAAATCAGACCAATACTCCACATTACGGCTGTCTTTGTGGAAACTGTGGTAAACTGCCACATCTAGTGTTATTTTTATTGTCAGGCTTTGTCAGCGTAGGTGCGAGTGACATCATGTTGCCCAGTTCACACAGTTCTCACACAGATAAATACCTGGCCGAACCAAACAGCTGTGTTTCCTAGCCATACAGATGGTGTTCATTTAACTGGGCTGTCCGACGTTAATTAACTTGGGTTAATCCGAAGAAGGACAGCAATGGCATAATTGAAACCGGCTTACCTTAGATCCTCTCCCTAACCTAACATTCTGTTTTTGTCCAGAAGACTTTAATCGGTTACTTCGGGTTTGTATTTATACATGTATGTTTATAATATAACCCGAAATATTGACTCAATGGTCTGAATTCTACGTATATATCGTCTCTGGACAGATTGAAAACTTTGAAATTATATCCGTACTACACAGCGAATGGTCACGGCATATGGTTTACATTGTTGGGAGACAATGGGCGTTAAGATGCAGATCCACTACGGGCAGGGTAGTGTTATTAAAATGTTTCACAAAGCTATGATGTGTTCCAAGAAATTATACAGATGCAGTTCGCTTCTTTTTAACATGCTGAATTTTACCTCGTCTGCAAGTGCCACGAACCTGTCAGGCCGTCGTAGTTTTTATGCATGTAAGCATGGCGAATATTCTCGACTGGAATAATCGCATTATAAGCTCACATCGATGATGATTAAGCCTGTATCCACGGCTTCCTTCATTTTCTCCAAGTTTGGTAACTATGGAAGTTTCACTGGCATGCATGGTTTACCAGATTGTTTCACAATATTTTCTTAATCCGGTTCAAAAGTAGACACCATAAAGCTACTTTGGACGTAAGTCAAACAATTTAAAACGGTAAACTTAGACGCAATATACGTTGTACAATTTATAGCCCCTAGACTTCACACTTATACAGAGGGCTCTCTTAAATTAAGGCTTTTGTTTAATCTTAAAAAATTTTGTCTCCACCGTCGAAAGAAAAAACTGTTATGTTCCAGTTCATGTTGATGACATAAGTCGAAACGGCGAGTGGACTAGGATCTAGAAACTAAGAAATCCCAATGACGATTAAACAAACCACCAACGAACTAAGAAAGTATATACAGTAAGAAAATAGGGCGGAATCGCATAAAAACAGTTATCCATGGTGTTGGAAAGACGCAATATGTTCCAGGCCAATGAATTAAGTCAGTATCCAAATCATGTACTATGCTAGTCTGTAAGGTGGCGATAATGAAATTATTCATCTTAGTTGCGCTTTGATTGCAATTGTTCAAACACTCAACATAACTGGCATTTGATTTAGTATTGTGATCATTATACGAGACTGCTAAAAATACATTGGAACACATCACACTTGCAATTCTTTAAGTAACAGTGGCTTTCAATCCATGGACTATGAGTTTGAAATTTTAATTCAATGTCATGCTTAACATGTTGACTGTCTACCCTGCATTATTTATAAAAACAAATGTAACTACATGTTGCAAACAATACTTACAATTTATGTGTTATTTCTTACATATTCATTAGGAAACTGGTTATAGGTCGTTTTGGAATTGATCCTTGCATGTGATTCTCAACTTGGAACGGCCTTTATGGTCTATGAGTGGTATACATATGTCGAGACTCGTTGCTTATAGATTTCTAACGTCTGTATTTATGCGAGGTTGTCGTTTTGCACTTGATTAGGTACATACATGTATATAAGAGGTCTTCTCTACCTTTTTATATGGAATCCGATAACAATGTCTGACACCAATAATGCTTTATATTTCATGTGAGCATTTTGCTTTTTCCTTCTTTGTTCACTGTCTTATGCATAAGCGTATTTAAGGGTGGGAAAATGTTAACACTTGCTATAAGTGACTTAAGGTCCCGGTTATATATTATCATTATAGTATACTTTAGGTTCAATATTTGGTCGTGAAACAAAAACCTCTCAGTGATCATATGGAAATGTTGTTTCAGTGTATTATTGCATTATTTGTCCCACATATTCTCATTTTGTGATTTTTAATAAAATATGTGTGAGACTATTGATATATTGGTAATATATATTCTGTGGCTCTGTTTACACAGTATTAAATTTATGTGTCAAAACAGACATTCGTGTACCAACCAAAATGGACGTTCCTGGTCAATAATCGCAAGGCTAATTCCCAACACGAAGTTTAACACAAACTAATTAAGAACTAAAACATCTGCATGGAGAGCAAAGCTAGAAGAGCTACGACATGCACAGATAACCCGTGAAATCAAGCCTCTTGTCAATTCACCTCAGTTAGGATTTTATTTTGAGTTCAAATGCCCTAAAATGGCAATTTACACGCTCCCTACTACTGTTTTCTTAAGCAGATATAGGTAAAAACGGCTGTGAGTCCAGTTTGTTAGACGTCGCTGATCTTGACTTGCTCAGAATTACCGGGAATCCTGATCTGTCATGGAGCTTGTTGAAACTGTCATCAATTTAAAACAAGCCACCAAAGAAGTAAAAATTATATAAAATACATAATACAGTTTTCAATGCTGTTTGAAAGATATAAGGAATGGTCTGATGAGTGAAATCAGAATTCAAATCGTGTTCCGTGCTAGTATATATGTAAGTTATCGATAATAAAATATGTATCTCAGTTGCGCTTTGATTGCAACAGTTATGTATCCAACGTGCATGGCGTCCTGATTGAACACGATAAAGATGCCAGCCCCCCCGGGTTTATGTGCGTCTACAAACATTACAAGGCAAGACTTACCTTGACGGATTGAAAATTTTACATTAACTCGAAATATAACAGCAATATCATTGAAAAATAATATAAAAAAAAACTGAAATCTGAAACTGACCTGGGTTTATTCCATTATACTTGCTAATTTTCCTGAACAACAGTTTTACAAATTTGAATATGAAACTTATTTATTTAGTTTTAAAACCATTAGTTCGCAGATCAGTTGAGAACATTCAGGCCCAATGTCAGCGCATGAATTTCATCTCCAAACTTCTTTGGAGGTTCGTTTGGTTCCAACAACACCATTAATGGAACATAAGCAGCGTAAAAAGCAGGATTTCCGCTTCATACAGCAGTCACAGGGTGCGGGCTGAAGTTAACCGGGACAATTCACTGCATTGTGTCGTCTAGCAAAGGCATAGCATTTAAAACAACAAGTGTCTATAGTATATGATTCAGTGGGAAACCAATTTCACGTGTGTGTGAGAAGTATTCATGAGAAGTGTTCATGCCAAATAGTAAGAAGCAGCATATTGTCATTTTGATATAATTCATCTTTGTGAAGTACTAATACTATAGATGTAAGACTTAAAACACAGAGAGAAAAAACAGAGCAGCGAAGACGGTGTAATAATTGACAAATGGTCACACGTAACTGATGTAATTTATGCCTCTTGTCATTTTACCTCTGTCAGGGTTTTAGTCTAACTTTTCATGTAAATACTTGCACGTGTCCGAGCCCCATGGTTTCAGCAGGATTACGTTATAACAATTACTGCAATTCATTCGATGTCACTGGTATAGAATGATTCATACTGAACATACAAAATGTTAAAACAATGCAAAGAAACTACACATTTCTTAATTTGATGTTTCTGCTTTTTCTTTTATTACTAATTTAATGAGCTGGAGTCCAAAATATGTTACTTCATGCCACAAACATATCAGATCGGTTTGTTCTCTGTTGTAGGTTTACGTTCGGTGGCGGACTCTGTCCAGGCACCCCCGGGGACCTATGAGGGTAAAGCGTACATCCACTACGGTGCAGAGGGGATGAATGGGCCAGTCTGGCACACCAACTACTCGCCACAGTATTCCCGGAACGGATGACTATATCCCCGGGGTACAAGCCCAGACAAACTACACTCGACTTTATCATAGACAGTATAATACCAGTTCCATGGAAGGACAATAAATATTCGTGGTTGGTTGATGATATGTATATGGCCGACTGCATCGAGACAGTGTAACTGAGAGACTGATCGACCAGTGAGTTTCGCCAGTAAGGATATTTAAGCAATTTTACTGATGTTTCTATAGTTTACATATTAATGTAATCATGTATAAATAATGTTCCACTGGGCATGTTGATACCAATTTGTCAGTTTTGTCTCTTCCGCACCTTCGGTGTATACAAAGTATAGTTAAGATGTAGATGGGATATGGTGCACAAGATACCGTACCCTCCGAACCAGGACTGTCTACCACTTCATCGCAGAATCCTGTAAAATGTCAATTTTCTCGGCTAATGGATAAGCTTAATTTGGTTTGGCAACCTGTATTTGAACACGTTTGTGTCGATGCGTTTAAGCTTACAATCCAATCCAAGCTTGCATCATGTACATTTCTATATAGGAAGACCAACGCTGGCCGAACCTCGTATATATGTGACCCCCTGAAACACAACAAACCCATAGCCAATGAGGCTTTAAATCAGATTTTGTATAGGCGCGGTGGTTTCGCCCCGACTCAGTTTTCTCCACACAGAGGCATCAAGTTCTTTTATAGGTTTGGTAGTGCCGTGCCCAGTTTATTCCGCCCAACAACTTTACCACCGACCTATTAGGGAAATATGCTATGTTCTCAAGTACAATATAGTGTATGTCCTGAGTGACTTTGCGGGAATTTATTGTGGGATTTCCATATAACTCATCATCCATTAGTCGTACTGTCCGTCGTATAAAAAGAACTGTCCATTGTCACTTTCTGAATACCTGTAAATCGTACTGTGTTTGCTGTATGCTCAGAAGTATCGACCATACCAGAAGGTTATTTAATTATAGCTAACTATATCCGGATAAATATATTCATTAAGCTACAAAGTGTGACGAAAATTAGCGGTGGCCTGTTGGAATTCTGACCATATAATCTATTCCTGTCCGATTCAACTGTGTCTTGAATTTTATATACGGATGACCGATTGGAGTTTATTGCGTTGATTTCATACCCTGACGATTTGACACACAGTCAAATGTAAAGTTGTATATCTAAATAATCCGAATATTTTAATGATGTGTTTTTATATATTAAAATATCGAATGCAACCCATGTGTATATCCAGAGTGTTTCATTACATGTAAAGATTTAAAAAATAAAATGGCTCTATTTTTCCCATTTATCAAATCATGACTGTACTGTGTGACGTCCCTTCTGCATGTGCTTGCTCAGTCGTGTTACATTAAATATTTACGTAAGATGAATGCTTGTATGCCAGCCACCAGGAGATTCGGGGCGAATGGTAGAGATGGTTTATCAACACATTTATTATTGTGTTTTGTCTCCTGGAAGTGAATGCACATCAAAAAAATCACACCATGCAGAATATTGTCTTATCTAACAAGAAATGTTATAGTATAATGGAGAGTCCGCTTAGACATATAGTGTTCCAAGCGCCATACAACAGCCCAGTCTCTTCCCCCTAACTCGGACTGCAAGCTCTGTTATCTTGATTAAACAAATGCGCATCTTCCTGACAACTATGCTGTGGACTACAAGATCTTCATCTGGGATTTTCACATAATATATCTGTTTGATCTTAAATTCTACAGCGTGCACTCTTGGCGCTACCTCGCAGACAAATTTGTTTTTCTAAAGATTCGGTATTCTTTTGATAGCAAAAGGATAGGTCAACACATTTAGGTAAAGGCGATAAATTTTTGATTACATATGTTGTCAAATGCCACTAAGAATTTGTCGAATAGAATTTCGATTACTAATTCCTGCACATTAAACACATACACGTATAAAGATGAAATGAGCTCAGTTGTAGGCCATAACCACTCTCTAAGTTACTAGAAGAAACAATATTTTCTCAGATGCGCATTGAAAAAAGTGCTATTTTCAGCCTACAGTCAGATCTTCCGCGTCCTCTGACGACTTCTTGATTCCAGATCGTCTTCAGTTATAGTTACCTGTCTGAAAATGGCGACATCGCCAACGTTCTTGCGAACGCCTATTTACAGGGTACTTCTTAACAAATGCCTCTAACATGTTGGAGTTCCTATCCGGACACAGTTGCTCCAAACTGCTCACATCGATCTTTGTCTGGTGAAGCCTGAAATGATAGACAGGTAAGTTTGTAAGATCGGTATGTAATACCTGATGTGTCCTTTACGGTAGATGACTGGGAAAGGAGTGTCTGATATGAAATCTAGAGAAACTAAAGGGTTCAGAGCTATCTATGCTATCTATATAAAACCTGAGAGAGTCAATCAGAGAGGTTCTTGTCAGTCTTTTTTGCAGTTTTACACAAGGAGGATCGGTTGAAATCAAGAACAAAATGATGTAAACTACATGTTTTGGAAGGCGTTTTGCTGAGCGAATCATAAGTGTGCGCAGTTGGGGGATGTTCTTCCCAGTAATCAGATAAGTGCGTGCGTGTGTGTGCGTGTGCGTGTGTGTGCGTGTGCATGTGTGCTTGTAATTCATCAGGACACGGCTTTTTCTGCATCCCGGCTACACCCAAACCTCATTGTGAGATTGGATACCACATGTGTGTGTATCCACTTAAATACCCCTCCGCTCCCCCAGATACAATTGTCTACCGCCTTTCCGATCTGGAATTAACAAGCCGTAGGAGGACGCGGAAGATCCCGACTATGAGCTGGAAATATAACCTTTTTCAATGCGCATCTGAGAAAATATTGTTTCTTCTTGTAACTTACAGTGTCAATCATCAAGCATTTGGTGGCCAGTTCCTGTAGCAACATAGATGTGCTGCACGCTGTCGGCTCCGCTGTAGGTAGGTCTATTATAGCGCCCGTGTCGAGGGCCTCCGTGAAAACAGCTGGGCAACCGCAGCGAAAGACAACACCGACGATTCAGCCCCAGAGAGAGGTAGAACAAACGTTTTGTTTGCCTTGTCTGTTATACCGGCCTTCAGACCTATCCACCGACCAGGGTATGGCAGTAATTATGCCCTTTGTAAAAGAGCCAAGAGGGCGTAATCTCTTCCGCTTCTCTCTTTTGGTCATTGCGAATCGCAATAGTCGCCTGCACCTGCATTCGATTCATGTGCCTCGGGCTATTTGAAACTCATCCACTACAGAAGTTGATGTCATGGTAAGATTTGACGTCCTCTCTGATAAAGAAAAAATGGGAATCTCGGCAAATTATAATATAAATGGCCATTATTGCAAAAATAGAGAGATATGAAACAAACGCTCCAGAGCTTATGAAACTTCATATTTTTGCAAACACATTACGGTGTACAGAGCATAGATCACATCAACAAATACAAAGCTTCAGACGCAAAGCATTTTCCGAATTTCATTTTCCACTAGATCAAAAGCTTAGCCTGTATGAGCATCACAAGACATAGTTACGGGTGACCATTTGTAATCAGGTTGTTTAAGTACATCAAACCTCGGTATGCTGCTTATAATTGTGAATTGTCATTAAATTAATCGTTTCATAAAAGGCATGCGTTGTGGATGTTTTGCGGTAATTGATAGAGTCTGTTTATTGGGCAGATTTTACGCTGTGGTTTCTCTGGGAACGATTATGTGGTGTAGATGATCGCACTTGGTAAGTCAGCAGGATGCGATACCGGCCACCCTATCTCCGTACATGTGCAGGCGATCACTCCATGAGAGGCCATACCAAGCCGCGCCCGTTTTCCCACTCCGTTCGTGTTTTTCTCTCAGGGAGTCCCCTAATATCAAACGACGTGCCTAATTGGGGTTAATTTCGCGGGGGCTATGATCAGTTGGAGTTTGTTCCCATGACGAACTTTACCACGGGTCGACAGAACTCCAGAGGCTGTGAGTTGCGCAATTGACGCTCTCCAGCGCCACACTGATAGTTTTAGGGATCGTTTAACGGCACCCGCGTTTTAAGCGACCGTTTCACGGAGAACAGTTACTGGTTCTGTTCGAGGGTGACCCGAGCACATGGCGAGTCTGCCGGACGACTTCCCCTACCGGAGCCGATTTTAACTCTGCTATCAGTTTCAAAGCGCTGATAGGTTTTATTCGAGTTTAATTATCCACGCCATACTCTTCATTATGCTGTTAGCCCGCCGACGAGACCCCCGCGGAACACGTGGTTAGATTTTCACATGTGTTCTCGCCAATGACTAACCACCGCCCAAAGTCAGAAACACAGACCTATTGCTGGATATAATGTTGTGTAGCTTACCGAACACCATTTTGGTCTTTACGTCGAAAGTGTGTTACTCTTTGATCATAATTATTGTTCCTTCACGTTCATAATGAAGCATAGCAAAATGATTCATTCTGAATTCAGGAAGGTTTTCTGAAAGGACAAAACATACTTTGCTAGGTAAAGTTTATTTGTAGGATGTGAATATTTGATCGTGCCGAATTTACCAGCTTGTGGTATTACTACAAGCACATGCACAGATGTATCGACAAGAACCAGATCAAATATGACAAGAAATAGAACTCTTATAATCAGCCAAGCTGTAGATCTGAAGTCTCGTCTACAGGAGGTGAGGCGGAGATTTGGCCCATCACTGAAACGGAGTTTTTATCTAAACGCGATCGACACTAGACAAGCGAGTTATCTACCAGAACTCGAACCCACGACCGAACAAATTTTAGACATTTGTGGATACATTTGCTCACCTTCTACACTACAGTCGCAACACAGCTCAAGCTTGCTTCCAGCTCTTCAACACCAGTGTGTCAAAGAGTTCTCCCAAAATAAGAGAGAAAATTTTTGTTCTAACCTTGAAGGTTGTCTTGCCCCGAAAAATCTTTTGAACAAAGGTTAGAAGTATTTAGATTTTTTTATTTAATTCATGTTTTACGCCAAGCGCTTAGGATATTTAACACACGACGGCGGCCAGCACTATGGTGGGATGAAACCCACGACAATTTGCAGGTTGCTGCCAGACCTTCCCAAGCACAGCTGGAGAGGAAGCCAGCATGAGCTGGACGTGAACTCAGAGCAACCACAATGGTGGGCGCTGGCGTCTTAACCCCATCGGCCACAAAGGCCCCAGAAGTATGTAGATACAAATCCTGCGCAGGTCGTGTTCTAGGGCACTATTTCCTTCATCTTTAAATCAGGATTTGAAAGGATCCAAAACTGCATTAAATGGACCCAAATGAGAATTGGGGCATTTTCAGTTCGCTGTAAAATTTATGACAATACCAAAATCAACACTTATATCAGCTGTCAAGCAAACTAGACGTTCCGGATCAATAAACGACGTTTAAACAAACCAACAATGAACTAATAAAGTGAAGAGAACCAGTCTACGGTTTTCATTGATTTTGGAAAGACGCAAGGTATTTTCTAGGCAAATGAGTAAAATCAGTGTTCAAGTCGCGAACAATGCTAATATATATGTTGTCTACAATTACGTCTCACTTGCGCTTTGATCACAACTGTTCTTATGTCCAACGTGGCCACCGGCCGCGATAATTTTGGTCGTCTACAACCCAGTTTCCAGCATTTATTGTAGACGTAAAAATTATTTTGAAACTTTAGATGTAAAAAGTTAAACATTTATCGACCAGCTTCCAGCTTAGTACAATCAATTTAAACGTTATGTTTTCTCTACACGTGTGGCTTCATGACATTATAAATTAGGCCTCCGATCTTCCACAAATCATTACGTCAGTATTCACACTGTTGTATAGCATACCCGCGGGCTAAATAGAACTGACATTCGTAGTAAACAATAGCATATTTAATACTGGCGCTTGGCTGAGGGCCAGCTACATCCGGTCCAGTTTAGCTGCTGTTTACTATTGTTTACTCTATCAGGACAATACGGATGATCCCTAAATTACTCGGGCTAATTATGGAACATGTGATGACAGTTTATTTAAAGGTGCTGAGGGAGAGGGACAGTTGACGGACGGAACTCACCCGACCTGCTGACAGCCATCACCCTCTCTAACCGAACCCTTAATCTCCGCCACACATGGAATACTAAAATGTTCTCTTTCTTCATTATGACTTGTTCATTGAGAGACGCCATCTTGTAAATCGATGTATGGAAAATCTTTAACAATGCCGTGATAGTATAGCGTGGAAACTCAGTGCCATGAGAGCTACCTACTTCACTAAACTTTTTTGAAAACACGTTTCTTTACCACAAAGGCACTATGTGTCCACAATATCATTTGCAAACAAACGCACAAAGTGCGCTTTCCACGCGGCGTCAATTGATACAGTTATAAATCCTATCTTATACCTATGTCTCACCATCGTTACATTGCATTTGCCAAAGGAACTCATACACTAGAACCAAACGACCAACAAAATTCCAAAATCAATCAGGTGTTTTTATATTACTTTTTATGACTCTTTTCTATTTATTAATTGGTGTTTTACGGCGTAAACAAGAATAGTGCACTTATACGACGGCGGATAGCATTATGGAGAGAGGAAAAAGGGGCCCAGGAGGAAACCGGGGACCGGGAGGAGATCCACGATCGCTGGCAGACTTTCCTTGCGGCCGGAAAGGAAGCTAATGTGAGATGCTGACACTTTTTTTTTAAAGATCTCAGACAAGGCGAATAGACACTGATAAGCGGATTTCTCTCACCAAACAGTTTCTCACAGAGTATTTAATGATGAATGTGTTTTTACTAAAATGTGTTAAATTTCGGTAGGAATCTTTTTAAATAAAACAAACTGATATATTTAATGACCATGGTCATGGCTTCCATCGAATCTCAACGGAAGTTCAACTTTCAACGGAGTTATGTGGCGTTTCCTTTCAGGTGTCTTTAAGTACAGATGAGTTCAACATTTTCTTACTTCAGCCTGGTTGATATTGAACAATTCTAGATGTGACACTATTAGGCCCACGGCTTGGTTTGCAGAGACTGCATGTTGCTCCACATAAATATCTGTTTTACTGTCAGATTTCAGTAAATATTTTGAAACATGAGGCAAACGTAAAAAAAATTTTTCGATGGAAAACCTTCAAAATTTTAATCAATTTTTATTGATGTGCGTATGCGCGCATTACAAAATGCTAATGTAGATGTAATGATACTAACATGGCGACCGGGCTCACACTCTGGATTTTTTTTAGGGAATTCTCCACTTTCATTTCAAGAAAATGGTCCGCTTATTTGGTAATTTTACGATCGTTTATGAATATTGAAGAAACATGAGAATGAATGAATGATTCCTGTGTCCCACATTGTGGCGATGTTTGTGGATATTTGATCAGATCGTAATATTTCCCCCTCGTATTTTGAAATGCTGTTTTTTATTTTGAGTACGATGCTGGGCTGAACCGAGTAGTTCATGCTTCAGATAGTTCCGGTCCATTGATAAAAACGGACCACCGACAAAACAGCGGATACTCTTATGAGCTTACAACCTGTGGGTTTTGCATAAATGTATATCAACTATTTTCCGTGAATGTAATCTACTGTTTTTCGACAGTTTCGTTCTCCTGTAGAAACAATCCCGGACAGCAGAATATAAATCTGTTTTAACGTGTGGAAAATTGGCGAAGGGAGGACGGTTAATTGTGAGTTCTGGTTGGACCTAGGATTTACAAGAAAGAGGCAGTGATGGGAGTGGTTGAACGCTGACCAGATGGCAGAAGGGAGAGCCCATGGGTTGGGGTGGTATGTGTGATCATGCAGGTGGACAATCCCAAACCTATCGTAGGAACCTTACCCAGAACTAACGATTCTGCCCAAAAGCCCATATGGTGTACGTTGTCCTGCCTTTAACAAACCGTTCATATTTTCTTTGCTGATCGTGCACTTCAGAGCTGTTTATTGAGATTTTAGACACATTTTTGTTGTTTTGTTTTCTTTGCATTTTGCCCACAAGACCTTTTTTGACCTCCTCGGACAATCGTAGATATTTGACCCATGGGAATCATGTGACATTTCCAACTACTTCACATACGTTTGTGAAAACGTTTAGAAATGTTCGGAAAGAGGAACAGTATATACATACAACGTTTTCAAATGAGCGCTGTGGTATCAACTATCTGTCACAATTCAAAACATTATTATATAATATATTATATTATGTTATATTATATTATGTAATTAGTTATTGATTTGTTTCAAGACATGTAGGCTCTATTACATAATAGTTACACTGTTCACAACTCTCCTCACCTTCATCTATAAACTGTAAATTGTGTTAGCGTTAAAACTGCTCTCATGAAGCAAACAGTCTAACCAACAACTGTGAAGAAATATGTCAAGTGTGATTCTTACTTAGTCAAATGCTTATATTATTAAATAGTTTCCTCTCACCATAATGGTGACCGACGTTGAATAGGCAAAATATTCTTAAGTGCGGCGTAACACACCGATCAAATGAAGAAATAAATATTTTTAAATATGTACAGTTTTTTCTTTTCTTTTTTCACTACAATTCTGTTTAGAACATACAGCACGTTGTTTGGTTTGGAACCTGAAATATTTCTGACATTTCTGATTTATTTTCTCCGTTTCGCTCTTGCTTAGTTTCATCTCTCAAAGGCCTTGTAAAAGCGCTGGTACTGGTACTGTTTGGGCTACAAACATGATTATATATTCGTGATGATCTGAGGAGTGTAGCACTAGCTTTACAACATGCTATTCAGCATTGTTTTCTCGTGGAAATAAAATCTGTCTCCAATCATTCCGCTTAAGCCCTGTGTAGCAGAAAACTCGGCGGTGAATTCCCGGAATGAACTGTCGGATCCCGGGGGTCGCTACTTAAAATGACTGTCGCGAATTTGCCGTAGGAAACTCTCATTGCTGGCGTTTTACCACCTCCTTCGACAATTTTCCCCGTGTTTTACCACAAAAACCGCGCTGCCATAAGATTGGGTGTCAGATCCGAGACCGGCCCCATGACATAACCCAAGACAATCAGAGTTTGGGGAAAAATCTGCGCCAGTTTTTGACGGTATTCCCGGAGCGCTGGTTCGGCGCCTTCCTTCCTCTCGGTTACAGCAGGGCCTGCACAGTGACGGGCGGATCGCATCACACCAGCTGTGGCAGCCCTGTGCTACCTACACTGTACATCTACATATACAACTACATTATGCTCCACGGTAGAGATGCAGATATGTTAATAATTCTTCATTTTCACTTCGTTCGTAGATGCAAATTTAACCAAATACTGTTTGCTTTGGGCTTATTGAATGTACCTTGCCAGTCCAATATATGAACTACTGACAAGAAATTCATCTAACATTTGACGTGTAACAATTGGCTTTGTCTGCACCATTTGCAGATAAAACTGTCGCTTTTGGGGGCGCTTTAGGTCGGTATGATATTTCGTGGTGAAAGGCAGTTGTTCTGACGATACGATGACAGGAAATTCAGTTTACATGTATTTTATTTGTGTATTAACTAAATTCTTCCCCAGTATTTTCAGATAAAGATGCCTACTGGGTAGGTTTGCATGATTTCTTCATGGTGAATCGCAATGCATGTGGCTGAGATAGGTTTGCGACATAGCCGATCCGCTATTATGCTCTCCATTCTACAGAATGGGTTTGTTTCGCATCTGATCATGTGACTGCGTATATTATCCGCAAAAACCTACAGAAATCTTCCAAAATTAAGACAGTGTCTTGTCAGTAATTCTTTTATAGTCGTCGTTAATGCTTCGAATCTCGCAAATACATGGCAACTACGTAGGCAACTTCCACATGTTTAAAAACTTGTACTTTTTAAGATTTTAAACTTCTACTGACGAGCACGTTTTTAATATTTGAAGTCTATAACGGCTGCGTAGGCATTTTTCACACGGAACAAAATCAGCATTTGTCAAACTCACCAAAAACAGCAATAAGTCATCTCGGCTTTATCACAAAATATCCAAATAGTTTAGACAGATTCCTCGGACTGGTTGGTCGGGAGTTTTGATGTGCAGATCTGCAGGTTTATACTAAGTTGTCAATCTCGTCTGGCGACGTACATCATGTCCGATTCCACACTGAGTTTTTGGCAGAGGTAAGTCAATCATTTCGCTATGGACCAAACATCATTAAAATCTCTAAATTTCTGAATGATAAACATGATGCTCATATAACCGATTTATGGCTTTTTCTTGCCTGAGATATACATATATTTCATACTTTCTCCCATAAAAATTAAAGGAGCTTTCTTTTACAAGACACGTGGCTTATTTTAAGGACATTATTTCACAATGTAAGTTTCTAAGTGGCAGAGCTGTCCCTGTGGTATGGGTGTGGTTAGTGAGGGATATCCGTGGATGAGATGACCTCGGCAATTCGGTAACCCACGTGGTCCTTTACAGGAGATGTGGGTTGTGCCTGTCAGGCCACCCATGCTTGTATCGGCACACATGATATTTCTACAGACTGAGGCAGCACATTGTGTTTTACTGTTCTGGAAAATCCCAGCTTTGCATCCCGCTGAGAAACTAGTTGATATGCAAACATTACATTGTGTATCGGTGTTAATCTGTGAGTAGATTTAACCTAGCGAATGGATTTTTTACAGCTAGACCAATGTAACGTTCAATTCCCACATTTATTGTTTTTATGAAATGAGCGTGCAAAGCCGTCCCCATGCATGAAATCCTGCCATACACCCAGAAAATGGTTTATCAGAGAAAGAAACCCTTAACTTTTGGAATTGTGCCAAAAGCAAAAAATCAATGATTTATTATGTTGTGTATGTTGGTGTGTCATTTTCTTTTGTCTTATATCACCTTTGCACATCTTTAGTTTCCATCGATTTACAAATTCAACAACGAATCGTCCCTTTGAGCGACATGACAATCGTTTCCAAGCGCCAGTCAACAAAGAATGAACGCTACGCTGGCGAAACAGTGATTGACGTTAAACAAGATTAAAGGCCCGGCTTCCTCCCACCATATTTCTGGCCGCCGTCTAATAAGTGAAATATTCTTGAGAACGGCAAAAATAAAACAATCAAATCAATGAGTAAATAATTAAAGGCGCGTCTTAGCAAAACAAATGCGATTAGAAGAACGTGGCATTTTATTTAATATTACAAAACAGTTGTTCTGTTCGGTGATGCATGCTGATATAACTACATTAGGCATATCTCTGTGATGAGGAACGATGTATGTTGTTTGATTGTGAATGAAGCTAATGGTATCCAATATTTTATATACTGCACCATAAGAGCCAATCGGTCGCCTGTGTATGTATATATAAATATATATATATATATATAGGAAAAAAAATAATAAAACGCCTTCTTAACTTTCTACATTCTGTTATATTCTGGAATATAAAGTTAAGAAGGCGTTTTATTATTTTTTTCCTATGTAAATTCTCCTCACCAGGGGATCTTTCTCTATTTCTTCAAAATATATATATATATATATATATATATATATATATATATATAGAAATTAGTCATTTAGGTAAGTTTTCTAATTTTATATTATACCAATTCCCAAGAATACAGTAGCCATGTGTATAGTCACCACAGTGTTTATTTTCTCGTCATACACAGGGTGTCGCGCACCATCCAGGTTGAGGTTGAATGCTTGAGCTACAGAGCGGTGTATTGCCCCATCTCTTCCAAACATAAAAACCAGTTCAACTCTTTCTTGTACTGTTAGTTTATTACCCATAATTAACTCTGAAAGAGAGAGAAAAAAATTTAAAATCAGTATTAAATCTGAAACACAGAAAAAAATGAAAATCAGGATGGTGCACGACTCCTGGGACACCCTGTACATCGAAGTATCCCGTAAACTGATAGGAGGCAGTTTACGATCATGTCTGTAACAAATGATATTTTAACATAACTTGTGAATGAACAATTTACATGTATGGCGCTCCAATTGCTCAAACCACAATATGTTTTAGGCAAGCCTTATAGAAATATTTGTGATGAATATAATGTAGATGAATCTAATGAATCTTGATTTTCGCAATGCTTTAGAAGATTGATTTAAAGGATTTCAGATATTTTTTTTCAGACATTAGAAAAGGCATTTTCGCGGATATTTAGAGATTCTAAAAGCTCATTAATTAAAACAAATACAAAAAGATTCATACAAAACGTTTTGTGAAAAGAAACGGTATAACTAAGTATACCATTGGGATAGCAGCAGACTTTCCAGCAGAAAAGCTTATATGAAAAGGGAGGTAACTCAGCATGGTACATTTTACAAGAGGTGCCAGTTATCAGAAGCTTTCCAGGTTGCACCAAGCAAGCCTACCTTGTTACCGAGCATTCCGCGAATTAATCTGGAATATATTACTGATCCCTAGATGGCAATAATTTTAAAGAATGCTTTAAGCGTATCTGAACATCTAAAAGAATATAATTACCAATGGGCACAACGCTTGGTAAAATCATGGTTTACTTCTACAAATTTTCTTGATATTCCCTTGATACATTTGCAATAATAATGCAACAGTGGGATCACTGGACCAACGAATCATAAACATACATGCATGTTAATGAATAGCGCGTTTCGCTACTACGCTCATCACCTGAGTCTCCTTGCTTCCTTGGCCTTTTTATTAGACTTTGTCCACCATTGTTTGTCTAACTGTTTCGTGTCTAGAAACACGGGCGGATTCTTCAGGCCTCTCCTAGACTCTCCTTATTTATTGACCACATACGGGCCACCTGGAGGCCAAAAAAGACACCAGTGGGATAACTATTCGGGCAATTCGAAATCCCACCTAGGAAAATAAAACCTAAATCTCTGATAATTTTTGTACCGAACTGACATTTTTGCTCAGCCGACGGAACAATGTTGGATGGAAGGTCTGTGGTTTAGCTAGCATTCTCCTGTCCGGCCACCCGCTCTTGTGACGAAGACAGGAGTCGGGATCTGGTAGCAGTGCCTCGGAGACCATTCGGGTTTGATTTGGTCCAGCAGAGGCAACAGCTGGCCATCAATTACAGCGGGTAAATAGCTCTCATTCACCCAAACACTCTCTTGTCCTCAGTGTATAGTCGAACTAAGGACATTTCAAGCACAGGGCATGGAAAGAAAAGAAAATGTTACAAAGCAAGATCATGTATTTATCTATCATCAGTTCATCCGTAAGCAGGACATACATATGTGTATAAGAAACGCTAAAAACAGCACCAGGGAAGAACTTAACTTCTCGACTATTTCGCTCGTAATCATATTTCGCTAATTTTCAATCTTTTCTAACGGCAGTCCGAATTTGAGAGTGTACAGGTCAACTTAATTATACGATGTGTGTAAGATGGTAACAATACATTTCAAGACATCGATAAATGAATTCAAAATAGCATTAATTAAATTCAAAAAGCTATTACTTTATTGACAGATACCCGAGGTATTTTGGCGTAAGTTAAAGCTAAAGATTAGGTCGTAAAAAACCGTGTTAAGAATTAAATAATATTCATGTATTTGTGTGATGGTTTGAAATCGAAAATATATGAGTTTAATTAGGTCGTAAAAAACCATGTTCAGAATTAAGTAATATTCATGTATTTGTGTGATGGTTTGAAATCGAAAATATGTAAGTTTAATTCTTGTTTAGATTAAATCCGAAATATTTCATAGTTTTGCATCCCCAAGTGGTTTCCCCAAAGTTTATTATTTGATCTAATACTCTTATGTGGATCATGCTTTAAATAACTATAACGTTGACACTGTCCATTGTTATACACACACAATTACAATGTAGCATATTCATTCTTCGGAAAAAGATCATTTAAGATTTTAATAACAATACATACAACATATATCAAAACGCATGACTATGCGACGAAACAGTGTTTTACATGTAGTGTTTTACATGTATATAATGTATGTATGTTGGTGTATGTCTGTCGGCCTGTCGGCCTGTCGGTCTGTCGGCCAATTCTTTTTAAATCCTGTAGTTTTAACATGGGCAATTCCCTTATCAAGGGGCCTAAATAACTGCGAGATGACATCGACTTTTTGACATTTTTTGCGAAATACTCATGAAAGCTTAACACAGTACGCAAGAGTTTTATGACGACAGACAGGTTTAATTTGCCGAAACCGTGGAAGCTGGATTCGAGTCCTTGATGTCATTGACTTTGCACAAAAGCCATTTCTCTTCGCTACCAGAATTAAGTGCATTTACAAAGTCTCCGGGGTGGGGCGTGGGGGGGGGGGGGGCTAAACTCATTAAAGACAATACACAACTACGATATATAATCAACTTAATTGTACATGGCTTTGGTGATCAAAGGGTTAAAGTGTCGGCCTCGAAATCAGGACGAGACCCGGGACCAATACCCGAAAGAGCGGGAACAGGACTGGTTGGTCCGGTGTGAGTATAATGTGACTGGGTGGGGTGTCATGCCTGGTGTCTTGGACATGGATGACGGCTGCACTTTTGCGGCATGGGCTAGCCCTGTCACTAGAAAACACAGCATATGCACACATACCCATAGATCTGAAATCTCTTTCATTCTTCCCAGCTTAGCTTTCAGTGATACAAATCTGTACACTAACACTGACACTAACCTGAAAGTCGGTGTTTTCAAGTTTGCTGTCCTCAACATGTCAAAGCTACAAAAACACTACAGAAACATTTTGCCTGCAATCCTTCAGTAATTCTTACTTTATATCACTTAGTTATTCGGGAATAATAACGACGATAACGTCACAGTTAGCACAATGTATCTGCTACATCGGCAGCAAGCCAAACTTCGCTAACCGCCATTTCCAATTAGACATAGTCCGGAATACGTGGAATAATTTGATTGAAACCAATGAGATGTACGCCATATAATGAATGACTTACAAATTGTTTGGGAGTCTTAACTTTAATTTATGTGTTAATAATGAACAGAAATGAACTATGATCAATTATATTGTGAAAAAGATGATCTTAATTTTGAGAAGAGCAGCTGAGTCCACCCTAGCAACCGAGTCACGTGATTTAAAATTGGCGACTTGCAAGTTCTGATGTCGTCCAAGTGGGTGCGCCGGTTACATTTGTGTTATTTACGATGTTATGGTCTTCATTATTCCCACATTTAGAATTTTTTAAGTTCACGGACACCTCTTTTTGTGGCAATTTGGAGACAGCACAGATGACAGGACGAGTTCCAGGTTAGTGGATGTACCGATGTAGAGCGTTAATGTGGAGGATAAGCTGGGAACAGGGCCTACCGGCCTCAGAGCTAACACATTTAATGACTGCTCGTCGTCACATGGCGTTAAGAACGACGTCAAACCCTAAGTATACACACACATAATTATACATAATTAAGCCGTAGTACTCCAGGTAATTTTATTTTATTTGTTTATTTGACTGATATTCAATGCCGTACACAGGAATGTTCCACTGATATGACGGTAGATTTATTGATCTTGGAAACAGGCGTGTCGAGAATGAAGCACTAACGGCGGGCCAGGTAGCTGGTTCATGACCATTGTTCATGACTATCCATTATGATAAAGGAGACATTTCATGCCATTATGTGTAAGCCCATTACAACACATCGAGTTTACTCGAAACTGGTGCACTGTATTACTTTTGCCTGTGAGTGCCATACAATTTTTTTTTTAACATTTTCTAATGATTTATCTTGGTTCACGGGTTTTCTAATGAAAGCCTATTTTCAGGAACGAAGTATTTTAAGTATATGGAAAAGAGAATTAACGCAAAAGACAAAAATATTTTGGACAAAATTTATAAATTGGAAGAACAACTTTTTTTCTCCTCCTTGTAAACCTTTTCCACTGAATGATTGTAAATCAGTAGAAAATGTTAATAATTTTGAATGGTACTAAGGGGCCACCGTACTTTATTATACATGAACGAGAACACATATAATAATGATAAAATTCTCTCAAGTTACGAGTATTTTGTTGTATTTGACCCAGATCTGACTAATAATAAAATCATGGAATACGTTCTTAGGGCTGTTGATACGTATAATACAATTATCAAAGTTTGTGCCTGTTTGATGTACAGTGTTTTTTGACATATCGTGACGTCTCACCCCGAGATGTTCATGTATTCAACAGTTGGTATGCTGGTGGTGGCTGTGACGCCTAGATAACGGAACCATTTTAGCAGAAATTCCATTTTGCTTTGGGTGGATATATAAATGCAAATCTTCCCACGATATACTCAGGCGAAGTTGTCAACTTCCAATTTTTTTTTCTCCTTACCAAATATATCAGGTTTCTGATGTCCTATTATGGGAATTCCCTACTGATAACTGGCCTGTCCAAATCTCTTACTGTCTGACAGTTCGCTCGATTAGACACGGTAAAACATGGCCGCTTGTCACGACTTCGCCATCAGCCATAGTAGAGAGGGCGTCTTAGGACCGGACCCCCCTCCCCTTCCCCTTTATCTGGAATTGTCCCAGACCGGAACAGGAGCTTGGCGTTCAGGACTAAACAGTAGAGAAGACGGCTATAACAGGGGCTAATTTAGACTGACGTTAAAGCTGTTTGTCAGGCCGTGGTAAATGACCCCACCCTTGTATCACAACATAACATGCTTTTACATTCCTCAGTCATCGCACTCGATTTCTCGGCGGGGATATTTTAAATCTACGTCTGCACACAGCGACTTTTCTGTAATTTCTTTGCCCCCAATGTCGGTACTAATTACCGTGCTTGCAGTACCCGTGCTTTAAGTCTATCTACAGCACAACCACTATCGTAAATCGCCATAAAACCGATCGACACCAATGCCTAAGTCCTGATATCAGTCACGTTTGTGAAACACAGACTCTAACTATCTACACAGAGCAGCGTCGCAAGCTAATATACACTCTAGCTGATCTCAGCGCGTAATTTCCATTCACCCATAGTTATATGACCCCCATTTGATAAGTCAAGTGTATTCTTGTCTTTTAAGGTCAGGAATAAATACATATGTAAAGAGTATGAGAATGAATACATTTCTTCAGTTTCCGTGTGACTTGCAAACCCGTCATTGGTTGATTGGTTTTTTTTATTAAAGAATTGATCACATATATAACAATGCTCAGGCTAACATGTGGAGCAAACAGAAGTGCCCTGAATAAACCACCAACCTTCGGCAGGTCCTGGCAAATTTCCTGACTAAAAGTCGTATTCTAAAGTACGACCTAATTGTCCAAAACCCTGACAGTCTCTACGAGTCAGGCCCCAGGGTCATACAACTGTCGTACACTTCAGCAAGACTTCGAAAGTTTTATTTCACTTTAGTTGTGAGTTACTCAGTTTTCATTTTAATATTCGGAGACATCGTACACTTTCATAACAAAATTGAAAATCAGCGTGAAAGTTCGGGATTAATGCACCATGTTAAGACTAAATCAGTCAGACGTTGATTGTCAGTCACGCATGCATGAAGAATTTGTGAGATGTGACGCGTTCTCCTCAGTCATGACCAAATACCCGCCATAGCTCTCCAGTACGGTTAAGCTCACACGAGCATTTTTTTCTCCGTACTGTTTCCGCTTTTCCTGAGTTTCTGCTTCAGAAAAAACATACATTTGTGTTAGAGATTGTCGACATGCTCATAATGCAAAAAATAAATCTTCAATGTTTTGGACGAGAGATTATATTCTTGGTGATTTTGGGTAAAGTTCCGAGTAAATCTGATGTTGTATGACGATGTTTTGATGTTCTAGTAAACAGGCTCTTTATAGTGAACAAAGTCTTATATTCTCTCTTCTTGTGTCCAAAGATCTTCCAGTAAAACCATTAAGCCTCTTCGCTACTTTTACAGTACCTCCCTTTACAAAAATATATCAGATAGTTAAGAAAGTATCACATGTTGTTAATTAGCTATCAAATAGTTAACTTTATTTAGCTTGGCATCACACTCCACCCAGCGTCTCCGACCTCGACACACACACGCTAATTGAACATGAACAACAATATATTTCATTCGCGGGCAGTAAATGTATAATAAACAGTAATCAGTATAGAAGGCAATGACATAGTTGATTACTTCATTACGACGCCGTTGTCGCGGCGTGAACACGATGGCGGTATTATGGTCTGGAACGCGATCCAGCGAAAGTTGTCATAAGTGCCTTTAATATTTCAGAGACAGATATAAATGTGAACGCTGGAAGACCAGTGAAACAGAACATTCTGATTGGCCTGGTTTACGCAGCAGTAAATGGTACGTGGTGTATTGTTTAAGCCTTCGGGTGATCCTACAAGCCGTAAACAAGCCGCACACAAGCCGTAAATCAAATATCTCCCGTACATGTAGCATGTTAAACTTTACAACATTGTATGGTTTATGTGGTAATAGTTGTAAGATCTTATAAGGCGAAGACTTCCTTGGCCGGACACATTTATCGGGAAGAATTGTGAGGATTAAAACTTAAGAAATAATGTATCCCAAGGCGAAGATATTCTCATGATATACACTTTCCCACATCAATATCAACACATCATTGGAGAACGCTGAAAAACACTGGGGACCATAGGAGAATATCCTGGGCGCAGGGTTGGAGAACACAGGAGAATATTGGAGAGTATCGGTTGTACAGGTTTGGAGAACATCGGGGTATATACGAGAATATGGGCTCTGCATGGTTGGGGAACAGAGAAGAATATATGAGAACATCAGCTACGCAGGTTTGGAGAACAACGGGGAATATTGGAGAGTATCGGATGTACAGGTTTGGAGAACACTGGAGAAAGATGAGAACATGGACTGCGTAGGTTTGGACAACATCGTGAATATAGGAGAACATCGGCTGCACAATGCTGGAGAACAGAGAAAAATATCCTCTGCGCAGGGTTGAAGAACAGAGCACAATTCTGAGAACATCAGCTGAACAGGGTTGGGAAATATAGAAGAATATCGGAGAATATCGGCACTCGTATGCCGTGTATCACGGCATCTATCAGAACATTGATAATGTTGGACGATACTAGTATTCGACATTTGTGTATGTGAGTATAGAGTTCCGATAGTTATATGCTCTTTGGTAATAAGGTGTCATTTCACGAAAGGAATAAGATATTATAAGACATTAAGAAAAGTAAGACAAATTGTTTTGTATAATATTAAGTACAAGGTGTAAGAAGATAAATTGTTTGAAACACAGGTGAAGTGTGAAAGCAGTACGGTCACAGACTCACACGGCTTGGACAGTATCGAAGCCATATATAGGGACTTTTTCGAAGACTCGGTAGAACTTTTTGCTAACAGTGACAATAGAGTTTTTCATGATTTTGTATTTCTAAACTGGCAATAAATCATTCTTTAAAGCTCATCAAAATATCTTCCAAGACTAAGAATAAATGTTTCCAAAATTCACACGAATACTTTCAAAGCCACACTCTGTGATTTCCCAAGTCAGACATGTATATTTGCCCAGGCACCTGCACATAGTTCATCCTTCCGTAGAAGCATCATTACAAGCGCTATTATCAACAAAAAGCTAAGGAAGGGCTGAGTTCAATAGCAGCATTAAAACAAGAATAACTTGCATGGGACATTGAATTGAGATAAAGCAATAGTGATGTTCTATATTCTATATACAGTTACAGGCGTGCTTTATCTTGTTTCAAAATTAGACCCACGCAAAGTACAGATCTTCAAGCGTGAGAGTATAGGTGAAATAGCCTAGTTTTTGGATCATTTTTTCTGGCACATTCGCCAGAATAAATGCTTTCAGAATATGTCATTTCCCACGGTTCCTGGAAATCGTTCGCCAAACCAGACCTGTGAAAGAAAGAATTCACTCACCACTTATCTTGTGACGACATGTCGACCATACCACAAGCAATGATTAGCTGGATTCTTCCAATATGCATTGCGACCCAACCACTCCCACAAATCTTCAATCCCTACCCATCCGCTACCACCACCCCCCACCCCCCACCCCCACCCCCCACCACCCAACTCCATTTTTAAGAAAGAGCACCCAAGAGTCACACAAGAGTTGTGCGTGCAGATTAGCGTCGGTGTAGCGCCAGTCGACTGCCCACGGGAGGCCGGGGTGTACAGGGCATATAGTCTTCCATACGATACAGAACTTCCTAACCCTCTACCATTAGGTAAGGCGGATAACATCTGACACCTCTAAATGAACCTCTAACATACACCCCAAGCATATCCGGCGGTTCGCTAATTTCCACTCTTATCGCGATGTTGCAAGCTTTTTTATTCACTCGTCTATAGGAACTGTTGAGAAACATATGTTATATGGGATATCAATGTTCGTTGGCATGTTTACGACAATATCAATTTGTACATATAGATAAGTGTTACCCTAACCTTGCAGATTTGCGCGACGTTCCTTCCGTGCAGGGGACGGTTTCAAAACATCAGCGGGTCTATATAATGGTCGTGCTGTAATAATGAATAGCTTTACTCCTCCCCGCGACCGTTGTTAGTCAAACTGACGATATTACTTTACATGGACATTCTACAGGGAAGCTCACTAAAATAACAGAGTATTGGACATTTTGCTGCAAGAAAAATAGTGTATCGATTTTTGGTCCTCCATGAAAATGTTTTATTTGTTTATTTATTTATTTACTTATTTGTTTATTCATTTATTTATTTGATTGGTGTTTTCCTCAAGAATATTTCACACGAAGAATCTATTTTATAATATACTGCGAAACATATAAGAGTGGGTTAACACGTGTTAAAAGTGCATCTTGTGCAGTACTGTACCATTTAAATACCTTAGCAAGTTGTGTACAAGGTGTTTCGGTTTTCTCCCACCATAGTGCTGGCCGCCATAGTAAAAGACAAATATTCTTCAGTACGGCGTGAAACTAATGATCACCGGTGGTATTCGACATGACACCATTATGTAGTAACAAATACAGAGCACTAATGTCTGCTTCATTCTCAACAAAGATATCAGTTAGTTTTGGAGGGAGGGAGTTCAAATCCATGTGTAGTTCATTTGTCATTTTCACCGTCACACAGCTGATACCTAATCATTGCCTATATCTCTACACATGTGGATTTATTTAAAGTAACTGAGCACTGTTAATCTATTTTCAATCTAATGTATACTTTTCTTGTAGCTATATTATCTATCTATATATTCCTATCTAAAAGATGTATAAGCATTCCTGCAGTCGAGGATAAAATGTAGATCCTTACATAACCTGATCCAATATCCGATATTAATCCGCACCTGGTCTGCAGACTTCACTCTCACTTTCACTGCTGTACAAATCGCCTCGGTAACCCCTGGAATCGTGAGCGACGTCACGTGCCCGAGGCCTGCCCAGTTGTGGTGGGCAGATGACGACCGCGGTAACTGATCAAAGCGTGATACACAGGTGTTAACTCCTAGCGTCAGAAGGGCCGGGTTTATGTTTTATGACTTCAACACTTATCCCACAAGCTCCAGTATAATGTAGTACACAATAACAGTGCATGTCACCCGCCAGAGTTTTGCAATACAGAGTAATAATATATGAATATCAACTACCAGATTGATGTAATGCAGAGTAATAGTGGATATCACCTGTCAGTATGGTGTAATGCAGAGTAATGGTAGATATCACCTGTCAGTATGGTGTAATGCAGAGTAATAGTGGATATCACCTGTCAGTATGGTGTAATGCAGAGTAATAGTGGATATCACCTGTCAGTATGGTGTAATGCAGAGTAATAGTAGATATCACCTGTCAGTATGGTGCAATGCAGAGTAATAGTGAATATCACCTGTCAGTATGGTGTAATGCAGAGTAATAGTGGATATTCCCGCCAATATTATGTAAGAGGCTGCACCGTGGTGATAATCAATTTTACAGGCAGCCAGTATGAGTTGACTAATTCTCACAGCTACAGAAGGGCTCTTTCGTATTTGCGCCGCCCTAGCACGCTAACAACTCGGCCACTGGACACAGTCCAGCAAATACTGGGTGACATTGGAAAACAATGGATGCTGCGTGAAACACCAGTCAAATAAATAAATCAGCACATTACGGAAAGTTTTACCTAAAGTCATAATAAAACAGTAATGCTATCCATCTCTACCATCATTGTTCTTTGGGATACGTTTGGCCAGCGGTTTGGGATATGCGGTTATATAGGCATTGTTTCATGATAAAACTCACACGCACTGAAGACGAGATGTTTATAAAAGTTTTGATGCTCACGGGCCTCAGCGTGATTGCCCATGTCTTAAGGGTCCCAGTGGACATATACACAGTCCATTTGTCCACAATAACATTTTAACAGTGATAAAATCTCTCTTCATGTAGACATCAACACAGAAACTCTTGTCATTATGGTTGTTTTTGCTGTTCTCGGCCATGAGCCATGCAGCACGTGTCCCAGTAGCGTTTCACTACTTCGACCAGTTCTTTCTGTCCGCCAATTTCCCGTTATCTGGAGGCGATAGTACCCACAGTATGAAGGCGACAGTCCAATTAAAACCTGTGGAGTGCTAACATGATACGCATTATACCTAAGGCATTTCACATTTCGCGGCTGACGACGTCCAAATAATAGAGCGACTGTGGCATCGCCTTGTCTCACGCTGAAACCGTGTTGAAATCTCTCTGTCTGTCAATGAATCGGCTAAATGAAGTAGACATATTGTAAACGTCGAGTATATATATATATTCATTGATGTATAAGTTTTGTGTTGTATTTTTGTATATATAACTGACATGTATGAAAGTTCTGTTTCATGCGTCTCCCGTATAAACTACAAGTTCCAATGCATATCCATAGAACTATAGCTGACATTTACATGCGAGTAAACTGAATGTTTTGATTTTTTACAACTTTATGACATTTCTTTGTTTTACTATCTTTTGTTTTTCTCACCTCATTCTTACTTCTTAGATATTTTCACTCCAAGAAACATAGCCTTCATCTAAATTTTGGTATTTGGTTTAAAAATGTTCAGTTTAAAAATAAGAAAATGACAGTTTAAAAGTATAAACGTACATCTCGCAGCTTATTCATCAGTCTGAGAAGTTATACCCGGTACAGAGAACGTTTAAGAAGAAATATATCATGTCAAATTATGCAAATTGGTAGTTTTACAAGTTTCACTGGTAATATATTCTTCAACTTCATGATAAAGGTCTTGACATTAACATATCAATTACTATACCCTGGATGCAATACAAGGCGCTATTCACAAAAATAGATGTACTTCAATAACTTCTAAATACTATTTAAAGATATCTCATATGGGAACCTCTTATAGCTCAGAGGTAAAGATTTGTGACTCATTTTTGTTGACTGAATGAAACAGGGTTTACAGTAGAGACCACACTTAGGGCAAACGACACGTACATGTAGTTGTGCGACAAATTTGCACGATATTTATCTTCATTGATTTACACCCATTCATTCAAATCCGTTCATTTTATATTCGTATATTTCAGCTATCAATACATGATTTTTTTTCACTTTGAACTATAAAATAACATACCAGAGTCATTAAATTCATTTACATGATTATTAAACTTAGATTTTAATATTTTTTTATTCATTCCATTCGTGTTTTACGCCGTACTCAAGAATATATCAGGACGGCCAGCATTATGTTGGGAGGAACCCACGACCATCCGCAGGCTGCTGGAAAATTTTATTTTAATAAAACTTGCATATATTTGAAAACATATATTTTTATTTGATTCTTCTCAACACCTTACTCAATACGTTTTCATTTAAACCATGGCAGTCTGTTTTAAGGGTGGATTACCCACAATACACTGAGTAAACCACTGGTATTCTGCAAGCTATACTGGCGAACTCTCCCGAGTGTGACACGCTTCAGTTTGATGGAAGACAAGTGATCATCAGCTGACTTCATAAATGCAAGAGAACCGTTAATAGTTTATTTCTAGAAGAATGACGCTGTACCATCTAAAATGTTCCTGGCTATGATCTGCATCCAGTTTTGGTCATTGAAAGACAAGTACATGAACCACAGGATGACCGACGGCTGTATCCGATCTCTGGATACATCCATATTGTATATGGCAACCCAATTAACATTTAACCATAACGGATTTTTCGATATCGCTAATTCATTTATTCATATCGATAAATGATTTATTGCTATCGACAATTCTTTACTAAGTGCTAATTTGATTCTTTATAGTTATATGCAGCGCGTGATTTTACTATATCTTGAAAATAACATATAATGAAAAATAAGATCAGATTGCCAGAAATGTGAAAGATGATATGGTACTGTCTCTAATCTTTATACTTTTAGTTTATTTTCACTTCCGATAAGTTGAAGATGCCAAGGAGTGTTTACAAGATATTCAAAGTACCCGAGGTTCAGGGGGAGATTGTCGCTAATAAATAGATACGTCCTGGGACTAAAACGGACTTGTGACGGGGCATAATTAGCTAATTAAAACATCCGGGTAGAGAACTATATTTTGTATACCTTTTTCCAGGTAAACTTCAGTTAAACTGTTTTCACTTTGTTTTCGTTAGGGGGAAAACAAAGTGAAAACAGTTTAACTGAAGTTTACCTGGAAAAAGAAATAACAAAAACGCATACATGCACCAAACTTTCCACAACCAAATTTCCCACAAGCATCACACCCACCTTCCCCCACCCTAAACCCCTGTAACCTGCAACAAGTAACAGGCGTACAAAATCGACAAGAACACAATGACGGACTTTTCCAGCATAAATCAACATTCATCTGAAAACTGGTTTTGTAGGGCACTAGATAGAAAGGGTAAAATGGCCAGGTCAGCTTGGACCCGAAAAGCTGCCTTAAATACCAGGTTTAGTTTGGTATGAATTACGTTATAAAATCACAAAGTGTTGTGAGACTGTAGGCATATTACACCATTTAGACAACAATCCTGGACAGCTGTTGCGGAGTCTGACCCCTGTCAAGTCTCCCACCATCTGTCATTATGAAACTGAGGAAAATCTACGTCTTTGCTTTAAGTGTATATAAAATATATTGTATATTGCGTTATAATATCATAGAGTGGTACCAGATTTACCAGTCTAGACTGAGTACACCATAGAGCTTGGTTCGACCCCTGTTACGTCTACTAGTATTTTAACTATCGCATCTTGAGATGAACGACTATCATAGCGAACCATTATAAGACGCCACATCTCATTATGTCCCACTTTTATCGCTGCTCCTCTCCTGGTCTAATGGATAGGGCAATACCCGTAGACAGTGTCATTAACTTGGAACCTCGCTTGCCCCAGGCTCTCAGATACCCCGCCTTTATCTCCCTTCACACTATCGTAACGCATCATCCCGTTATCTGAAAGCCACATTTCATAGCCCCGTATGACCGCGTTACATTACGCAACCCGCAGCTATAGTATGTTTTCACATCTCCATTACTCTGCATCTAGTGTGACCTATGACACAGAACTGAACACGTTTTCCCCGTGATGAACGCCTCTGTTCCTGTGGAGAAGATGCGCCGGATAGATTTCAATCAGAAATTCCACAATGGGGGAAAATTGCATTTTTCTACATATCATAGTTTACAAAATATTTCTAAACAAAAGAAATTTATGTTGATTCCTTTTGCACTTCGCCATTTTTACTGTTGAAGGGGTATATATATGTTTTTTTCCAATATTAGAGAATACTTTTTCGTTTTAATACTTTTTCTTTTTACATGCTGCTGTTGTGCAATCTTTCTGAAGCGGCAAAACTGTTAAATTAAACAGGAAAGACAAAGAATTTAGAGGAAAATTTCTGGACGTTCTTGATCAAATGGATTGCCCTGCTTTCTGGTATAGGGGCAGTGATGGTTCATGCTGGCTTTCACGGTGATAGTCACCGACGCCATTCTGGGTTTTAACACTTAGCTCTGCCTATAACCTACCTCAATTATCTACGGTTTAATCACAAGGCGATGGGACATTATATCTGAACTGTTTAAAGCCGGTTGGAGATTTCCGAACGGTGTTGTTTGGCTGTGGACCATTAACAAGAGGAGTGGAGTCATGTAGAATGCCACTGCTATAGGGACCACACACGATATAACAACCTTTTTCGAAGCCATTACCTGGCTACTTACGGGCTCCCCGGCGGTGGGTTGAGCTAAACAGATGTACCCTCTGCCTCGTGGGCAGACTGCCGAACAGGAAATAGACTCAAAATGACTTCCGAGAAAGGGTTAACGGATCAAGAACTGGTTTCCGATTGGTAAAAGAGCAGGGTTCAGAGTTGAGGGGTGTGTACCGTGCTTGTCTGACGGAGGTAACTTGACGAACCAGGGTTCAGTTCTCTGTTAGCAGTTATTTGGTTCATCCCCTAATCAGCCAACCACTAACTATAGCTGGTTTTTGCTCAGTTTTCCATTTTCGTATTATCTTTATAGCAAACAACGACAATACAATATGTCGCAATAAATTTTGATAACCGTTTAGAACTTTCTGACGGTTATAATGTTTTATCACTCTGACATCTTGAACCAAAGTAACCGTTTCTAGTCATCGACATCTATCAATTGTTTCTTTATATTTATATTAGTTTTTAGCTCTTGGCTTTTTTTTTGCAAGAAAGCACATAATACGTCCTAAGCCGATTTGATTACCGTTTTCAAGTTGATTACATCAGGATGATTTAATCATTCTGCATCTCATGTACTGGTTTTCAATTCTCTAATGTTTACTATAATGTTTATAAGTTCGTCTTGAACTAGCCTCTGTGATTCAGTTCATACAGATTATGTGGTAAAAAGGTTGACCCTCAACACCTCGTGACCTTATTACAGTGGATGTATGGAATGGCACCGTCTTTTAGGCAAGCGGCTTACTTCAGTGGCCAGGGCATAGCTGTGAGGGTGGTTTTCCAGATAATTAAGCGCCTGTCACTTGACGAAGTAATAATAGCCTACGTCGATTATCAACATGTTTGTACGATGATAGTGATGACTTGTTCACTGTTCACTTGTTCTTCTCACTAAAATGTTACGCCCAAACATCTTTTTGTTTCTTTTTAGTTTGATACATTAGTTGGGTGGTGGTGGCGAACAGTTTGAGGCGACGACATGCACATCTTAATCGGGCCTGAGCTATTGGGTGTTAATTCTCCTGCCAAAAAAAATGGATAACAATGTAAAAAAACATAAGCCACATTCCATACTCCAGGAGGAACTACGCCCAATAAAAACACGTGGCTTCTCATTTTCTCTCCCCAATTATTCTAGCTGTATCTTAGATTTTCTCGTCCTTGAGGGATGGGGATTTTCAAAATGACACTTCTGTTGGTTAAGAGAAGAGCGGTGCCTTCGACTGGTGTTCTGTCAAATAGTACATTGACCATACGAGCAGATGGCGTGATAATGCGCCTCAGATCTCCACCGCTTGGGGCAGTGTACGCGCCAGAGCCGCAGAATCTACGAGCGACCGCTTTCCAGTCCGCCTGGAATTCTTCACATGCCAAAAGTCTTCCCCAAAAACGCTCCTCAAAAAACGTTCGCCCCCACTCTCGGCGTTTCGCAGCTGCGAGGGCTCGACAGGCCGGCGTGTGGTGGGTCATTTCTCTTCTTTACTCCTCCGTCGATGAAAGACAAGAAAGTAGGACCAAATTACTTCACACATTAGCGTCAGATATGTTCCATCCACCAGCCATCGTTTTCATTACCACATACTATTTTTTTTCCTTTCTTTGTGATATGTAACAGTAGTCATTCATTCCGTCTAGGGTATTTTGGGCGGTAACTCTTTCCATTGAGTGAATTTGGTCAGTTGAACCTCGCCCACAGTCTTTATAAGCCTCAATCAACTCGTTCTGTTGCCAGAGAAAATAAAGCACACGTTAACCAAAAGCCTTGACGGAAGCCAGCATTTGGTGTATTCTTCTATTCCCCTATTGAGAAACATGCTTTCAAAATTTATAATAAAGTTAGTCGATTTAAGACGATTTTTCTTCTCGGGGCATAGCGAACAATGGTAATTATAATTAAAATGTGTAAAAGCTAAGGCATATCCTTCACATTTTACGTCAAGAACGTTCACTAGGGACAGGGTATAACTTAATGGCACAGTCATTAGTTTTTGGAAATCGGATCAGATCTACTTAGCAGTCCCCTTGGCACAGCTCTACTAACCTTACCATAAAAACACAGCCGTGACAACAATGCTCTATTTCTGCCGAGCTGCAGTTGATTTAGTCCATTGTGAGTCAACGTGTGGGACGTAAGCGGACGAGGGGAAAGGCACAGCAAAAAACACTGCGATAACATCCCTGAAATACTTGCCCTGGCCACCCAAGACGGTTTAGTGTCAATGGTACAGATTATTGTGTGCAGAGTTTTCCTTCATCGCCTAGTATTGATCTCCATTCTAAAGCTGATTTACATATGTGGCTTAGAATGAATCCATATTCATCGGAATACGTTAATACTAAGTTTTAATATAGATATTACAACATTGTTTTAATTCTTATAAATATACTTATATTTTCTACAGCCAAATGTCTGCATCTCGTGACATTTAAACAAAAAAGCACATTATCACCAACTTAAACGCCAAAAATAAATATCACTATTAATACACTTTACCTGATATATTTTCATTTAGACAGATAACATTTCAAAATAGAGGCTACATGTATGAAATTCAAGAACAGCCGGCGTTGATTAGTTTTTGCTAAGGTTAACAAATAACAAAGGTGAGGTTTGCGACTTTCTTTGGGACAACCAATCTGCTTCCATTGCATGAAAACCTCTGGTTTGGCCAGGAACAGCTTTAAGTCCGTTCATTACGGGATCTACCACTGAAGGGTGACTTTGTGTAACGTTTGGCATACCCAGGGGCGGTAGGTCGGAGCGGTAATTCTCAATCTGGCTGGGTATCGCGCAGGTTGAACTCTGTCATCAGTTTCGCATGTCGCGCCTGTGATGTATAGACACCATTTGCCGTGGATCCGGCATTCCGGGCTTGCCACTATGATGACATGCCAATTAGACATTCCATACCGTTCTACATGGGAGGCATCCGCACAGCGGGGTATATGCTTACTGCTGCTAACCAGCCCTAATATATACTGCCATTTTATTAAGCGTGTGTGCGCAGTGTTTAGAAGCTGTCGTGGATGCATAATGCTTTTTGATTAGGGGCCAATCGAGTTTCCATGCCGTCCGACAAAGTTAACATCAAACAACAGCTAACCTTTACTTGTTTCTTCCACGTGGTTTATGATTTTAAGATAAAGTTTCGGCCACAGCTGTTTCCACAATCGTCCATATCATAGGATGAAATTGAATAAGTATGGTGCGATGATGTGATTCGGAAAAGTATATGGTACGGTCGTCAGTATTCAAACATGTCACAAACACACGGGTATAGGACTGGCGATAAAGTCTAATTCAATTTCTGTTTACCAAACATCCGGGTCATCTCCGTATTTTTTTAACTTCAACCAATGGCAGCACACTCGCTAGCTTGAATTTAGGAAGAAACATTTCTACGACAGTTGTCAAATACTTAGGAACAACTTTAATTGATCTCAACATTCTGTGTGTATCTTGTCCCAAGAATTATTTTTCCCGAGAAAATGAGAGAAACGAGGATTAAACACATTTAACTGAATTGCTTTTGATCCATGCCTTAGTAAAACGTCCCGGTTTGCCTTTATGTATGAAATTGTTATTTCACACTGTGGTTTACTGGTTTAGTTAGTAGGCATAATGACATTTGACCCCACACTGTTTCACAACTGTATATGTTTACGGTGAAAATGGCCGCTAGCAGCCACCATGAGTAATACAGTTGAGGTGACTAAATCGTTAGGCCACCAGATGTCTTTTTCCATCACACGGATTTTCCCGTTCTGGTTGTAGAGTGCATTGTCCCTACCAACGTTGGTTTCCATTGGTTTCCGTTAATGGTTTCAGTAAAACAGACTTTCGTTAAAGGTGACGTTCTCTCCACGATATGGTTGAAATATTGCCTGTGTGGCGTGAAGTCATAATAATTCATTTATTCATTAAAGAGGCTGCCTGAAGTTGCCATAGCTGCCAGCATGTAAACGGCGTTAGGCTTTACCGGCCCTCTACAAAGGAAATGTTACTGCGGATGGAAGGGAAACTTCTATCCTTTCTACTAAGGAAATGTCACTGCGTATGGAAGGGATGCTTCTATCCAATTCCACATCTGCAACATATATGATTATTCATATAGACCACAAGCAATCTAAGGATTACAAGATTTACCTCCCTTTATGAAAGATGTTAACGCCACACAGTTTTCGGCCGCACCTCGCAATTACACAACTCAACCCGCCGATTCTTATACGTGGTCATGTGCCAATCAGCAAATCCACGATTTGTGTTAGCCACCGAGTAAATGATATTCGAATAGCCACGTGTTCCCCCTGATGACAGATAACCACAGCCCATGTGGACGCTCGGGGCAACTTCCGGTGTGGGAAGAACTGTCAGCATCTGTCTGGTGGCACATTACATCATAACCTATACTAGATATACTGGAAATAGGAAGTCCGTATCTCGTCATCTGCAATCAGCGCTCAGCTCTGTCACAACAGGAGAGTTGGTGTGGGTATCGGGCACATCGGTGCACGTAGCCATCCCAGGTCTGTCCAGGTCATTCACCGGCTGTAGAACGGCACCGAGCAACAAAGCAGCTTTAGAAACTATACAAGCCTTAGTGTTGACGATGTATAATCAGACCCAAAAGGTTCCTGTGAGCGCCACACCCTTACATGTATAATTTATCTATGGGATTCAATGAAACACCATCTCTTAATGTCGACGTTAACAAATTACAAGTGCAAATGAGGTTTTCAAATGGCGCCTGAAAGCAAGTTTGGTGCCATGTTCTTACGCTTGGGGTTAAGATGGCCCAAGACCTATTTGCCCACAGTATTTTGCAATGCGTAGGCCCCTATTTGAGTGATAGAAAAATATGTCTTTGTGCAAACTGCCTAGATATTAAAATATACAAGCCGTCTAGGCGCGTTACTCTTGGTGAACAGTCCTTTATCCCACAGATGAGTTTCACGTAATTACACAGATAGTGTAACTCCGATAAACGAAAGCTTCATTTTCACTCAAAATTTTAGCATTTTATTATACCATGATAAGGAGAGATACAAAATAGGCAGCAACGACATATATATAGGGCTAGGAAGGGTGTCGGCTTAACATATCTATGTACACATTTATCAGTAAAATAGTGCCCCTTATGCACAGCAATTAAAGACTTACATGGCAATGCATCTATTGCTAGGAAGTGGTGCTGCTGCAAGTGTAAAAGGAGGTATGTATTCATTCCTATGATATTCCTAATGAGCACAGAGGATCATTACATGAAGCGATAATATATACATGTATCCTCCGCTGAACTATATGCTACAGTCTTCCTCGAAATTTATCCACAGGTCATTAATAAAGACATGCTATTATTGGCGATTGCTTTCTTTTTTATTTTACTGTTGTTTAACACTATGCTCAAAATGACTTTTATGATTGATGTTGGTTTCTGATGGATGTCGGTTTATGGTGGATATCGGTTTAGTATGGATATCGGTTTATGATGGAGGTCGGCTTATGATGCATGTCGGTTTATGACGGACGTCGGTTTATGTTGGATGTTGACTTGTTATGGATGTTGGTTTTTAATAGATGTCGGTTTTTGATAGATGTCGGTTTTTGATAGATGTTGGTTTTTTGATAGATGTCGGTTTTTGATAGATGTCGGTTTTTGATAGATGTTGGTTTTTGATAGATGTCGGTTCATAATGGACGTAGGTTTATCACGGAGTTCGGTTTATGATGGATGTCGGCTAATGATGGACGCCGGTTTATGGTGTATGTCAGTTTATGATGGATGTCCGTTTAAGATGGATGTCGGTTTATGATGGATGTTGGTTTATGATAGATGTCGGTTTTATAAATAGAGGGAAAGGATAAAGAAATGAGCACTGTGTGCCAGAGATTGGGAGTGCCACCAACGCAACCCCTCCTTTCTAGTTTCACAATGAACTGTGATGTAGTAGTAGTCGTCATGTTAGTGAGATTTATATTTTTAGGAATTAGGTTGGTACAAAGATGAGTTAGAGACTTGAATGAGTTTCAAAAGTACGCTGTCTGTAATATATACTAGAGGATATTTATGTGTATTTTTTTAACAATTAACTTCCTCCCTGGCACAAATTGGCACGTATTGTTGTTCTGCAGAAGTGAAATATAATAGGGGAGTTCGAGCTATTTTATCGTTGAAGGTAAAAAAAAAAGTTCAACTGTACCTTGTGACCCGTCAAAAATGTTAGAAAAAAAACTATTTTTGATCACATCCACTATAACACTAAAAAGTGTCATAAAAAGTAATTTAGAGTGAAGGAATGATAGACAAGATTGAGAATCTGAGAATCTGAATGTTTGTGAACTTCAGAAGTTCCTAAAAGAAAGAGGTGTCATCTGTGCCTCTGGAAGAGGGCGAGACAGGTGATCAGTAAATTAATGTCAACAAAGGTTGCCTACCATTTTTCACCATTCACATGACGCAATAGGACTGTTTTAGCCTTTCATGACAAAAGAGTTCCAACACGAAACTCCCCTATTAAAGTGGTACAAACAGATGGAGTGTACATGAGCGCATGTGCTTTCTACCAAGTCCAATGTAGTCCATAATTGTTAGACGAGATCAAACCAAACACCGACGGTCCGAGTTGTAAAGTCTAAATCCGTGTTAATGTTTTTCTTCGTGGTCCGCGGGACAGGTCGTATGGCTAAGGCTTGTGTAGGTGTGACACGTGACACCCTGACGTGACACCCTGACGTGACACTTTGACGGGTTTGACAACCGAGGCGAAACAAGCGATTCTCCAGTCGGAGAGCGTGAGGGCCAGCCTCGTTATGGTGATCGTCTGCGTAGATCGGTTCGGCTGGGGATCACTTACAGCTGATGAGGGTGTTTAGATGTCAGCCAGGACGTCATGATGGGCGACCCGCCAGTCCAGAGGAACGGATTGATCGCCGCGTGTTTTTATCAGATAAAGACATGGGGCAAACCTGAGACACTCTCCGAACTGATGAACTGCCATCTTTATGACCCTGTGCTAGAGGTAGGACAGAAGACAAGCTCAAATCAGACACAGACTTTTATTGGTAGCAACATTGCATCCTGGCAATGCACTAAATTTCCTCACAAGGCACGTTTTATATGAATGGATGGAGTTAGGCATGGGTCAGATAGACAGTTTCCTGTTGCCATAATTACTTATTACACAGTTTTTTAAGACGTTCGTCCAGAGACAAATGGCTCTAACATGCAAGAAATGAATTTTCCGTCCCCAATTCAACCATCAAATGACGCCCGGGACGATGTGCAGTCAACAGGGTGTCAACGCTTTGTAATCTAAATTCCCTTTCGAGATAAGATTGTAAACATATACTTTAATTGCTTGCCAGTTGGGAGTTCACCGGTTAATGGGAATTTGGATTTTTTTCGAATGAGAATAATTCTTCAGAGCATCAAGCCGTGTTGAAATCAGCAAATAAACAGTGGCTTGTTCTACATCCCCGCGTTATGCAAAAGGTAAACATTATTTTATATCTTGCGAAGCCACAGAATGTATTTCTAATTTACAAGCAGCGTCAGATTGCCTATCAAGTATCTTGCTACATAGTGTGGTGATTTATGCGCTATTCCTCAACGGTGACCACCTTGCACGAGCTACGGAGAGCCGAGTTACTACCAAACCACAGTTGATTCAAATTGCAGAAAGTTTACTCAGTAAGAGGATAGGGCAGATCCGGTGTTTATCGTTCACCAAGATTTATACCATAGCAGACACTTTTCGAAATTCAAGTTCGCTCACCATACTCAGCGGAATTTTCACAACCAATATAGCAGTTGTTTTTTTGTGAGATTTGTCCAAGATTGGTGGCTTGTTGACCGTGGACCTGCAGGAGAACGCCCTTGCTAAACCCTCCCGAAAAGCTTGTGCTTTTTCCGGCGTCAGTGTTTTGTTTCGACAACTTGTGGCTATCGGGAAATCAGGCTCTATATGCTCTATATACGCAGACAATGCTTAAGTCAACAGAGCAAATAGCTGCACGCTAGATGATTAATCAACGGAGACATGGCTGTTATAGGAAAACTACCGGGAGTCTGGTCATAACGGCCTGACTATATATCACACAGAAGGAATTACATGATGTCGGTAGTTTTGTATAAAAAGAAAAGTTGTCGACTGACACAATTATGACTTTCCTTAATCTGATTTTTCTACAACTTTACCGTCTTGAATCACTCGTATTTTGTCTAACAGTCATAACCTATTCCATATATAATTTAGGCGATTATATAATTCAAAACCGAAACGTATTAAAATAAAACTTAATTCACAAATGGTAAGTTTAACGGGGCAAACTGTTTTTTCTATGGTGTCCGCTTTCGAAACGGCAACAACCCAAGATTTAAATGGTCATCTGGCGACCATTATAAAAGTCTTTTCAGTTATATGAAAAGTTAGACAAAGTTAGTGAAATGTTTGTACAAAAACTATATATGAAATAATTTCAAAAACGTTTCAGAGAAATGTCGCGAAGTGGCTTTTCACTTCACTGCACAAAAGGTAAAACCCACAAAAAGTCTTTTTACAGTGTATTCACGTCTGTTTAGTAATACATTAGGTTTGTGTTCTGACACTGTTCACATACGCATGTTGGAATTACTGCGCATTAACCTTTTGTGTTCTGACACTGTCCCTAAACGCATGTTGGAATTACAGTGCAGTGAGCTTTGTGTTCTGACACTATCCATATACGCATGTTGGAATTACTGTGCAGTGAGCTTTGTGCTGTGACACTGTCCACATACGCATGTTGGAATTACTGTGCGTCAAGCTTTGTTCAGTGACACTGTCCATAAACGCATGTTGGAATTACTGCGCATTAACCTTTTGTGTTCTGACACTGTTCACAAACGCATGTTGGAATTACTGTGTATTAACCTTTTGTGTTCTGACACTGTCCATAAACGCATGTTGGAAATACTGTGCAGTGAGCTTTGTGTTCTGACACTGTCCATGAACGCATGTTGGAATTTCAGCGCATTAACCTTTGTGTTCTGACACTGTCCAAAAACGCATGTTGGAATTACTGTGCAGTGTGCTTTGTGTTCTGACACTGTTCACAAACGTATTTTGGAATTACTGTGCGTCAAGCTTTGTGCTGTGACACTGTCCATAAACGCAAGTTGGAATTACTGTGCAGTGAGCTTTGTGTTCTGACACTGTTTATAAACGCCTGTTGGGATAAACTGAGCCATGCGATGACAATGTGTATTTGCATTACGGGATAAAGCCTACACAGAATTTGATTGGAGCAATGCGGGGTTCATTAACATCTACCTCCATCTGCTGACACCTTGACTAACCTGGGCTTGTATTGAGTGGATGTCAGTCTACAAACCTCCACATCGACATCATATTGAATTGGCTGATTCAGTTTACTCTCCTTTCAACTCAGGAAAATGACTCTTTTTTCCCCTTTGTTCATTTTTTTTAAATGTCGCATTTATACTATTCGCAGTAGACGTGAAAAGAATAAATATATATATACCAAATATGTACACGTCAGACATATGTAGCTTCTTGGAATATACAATCACCCGTTTCTTATGCATGTTCACATTCGCACAATTTGGTGAAAAGATTATTCAACCTGGGGGAATATGGGATAGCATCGTCACACATTGATTTCGTAATACTCCAGAAGCAATCATTTTAAACTGAATTAAAAAAAATCAGTTGCCCATTCTTGATTCTACATTTTTGTTCCTGTATATCAGCTCACTAAACCCAGTTCTTCGTGCGGTTTGGTTTGGTACCAGGACCGATGTACCAGCCGTTCCGCTGTCTGTAGTTTACGAAACACGAAACACTCCGTTTATTTTCCAACTGGAAACGTCCCTATGTCAGCTTATTTGTATTTTGCCCACTATTTGCAGTAACAGCATTAGATACCTCTTAGGTTATTCTGGAAATGTTGTATTTAGCAAAACAGTTTACTCAGGCAGTACATGCTCCACAGATTGGCTTCCGATACCAACTTTATAACAGTCTACGTACACTTATGGTATATAACACTACGTGACAAACAGATTCTCCCAGGCTTTGTCCCACCATTTCCATACACTGGACAACTGGTAATCTGTTCGCCGCGCCTCGGTATATTTTCTAACGGTCGATTCAGACTTTCACTAGTGCGATATTTGACTAATATTAAGGCAATAGACGAATCGTCAGTAAGCAATGGGTAAGAGTATTTCCCCATACGGATCAACATCACGTGCTCAAGAATATTTCACTTATACGCCGGGGACCAGCATTATAGTTGGTGGAAACCAGACATAGTCCGGGGGATACCAACAACCATCCGTAGGTTGCTGAAAGGCCTTTTAACACACCGGAGAGGGGAAACGATGACGGCTGATAACAGGGATATTAAAACTATCACACGACATAACCTTTCCACCATGTATGCCAGGAAAAGAGGAATGTCGATGTTGTAGTCTGTCCGAAGAAGGAAAGTCCTGTTTCATTTTCATTTCTCATATCTAATAATATATATTCTTACATGCTTGAATCATTTTATCGGAAAAGCGGATACTTGAAAAGCTGTAAATGCATCCCAACAGTACTGAAAAAAAAGAATCTATACTTTAGTCCCACAAGACTTAGCTTGCACATGAACTCGTAATTTGTCGGAAATTACATGCTGCGTGTAAAGCAGTTTAAAACGCTGAAACAACTAAGGGGTCCTGCAGACACTGACCCCAGTGTTTTCTTCGGCCCTAAAACAACTTTTAACTTTGGTTTATATAATCAGTACTAACCAGAATTTGGACTAGTGAATAGCAGTGCTGTTCTTGCTTTTTTTTTTTAATTTTCCCAGCAACTCTTCTTCACTTCTCGCTGGACTGTAGCAAACAAGAGACACCACGTGATAGTACGAGATTTCCATTTTTGTACTCTTTCCGCCATTGTAGCAACAGACCTGTTGTTGTTGCAGCTAGTTTGGAGAATCAATTTATTAGGAGTGAAAAGTGCTTGTCAGAATGCTCATTCCTTGCACGTCTGGCGGGTAATCACGCGTGCCAGCGTGGACATTTGCAAAACGGTTTGCTCAGCAGGAAAACTGACAGCCTGTAAATGATAGCTCATGTTCCTTTTCGTAAATAGTTGCTGTCATTCATAGCCAGGCTCTTGTCTTCTTCCGACCGGTTGAATAGTAACCTTACAACAGACGGGTCTCGGGCACGAACTAGAGCGAGCCACAGCGTCAAGCCTGGTCTGGTGTAACACTCAATGATGGTGCACGAGAGAGGATGGGTAAATACTGTGTTATTCTACGCAATAGAACAATGGCAAGTCTGAAAGGATAATAGTGTATGTGCATGGCGTGGTCCGAGAACGCCCTCCTGTTACACGCTTACGTGCTTAAGTTATTTTAATACCAGCTACATCGAATTGTACTTTAGTCAGAGGCTGGCTGAGATAATCCCGATACGAAGCAGATAGCATCGAATGAACAAAAGTTCAGTTAGAGGAGAAAATGTTTCGACTGTTCAGAAAGGATATTAAGTGTATATATAATACACCTGTATGATATACACTTGTATAAAAAGAGTTGTCTCCTCGTGCTTTATAGTGCATGGGAACCGAAATTAGTCCTGTACGTGATTGTCCGAGTTGAATCTGTAGAGCATGGTTTCTGAATTTCGTGGGCTTCTCATCTGTGAGATTCTGATAGAAGCTATGTTTGTGATACATTACTGTGCAGACAGACTGATGAAGCCGTCTAAAAGTGGTAGGGGTAGGGATGGGAGGGGGGGGGGGGGGCTGGAACTGACACTATTCACTGCATATATCAAAGTTGCCCAGTATCTGCTTGTAATGGATCTCTCCAATGAGATATTAAAGAGTCGGTGATGAGGCCTGCGCTTGGCGCCGCCCGCACGTCTTCCCACACCTATCTACCGTGTCTCCGACAAGCAGCTACTCCGGAGAGGCAGTCAAATTCTGAACGAGTGCGTTTGACCTCCATGTGCCTACATTTTGCTTCAAGATGAAACTGTCAGTTTGGCAGGGTAGAGATTTTGTGCAGTTTGAGTTTAGAACACTCAATCCAGTTATGTCTTGGAATACGCGTCTTTCTGTGCTAAGTAGACCTACCCAGCACTTCTCCCTAACCGACTCCGCTGCATGCGTCTGGTGAAAACGCCAAGACTTTAAGATGTTGGAGTACTACGTATGAAATGTTCAAACATTTCTGACATAAAAAGAAACACCGAGAGATAAATAATATGTTTAAACATGAAACCAAAGAAACACAAATCAGTTCTTTTAGAGATCTACTTATGATTTTGTATATAATTAAATGCTGTTATTATGGTGAATTGCAGAGCATGGCATAGTCATGTTGCCCAGTACCTGGTGATCTTCTCTTTAGTCTGATTAATGTACTAAAGTCTGATTTATTCAGTAACATTGTACTCTGTATACTCACGCACTTTTATCCATGATTTAGATTATGCCCTATGTGTCATTTATCGGAGTATGCCATTTATATATATATATATATATATATATATATATATATATATATATATATATATATATATATATATTTATTTATTTATTTATTTGATTGGTGTTTTAAGCCGTACTCAAGAATATTTCACTTATACGGCAGCGGCCAGTATTATGGTGGGAGGAAACCGGGCAGATCCCGGGGAAACCCACAACCATCCACACACTGCTGACAGATCTTCACAAGTAGAACAGGAGAACATATGGCAGCGGCCAGTATTATGGTGGGAGGAAACCGGGCAGATCCCGGGGGATCCGAGTATTTGTATTGTGTCCCATGTGCTGTCGATGGCAATCAATGTGTAGGTGGTTCTCTTAGATAAAACACCGTTAGATCAAATCATTAATTAAAGCATTGTACTTTCGGTATTATTACATATTTTAGAGTATAGTAACAATACGTGTGTGCATGGTTTCTTGAACCAACGGTCTGACGTAAGCAAATGTGGAACAGAGTCAAACTTCATGCCGTATTATTTATCATCAGGTTATTGTTGTGTTCTACCCCAGTCCCCAGCAACTCCTCTACCCCTGTGTAAGTGTTCAGCAGTTTTTGCCCCCTGCAGTCCTCTGTATTGGATTTCCACGCTTCTGGGGGTAGAGGGCTCTTAAGTGCTGCCTGCGCCTCGGGTCACGTCCAAAAGAGAATGATTAGGTACTTCCGGTTTGATAGCTCCACATTGAGGCACGACAGACTAGGTTTCTTTTTTCTCCAAATCTATTGTACCATTGTGGAGAAGGCAGGGCAATTTACACGCCGTAAAAGTGACAGCAAAAAACCTGGATCTGGAATGAGTGCTCACTCCCACGGTGCCAGCATTAAGAGTCTTGAAAGCTCTTAAGTTTCTTCAACATCTGACCTTAAAGGTCACATGATGGCGGGAAGGAAACGGCCAGGCATTTTCGATAAGACTGCCTGCGATTGCTGATGATAACACCCATAGAGCTAGGCGAGCAACTTTGCAGGAAGGTTAGAGTTTTGTTCTTCACTAAGATTATTTTCCCCGGGCTAATCAGTCGATACACACTGTGGAGGCAAGGATCAGCCACAAATAAAAACTGCAAAAGACCTTACTGACAAGAATTCGGCTTCGTATAAGATATCTACATAACATCACTTTCCCGTTATGTGTTCTATCAAAATGTCCACAATTTAAGCTAATTCCGAATATTCCCTAATCCAACGATATTTTCCGAATTCCGTGCGAGGATCGCTTGTGTTCCACTCCTTTTCAAGAATACATGCAAGCATAAGGATGGTCACCTTCAATGGTGTGGAAACATGACCGCACCTGAAAAACCTCCTCGCGTAAAGCCTCAGCCATAACTTCACATGTTTTAGTAGTAACGTTGTTTTGCAAGGATGATTCCATCACCTAAGATCTAAATAATATATCAAAAAGGTCGTCTAATATCCTAAATAACCTTAGCCTTTGTCAGTCTCATCTTACTGCCAACAGCCATTCGAGAACTAAACAAAGCAAAAAGTTCATATTTGGTAACAGCACTTGTTGGCTTATCTGTCGGTCCCTTCTTAAGCAGATGTGCCATTCCAACTACCCGCAACTGCCTCCTGTAGCTTATGTGGTCATCGAACCATTAGGAGCTCAGGTATAGGCATCCCGTCCACCCACCCGGGTTACGGTGGTTCTGCACCTCTGATCTGTTTGCTGGTGAATACAGGTGAGGACTTAGGTAAACAGTTTATGCTCTACTGACATAACGGGTGAACACTCATTCACGTACCCTCCTCTGTGATATAGGTCTACCTTCTCAGTCAATGCCTTTATGCTAGTGTTGAGGTTAAATTTAATTTGAACGACTATTTTTCCAACAGAGACTTTGGTGAAAAAATCAAAGTTCAGTCCTACTTTCTTTTTAATTCTTCATTGTAATAATTAAAAATCAAAGAACATTAAATTAGGAAAATTTTAATGAAAAAATTGACAATATTCTATATCTTTTGACCCTGTACCAGCTTAAAGCTTCAACTTGTTATACTGTTTACTTCACAATGTACACCTGTCATAACTGGAATAAAATGGGCCAAGCTTCCTGTGAGGAAAAGTAGAGGACAGTTTTGTATTCCATCGCTTGAGTTTTTCTCTCCCGTCAAATATTAACATTGCAATAAAAGAAACAGAATAATTTCCAGATTCGTACTTTTCCAGCCCAAAAGTCAAATTTTAAAAGAGAAATTAGGACGATTACGGTGAAATATAACAATTGATCATCAAAAAGAGATACAGTCAAACGGTCAGTTAAACTCACAATCATAACCTAATCTACTGTAAGATTACGTATACATATGCGTTATTTGGACCTGTATTCTCTAGTCGTCGTATACGCAGCACATATTCCACTGCCAGGCTCTACGTCTTCTTCTAAGATTCCAAACAACAGATATTACTACTTCATTTCAAATGGCAACGCCTCTCTTTAGGCGACATGAAATATACACGTATATACAGTTAAAACCAATGATATTACTGCCCAAAGTTGGGACTGTCGTATTGCTAAAGGCCGATTTCACAGTAGACCAATCTTATATTCTTTAATACCGGTAGCCTAAGTTCTGCGGTATCATCCATAAATTAGTCTTCTTATTTTTTTCGCTGCATTCGTGCATTTATTTTATATCACACATAAAAATTTATTTATTTATTGATTGATTGATTTATTTCACGCTACACTAAAGTATTCTTCACGATGGCGATCAATTTTCTGGTTGAAGACAACCGACCTTTGGCAAGTTCCTGTCGAACTTTCACTCTTGTGACATATATGTACACATATGCACATCAATTGTTGATGAAAGGCAAGTGGTCCTCCACACGAGCCTCGTCGAGCGCTGGTTATCTCCAAGGATCCACGGACAGTGAGAGTGTTAGATTCGACAAATCCCCTATTCAAGGCCGGGTTTGAACCCGTCAAAAAACGGAATTTTGACTGTTAAGTGTATGTTTTTCACGCGACTTTATCATCATAACAGTAGATGTTATCATATAATTCGTGACATGCATATACCTCTGTGATAGAATCCATGAACTGTTCCAGTTAAAAACTACAACACAAACACTTGATTTTTACGGACATCTTTATTATAAATACTTTCTTGCATAGCTAAATAGTATTGGAGAGACCAAGCCCCCTTCATTCAGTTTATATACATGTATTTTTTTTCTGTTGACAATACTGACAATAATCACAAAAGTGGATGACAAAACAAAACAAAAAGATGTAATGTTAAATGCAGGCACCCTGTGATCTTGCTAGGAGTTATTTCCCCCTCGTTTCACCACAGCGATCAATGATCAACAGAAGGCAATATTTTTGTCCCTTATACAGATATGGACGAAACACTACACTTGTTATGTAGATCGAAATCGGCATTTTATTACATTCATCAACAAAATAGGCACTGTTATAATTTATATAGATTACACGAAGCATATTTCTATAGACCATTGCATGGATCCACGCTGTACTTTACTCGATTACAGAGGAGGACTGTACAAACCAGATTATAGCGTGTATAGCACGTGTCTTCGCGCACAGGTCCACACTGGTCACTATGTTTACATTCGTCGACACCCGTAGATCAAGGGTCCAAATTTTCCACTACATTGTTTGCCCATAAAGTGATAGCGTTCAGTACATCATATCGACACAATACCCAGAGGGTTTCACTTTTGAATATGCATATAATCAAATATGCAATCAGTCAGTTTACAACATCAACACACTTTATTTGTTGTTTTATAAGACAGCTAAAGAGCGCTTATTTCAAAGCGACAGTAACCAACAAAAATCATGTATCACTTAGACCCGAATTATCTGGTCACAAATGACACACCTCTATCAATGAACCGTGTCCGCCCTTTCACAAGTCTTCCGGAGAAAATCCAGAGACATATTCCTAATATAGGAAGGTTGATCTACCTCTTTTATGTCAAGCATTGCTCGTGACACGCCAGTTTATCGTCTTTAATCACCAACTACATATAGGACATTTTCTTACAAATGGATGGTTGGTTTCTCATAAATGGACAGATGAACTCTCGTAAATGGACAGTAGGTTTCTCGTAAATGGACGGTGGTTCCGGGTCTCTTATCTGGTGCCATTCTCATGGCATATATGATACCTGCTTTCATGTCAAAGTGCACACGTACTGTATACAAGATCAACGTGACAGGAGCATGCCTTTAATATCTTTTGAGTGGCTGGTCGGGTGAGAAAACAGTCACAGTCTCTTATACAACGTATGAACGCCAGAGAACCATTATTAAAGACATGCTCATGGCAGCCTGAACGACACATTTCTCGAACGATGGAGTCGTTTGAATGTGTTCTCAAGGTACACATTCCACTAAACTTGGAGACACATCCATGATTTCACAACAGACATATTTATGAATGCAGACGCGTCCCGAAGTTCCACGAAGGTTTGGGAACGCTTTCAAGAGTTCTCACATAAAATATTCCACAAACATTGGGAAGGCGTCCAAGCATGAGTTCTCAAAATAACACCTTCCACGAAGGATGCGGACATGTTCTTGAGTTCCACAAAGAACGGAAACGTTTCCATGAGTTCTCAAATCACGCATTTATCGAAGGATGTTTCAGTAGCATCCAATTCCTATACGCATGGTAACATATTCTCAAATGACGCATTTCTCATAGTAGGCCGGTGGTGGGGGCATGTTCATTGGCACTGTGTTTGAACCACAGGGGAGGTAAGAGGAGCGGTCACAAGTGTTCGGCTGCTGGTAAAGCCCGGGTGGAGACTGCATTTTCATGGCTGAAATAATTTAAACAGAAAAGAAATATTTAGACATTGAAATTCACCCAAACACATCCATTGTCACAGATAAAAGACAGAACAAGATATCAAGTGATGCTTTGTTAAGAACACAGATGCGCGAAATGAGCTGCTATTAGGACAAACCACTGCATGAAAATATAAACTGCACAAATCCATGCAATGTTAATAACGTTTCTGTAAATTACTATCGTGCAGATTTTGATATGTTGTTTTTACTACACTTGAATTTATCAATGTCGAACTGTGTGAGAAGCAATGACAGAAAACCGCTGTAGTTCACAAGTTTAATATGGACTAACGTATAGCCAGCATTCGGTTGTCGCATGGAAGAATTATCAAAAAAAAAATTAAAAATAGCACAAGCTTCACATGAAAGGCTTTGAAAAGTTGTTTGAAAATATTCCAGACTTTCTTTCGTTCTTTCTTGACGGGAAAAAGGACATTGGGACAGCTTTTGCATAACATCCTCCAAACATCTAGTGGCCTCTCTTTATGAAATACACCCTATAAGAAAAAGTTTATAGGGTTCGGCAAAAGTCTTGACATTTTGGGTGAAAATTGAGCAGTATTTCCATCATTATCAGACGCTTTATCTTGTAAGCGCATAAAACATTTGCCAGCAATGCACTTCAAATGGACTTTTCAGTAGACACTGACACTACATTAGAACCACGTTATGTCATTATTATGTATATGACATGATTTGCAGAAGACAATCGTGTATCCAAAAGCAAATATGGTCAGCAGAGATAAGAAATGTTTCAACCATTTCTTTTAAAACGTGAATAAGAATCCGAATTCAACACTATCATTGTATTCTTCCATTTATGTTTGAAAACCATGCATGTAAATATTTATTTAAAAAATTACCGTAAAAAAGGGGGACATGGAGCACTTTGTGGTAATAAAAACTGATATCTGCATCACGGATACGGTTCACCAACATGATTCCAAAAGGCAAATGCTCCTGTTTGTATCACAAGGAGTTCAACGCTGTTTTGAAAATGAGGGGGTTTTTTTGTATCAATTTGTGGTATAATATTGGTCGGTGTGTGGCGTTGAAATGTCGGACTAAGAGGTTTTTCTTTCAAACAGGTATCGGGTACACAGGTCTGTTTAACAATTCAGCACTCCAGAACTCATGCTCTACATGTCGCTGCACCTAATTGAAGTTTGCTCACCCGATCCTTGTATATTTTCATCTGCGGTTTACCACCACACTGGGGAGAGCGTCGGGTTAAAGTGGGCATGACTGTGTCGCTACGGGTATCAGCCCCACCGTCAGGGAGCATGACACAGGCCCAGGAGCGCTAAGGCCCAGATGATAGACCGAGGGAGACTTTGTTTACATTATCACTTGGAGGCGTAGGCTTCACTTGAACTCGTACAGCGAAAGCTTTTCAAGATGGCCTCGTCCAGACGCTGTATCGCTTACGGCTTAATCAATTCTCCCTAGTCTTGTATACAGGGCAGATTTGCGTTAACCATCCGTAACGCTGGTGAGATCTATAGGTACAAATATACAAATGAGTGAGAGACTTCGAGGGTGAGATGGAGCAGCCATTAAAGGCTTCCAACCCTCAAAGGTGGGGATTACACGGACCGGGTGAATGAGGCATCAGGCAACCTGTGAGAGGAGGCGCCGCGCATAACCTGTACTATTTCCTTCACAGAAGTTTTACCAGAGGTTCCCTTCACTTTTCTACTTGGACAACTCGCCGTTCAGTTCTAACCCTCACATCTGTGCAGACGACAGGAGATTTGAGAAAATAAACAGCTCCCCGTTATCTGACATTTGGGATAAATGGTTGGCCTCTTCACTAGACCCGGGTGGTCATTTAGACGTGTCAATTCAAAAGCACAAATCCACAAAGGAATTCCCAGTGGCGGGCCCACAATACTGTAATGATTGTCATGATCCGTGGCTTGTTATTCCGTGTATGGTAAATGAAGGGCATGATGTTAAAATCCCATCTCCGATAGTCCGCCCAGAGCGCACTCACATGCCATGCGCTCCGCTCGCTTTTCCACACAGTGTACATTACATGTCTTCTTGGCTGAATGTTGACAAAATGAAACAAAAGACTGTATTCTTCCACAATATATTCAAACCCGTGGATTTTAACAAATTTCGATCAGATAAATTCCATGTGGGCAAATTTTCTGTTCAGTGTTGTTAAGATTTAATATAAAAAGTTTCTTTTGGTGAATTTATTTGCCAGCAATGAACTTGAAATGTACTTTTCAGTAGACACTGACACTATATTAGATTTATTTATTGTTTATTTATTTATTTATTCGATTCGGTGTTTTACACCGTACTCAAGAATATTTCACTTATACCTAGGCGGTCAGTATTATGGTGGGAGGAAACCGAGTTGAGCCCCGGGGGAAACCCACGACCATCCGCAGGCTGCTGGCAGACCTTCCCACTTTTGGTGAATTTAGCACGATGGACATTTTATTTCGGATCAATACGTAATTTTAAACAGACGAATACTTATTTTTGTCGACATGCAAGACGTCTTACTTATTACTCTCCGCTAACAGTGTTCAACAGAAAAACATTATTCTGACAAAAGTGAACACTTGGCTTCCTAGCGGTCAGATCACAAGGACATTTACATATCATGTATGATATAATGAGACAAAACCAAGCACAGCAATTCCACGCCAGTTCTAAGTTTAAAGCAGACATTCGCGTGAGAGGAAGTAAACATATGCCTAAACCATAAATGCATTTTATTGTTCCAACTGTTCCAAAAAGTAAAGGTTGCTTTGCGGATAATTTCAGTGGTAGACAACCGACTTCAGCTTACTTCATGTTTTGCTTTCTAAACAGAAAAAGTTCACTGAGGTAAACAAGTTTGGATATGGCGGACACACGCGTAAAGTTTCCGATCATCTTCTACATTACGCCTTTCATGAGTATTACGGTAAAACCCTGGCATGACACGGGCTAGTTAGTAACTTATAAGCCCCTCTCATTGACTGCACCCCCACAGTGTGGATCTCTACATCATGCGAAGATTTCATTAGCCAAAACTGGCGGCACCTTTTTCACTAACACACGTCTAAGTGACCGCATACCAATTTGACAACACGACAATTTGTCAGATATAGCAAATCTGTCTAAAACTGAGACGGGCTGTTTCCCCAAGTTATCCCCAGTAATGTCTTAATTTTCGAGGACGCTAAGACACAAACCATCTGTTGAAGTAGCCAACAGCCACAGCGTATGTCTTCTCCTCAGCCCATGGATACAACCAGCTATTTTCTGCAGATGAATCCACTGAACAATTTCACATATCGTCATGTCCATATTACACAGCTTTCCACCAATTTCCGAATCGAAAACCATACAGCCAAAATAACCAAACAACGAGAGTTGAACAGTTTAATACACCGCATCAAATATGGCCACTTACATATAACATCATTCCGAGTTATTTGCGTTTAAATAATGATAATGGGGATTATTTGCGTTTAAATAATGATAATGGAGATTTATTATTTTTGATGAAGTAGAATTGTTCATGTAATTGTTGACAGTCCTTCTCTTCATCTATATTTTTAATACGTTACGTTTATGCCTCCCGGCGCGTATGCTGTATACAATTTTAGCGGTTGAAACTCATTAACAAACCTACTTTTTGCGTTGGATTCATAAAATTATTAAATGATTTAAATGAAGTCCTTAATCAAACAATAAGAGAAATGTCGAATGTGTCTAGATTATAAAACCAACAGTGTTGGCAAGTTTAGTTTTTTAAAACACCCTCAACATGATTCAAACCTTATCAGCGACGAATTTTTAAATCTTACGTTGTATGATCTATTCATTAACACCGATTAAGTTTTAACTCACACATGCATGCTTTGATGTTAGCTTGAAAGAGGTATACTGAGCTCTTGCACAGCCCTGTGGTCTAATTTTACAGCCCTGTGGTCTAATTTTACAGCCCTGTGGTCTAATTTTTAACTTTGCAAATATTCAACTCCTGTACCAATATGGCAGTGTTTATCTTCCATTGCAAGCAAGCATCTAAACATATTTGATATTTCTACATTTCCCTTGCAAATAGAACAACAACATGATTTCCTTATTTTAACACCTATAGCTTTCAATCCTCAGACATTTCGATGCCATACGTTGCGGTGAGTTTTATCTCTGTTTTCTAGTTTGCATATTTAAACGAGTTAAATCATTGTTGAGGTCTAGTTGTAACACCATGTAAGAGAACAACAGTAAAAGTAGTTTTTAAAAAAAATTTTATCCACAGACTCTTTCATACTTTTCCTTTACGCCTTTAAGAATAAACCATTTGTTTTTCAAAAAGCCTTTGAATGACATGAGAGACCGTGTATTTCATTTATACCGTAGACAGAAGAAAGTGGTAATCCCTTTTTAAATATACAAATATTGCACCCAATATAAATGAGTCTGTAAATTAAAAATGGGAATATCGCACCTAGGTATACTGCTGTCCCATTTCGCACAGATTTTAACACATACATTCTATGAGCCTCGTTATACGATACAGAGAAAATTAATTCAAAATGTCAAGAAAAAGATATTTGTAAGGGTCATCTCAGATGAAAAAGTCTGTTAGGCGGAAATGTATTCCAGGGGTTAAACCCCAAGCACTCACTCACTCATGTATTCCAGGGTCAACACGATTGAACACATCTAATGCGCGCTACTCTCATAGAAGGTGCTTCATGTACAATTTAATATATGTAATAAATCTTTTGTGAACCAAAAAGATATTCATTGTAGGTAAAATAATACAGCTGATAAGCCTTTGATATCCAAATCCACTGAGCCTATAGTGTATAGCCGCATAATTATGGTGAATAATCCCATCTGTTGTGACATCAGAACAAAAGGAAGAGTATTAAAATCGTACACCAGTTTAGATCTGACTTCACCATACAACGCCTATACCTTGTGTAAATTAACAAGTCTTGTAATCAACAGTGATGGCCATCTTCAATCTTGAAATACTACGCCACTTCCACACATATACTAGCTTCCATTTAATTCCTGGCAAAAGTTTGTTATATTGCGTACCCTTATCGTAGGGTTATGAAATATGAAATCGACTTTCCTGAAACTGTAAAAATATTTTACAGAAATGCACGACTCTAGATCGGGGGTTTATCTTATTGCTTATTTCACTGGAGTTTCATGCCGTACTCATGCTGTACTCATGCCGTACTCATGCTGTACTCATGCTGTACTCATGCCGTACTCATGTCGTACTTATAGACACTGTACGGCGGCCAGGTCTATGTGTGAAGGAAACGTGGTAAAACCCAGCCCGTGGGCTCAGTTCATAGACAGAAATATGACCAAACGTGTGCACATTTAGAGAGATGTTTTTGTCAACATCCAGCAAATCAGGTAAATGTTACAACTTTCAAAGAACAAGTTACACTATTACAAAACACGCAAAGCAATCAAATACGAAAGGAAAAAGAAAATAATATCTGTCGAAATATGCCTCAAATGAGCAAACAGAAATGATTAAGACGAAATAGAACATCAGAAAGTTTGAAGATTTTCAGCACCTGGCACTGTCTGACGTTCACGATGTTTGTAGTTTACAGTTATCACCAAGTGTGTGCTCGATTAAGGCGTCTCTACATTAATTGCCAGAAGTAGCGTTATTTCCTTGTCCTTGCCAGCTCCTTTCTATAGTTCCAAAAAGTAAATACGACTCAAAGGCTTCAGTTTGCAACTTATCTATGCATCGCCTTAATCCAAGTCTACATCGAAATTACACTAAATCCAAACTTTCTTAAGATCGTCGAAGTTGTAAATTTATTTTTATCTTGTACTGACATGTCCTTTGACTGTGTTTTGTCTAACCTAACTCAGACATTAATTTCCTAACTATGAGTGATTAATTTGAAGCTGTCTTTTATAGTGAGAAGCTGACTGGATCACACTCAGGCTGGTATGTGAGGTGGAGCTGTCAAACCTAGCCGAATTTGACTCCTGGAATTTGACGTGCTTACTTCACATTTGTTTCCGGAAAGCTTACAACAGTTCCATGGATCAGCACGGCATACGATTTTCGTTACATTTTATTAACGCCAAAATGATAGTTTAATTCACAAAAATCACACAAGACCAATACATGCTTAGTAGAATAAAACTTTTTTGAACACCGATGGTATGTTTCACAGCTTTGTTTGACTTTTCGCCGTCAAGGGCAAGAAAAATATTTGGCTTCATTTGTGTAAATTGTTTTGAGATGTCCCGTGGACAGCGATTCAGTTACGTAAGTAAGGAATGAACACTGCCAGGCTGTACATTCAGGCTGTGTGCCGCAGTGGGGATGAGGACGAAGGTGTTAGCCAGGTTCCGTGGGGGAAACCCCGGGGGTAACAGTCAAGGAATGGTCAACAAGAACATGGCCAAGGTTACGCAAGGTCAAGCGCTGGCCTGTCCCTAGTGTACTTGGTCAAACAGCCGTGAGATAGCGGCACATGACTGACCACAGCTGGCCACAGGCCCTGACGCAACAAGCTTTGGGAGTTAGCGAGAGACGGGTCCCAGTACAATCCTTTCTCAGAAGGATGGTTTAGATTAAAGAGAGATTAGGCGGATAACGAGTGACAGCTCAGCTTGGGCTGATAGGTTGACTGTAAAGTGACCCCAGCATCAATTAGCTCCACTTAGCGCTGTCTAGGCCGGACCCTCCCATACCCGACCCCCAAACCGTCAGGGGGACTCCAGAAATATTAACCAACACCGTTATCTTAGACCTTCAGAAATTATCAGGAATTAAATATGACACGGGCTGTATGTGAGAGAATAGTATAAAATATCAAGTTTTCTAAGTTGGGGGTCATATACTTTGTCTCACCATGTAATCAACAAACACTTGCTTTGTCATTAAAGAGTAGCCTTTATGTTTGGGTACTAAGTAGCTCGCATTTTCAGTCGAACAATTAAACTAAAGTGGTGGTGGCCAAAAATAGATTCAGTCAAAACAAGAGCTAACAGTCGCTCCAAAAAGACATGCTTCACATTTTGCGTTATTTTTTACGTTAGCCCATTCCATGTGGTTGTACAAAAGAAAAACATGTTTGGAAAAAATAAGCGCCTGTTCCACGTGTTGCGCAGAGGAGATTTTGGTCTGATTTTTTGTCGTCAATGTTCTACATCAAAGAAGTAAAAAGATTTCATTACAACCAGAAAGTATATTAAAATTTTATTTTAATCCAAGTGTGGGAAGCCCGTTGTGCAGTTTGTGAAATTGGTCACGAGTCTTAATTCGTTTTAAGGTGATCAGGTATATGACACTAATGTACACAGTCAAAGCCCGTACTTACTTTCAAATAATTTAAATTCTTTTGTTTTTATTTATTTATTTATTTGATTGGCGTTTTACGTCGTACTCAAGAATATTTCACATATACGACGGCGGCCATTATTATGGTGGGAGCAAACCGGGTAGAGCCCGGGGAAAACCCATGACCATCCGCAGTCTGCTGGAAGACCTTCCAACGTACGGCCGGAAATGTAGCCTGCATGAGTCTTTTATTTTAAGTAAAATTATGAACACGAAAACAAATTTGTGTTCTACGTTCGAAAAATGCGTGTATATATTTTAAACACTTAAGACTAATTTTGCACTTATGTTTCTGTTTTGCAGCCTTGCAACCATACATTCTCACCAAAATACTAACGTCTTCTTGGTGTTGCCACGTAATAATAAATGTGATATTTGCCGGTTGGGGTAATTATTCAGTATTCGCCTCGGCTTACCGTTACGACAGTTTGAAACAAATGAATCCGCCTCCATTTATTTGTTAGAACCATATCTTGTTAAACTGTTCATTTTTCATGAAAGCTGGCAATGTCGAAAGCCCAATCACGTATGAATGCCTAACCAACAGGAGTTCCATTCTAAAATCTCTGGACTCGAGAACTGCCTGCTCAAATATTTTAAATTATTTTACTTAATGTACAGCTTAATTCCAAAACTGTAGGAATGTTTGTTAATTTTTACAATCAACTCAAAATAAAAAAGCAGCCCTAAAGGCACGGAAATATTATTTACAACTTGTCATATTATTTCGTATCAAAACTGGTAACATTCAGAAGGCATCGTGTGATCTGGTAAAACAAGGAAACTCTACATGCAACACCTTACTAGCCCCTTGTTTTAGACAATCAAGTTAAATTAAAATTAAATTAAATACTAGAAAAACGAGGCATTGAACTTTCCAATCTGGATTTGCTGCACTAAAATGTCAGGGGAAGAAGTTTAATTTACTTGTTTTGTTTGTCGTCTATTTATTAAATAATTTGTTTATGTCTGATTACAATTTATGTTTCACGCCGTACTTGCAATGCGATTTCAGTGCGACACAAATAATAATACTGGTCAGTTTTGCATTAGCCGTCAGAAACAATAATTTCTGTTTCTGGTCACAAACCCTTGAAGCCGATAAAGCACAAAATTCAAACCCGTTCAACGTCTTGATATTTACATTTCCCTTACCCAAAATTAACCAGAAAGTCTGCCCGTATGATTCTACATATATATTGCCAGAGTCCTAAAACAATAATTTACATATTGTAATAATATTTGCATATTGAAGTTTTTATCTGAACATACAGTTTGTTTACGAACAATATAGAAATCAAATTTATAGTACTTATGAAGTTTATTATACTACGCCCTTGTTTATATGCTTAAGGTCATCGGCGGCATTTTGCTAACCTACATTATTTGCACATAGTGAGCTTATAGTAAGTACTATATGTAAGTTTTAGTACAATATGAAGGGCAATATGTAACATATTTCTGATGTAGCTGTTTGAATGGTACTTATATCCCGTCAACAAGATCGGAGTTTTGAAACTTTTCGTAACTTCGGAACATGAAGTCTAAAGTAAGAAATGCATAACTATAGTTACAATCAGAAGTATTCAATTTTCCATTTGTCCAAAACAGTAAATGAATTAGTATAGAGAGTAAAACTAGAGCAGCGACGACAGTGTGTAAACTGGCAAATGGTCACACGTTTCTGATGAAACATGGCCTCCTGTCGTTTATACCTCGGTTAGGGTTTTGTTTTCAGTGTCAATGCAAATGCTTAACTAGTGACAAATTGCACGCCCACTAACACTATAACTTACACAGAATAAGGTAAAGAAATAAACTGATGTTAATAGCCATGTACTGAAAGTCACTGGCCATTACTCAATATGCTGTGTTGTCTAGCACATTTAACTTACAATAACATTAACACAATGTGAAGGGATGCAAACGTGATTATTAAAATGAAATGTTGATGACAAGGATGTTGGGAATTCTCACCTGAGATCAGTTCGCCGGAGTCCCTGTGTGGCGTGAAGTCCGTGTACCTGCCGGGGTCGGAGGCCGGTGGGGAGACCCCATTGCCCGACCCAGTGCTGCCCGTGGGACTGAGGGATTGTTGTTTGTAATAGTTCTGACTGCTCCAGGAATTATCTTGATGTAGCGCTGGGGTAGCGTCATAGAACGACGTATTGAGAGAAGCGTCACACGTGGACACAGGTGTAGTGTTTGTTGGGTAGGTGTTGGGAACGTTGTTACCTGAGTTAACGCCCGCCAATCCGCCGTAACCCGCAGGTAAGCCCGGGTAACGAGCTGTGGTGTTTTGACTCGGATAGTTATATCCACGGTGGTTACCGTAGTCATTACCACCAGAGAAACTGTCATTGTTTAAGTTTGACATACTTGTGTTCCACATGTTTGACATGTCGCCGTTTACCGCAGTGTTTCTGTACGTACTGCTAAGATTGCCTAAGGAACAAGACACATTGGACACATTAAAGACTGAGAAGTCTTGGGAAACTAGCCCGTACTGTGACCGTAATGACGGAGACCCACACGAGGCAGCCGACAGGAGGCCAAAAGGTTTTAAACTTTGACACTTTCTTCTGAAGCCCCTCGGCCGTCTTCGGAAAGAACCCTCCTCGAACATGAATTCTGCCCCGGGGTCGATGGTCCAGTAGTGGCCCTTACCGGGCCGGCCTATGCCCTTGGGTAGCTTGATGAAGCACTCGTTTAATGACAGGTTGTGTCGTACAGAGTTTTTCCAGCCTTGGTATGTTCCGCGGAAAAACGGAAATCTGCTTTGCAAAAAGCTGTAGATTTCGTTCAAGGTACATCGCTTTGTGGGTGAAGATTGTATTGCCATGACTATGAGCGCGATGTAAGAGTACGGTGGTTTTTCTTGTCTTCGCAGAGCGCCGCCGACTTTCTTTCCGGATTTTGTGGTCGCGGCGCCGGAGGATTCCTGTGTCGTTGAACTCGCATTGACTGGATCCTCTTCGACTTGGGCCTCTCCTTTGACAAGAGGGACATTCACAGCTGACTCCTGACTCCCAGACGCCGGTCTCATTTCCAGGAGCTGGGGGAAAGGCTTTGTGTCAAATTCCGGTTGCATCATATTTGTTTGTTGAAGTTACAGTTCTTATATACGAACGAGTGTATACGGAGGCGAGCTCCCTTCTTATAATCTATACACACTGTATATTGTTTGCAAAGTAGAGTCGGGTTGGAATGTCGCTCTTATGGTGAAATCACCTAAACACGGCTGGTCAAGTTACAAACAGTGAAGCGCTCTGGGTTCAGAGCTGCCCTACCACACACGTCCCATACTCTCCAGTGGATAATATAGCCAGCCCTTCGAGACGCACAAGTTTTTCTTTGCCTTCCGTATGGGCCGAAAGCTCTGGTAAATGTGGTTTCCACTTAAGCCATTGGTACAGGCTGATTTTAACGGTTGGGAAAGTTAATACCGATAAGACGCAGTAAAAGGGCAACAACTGCTCCTGTGCCGGAAGCTGCGATTTACTTCCAGAAGTAGGCGGGGCTATCTGTCGATCAAATTCGGGCAGAGCTCACCTCTGACAGCAGTAGCTGGAGGGCCACATCCACACGTTTTCCAACGATTAGGGCTAAAGTTTGATCTCACAGGAGAATAGAGGAAGAACAGGCTCTAATCTAAAAGACCCCAGTGGGTTTTTTTCAAAACGTGAAATGTATAAGGGTTCTTCGGCTAAAACAAAGAATTCAAACATTAAATAAAGCGCAAACGATTTGCATAGAATTAAATACAGTCAAAGTTTAAATACAGTATATAAATGGGGAAGACTTACGCATGTGATGGTCTTACAAAATCCCTTAAAACATAATTAAGCCTATGTTTTGTCGATATGTTTTAATTTTTGGAATGGCGGGGTGGGGGGGGGGAGGGAGGGGGAGGTGACGGTGCCTTGGATTGACCCTCAGCAAACAGAAGACTATCCCAAAATAGGTTCATCCATCACAGCGGACAAGTGTTAAGAACTATTTCTCAAATAAAATTACAAAGGCCAGATGCGCGTACGCACCGTTAGTCGAGGGTCTGGGAGGCCAAAGGTTACATAAAGAGGTGAGAGGTGAGGTCACATTGTACGTCAGCAGTGATGGTGGCTTTACTCTGCCTTATCAACAGCTTACGCCACAAAAACCGATCTGTGAGTGGTTACACAGAGGAATGTTGCTTATTTCATATCGGGCAAAGGTCAGCGTTGTGGAGCTTACTAAATAAATACGCCTCGACAAGCTGAAAGTTGGATAATTTATACCTACAATGTGTATTACTAAATAACAATTTGAAATATAGTGGGTCTGTCAGCAACCTGGGTCGTGGGTTTCCCCGGGGCTCCATCCAGTTTCCGCCTACCATAATGGTGTTAGTCGTCGTATAAGTGAAATATTCTTGAGTACGGCGTAGAACTAAAAAAATAAATAAATAATAAAAACTGCGAATTTGCATCTGCAGCTGGAGTGTACACGCAAATGGCACCCTACATGTACATGTGTCGGCACTGAAAAAAAGATTCAGTAGAGACACTTTTTTTGGTAAACCTGTAACAGAGCACAATAATAAAAAGATCAAGGGTAAAGAAGATATTTTCGGACGCCATATACGCTGCCGTATCGGTCAAGAGATGTGCTCATCAAAATTACCTCCACCTATATTTGCTTTCGGACTTGGACATGCTGGGTCGGTTATTCAAAACTGTTGTAAGACTTATTACCAGACTTAACTTTAAACTAGGTCTTTAATTTTGTACGTAACCTAAAAATGATGGCGTAAGAGTATATTAAATATGAACTAAATCTTCTGCTCTTAGCGTTTGGATTTGGGCAACTATACTGGCTGCTGAATATGACTAAAATCTTAAATATAAAATATGACTTAATACCAGTATTAACCAAAACACTTTATTTTTGGGCACAGGTGCGTAACATGTACCATTTCTCTGCCCTAGTAAACAATTATGTGTACAGTATAATTCCAAATGTACCTGGGGGTAATTCGTGACGTCAGGCCACGTGAAGACAGAGTTATGTGGGGTGGTGGGTTGGTACAGGTGGGGCGTGTCGAGCGGGAGACACTGGCCTCAGCCAGATGAACTCTGCTAACACAGCTGTACCCACGGGGCTCGGAGCTACCCCATTTGTCTCACCTCCTTATCGATGACAGATATAAAGTGCTCCTAAAATCGCGATCCTGTTATGTGGAGAGTCGGTCAGGATCGGTAACGTATGGGAGTATTTTTTCCCGCCCATGGCATAGGTGTATCCCATCTCCGAAGAAAAACATCTTCTCTCAGACATAACAGTACCTGTATTATTTTTACCGCTATCCTTTTTTTCATCCTATGCAATGCACAAAATGTAGATACATGCAATTTTCATACACTAGGCATGACAGGTTAAATACAGTTAACGCTATAACACACATTAGTTGAGATGTTTTCTGATCACATTATAAATGCATGATATTTGTGATATAGCCCGCAGTGTTTATTCTGTATTGGTATCAAGTTTTAAAAAGTATCAAGCAGCTAATGGAAGTGTACAGCGTACAGCACACCAGTTGTTATAGTCTTCGTTCCCTCTGTAGAAGTATCTTAATCGGATGCTTCCATGGCCAGATGTCTCAGGTATACGCCTTCTTATATTACAGTTCGTCTCATGGGTTCAATTCTATCCTCGGAGGGGGTTTTGATAGATTCCCCCATTTTCACTGTCCTCGGGGTGTTGGTGGCAATAGGTCATCGACGTTGATCTCTCGTGTGCCTTACATATGACATTTGTCACACGCGCGTGCATGCATTGAGGGGTTCACTACAGCAACGTTCCAAACGCCCGTGTTTTTTGTGGACACTCTGGTTTTAGAAATAAGTTAAAAGTAAATTCCCTAATTATAATCAGTAACAGAAACATTTTCGTGTCATTTATTCCTTGTTGTTTACATAAAAATATCACGCAAAGATATTGTATTATGTTATTAAGGGGTGAATTTGAGATGAATTTGAGAATTTGAAAAACATGCCACTAAAGGCACTGTCTACCAAATAAACATATTTTAGAGACATCTTTCCTATACTTACAAGATAACACATGTTGTTTTACCTCTAGCGAATAGAGGTTTCCAAGTAAAGCTTACCATGAGAAGCAGTAATTATACACTTTGTGGGTGGAGTATGTTGGTGGGATGTCCCTGGTAGCAAATGTTATGGATAAGAAACTGGCATTTAAAGCTGAAAATTGATGATATTCAATCCAAACAAAATGTAATATGATAACAACTGATTCACATATATAAACCATGAAGTAATAAGAATTGAGACTGTCTTGTTATTTGGCTAATACTCAGGTAAGGTTTCTACGTAAGTCTTCAGAATTCCGCTAATGGCATTTGCAAAACAGACTTTGACAGTGCGATCAGCTGCATTTTACCCCAGAATGATGACTTTACATATTGCGCTACTGAGAAATTTAGTATAGGAACCCTAACTGTGCAGATATTGTACATGTGTGCACGTGGACTGCTTATACCTTGCTGATTCTTACTTGGCATTACATGACTTTAACCTATGTATATATGACATAGATCAACGAAATAAATGACAAATAACTCACGATAAACTACCGTTTTTCACTTTGTGTATTTTATTGGCCAATCTCTTCAGAAACAACTCTGATCGAGTAAAGCAGATAAAAATATGTAGATTTCAACGGCCATGCTCTGAATTCGTCAATAACTTGCCAAAGGTCAGTTGTTTTCCTCAGGTATTCCAGTCTCCTCCACCCGCATAAATGACCACCATAGAACTCTAATATACATGTATTCCCAAAACAGTAACAGCACCAAAAAATAAATAAATAGGTAAATAAATAATAATAATGTTGCAATTAGTTTTAGCACGATCAGAAATCATAGGGAAGGGTTGACATTTTTTAAAATCCTTTTGCTTCGTTTTTGGCCAACTGAACTGCTTCCTTATTTGTGTAAAAATAACAAAGCCCAGTTTCCATTGTACGTGAAAATAAAAACGAAAGAGTTCAAAACCAACAGGAGATAATCATGACGTAGCAAAGCTAGACGCTAGTCCCAGTGTTTGTGTACTACAGTACAGAGCGCACAGAGCGTACATGACAGTTGATGAATTTGTATCCCTCCAATAAACCCAGCAGGTGTCTGTGTATACGCACGAGGTAATCACCGCTATATATAAGCTGCGGTAGACCGAAGTATTTTTGTACATCGTCTCCCAAAATATCTCCTTTGTGTAAAACGAAATGTAGGCCTCAAATAAACGTATATTATGTTAATATAGTGTCTAGAAAATCATTCATCGGTCAGATTCGCGTAGCGTTACATTGGTATAACTATAACATCCTCGTAGGTTTAACCCGTGCTTTGTCCGCTTTCGTCCCACACAATGCTGGCGGCTGTCGTGTAAGTGAAATACATGTATTCTTGGCAACAAAACACCAATCAAATAAATAAATAAACAAAAATATAAAGAATGAGTAAATAAATAAATAAATATAATTATTACAGTTTTTTATACCCAACACCTTCCGCAGGTTGCCACACTACCGATATATATAGTTTCAGCGCTTCTTCTATATGTATGTTTGCAGCGAATGACAAAGCCTCATTTGGTGAGGCTATTCCAGAATCGGTGTATGGTTTCAAAGGACAACTGGTGCTCAGTTCTAATAGTATATTACGCTACCTGCTTGAATCAGACACCAGATTTACGTCAGCACTCATGGATATGTGACATAATACGTTTTATGTCCACTAATGCCTGTTGTACTCTAGACTGGGTACACATTTTCACATCCACAATGATATGTGTATCAGTGGTACATAAGTTGTGTACTTTTAAAACATTAAACATTAAAAATTACACATGTACTGCATATACACAAATTCTGTGGAAGTGCAGTTTTTTCACAGCATTGTGTACAACTCGTACACAGTTGTAATTAGAGAGTACATTGCGGTATTTCATAACCCTTGTGTTCGTAACATTTTGCCTTTTCTCTTACTTCTAGTGTAAAATCTTCTTTTCGTATGAACCTTTGGGTAAAGCATTTTTATTGTTATTATTTGACTTATATATTTCTATGGTGCTTAACACTCTTTTGATGCCGGTCAATTTTGGGGGATGAGGAAAGCCGCACTCCCACGATAAACCACCTAGTTGGAAATAAAATCACTGTGTAATCCTTGTTTTAACATAGTGTTATTTATGTTTAACCGTTGGAATATACTGTAAAATTATCAAATATCATTCTGTGTGTACTAAACCTATTAGCGAATAAAGTGTGTATCTCTATTCACCGGTGTCCGGACATAATATGGAGGACGTATACGGATAATGTTTTCGACATTTAACACAAAATAACAGGAAGTCAGTGTGAAGTCTGAGATAATTATTACAACCTGGTTTATAAACCGGCGCCCTAATGATGGCTGCCGTCGTCCAGTTGAAATATTCTTGAGTGCGGCATAAAAAAACCATGAAATAAATAAGTAAATAAATTAATAAATAAATAAATGTAAAATTATTTAAACCACTTCAAAACCCTTTACAATGCCACGTGGTCTCGGCATGTGGAGAGGCTTTAACATACAGTGTATTCATTAAAAAAATAATAATGTTAAGTCCGGGTAAAATTTAAAATTGTAAAGTAACAAATCATTTTTTCATTAATTATCTCATGAAATATATAAAAAACATCAAAAAGTGCAAAATAATCGTGATGTAGTCTCATATTAATAAATTAACTTATTAATTAACTACTTCATGGTCAAACAGAAAGTTAATACATCTTTGTATTTGTATATCATTCTCATGTGTATAAGAAGGAGAAATGTCTCTCTGCGTGTGTAAGTACTGCGATCATGCACACCTATAGGCCTAGACTTCTGGGCGTTTTGGAATGGTATCAAAACACACGAGTTATACAAACAATGGCGGGAAAGACAGGTAAAGTCTCAGTTCTGGAAGAGACAGGTAAAGCTGCAGTTCTGGGAGAGACAGGTAAAGTTGCAGTTCTGGGAGACAGGTAAAGCCGCAGGTCTGGGAGAGACAGGTAAAATCGCAGTTCTGTTTATCCATTATAATGTCGTAATCTACGTCAAGCCATTTAAGACGAACGTTAACCTAACCGCACATCTTACCAACTAATGCACTTTACCTCCAACAAACAATAGCAACGTAAAAACTTTAAGGCTACCAATGCGAGAGCCGTGGTTTTGCCCTTTACACTGATGCTTCACGGTGAAGAAACCACAGGCATTTAATAAGGTCGTATATATACTATACCTTTATTAAGCATAGACCAAGTCTAAAGAATTAGTTCCGTCGCATATTAAAATGTTAAAATCATCGTACTTCAATAGAGACAGAACAAGTTCCACTGAACCGGTGTGTAAATAATAAACATCTCTTTTTACCATCTTGTCGTACTTAAGCCATGCATGGTGCTTGGGGCGCGTAGTTGTCCACTTTTTAAGCATTTACATGAACAGTTAAAATAAAACTCTGACTGAGGTAAATTGACAAGAAAGCGTATTTCGTTGGTTATCTGTGACAGGTCCTTTTCTGGTGACTACGACATGGCTTCCCAGTGAAGCAGCCCTATCAAGATATGTCGGCATTTATAGATCGGTCTGGTACAGAGTAAAATGACCGAAATACTGTGCAACCTAACGCAAGCGAATAAAGAAACAAAGTGAAATTGTGCTCTAATGAAAAAATAAATAAATAAAAAAGATAGCAGTATTTTGCATGGCATTTCATAGCATCAATAGCTGATCTACCCGAACAGGTTTCATTAGAGTGGCGAGGTGCAAAATAAGCCTCAACACGCTTGATCAAAGGCTTGTCCGCAAACAAAATGGCCTCTTTTATTTCAGTATTTTTAGTATAAAACATCTTTTAGTTCATTACAATCGTTTTAAACGACGTCAATGGCATATGTTTTATCATGACATTTTAGTCATGTTTAGACGTTTTAAACATAAAATGTAAAAGGTTAGATGATTTTTTATGCAAATATTGTTTCTTCGGTTCAGACAAAGTAAAGCGAGGACATGAAATTGACACTATTGTTACTGTAGGTGCATGTAGGTGATTATTTACGTACTAGTATATATTAGAATGCATGAACTTGCAGATTGTTAGAGCAGATGGTATAGAACTATGGAGATACATAGCTCATGCCTCAAAGGTCTTGTCAAATTCGTTCACAGCTCATGTTGGCTTCCTTTCCGGCCATATCTGGGAATGTCTGCAACCAGCAACCTGCGGATGGTCGTGGGTTTCCCCCGAGCTCTGCCCGGTTTCCACCCACCATAATGCTGGCCGCCGTCGTATAAGTGAAATATTCTTGAATACAACGTAAAACACCAATCAAGTAAATAAATAAATCAATCAAATTCATGCTTACCTTTCTCTCCAATCAGCAATGGCTTATAGGCCTATGGTCGCTCAAATCTACTTCTTACCACCCTTGTTTAAGCTTGAATTAGTTATGCGTGTTACTACTCAAAAAACTGCACTAATTAACACCGCCGCAAACACCTCAAATACATTTAATTGGTAATGCCGCCTTCACACTCACCATGAGTCCACAGATCGCATTCAAATCTTAAATAACCCTTACAAGTTATGCATTTCATTCAGTTTTTAAATGTTGGCTTAATTGTATAGAAGAATGTTTGATTCGAACAGACAGGTGTATAAATGGGATATTGTACAGGTAGGCTATATGCCTGCGCGAATACAGCTGGTCGTGCGGCAGATCCCAGCGGAAATCTGGTCCTGTATATTGTAGGCGCTAATCGTAGGTCATGATGGGCTTTGTCGATTTCCACGTAGATTTCACGGATGTCAGTTGGCTGTCATTTTCCTCCCATACTAGGTGGTCTCGGTGAGGTAGCCGATATACAGCAGTCTCCGGGGTAAACACAGGTCCGCCATAAGCTAAACAAAGGTACTCTCTCCCTGCTCGTCAGGCTACACGGTGAAGCTTGATGCCATACGCTAACAGCGCATCCTCCGCCCGGTCGGGGGCAACCCCCAGGCACCCAAGTCTGTCAGGCATGCATTTTACACTATCGATTTTGGGAAATTTGCTTTGTTTTAAAATTGACAGAGCGTAGCTATACCTGCGCAGTACTATCTACAATACATGGTCGTATGAACAGAGATCATGACAGAAAGATGTAGGCCTTACAGAGAGACACCCTCGTTTGATTACTGTATGGGATATGTCCCCTTCTATGAGTGTTATATAGAGAATATATCAGCAAACCTAACAACTTTCACAAAATAAATTTTTGGAAACATTTAGCCAAGACAACGTCTTTTACGACCAAAAAATTTCAACAATATTACAACATTATTACATTTGACTTTCCACACGTTATATTTGACGGTCAGTTTGCACACATCATCAGCTATATGTGTATTTTGTACAAGGAGAAATATTTCAACTGTTATCATATAGCGAAGGGCAGTATGGTGTAGTCTGTCAAACGCTATAGTTTGTATTAGTATCTATCTCAAGAACTTTGATACCTTTTTGAGTTCCAAAAATTCTTCAAGATTTTAGACTGTTTCACCTCTATTACATGGCTCTGGTGTTCGCCGTCTGTATATCATCACCAAACCCAACTAACAGGGAGGCCTTTTTTTATATTTTCATAGAAACGTGACAGAAAACATCTTAACTTTTGACATGCGCTAAATGAGTGAAAATTGTCTTATATAAATAAATCTCTATCTTAGCCTGTCCAGATGGGAGGACTTGGAGGGTGTAATGTGTTAGGTATGTGTCGCCAGGGCACGCCCGGGGGCAGCGCTCGACCCTGTGACCTCGGGACGATGAACCGGCGCAGACAGGGATACCCCAGTTCCCACCCAGGCGTTGACAGCCGGTGGGGGGAGCCCATCCAGCCCGCCATCACCCCCGGGGTCAGCCCACTACCTGATAGGCGGCCAGCCGAATATTAACACAGAAAAATGACAGAGATAATGCAGAACGAGGTTAAATCGACAACTTGTAAATATGAGCGACTCTGTAAGGGTATAAAACGTTCAAGTTACTGACATACTGAGAAGATAGACTAAGGTTTCTAATACTGTCTGGTACATTAATGTTAAATGATTTTTAAAAAATACATTTGATATAAGATGATTGATATATAAATTTGTACTAAAGGCACATACAGAAGGAGAGAGATGACTCAAACATTAGCGGAAACAAAACTCTGCCTGGATTGCCCACATTATTACCGTTTGTTTGTTGGATTTCATAATATATAGACTGTGAGAGACGTAAAACCGCTTTGAAGTTCGCAGAAATAAAAATTACTTATTTTCATAAATAAATTTAATCTCGTCACGTTTTCATAAAACTTTTCTGTGAGCAATTTGCTGACCTTTCTGTACGTACAGTCCAACACTTCGTGATCTTTGAAATGGTGGATAGCAACTATGTTTTGATAATTCATAACGAAATATTCACTTACTTAAAAATTGCGCACGAATATGTAAATATATTCGAAAAAATGTAGGTTTCAAGTAGATAAATTTACAATAAAGAGGCCTTATATATACTAGAGTGTTATGTTATTGATCCCGTTGTCCATTATTACAGTAACAAACAGAAGTCTGTATTAACGTGTTCATGGCAGAGAAACTATACGAGAAACTGAATATATTCCTATTATATTGTCAGGAAGGGCTCCATACTCATGAAAACGACTCTGCCTTGTCAGGGGATACGTGCATGTGAAATTATTTAGACATTGTTGATTAAGGCATTAAAACAACAATCAAATAAATCAATAAATTAAAATGTCAATGTCCTCTGGACACGTACAACTTTAGCGAAACATTCATAACCATGGGTGCCAACTTGTTTTATTTCTATATTGCCTGCATAATATACTTAACACACAAAATAAATGTTTCATTTTCCATGGAGAACCTCGAACATTTTGCCCGTTATTTCATTGAGGAATTTTAAACTGTAAACTCTGTTGGTGGTTTCTACGTTGAATGCAGTCAGTGATATAGTGATGCCGTCTGTTCCATCCTCCAGCTATAATGTGGGGCGAGATAATGTTGGAAACTTTGTCAGGTTTTGTCTCAACACGATGTATATCTCCGTTTGATTCCATTTCCTGCATGCCTGTCGTAAAATGTAAACACCGATTTTAAAATACCAAATTAAATATTTGTATTCTTACTTGCACCAAGAAACAAAAGCAATTATTTTTTCATAAACAATGTGGAAAAAATGTACAAAACAGTCTATACCACAAACATCAGTACAGGAGGTCTACGCACATTTTTCCTTGATTGTGTACACAACGGTGTCTATTAAAGTTCTTGACATCTGTATGTGTGTCTGATTCAAGACTCTTCATCTCTGTGCATACATGTATATATGGCATATTTCTCTTTGTCTCATATAGGAGACGAGGCCCATCACGCAGACGTCTGTTGGATGAGTTTGATATCAGCAGTAAAGTGTACACAAAAATAGAAAAGAAAATGAAACATAATAATAGTAAGCAATTCTAAGACAAAACAGAAATGAAAACCAGAAACAATAAGTACAGTGTAACATATATCAACATGGTGGGGGTAGGGTTCGTTTTGCTTTGCTTAAAACGCTTTGTTTTGGAGGGGCGTTTTGGCTGGTATACAGGTGAATAATGTTCATCACTTACACAATGACAGTAAAATACAAGTGAACCGCCATCCCTATCCCACTGTAGTGTAGAGTATACTACAAAAAATTAAACGTGAAAGATTAAATCACGTATAGGCAGACACTCTGTTAAATACATTACATCCAATTATTGTCAGTCTGGGAATGTAAAAGAAAAATAATGAATCTTTCCACTTTAAAGAAAGAACAACGACATTAACCGAAAACTAGCTTTATTAGTTCTTAAACTTCAAATGTTGCATGACACATGCATCTGTTACAATGTATAGACATCTCATATCCAAATAATTCGTTTCTATTTCTCCTCCTTTTGTTCCTTGTTTCTTGAGAATGTAAATACAGAAATGTGCACAGGTAGTTTCGTGGAAAACTATTTTGCATGTTCTGTATCAAAATCACACAGCGCAATACTTATCATGTAGATGAAATTTTGTAATTTTATAGTATCTTTTTACGCTAATAGATCACATTTTTATCAGATGTCTTTTAATAAATTAAGCAGATAATAGGTATTAGTGTGTTAATCGTTGAAGATCCAAACATGACAGATCTTTTCCGAGTTGTTCCCATTTTCTGTTTTCTAATTTATCTTTCAGAGGTTTTTTTTAATGTTTGCGGTAGTAAATTATATATATTTTTGGACAACATTTGGTATTCCTTCTGGAATAGTGCATATTAAGCTGGTACCGTCTCGAGGTGTTAATAAATAAAAAACAGTTTGTCATAAATAAAATAATTTGTCCATCTCTGGGTACACAAACACAGTGAAATATTGCAACAAAAATAATTGACAATATACTAATAAAGAGCATGTGACTATTTTATAACGTTACCAGAGAATCCTAAGATATCGGTGCGAATTAAAGGAAGTTTTGATTATTTGCTGCACTCTGAAAAACGAAAAATAAACATTTGCTTACTTTTTAGTATATCAGATAATAAGACCAAAAAGTTAAAACCAATAACTATTTTGGTTTCGTTTTGAAATCCGCGGCTGTGTAGGGTATATAGGTATGGTGTAGGGAGAAAGGTAAGACAACAAACTAATACATATGAGTAGATTTGATTGTTGTGTCTGAAAAATAGCAGAAGGAAGCAAAGCTTAAAATGATAAACATAGTTTTATCCACAACATCAGCACAAAAATGCAATTCTATGGATAAAATATTTTATTATAATATGACCATTAATGGTCATAATATTTTCTTATTATTTTAGTTGTTTGCAAGGAGGGTGAAATTTAAGAGAGGAGAGATATATGTATATTGTGAGGGAAATACTGATTTCCAAGTAAATTGTCTCTATTCAAAAATAATTAGCTGATCAATGGAGGCATCACAAACATCATAATTTGGGGGGACAGAAAAGGAACACCAAAAATGCACAGAAAACTTTCGTGCTGACAAAAAGAGGAGGAAAGCTGAAAAGCTTACCTATCTATCTGAATCTGAAGCTGACAATTTGGCTTATAGAGAAGAAAGATAACTTTATGAATAAGAAATACACTGAAAATACCCAAAAAGAATCTGAATAAGTTTCCAGTATAGCTATGCAGCACACAGGTGGCTCGTGCTCAGTCCAACTGAACCATTTCGCCACTCTCATCTGTAAAAAGGCGTCACTTGAAGAAGTTAAAAAGGGTGTGAGCATGGGCTTTGGGGTAAAAGAAAACAAGGTGAAGTGTAGGGAAAAGGAAGTTCTTTTTTTCTTTTTGAAGGATTTCAAAAGAATGAAAAGATATTGTTGGCGACGGTCGAAAACAGAGCTAGGTAATTTTGTGAAACCTTGTAGGAGCACAATCTTCTGGGTTACTCGGCGCTCCGCAGCAGATTCCTCTAACTATTATCCGACATATGTTTTCTCCGATGGACAATTTAGATTACACTTGTCCAGGCATGTTTATCGTCAGCGCTAGCCAGTAGAGCTCTGCCGCCATCCCTACCCTCGTCAGACTCCGGCTCCTCCTATATCTATGTTAAACAAATAATTCTCAGCACCTTTGATATGTAAGTAATTTTTGTGTGGGCTTCGACAAAAGGAAGTAGGATAAGATCTGGTATAGAAGGGAGCTTCCATGTGTTCTGTACTCGTTTAGGACGACTTGCTGTCAGCTAAATCGCCATATTCCCTGTAATTCTGTAAATTGTACCAGACCCATGATGCCGCCCTGTCGACGCCACATGCCTTGTGTAAAAGCTGAAAGACATTCTACATCTTATTGTTTTTACTAAAGACTACACGGGATTTGATAACAAGTCCTTGCAACTTCAGAACCGATATTTCCAAATATGTAACTTATTCAAAAACATGAGCATAATTTTTTTAAATTTATCATGTATGAATTGGGCCACAAAAATTTACAAAGAAAGTTTGTTCAAAATAAAACGAATTAAAACTGAAATTGTTTACTACAAAGTCAGCTACACTATTAAATGTTTTTAATTGTAGTCACCCGATTCACTAAGTATGTAGCCCTGATTCTTACATCTTAGTTATACATGTAGTCTTACCACATTCTAGTGTCATCCGAGCATACCCTCCATGGAAGTAATTCCGAGAAGTCCAAACTCGAAGTTAGTTTAAGAGTTTCCTTTTGTTTGTTTGGTGCGACGTACAGACATCGACAGTGTACATGAAATAGGGAAAACCTACTTATATGCCCTTTTAGTCGTGCACACCTTTTCGGTCAGCCACACCATTTTAGTCGTGCACACCTTTTCCGTCAGGCACACCATTTTAGTCGTGCACACCTTTTCGGTCAGGCACACCATTTTAGTCGTGCACATCTTTTCCGTCAGGCACACCGTTTTAGTCGTGCACGCGTATTTGGTCATGCAAGCCGTGTTGGTCATGCACGCCGTTTTGGTCGCGTGCAAACCGTTTAAGCCGTGTGCACGCCGTTTTGGTCATACGCGCAGTGTTGGTCTGCACGCGGTTTTGCTCCTGCGTGCCCTTTAAGTCGATATTGCCAGGCATGTACTTTGGGTCTGGTATGCCCCGTTTTGCTCCAGCGCGTCGCTTAGTTAAGCACAGCTAGGATTAAACTGCCTAATATTTATACATTTATTCTTGCTCAACCAGATATCTCAACTACAGCGAAGGCAAACATGAAATGGTAAATAGACTAGTTTATTTCATCAACCGTTTGTTCATTGTTTTTAAAAGTTAAGTCAAGTTTAAGTCTTGATATCCCGATATTAAACTAACCGAACTCTATGCAGACTAAATATGATATATGTAGCTACTGATCCACTTTTGAACAACTCTGTCCAGACTTCTACTCTTTGTTGATTTGTTTATCCTCCAACAGTCAGCCAGAAAAGATATGTTACAAATACAATAAAGAAGGTAACAATAAACATTTAAAGTTAAAAAGAGGTGTGAATAAAGCTCTGCTGCTTGGACTTTGTTCTGTAGTCTTTAATTTAAACGTATATTTATTTATATGACATAACTCTGTAAGATCATATTTCTCAAATGCACAATGCTTTTGTGCCCCTATGTCATTTGTAGAGTTGGAAAGGGCTAAGAGAATTTAAAACCACTATTATCTGGAAAAAAGGTCTGTTATTGAGAAACATTCACGTCGTCAGAGGGGGTAAATATATATCTTATGAGAAGACAGAGGGCAGAACCTGGTGAAGCTTGCCAGCTCGTCGCTCTGGCAATATGCCTCGATAAGACGGTAAGCGAATAGACAGGTCCTTGTGACTGTTTACTGAATAGCTGGTAAAATCCACTATGTCTATGTCTGAGGTGATAAACCACAGATTGGCACATGTGACGTACATCGGAAATCACCCCCCACCCCCACCCCCACCCAATTCCCTTTCCCCATTCCCCCACCCCCCAGCCACATCTACTTATACCCAGAATTGCACCCCATGCACATCAATACTGAAGTGCGGACAAGCCGAGGGCTGTCTTCTTTACATTAGAAATGGATCTGAAATTAACCTGGCAAAAATGTGATTTACTGACAGATGTGACTACATAACGGTATAACCTAATACTAAAAGCTGCCATGCGTGAAGCGGTGAAACTTTTGTTTTGAGTTTTCTGTCTCAAAAGTAAAGGTTGTAAGCGTAATAGATTCAACAGAATCTGGACGAAACTAGAGAGAAGGGTATTTGCTTTCGACTAATTGAAGTTTTACACCCTACCGTACTATTTTGATTTGCGTTGGGATAGGTGTATGGTGGATGTGATCGATGTGTGTATATGGGCAGGTGAAGGGATGTTTTCAGCCCTGTGGTCACTACCGCACCTAATTACGTACTCAACAAAGTTGCTGACGTAACGCTGCCGCCAATTTCTCGAAAACTGTTTGAACAACACAATCTCCTTAGTCTGAAATTTTTTTATCATTAGCGATAAACCTCAAAGAGTTCTCAGACTTGGAATGCGGAGAAATTAAACTTTCAAGAACGAATAGCACCAATTTACAACATTTTTCTATATTAATATTTTCTCCTGATGATAGCATGGAAACAAACTGAATGCTGATGCTCCGCGTGCAAAACGCGTACATTATTGGTGTTTTACATGAAAATATTCAGTTGAACAACTAGATGTCATCGACCAAACCTATCTGGTCCATGTCGATTTATTTCGATTAAACTTGCCCAGTGACTTTTGATAAGAGTGGGAAAATTACAACCGACAAATAGTTCCGATCACACCTTTGCCCACGTTTTTGGCTGGCTGAGAACAATTAAAGGGGGATAACCACAAACATAAAGTATTTAGCGAGGGACATACGATTGTATTGGAAGTTGCCTCCCTTGTAACAGCCAAGCGACATTGAAATATGAAAAGTACACGTCCATATAGTATGAGAAACAAACTTCCTGCATATACCATTAGTAGCTGCAATACACACAGCATTGTTTTCTACCTTCGTCTAGTATATAAAAACACATAGTGTCTCCGTGGTAAATTATATAAGAAAGGAGCGGGTGTTTCGCCTCCAGCAATGCATTATAGCAGATTGGTTGAGAGGTCAGTGCATACAAACTGATCATATTGTAAGTGTATTGTTTGTAAAGACTAGCGGTAATTATAGGTGATAAGGGTGACGACGAAAAACGGAAAAGTGAGCACCCTAAATTGTGTGAAATGAAAACACGAAGTGTCCTAATTTAATTAATGGTATCAGGAAAACAACCACACGACTAGATCTTTTGTCATTTATAAATGTTCACTGTCATATGGTGTCAGTGACAAGGTCCAGTGCTTCTGAAGTTTTTATGGTTTCTTTCACCTTTATTCCCTACCAGATACCTGGTGAGATTCAGAAATGTTCACTGATCTGTCTGTTATCTGTTCGGTATTTTCCACCAATATACCTGATCACATTCCCATGTTAGTTTCAGCGGTTTCCTCTGATCTCTGTTCGGTTTCCCCCAACATTTTCCCCTGATCTCTGCCAGGTTGTCTTCATCATTAAACTTGATCAGATTCCCGAACAGGTTCAGACGTTTCCTCTGATTTCTGTTGGTTTCCTCCAAGATTTGATTTGATCAGATTGCCGGTTAGGTTGAGAGGTTTCCTGTGATCTCTTTCCCGTTTCCTCTACCATTATACCTGATCAGATACCTTGGATTCAGTGGTTTAAAGCTCGATCTCGTTTCCTTCATTCGTAAACCTAACCTCTATCAAAGAAGTAAACGTGTTTTGGAGTGTGGCGAGAAACACAACAACAAAAAAGATGTGCGCCACTCTTACGTTATGGCGACTCAGTAAGGTGAAGTAAGCATTGAACACATTGGTGTGATAACTAGGACTGATTAATGTGTCAACTAGGAGTCTCAAGTAAACCGTCATCACTTTTCCAGTGTAGGCGTAAATAAAATTACAACGCCCTGTTGTCTATGGTACCTTTTAATACAGCTATTTACCAACGTAGACAAGCTGTCAGTATGGGAAAACGGAACTGGTCTAAACTTCAGATCCTGAGTGCTGTGCCCATAGTTCCTCTTATTTGACGGCACTGTAAATAGTGCTTACTGTCCATAGTGTCTAGTGTACAGTGCTTATAGTGTCTCTTGTATAGTTTTTACAGTGTCTGATGTAGAGTGTTTATAGCGTCTCATGTATAGTGTTTATAGAGTTTATAGTGTCCTGTGTATACTCTCATGTGTAGTGTTTATAGATTTTATAGTGTCCTGTGTATACTCTCATGTGTAGTGTTTATAGAGTTTATAGTGTCCTGTGTATACTCTCATGTATAGTGTTTATAGAGTTTATAGTGTCCTGTGTATACTCTCATGTATAGTGTTTATAGAGTTTATAGTGTCCTGTGTATACTCTCATGTATAGTGTTTATAGAGTTTATAGTGTCCTGTGTATACTCTCATGTATAGTGTTTATAGAGTTTATAGTGTTCTGTGTATACTCTCATGTATAGTGTTTATAGAGTTTATAGTGTCCTGTGTATACTCTCATGTATAGTGTTTATAGAGTTTATAGTGTCCTGTGTATACTCTCATGTATAGTGTTTATAGAGTTTATAGTGTCCTGTGTATACTCTCATGTATAGTGTTTATAGAGTTTATAGTGTCCTGTGTATACTCTTTATAGTGACTGGTGCTGGCTTCCTCTCCGGCCGTAAGTGGGAAGGTCTGGCTGCAACCTGCGGATGCTCGTGGGTTTCCTCCGGGCTTGAGTTTCTTGAGTAAATCGTAAAACATCAATTAAATAAAAAAATAAATAAATATAGCGACTGGATAATAGTGTCCTGTTTATATTGACGGGTGTATAGTGTCCAGTGTTCAGTGTTGACAGTGTCCGGTGTATAATGTTTATAGTGACCGGTAAATAGTGCTCGTATTGTCCACTGTACAGTGTACAGTGGTTGATGTACAGCGTTTATATCGCCCAGTGCTTACTCTTCATAGTTCGAGGTGTAATAGGGTTTATCGGTTCTGACGTACAGTGTTTATTTTGCTCTATGTTTATAGTGACCGGTGCATATCGTTTATAGTGATCAGTATAATAGAGTTTATAGTGCCCCGTGTATTGTGTTTATAGTGTTTAGTGTAATTGTGTTTATAGTGTCTGGTGTGTAATGTTTATAGTGTCCGGTGTAAGCTGTTTAGAGTGCTGTATAATGTTCGTAATACCCAATTTATATATTTGTAGTGTCCAGTATATAGTATTTATGATATCTGGTCCATGATATTTCATGTGTCCCAAGTGTGGTGTTTATAGTATACCCCTGTGTGGTGTTTATAGTGTACCCTTGTGTGGTGTTTATAGTGCACCCCTGTTTGGTGTTTATAGTGTATCTCTGTGTGGTGTTTATAGTGTACCCCTGTGTGGTGTTTATAGTGTGTCTCTGTGTGGTGTTTATAGTGTACCCTTGTGTGGTGTTTATAGTGTACCCCTGTTTGGTGTTTATAGTGTATCTCTGTGTGGCGTTTATAGTGTACCCTTGTGTAGTGTTTATAGTGTACCCCTGTTTGGTGTTTATAGTGTACCCTTGTGTGGTATTTATAGTGTACCCCTGTTTGGTGTTTATAGTGTATCTCTGTGTGGTGTTTATAGTGTACCCTTGTGTAGTGTTTATAGTGTACCCCTGTTTGGTGTTTATAGTGTACCCCTGTTTGGTGTTTATAATGTATCTCTGTGTGGTCTTTATAGTGTACCCTTGTGTAGTGTTTATAGTGTACCCCTGTTTGGTGTTTATAGTGTACCCCTGTTTGGTGTTTATAGTGCGCTGTCTGGTCTGTAGTGTTTATAGTATTTATATAATAATGTTCTGCTTCAACAAAGGCCTACCCCAAATAATTTGACAAGCACGGCTTTGTAATAAGGGGAAATTACTCCTTACAACCGTTACAAGCTAGACACTTGATTGTGTCCCTTGCACTGGAAAGGCTGTGAATGATACCTTCAAAATATTTTATATGGTTTAAAGTATTGGAAGATAGGTATACGTATCTCATCGGGATTTATAACCAAAACGATTTGGCAGATGCTGATATGTGCAAAACCCGAATGAACGGTTCATGGATAGCAAGTACGGTAGGCGTAGACATTTTATGTGTGATGTAGGACAGACATACATATTTTGTGTGTTAAGTAAGATAGAGATAGACATTTAATGTGTGACGTAGGATAGACGTAGACATTTTATGTGTAAACTAGGATAGACATAGACATTTTATGAGCGAAGTAGGATAGCCGTAACCATTCTATGTGTGATTTAGGATAGACATAGTCATTTTATGTGTGATGTAGGATAAACGTAAGCATTTTATATGTGATGTAGGATAGAGGTAGTCATTTTATGGGTGATGTAGGATAAACGTAAGCATTTTATGTGTGAAGTAAGGATAGACGTAGACAAATTTGTGTGAGGTAGGATAGACGTAACCATTTTATGTGTGAAGTCGAACAGACGTAACCATTTTATGTGTGAAGTAAGGATAAACGTAGACATTTTATGTGTAAAGCAGGATAGATGTAGACATTTTATGTGTGGAGGTAGATAGACATGGACATTTTGTGTATGAAGTAGAACAGACTTACACATTTTGCGTAAAGCAGGTTAGGTGTAGACATTTTATGTGTTAAGTAGGATTGACATAGACATTTTATGTGTGAAGTAGGATAGACGTAGACATTTTATGTGTGGAGCTGGGTAGAGGTAGAAGTTTTATGTGTGGATTTTGATAGACGTACACATTTTATGTGTGCAGTAGTATAGACGTACACATTTTATTTGTGAAATAGGATAGATGTAGCCATTTTATGTGTGACGTACACATTTTATGTGTGATGGGTAGGCGTAGAAATTTTATGTGTGAAGTAGGATAGGCGTAGACATTTTATGTGTGGAGTAGGATAGGCGTAGACATTTTATGTGTAAAGTCAGATAGACTTTGACATTTTACGTGTAAAGTAAGACAGACGTAGACATTTTATGTGTGAAACATGAAAGTCGTAGACATTTTATGTGTGAAGTAGACACGGATTTCACACATACACACAAGGGAAACATAGGGTATCCCTTGGGTAAAGTGAGTGTAGACTGTTCACATTTAAAGTAGAACAAATCATTGACTGTAACAGAAGGAATTGGTCGAGCTGACAAAAGAGAAACTACCTGAACCGAGTACCTCCTTAATTCCATTATAACATTTGATTTGGTGAAAAACACACACAAGTTCCTCACCCTGAACAAGGTACGTCTTAAATTTGATCATAACAATGGATTTGGTGAAAAGCACACACAAGTTGGTCACCCTGAACCAAGTACCTCCTTAATTCGATCATAACATTTGATTGGGTGAAGAACACACACAAGCTGTTCACCCTGAACCAGTACCTCCTTTATTCGATCATAACATTTGACTTGGTGAAAAACACACAAAAGTTGGTCACCCTGAACCAAGTACCTCCTTTATTCGATCATAACATTTGATTTGGTGAAAAACACACACAAGTTCCCCACCCTGAACCAAGTACCTCCTTTATTCGATCATAACATTTGATTGGTGAAAGCACACACAAGTTGCTCACCCTGAACCGAGTACCTCCTTAATTCGATCATAACATTTGATTTGGTGAAAAACACACACAAGCTGTTCACCCTGAACCAGTACCTCCTTAATTCGATCATATCATTTGATTTGTTGAAAAACACACACAAGTTCCTCACCCTGAACTAGTACCTCCTTACTTCGATCATAACATTTGATTTGGTGAAAAACACACACAAGTTCCTCACCCTGAACAAGGTACGTCTTAAATTTGATCATCACATTTGATTTGGTGAAAAACACACACAAGTTCCTCACCCTGAACCAAGTACGCCCTTAATTCGATCATAACATTTGATTTGGTGAAAAAACACACACAAGCTGTTCACCCTGAACCAAGTACCTCCTTAATTCGATCATAACATTTGATTTGGTGAAAAACACACACAAGCTGTTCACCCTGAAACAAGTACCTCCTTACTTCGATCATAACATTTGATTTAGTCAAAACTATTTGTCCACCCAGAATGTCTGGACAAACATAAGCACTACGATCGTTTTGATATTTATCCGACCAACAGACTTTAGACGGCTACAGAAGTTTTGTGAAATGGGCCCCTTGTCTACTTTTTGTGCAGTATCAGCGGTAGGTACAGTTTGGTCAAGCCCAAAATCACCGGGGGGTTTAGGATTTACGTGTGAAATGTTTGTAAAGGTTTACAACTTTGAAACAAGAACAATAAATCAATGAATCATCCGATAAGTTCAGCAAGACATGTCACTAATGCTACTCATTAGGAGTTATTTCCCTTTGACCATTGATGTGACGATTTTCACAAGGCCACGTTAAAATACATGTACATACCAGTAGGCCTACATATATGGTGCAGTTAAATACCGTGGAGGCACTTGTATTGCTGATGTCTTAGATACTGACTTACATAGAATAGTGATCGGTTAACATGTGTATCTGCTGGGTTCAAAGCGCGAAGAATGTAAAACTGGTGGAGATTATTCCCCAAAATGTTTACACAGAACGATATTAGCAAGGATTATGACTAAGTTCGTATCTCACATGGCGAAGGGTGACGAACATGCTCGCTAACATTTTTGGCTGTAGCAAATTAAAACGGGTATACCTATAAATTCCTCACATTCCCGCTTTAACGCGGGATGAATTGACAGCGCGTTGGTATGTGGGGTGGCATAGTGTATTGGGTGGGGGCTCACCTATGGTCAAATCATCTATACCACTTTATGTAATAAACAAACAAACATTATAAGGACTGAGGGATAGGGAAGCCTTAACTGTGACCCGGCTGCGCGTGTTGCACACAACAAATGGCGCTGGAAGCGTGGGAGGAGAGAAGAGCTAGCCCGCTAACAATGTTTGTGTTAAGCGCGTGTTTGCGTAACAGATGACAGCTTAGGAGGCGGTATGAAGTAACGAAGCTGCTGTTTTACTAACTGCTCTGACGCTGTGGTGGGCAAACATGCTTCACTAAGTGAATACTGAAGCGATTTGTTTCCACTGACTCGTGCTGCACTTCCACTCCACAATAACCCACTTTATCCTGAACTCCTCTAACCTGATGCGCACACAACTGTCGCCTAGACATCTGAAGGAAGGGTACAGCGACACAGTCCCAGCCTTACGGCTAGACACAGCTACTGTATACGTGATCAAAAAAAAATGTCAAGGTGTAGTGTTCTCTAACAACACCTTATCGACCATATCAGAGTTTAGTAATTGCTCTGTACTCATGATCTAACAAAGGTGCTGAGTCGATCTGTTTAACGGTGTCGATCTGTTTAACTGATAAATATTTTTCTAACCATTCACAGATGTTCTGGTTAAAACCATTTACTGTGTCCTGGAGTAAACACTTTCTGGCAACTTTATGGCTACCATGCTGCGTTAATCCATAAACATTCATTCAATCATTCACTCTAACCACGCCCAGTACAGACTGTGCTTCACGCAAACAATCACTCAACCACGCCAACAATTATCTGTCAACATCTGCATCAGCAAACTTTTTTACAAGTATTATCACTATCAGATTAAATAGATTGACGACTTATGCTTGATCCAATAGATCCACTAGTTCCCTAGACGTCGCGCCGGCTCATCCACCTAACGCGTTTTTTCCCACGATAACGAATTCGTTCCTGACTAAGGCGGTAACAGGTTCAATTCCATGCATTTCTTGCTGGCTCGGCTGTGGCTTTGAGTCAGGAGGGTTATGTAGAGGTTGAGGTTTACTTCATGACTCGGGGTTCCTAAACCCGTAAACCTAACTATCATTGCATATAAGAATGGATTTTTGAGTACGACGCCACTCAAGTAAATTAATAAATAAGTTAAGTCGAAGAACACTGATTCCATTGCTTCAAAGATTGTACCGAATGGTGTAACTGTGCTTCAATTGCAAAGAATCAACGATTGGATGAACTAATGAATGTAGGAATGAGCAAGGCTTTACCTCACCTCTGCGATATTGGCAGCCACATATTTAACAGAGGTCCATTCAACATAACCACACTATTTCAGTTGCTGGGGATACTGGATAAGTGTCGTATAACGGATTATAGTTTTCCAAATAGTGCAGTACATAACGATTACAATCTACCTTATTGCTTGTCAGCTGTATCTGTTTTGTTATCTTCAGTCCTCTTTCTAAAACTATCATCGCACCACCTGAAACCAAAACAGCTCTCTATGATAGATGGCATTTAAATAAAATGTACAGAAACTGCAGAGTATAGCTTTTAAAAACTGCTGATATCAGTATACTTCAGATGTTAGGCCTGGTACGAACAATACACTCTGTAAAGGGGAAATAACTCTTTTGTAATAATGGGGGTTTTTTTTGGGGGGGGGGGGGGGGTTCACCACCAATTCTTCACCAGAGCAGAGCCTGAAGAAATTGACACACACCAGAATACCTACATCTATTACTACTACTGCTACTACCTTACTGCTACTTTTACAATAGAACATGTCAACAGAAGCCACGATCCTCAGTACGGGCGTGTAATTTGCAACGTTTTAAGCATTTACATGAATAGTTAGAATAAAACTCAAACTGGGGCCAAATTGTCAAAAGGTCGTATTTTACCGGTTATTTGGGACCATTTGCCAGCTATCACAATGTCGTTGCTGATATGGTCTTACTCTCAGTGCTGTACGTTTTTAGTTATACTGTATTCCCGTATTAACCGGGATTCTGCTGCTGGACGAAGCATCACCGAGGCCTGGTCCCTGCTGCTGGACGAAGTATCATCGAGACCTGGTCCCTTTGCGTTGTTTTAATGTGATTGTATTTTAAACAAACATGCATTTCGAGTAATTCTAGACCAGTGATGTCTAATTTATTGTAATTAACATCATTGCATATTTTTTCGATCTCATTCTGCTTAAGCCATCGTTCTAGAGCGTGTGTAAATTACTACTATTTAAGCATTTATCAGCCATCACACTGTCGTCGCTGCTCTGGTTTTACTCTCTGTGCTGTACGTCTTTAACTATATTTACCCAGACACGCGACACACGGTGTCAACTCATTTATGTGTGGAAGTCGGTTTATCTTCGACTCGTGGTAGTATTGCCCTACGATGACATCGCTTCGTATCATTGCCATCATTTTATCGCTTCATATCATCGTTCCATTCCTTCGTACCATCGTCGATTCGTTTCGTACGACTGTCGGGGTGACGTTATGGTGGAACTATGATACGACGATGGCCTTATGCGGCTTCTGTACAAGCCTCAAATAACAAATCGACCTCAGCTAAGATCAGCGAACCTTTTGCTCGTTGACTGACACCAAACCTCTGTGCAAAGCTTTTGTTTGCTATCTTGTTACAATCTCACGCCAGAAAAAAATCAAACATTTTAACATCATAATTTTCAAGTTATCGATGTTTTTTCTCGGGGAGAAGAGAGATTATTGTTTGACTAAAAGTTAAGTTATTGAATATGTATCAGATATCTACAATGCAATTCCGTTAAACTTATGTGATCATAAACACTCCATAACAAATGTTACCGTGACAATCCAGTACCCATGGGAACACGTGAGGAACTGTATTAGGTACACGTGCAGCCAAGTTGGCGAGAGACGCCTGTCGGAGAATAAAGCAGCCTATCAGCACCAGTTGTACTTGTCATCAGCCGTATTGTAGTGTGTGACGGTGTCACGAGACTGTAACACCATCTGCTGGGAACATGAATGAAATCAAACACGGCTAGTGGAAAAAATGTTTGGACTTTAAAACAGTCATATGGTTTTCAAAAATCTATGTCCAGAAATACAGTTCAAATTTTCTCTCAAATAAAAGTTTAAAGTAAAACATTATTCCCAAGGTCATCTACTTATACTGAACATGGATGGATGGCAAAAATTGACAGTTACAGTTTACAATTAAAGCAACTTTTAATTTTATTTGGCCATAGTTGTTTACCGCACTGGCTAATGTGCATTGCCTTCGCACTGAACAGATACCTAATGGCTGTTTGCACACGCTTTAGTTTTTTTTCTTCCGCAAGGTTTATTTCATTATGCATTTAAGGTAACAGCATGGGGATGTAGAGGTTTGAATGGACAGGAATAAAAAATAATCTGTGTACATTTTACGGTTTAAAAGTGGCCTTTTCTGATTATACCTATCCAACATACAACTCAATAACCGAATAACACATCAAAGAGATCATACTTAAATAATGAAGACATGAACGACATTTATTTGGCTGCTCTAATAGATTCAATTGCCCAAGCATAAAACTGTAACTCAGAGTATGTTTTCGTTTCATATTAATATTAATACCTTTGTAGAAATTATCAATGGATCGGAAGGCCACTCCGCATATGAGATGGAACGGTCAGGGTTCGCACAAACCGAGCCTCACAACCCACGATCCTCAGGGTTGCACCAGTACACCTGACCTCTCTCCCTCTCGTCTGCTCTGTGTGACAGTGTCATCTGCTATCTGTACATCATCGGGGGGAACCATCATCTTGCTGGGATCACAGTCTTTCACCTCTCGGTTGAACTCTTGTAACACGTAAGACCTTCCCAAAACAGAACAGATTCCTAATTGTGAGCTGGTTTACATGACTGGTTTATGTCGCCGTTTTTGGGGACGCCTCGTGTTGGAAAGGGCAAACGTTTTGAACTTTGATTTTACATATGTTTTAACACAGGCGTAGATACACACATATCTACTGCCTGGGTCTTAATGAACTTAGACAAACTCAGAAATCTGTATTCAGGAATAAGTACTTCGCACAATGCTAACGTGGATAACGTATTTTGTTTGTTTGTTTGTCATTTTAGCCAAATACAACACAAACATCTCCCAGACTGACAATCATAGAAAATTCCAGACACATCCATTTTGTTCAGAAGAATTGACAATGGTGTTTAACAAAGCATGCACAATTATTGGTTAGAGGACACGTGCAATAAGCCGTTTACTTACCTAGATGCATGAATCAGGCTGCTTTTTCTTCTCTCGTTCTAACTTTTAATAATTGTTGACTGACTGACTAATTAATTGAATTATGTTTAACGTTGTGTTCAATTTTCCTTCACGTATATATGACAGCAGGTCAGATTTACCTGCGGAGGAAACGGGAGTGCCAGGGGTAAACCATCGACCTTGGCCTTGTATCTGGATGGCAAACCCTCTGGCTAATAGCCCCACTGACTGTGCGTACAATGAAACCTCTCCACCAATGAAATACTAGAGAGTTTTAACTTAAACGTTAAAACGGGGTAGCAGGCGTAAGACCTTCACCTGGTAACTGGATGGCAACCCCTGTGGCTTATAGCCCCACTGACTGTACGCACAATGAAACCTCTCCACCAATGAAATACTAGAGAGTTTTAACTAAAACGTTAAAACGGAGTACCACGCTTAAGACCTTCACCTGGTACCTGGATGGCAACCCCTGTGTCTTATAGCCCCACTGACTGTACGTACAATGAAACCTCTCCACCAATGAAATACTAGAGAGTTTTAACTTAAACGTTAAAACGGAGTACCAGGAGTAAGACCTTCACCGGGTACCTGTATGGCAGGTTAGCCCCATCTGGATAGCCCGACTGACTGTACGTTTAATAAAACCCCTCCACTAATGAAATATACACAGCTAAAGCTTTAACGCCAAACAGTCAAAAAGAGAGGTCCCTAAAATTAAAATGTAAGTTTAGTTTGTTGTTGTTTCTGGCATTGCCATCTGCGTTGACACTTTAATCTCCCTTATAAACCACCGATACCAATTAAAAGTCAAAGGTACGAAATATTCCCTTGGGAGTAAAGGCCAGTTCGGTAACGGTTGTTATCCCCTCTTGTTTAGACCTTTTTCCTAATGGCATCAAAAACCAAACACTGCCTCTCGTATGGGTCTTATGTTCTTCGCCACGAGATGTTGCCGTAGTGGCAATAAGCAATAATTATTCATTCATTCGGAACTCTCGCATTGAAAATGAGTTTAGGAATTGGTCTATTTTTACATTTTGTTCACGGAAATAAATGCAGCTAAATGTCTTATAAAATGTGCTTTATGAGCCATATTGAAACTATATGCCAATGATGTCACGACGACCTTTGTCAGATCACAAGTCAGATTTACTTAGGTCTTTCACAGGCCCACGTGATATACATGAGTTTAACGTTTACAGTTTTTCAGACCTTAAACATAAAATGCTTGACCTCTCCAAGTGATATGTCAGAAAATTAGATTTTTGAGATTGACAGATATATAAATTGGAGAGATTTAGAGCCTATGTAATATATTTCGAGTTTTATCTAATTCACTATAGCTAAGAAAGTGTTATACTGGCGTGGCTGTCAAACATGAACAGACTGTGCCTCATCAACTTTATACTGATTATTTATTAATATTGACCAAACAGCTCGTTGTGTAAATATGTCTTCGGGCAATAAATTGTTAAATCTTTATCCGATGCTTAATTATGTCAAATTACTATACTAATGGGCAAAGAGTGTTATAGATTGTACCAGGAATTAGTTTAATATTCACTAAACCTACCAACTGTTTTGTATTGTAATACAACTGGTAGATACATTCAAGTCTTGGTTGACGTTAAATACATTTTTATAACCATTTCCTGATTATTACGTAAGCCAGATTTTAGTGTGCTTAGGACGGAAACGGACTTTCTATGGGGCATTTAACATCAATGATTCTGCGTCAGTTGCACGTTTTGTCAGCCATTATCAGTGATACGTCTACTCCGAATACTTCAAATGTCTCTCTGTTCAATGTTCGTTGGCTGACACGGGCTTGTCTGTGATCAAACATGGCCGGCGATGATACAGTCATTACGTAACGGCGGTTGACCTCTTTAACTCCGGAAATGTCTGTTTCTCGTAGATTCTCGTGCAGGTGTTCGCGATGGACGAGGCTGTTCACGGGGTTATCTGTGCCTGCCCATCGTCACACACGCAGCACACTAACATTACTGTCTTTTTGTCTCAGTAGGAATGGAATGGTCATATTAAGACACAAAAATGTATTAAATGTACATGTCAACTCCGCACATCTTTTAAAATGGATGTACAGCTTTATACATAGCTATGTTGTTAAAGAATTAGGGCTAGATGCACCAAGTCGTGAGTTCGAACCTCACTCGAACTAGTATGGTCACTAGTACCGAGATTTTTTAACGATGCCTGCAGTTTTTACCTCACTACAGTTATAGATCACTGACGATGATATTGTCGTCTCCCAAACCAACATGAACAACAAAGTATTGTACAACTGACAAGAAGTAGTAAGTACTTAATTTCCCTCTTTTCTGGCATTCTGCCAACGGTAGAATTGCAACTAATATCAGCTCTCAGTGATGAATGCTTCATATCGTCAACCAATGAGAACGACTCTTCGAATCCAGATCAGGCTGGCTGTACGTTACACGAGCGCATTGATTTCTATTAAAGGAGAAGAAAACATTAAAATGATGCCAAAATCAGATGAAAGAAAGTGAAAACTTATTTACAAACATTTTCTTTAAACGTTTTTTTAGATATGTTCTTTTAGGATAAAATGGCATTTGAAAATAGTTTTGTGTGGTGGGTAATAGGGACCACCTCTTGGTACATAAGAGATGATGCATGTCTAATTAATTTATTTCAATGTATTAACAATTTGTTGTTAATATCCAAACACATGAATATAATCTAAATTATGATAATATTTATGAGTATATTAAAAATATAAATACGATCAAAATCCAGACTGAACACATGTGTTAGCTAAAAGAACCACCATACAAATACTCACCATACAAAGTTATTGAAGTCCACATTTACAGCTAACTTTACGAACTCGTTCATCCGAACTTTATGTAATTTTTATTTTTTATAAATATAAATTCTGCCACCATCGTGTATAAATTGGTTCATACATTACTGTCTTAGCTGCTAAAGTCTGTTTTTGCTGTTTTTTAATTTCATTCCTCTTGAGAAATTCTTGGGCAATAGACAATTGGAGTCATTTTTATTATCTTAATTTTTTTAAGAATCCTATTAACAGCAAGGATATAATGCTCCATATATACCCGACTCCTTGTTTCAGAATTGTGGTCTAATAAATAATACTATTTTGCTGGAGTCAATTCGGATATTGAAATAAAGTAAGTATACCTTCACAGGTATCGAAGCGGTCACGTATTATCGGCACTGAGTAAATATGTCCCAGGAAACAACCGGAAAGGTTCTGGAAACGAGGACCCTGGGCTAGGTGAATGAATACACGGTGCTGTGGGATTTGACGTAGCCCCTTTTCTAATGCCAGATGTTACATTGTTACGGTTTACAAACGGACGGATACGTTACAGGCGTTACATCCCGCTTGATCTACGTCCCGAGTCGGATCTTACTGACTGGATGGGGCCAGCCGTTGCCTTGCTGGAAATACCAACCATCCGTATCCCCCATACCAAGGGCCCCATCATCGGCTGTGGCAGACTTCATTTGGCAGAAACGCGATCTAACAGTGACATACAAGACACTGTTCCCCGCGGGGCTGGGTCGTCTCGGGAACTGTTCTCGCTGAATTGGCCTATCGCAGGATCTTATCACGATACCCTTCTAGATCTGTTCATTCCGTAAAGACTTCCACTCACTTCCCTCCTGTCCACGGCTCCGAACTATGCCCGGAACTCCTTGTCTCCCTTTGTGCCAAATCTTCATCTGACTTAGTTACTCGCGAGCGAAAATACTAGAAAACGGCTGCTGTGCGCTTTTTACACGTGGCAAGATTGTGTAGTTGGCGCGCGTTTTGCCGCTCAGTTGGTTCCTGCTCAGCCAAACTTAGCGTTTAAATGGAAATTCACACTGACAGGTTCATTCGACCACGCTTGTTCTAGATGATGGCAAAAAACGTTTCAACTTTAGATCTTTCTTTTTATTTTGTTGTCACCTCGCAGATGTTAACATCGTGTTTTCTTTTATCCCGGCGCTCATCTCTTGCGAGGGAATGTGTTAGTTTTCACACATGACTTCCCTGGAACGCCCCATTGCCGTGAAGTGGACTACCAGAACTACTAACATCACACACTCTTTGGACATCTGTGTAAAGACGATAGAGACTGAATATGTGATGGTTCTTTGCTTAAAATATCACATCTGTATCCATGGAATTGATCTAGCAGACTTATAATGGCTCATACTGTAAACATAGAAATAAAGGTTATTTGTGTAAGCATGCAGTATTACCCTTGAATCTTTCCTTCCTTCACATCTATCAGTTTAAAAATGTTTTTGATTGAGCTGTACGAAAACTGATCGAACACAAATGCTTTCTTTTTTGAGGAAGGGAAATCGGCTTCTGATATGATGCACATTTTGTAAAACTTACAAGCGTATCCTTACCTGACAAATGAATACTGAAGACGACTTGTCTTAAAGCAAACACAAACACATCGTTGTGATACAGCCCGTTTACATCATCTCAGAAGATAACCATTTGTTTTAATTTACCGCATTTTATAATATCAGACAACATGAAAAGGCGGGGAACTACTTCTTAATTTTTATTCTCGAGAAATACAGAAATTGGCTGCATGCTAATATTATTATTCTCAGAGATGTCTCAGGAAAATCAAGATTTTATGAAACTGGTGATATTTTCTTATGTTTCATACTTTCCTAATCAAATATTATAATGAAAAAGGCATTTAGTGTCACATACACAAAGCATGTTTCTACAGGGAACAAATATTGCACGATATTATATCAAAACATTTATCGGCTTTCCAGTTGTTGATGAATCATGGTAGACGGTATAAATACAACTTGTTAGGTGTTTTATACGAGACAGCCTGAGAGGCCATGAGAAAACTCCTGGACTCCAACGCTCCACTTTATGTACAGATATTTTAGTGGTGCTGTTTTCTCTGGAATCGTAACCCAATCCGTCAGGAGTTTGGGAATATCGGCAAAAACACAGTGACATCTCCCCGGGAGCCGCACCACCGCTGACACAGAGACTCTGCTCGCCCCTCTCTTCTCTCCCTTGGGGCCCCGAGCCCACCGAGGCCAGCCTGTCTAGTGCCCCCTCTGGAATGCGCTTTTCTTTCTTCTCTGCAGCCGTTTTCCATACGCTTCCTACCTGGTCGAACGCGTCAGTACGGTGCCGATATAATTGGCGAACCATTATTTCATTTATTGTAGCACCATGTTGTTTCTTCCTACTGGGAGATCCCAGTTCTGAGGAAAGCAATATCCCAGTAGATAAAGCTCACACCGTTGTTGAACAGATATAGACGGGCCAGGATAAGAACAAAAGGACATATTTTTATGCGCCTTAAGATCGGCTGAAGCTGCTTATTAAAACTTTGCACAAAACTGTGCAACAGTTGTCAAATCAAAGGCTTCGCTAGATACTTGTATCTGGATTACTCACAAAATACCGGCGTATAAGGAACGATTCCAGGCAATCGTCGGCCATCTATCCACCGCGAGTATGCGTTGGTTTAGGTCATATACTCCCCAAGTACTTACTTGACTATACATGTGTATATGAGGAATTTCAAAGACTTTGTCCTGTGAAGAATAAGAGTCCTCGAGCGCCCTCCAATCACGGCTCAGCATTCTCAGTATACTTTATCGCCTATGACAAAATGGACGACAAGAGCATAAAACACCGACCATCACCACACTTGCGTACATATTTTAATACATTACAGAATGTATGGTACAGTATACACCTTTGTATTTTTTATTCGCGATTCGCGAACAGTGAATATGGCGTAAAGTAACGATCAAGTAAATATTCACGCACAGATATGTAAATTAAGACGAGTATGAATGGTCCAGGTTTTATTATTTATTAAGTATAAAAGATCACCACGCAGCCTTATGAATCAGATTACCGACTGATGCACATTATATAATGTACACCATGGTCTATCTAGGTAATTCATAAACACATATACACATAGCAATGCATACCGAAAAACATTACCCTCATTTACCGCAAGACTATACATACGGCTGTAACTTTTAGTGAAATCCTGAGGGTAAGGGATCAATTCTATATTTTATTTCCTAAGACAATAAAATAAGCCACTTGCCGATCTAAACTAGTGATCGAAAGAGGAATACAGAAACCGAATCTACCTGGCATTCAAGCTATTCACAACTATGCGTCGTGATGTGAAAAAGAAATTATACTTGTAAAATTTGATCATTTTGTTTTCCAGTATCCATCATTTGCCCATACAAAATTAAATTATTGTTTTCACTTATAATTGGCAAATAATTAACATTCATTCTCCAAGAAAAGGACTGTGTGTTTTAGAAAACAGTTCATGTTATTCAGCACAAAGTATACGCCCATCGTAGGAAAACATGTTCACATTTCACTTGCATACATGTAATTTGCACGTCAGTATAAACATCGTTGAAGCAAAACAATTCTGCAATTTTGCACAGAATATCCATATTTCAAATTCTTCTATTGCCACACTGACCGAAACTTGAAAACTCAGCATCAAACTCTTAACTTTAAAGAAAATAATAATGTGAAACCGTTTAATAAATCCGTGAATATATGCGCTGTAGTCGACGTCTTGGACACACACGTTGTCAATCGGGTTTACAGTTGCCCGATTAGAGTTGGATTTGAAGTTGGAGAACTCAGTCAAAGCTGGATAACCTGACTGTGTTTTGTGGGGAGGCGCGAGAGATAAAACAAAATAAACTTTGTGATTTGTTCCCATCCTTGGCGGAGGTCATGGTGGATATTTGAGCGATCTGTTTGACCGGCGAACTTTTCACTGCAGGTCATGTGATAGGCCACCAGCTGTACGCGGCTGCGCAGTGAGCGGCTGGATATGTCGGCAAACAAGAGAGTGTTTGCGGTAGGCAATGAACCCATAAGGGGATAAAATTATCTATAATGGATTTGCGCTTCGGTCTCACTGAGTTTTGCAAAACAAAACGCCAGCAAAATGCTGTCGCCTCTAGCAACGCCTAAGATTAAGATATTACAAGAAGTCATCACAAGACTGTAGCAAGCTGGGTTGCTTGCTTTTCTACCAAGAATTAGACATACGATCGAAGTATTACTGACTGAAGTATTACAGTCAAGGCTGTTTGAGTATAGCATACATTTTAATCATAGAATATTATGGCTTTTAAATAATCACTGCTTGATGATTGGGTTAAACAAAATGTTTCAAAAATTCTCAAAGGAAAAAAATGGTTAGCTGTAGTAGATATATTACACCCATGTACATAAAAATCTTTTAAAATTGCATATTTTGTATGTTTCAATATGCGGAATGTTAAGAAATTAATTTCACTTGTTCAGTCAGCCAAGCGCAATTTTATTTATCCACTTGTAGTTTTCGATTACAACAATAATGCTGTCTCATAAAGTGGTCCTCATACATTACTGATTTTATTAAACTTTATATTATTTAACTTTAACTACCGCTGGATAATTTGAAATGTATCAATACCTGCTTAAAACTGTTTACGACAATTTTGTATAGCCGTTGAGCTGCTGGGTTGCTTTGAACTCTGCCACCTGATGATAATTTCTGGTGGAAGATTGATCAAAATGTTCCCCTCAAATTTATATCCCGGTTTGTACTCTCTTGGGGACTCTCTGCCCTGTCCACTAACCAATGGAGATTGTAAGGAAGCTAAGACTAGATTAATGTACATTTTGTTTTTCAAATGGTAAAAAAGGTAAGATGTATATATTTGAGTAACTGTAACAGTTACCGTCTCATTTATTTTCTCGCCTTTAATGCATTTGTTTCTTATTGCTTTTATGTCTTTTTTTTTCATTTGCTGTCAGTCAAATTCCAAACTAAACTAACGACAAATGTTACGCGTATTACTAAATCCCAAACAAGATCCGACAAACGCCATATGTAAACTCCATCCGCTGCCTGTGTTCCCTTCGCTCAGTCTATCCATTAATCATGTCAAATGGCTCGGTATTTCCAAACCACACCAACAATAGCATTGAGTCACACGAGATCAGCTTCGGATGCCAGAACAATATCTCGGGGTGTACAACACTCTAGACTGTGAATGCTCCACGACCTAGTTTAGACGAAACACTGCTCTGTTTCCCAGAAGATGATATGTGCTCCCAGAAAATGTGGGAAACATAGGGTAAAATTGGCGAGTTGCTTCGTCCGGTGGTATCCCTGCCGGTCAGGGTCATCAGCTGTCAGGGCCGGACTGTTTGTCTTCCCCTGAGCTACCTGCAGGTGTGAGGCAACCTGATCGCGCCGGATGAGCCGCGATAAGAAGTAGTTCTCACTCCATGAGCTCTAAAGTCAACACATCCCGGCTATGCCCGTTGGCGCAACTGAAAAGATACATAATGCACAGAAAGTGAAACGAATTCGTGGAACTTAGTGAAACGCTAAGCATTTAGCCGTTCTTTCGCATTTTGAACATGCCCCTATAGCACAGTTGGTAGAGCGTCGGCTTCGGGAGCGGTAAATCCAGGGTCAATCCTGGGCCTGTTCACACCTAAGGCCTTAAAAAAGAAGGGAGTTGTATCTTCCTCGATTGGTGTTCAGCATTAAGGGGATAGTGCAACGACTGGTTGACCCGTATCAGTATAATGGCTCAGGCAGGGCGGCTTAGTCGCCTTCGGTAAGTCTTCTCAGTGAAGCAGCACTAGATAAAAGAGCAGTGGAAATCCGTCCTGCAACAAGGAGGTACATTACATACACTCTGAGGAATCCGTTGTCGTCATATGACTGAAAAATTATTATGTACGACGTTAAACGCCAAGCACTTACTAACTCTAGTTCTAGTTTTCGTGTTAAGGTCAAATTCTACTGTAACAACTCCGAAATGTTTCATTCGGTTGCGGCAATACAGCCATCAATGTCCTAGATATCCAAGTTTGTTATTGTTTTAAGCAAAATTCCGCGAAAAATGTTTGATTCCCTATAGTATTACTACCATTATTCGGATGACTAGCTGTCGTATACATGTAAATAGAATATGCCGGAACAATTGAGGTGTAAACCACCAATCACACAAATAAACAAGAATGGCTTGAAATGTTTGTATGTTTCTCAAAGAATTTTACCTGATGCAATGGCGATCCGTTTTATAGATGAGGAAACAGGAGTGCACGGCGTAAACCACCCACTTGTGGAAAGTTACTGATGAACTGTGACGTGCAGACTTGCACAACATATTGGCGGAATTAAGACACGGACCTTCAAGGGAACGTGAGAGCCGGGGAATCTACAGGTCTTGTCCATGACCGGGCTTGATCCTACACATCTTGTGTCCTAGAGCCTACACTCCTTGTTTTGTTTTCTCGTGAGTCTACACTCCTTGTTTTGTTTTCTCGTGAGTCTACACTCCTTGTTTTGTTTTCCCGTGAGACTACACTCCTTGTTTTGTTTTCTCGTGAGCCTACACTCTTTGTTTTGTTTTCTCGTGAGCCTACACTCCTTGTGTTGTTTTCTCGTGAGTCTACACTCCTTGTTTTGTTTTCTCGTGGGCCTACCCTCCTTGTTTTGTTTTCTCGTGAGTATACACTCCTTTTTTTGTTTTCTTGTGACCTTGACGCAGGCCATTATTTAATAATCCAGCATGAAACAGACATCTTGCATAACACATTGGCATATTGTCCAGAACTTACTGAAAATTCTCTATAGCATCTTTGAGAGGCATAAGTCGACTTAAATGGCAAAAGTTTCGTCTTTCCATTCATCAGCGCATGTACCATCTATTGATGGGCATGTATTGGAGATTCCGTTCACAAACACATGTATCATTCGTTCACAAACACATGTATCATCCGTTAACAAACACATGTATCATCCGTTCACAAACACATGTATCATCCGTTCACAAACACATGTATCATCCGTTCATAATCTTTCATTCTAATTTTTTTCACATGAATTTAACCATTATTCCGTTCAAAAATAAACATGTCATCACTTCATAGAACTATATTTACCAACCTCCACCCACCCACTCACCTAGATCCACCTTCATACAGCGATTTTATCTATCCGTCCACAATCACTCTTTCACCATTTACATATATAGAAATATCTATCATTCTGCTCAGCACGTAATGCTCCCATTCATGCAGAAATATTCATCCCTGCGTTAAACCACCCGCACTGGTCCACATCAACGTACATCCATCGTTCCTTCCAACTTGCCTTCCATCATTATGGCATGAAAGTCATGGAAATGTGTGGCATGTTCACCAGTACTGTGCCAAAGTTTGTTGGTTTTACAAGCGACACCTACGGCGGTTTCCTCTACCAGTAAAATTAACTGACACGGTAAAAGTCAAAAACTATTGAGTTTTGCTTTAAACAACAATGAAATAAATAGGCAATATTTTATCCATAAAATAGGATTGGATTCATTCTCCGTTTGTAGATTCTCTTGATAATGTTGTAATCATCGTTCTGTTCTACGCTCTCACGAAGGCTTTCATCTTCCACCTAGCTTTATCTTCCATTCTTTATACAGAGCTGAGCACGACGTTAAATCCCAAGCACTCACTCACTCACTTATATAGAGCTACATTCAGCCTTCACAGGATTATATTCATATGTCCTACGTCCTAATGGTTAGCGCCTTCGCCTCGCTGTTGGGAGACCCTGGATCAAACCCTGGTCTTCTAAGACTTTAAAAATGGTACTTCTTGCTGCCTCACTTGGCGCTCAGCATGGAAATAGGACTGGTTGGCCCTAGGTCAGTATATGGGAGTGGGTGGAGTGTAATATCTGGTTTCCCCGGCATGATACATCAGTGGCGACAGCACTTTGGCGGCATGGACTCGAACTGTCACAAGAAGACACAATGTATGTACACCTAATGACTCCTCGTTATCATATGACTAAAAATTGTTAAGTAAAGCCCAAAACATACATGCATACATACATACATATGCCCCTCACATGCATGTTTCACCTCTTCAATTAAAGGAAAACATTCATTTCCGTTCAATCGCCACGATGTGGCTGAAATCTTGCCGATGTGACGTTAAGCCATAATCATTCAATTATAATCATTTTAAATGCATGTTCATCGATAATCCAACCTAATCTCCAAATTGCTCAAATCAGCTAACCAAACTAATATTTCCTCATTGTTTTATTTATTTCTTCTTTTGCTTCCAGTTCAAACAAAGAGAGTTTATCCACACTCATATATGGTTAGAATCACCTTCCATTACATGCCCATTTCATCCATCCAAAACGCTGTGTTGATTTTCAGTGTTGTCCATTGTATTCACAAAAGCACAAAGTTCGTGTTTTTCTACAATTCGTTTGTGTATTTCATTTACAAAAGCACCAGCCTCGTGCCTAGGCATCCATTTGTACATTTTATTCCCACAAGCACAAGTCTCGTGCCCAATCACAGGTTTGCCCATTTTATTCACAAAAGCACATCATATCATGTCTCTGTAAGTATCCATTTAGCCATTTCATTCACACAAGTACAAATTGACAAAGCCAGGTTTCCGATCACACACATATGCCCACCTCATGACTGTACTCCGTTCACACACACACACATCATGACTGTACTCCGTTCACATACACACACACACACACACACATCATGACTGTACTCCGTTCACAAACACACACACACACACACACACATCATGACTGTACTCCGTTCACACACACACACACACACATCATGACTGTACTCCGTTCACATACACACACACACACACACACACATCATGACTGTATTCCGTTCACACACACACACACACATCATGACTGTATTCCGTTCACACACACACACACACTTCATGACTGTACTCCGTTCACACACACACATCTCATGACTGTATTCTGTTCACACTCACACACACACACCTCATGACTCTACCCCGTTCACACACATATGCACACCCCATGACTCTACTCCGTTCACACACATATGCACACCTCGTGGCTCTATTCCATACGCACACATACGCACACCTCATGATTCTACTTCAGTGAAAATGTCCCCACTGTGAAAGCCGGTGGAGAGGTGTTTTGTTCTCGGCAAGCTGTTTAAGTCATCTCGTGGACAAAGCCAGGTCTGTCCTTCCGTGTCCGCTTGTCATCACTGAACAGCCGGTTATTTGCGCTCTCTCCTTGCTTGTCAGGACTCGGCGCGGGCGCTGTCATACCAGTTAGCTCTCATTTACTGACGATTTGTCGGGATTGGGAGAACTTTTGGATAACGATACTGCAATTTGATTTAGGCGACGACGGACAGTTGGTCGTTTTCTTCGGGTTCTGTATGCCCCAGTGCGAAGGCGATATCCTCTCAGAGGGGTAGATCAGCGCCATAAAGTTAAGACGACTCGCGCAGAACACAATTAAAGATCCACTAAAGGACCTCCAGGCTGTGTGGACTTTCTTGCGGTGGCACGTCATTTATGTTATATACACTGTACTGTACAAGGTGTAAGCCCGTGGGACGGGCGCAATAAAGAAAGAACATTCCCTGCTAAAATTATTCACAATACCAATTAACTTCTGTATAGCACCCGTACGTTTCTGTCATGTTTCATGACAAAGCCTTAAGGACAAAAATCGGTCAGAAATTTGGTTTCGTTGTTATTGGCGATTGAACTTTCTGTAGATCTGCTGTTATGAACAGCGACTTTAGTTTACCACTGAACGTTACTCTTGGACATGTGTCGACACGAGTTCTTCTCTCACAGGTCGCTAAGTAAGATCCATAACTGTCGAAAGTTTAGTAATACTCAATCGTCTATTCCCCGACCGCCTGTATTGAATCGTTAATTACCCAGTCTCTCGCCTCCGCCAGGGTTATAGCTGCGCAGCGGCAGTACGCCTGGCTGATTTGTCGGCATATCCTACCGAATCACGCTGTCTCCAGTCAGTAGGGTACACACGTGCAAACACGTGCAGAAACTTGCAAGAAAATCTGCCAAAAGATAAAAAAAAGTAGTTAATGAACCTCGTTATTTAATTAACACTCGTGTAGAGATATCTAATTACAGGTGGTGAGAATGTTTTAGACTTTTGATGGGTGTTAGATGGAATTCTTGTGGTACACCGCGTGTGATCTACGATCATCTCTCTTTTCCCGTAGAGAGACGATACTAATGCGTGCGCCTGACAGCATTCTTCAATACATCACTTAATTAACGGAGTTTGCCTGATTTGCTAAGTAAACAACAGATCCAGTTACCATGAGATTAAATCATCAATTAATACGGCAGTACACACTTTCCATAGCCCAAAGCCATACAGATAGAAACAGACACACATCTGAACACAAACCGCTATGTTAAACGCTTGTGACATAATTTATCTATATATACTTGGTTGGGGTCTTCTTTCCAATATTTATTCGATGATCTACCAAAGGAAGAAATAAATAATACAATGAGGAAATATTAGGTTGGTTAGCTGATCTGAGCAATTTGGATATTAGGTTGGATTATCGATGAACATGCATTTAAAATGATTCGCTAATTTAGGTAAGTAGAGATTTTTAAAAATGTATGACCTTAAAAATCGAGATATCGGATTTTGTGCCTAAGCGAATATATGTATTGAGTCAGCTCCAGTGACATACTTAATATCAGACCTGCCCGGTGACCTCTGATCAGTGCAAGGTCTAGCAGTTCAATAGCCAATCTTGATGAAGTCTCCGAGACATAAGAGAAGAACAACTATTGGTCGGCCGACAATAGAAGACATCAGAGAAGAGCAGCGATTGTTCGGTCGACAATAGGAGACAGAACCGGTTTCATTTATGGATGCTCCGTCTAACGAGCTTTCAGAAGCTATACGAAAGCATAACTATGGCTTTAACACCATGTATGTTGACAACACTGCGGCCATGTCACACTGAAGTTATCTAACTATTTTATTGTGTCGCCGTACTCCACCATATTTCATTGATACTGGAGTGCCAACACTACTATTCACCACTGCAAGCTTGGAACATAAAGACCTGTATGGAAGAATCCTGGAAGCCTGGAACATAAGACTTGTATAGAACAACCCTGGAAGCATGGAACATAAGGACCTATATGGAAGAAGCCTGGAACCTTGCAACATAAAGACCTGTATGGAATAGTTGTGGAAGCCTGGAACATAAAGACCTATGAAATAACCCAGACAGCCTGGAACATCAAGTTCTGCGTGTTGTTCTAACACATGTATATAACAGACAAATGTGTACTGGTACAATGGTGATGTATACTCGCGGAAAAGTTAGGCCTACATGCCTCCGTGTTGTCTATCATGTCTGCCGGAGCGGCGTAAGTCACGTGACTAATCTTGAGCTCCTCATTGATGGAATTGTCTGCATGGACACAGTGAGGACATTGAGTAGAGAATGATAGACAATGAAGACACCGCTGGAGGAGAAAAAGAAACGAGAAGAAAGGTACAGAGCCACTTGAAAAGATTGTCAAAACAACGACATCAAGTAACAGCCAATTGTCATTGCAACGAAAAGCCAATCTTTATATTTTCTATCCTCTGGCGAACACAAGTGCCTGGGGGGATCGCTTATGTACAGAATCAAATGAGTTTAATATAGAATGTTCAGCACTTTGGCAAATATTTTGAAACCCACAAGATCACACTCTCTGCCTTCTGCGTGTTTCAGGGCTATTTTGAACACCTTCCTAGATAAACACGCTGCTGGCACTGGCTGTCTGTACAGTTTCCGATAGGCTGTAGAACATGCTGATTGAAAGGGTGTGTTAAGAATGTATTATTGGCCATTAGTTTTTGATCAGTTTTCATGTCTTCGCAACTCCTTGACCACGAACGCTCCCTTCCACCCGGCCCTGAAAACGCATATAGCAATATGACATCCTCAAGTAGACCACTTCGCTGGCCTAGTGATCAGAGGGTCCGTATAGTGAGTATAGTAAGCATCGCCGCCACTGAAGTACCATGTGGAAGACACCAGTCGTGACACCACACCCAGTTACAATATACTGACACCGGGCCAACCAGTCCTGTTACCTTGCTCTGATCTCTGAGTCCTCAGCGCCAAGCGAGGCAGCAAGTATCATTTTTAAAGTAAGTGAATGACTGATACTTAATGGCTCAGTATCTATGAGCGTCCGCTTCGGGGAAGAGTGGATAACAACCCCAATATCTGAGTTGGTAGAGCGTCCGCTTTGGGAGGAGGGGGATACCTGCCTCGTTGGCTCAGCTGGTATAGCGTCCTCTTGCGTGTGTGTGTGTGTGAGAGAGAGGGGGGGGGGGAGTTAATACCTACCTTAAAAAAGGAAGTTGTAGATTCTTGCTTGGCGTTCAGCAATTTGGGGATACGACTGGTTGACCCGTATCAGAATAATGACTCAGAGTTGGGCCACTTACATGCCTTCGGTCGTCTCAGTGAAGCAGCACTAGGTGAAAGAGCGGTGGAAATGTGTCCAGAAATATGGAGGCACATTACACGTACATGCACTCTAAGAACTCCTTCGTCGTCATATAACTGAAAGACTGATAAACACAACGTTAAACTCTAAGCACTCACTCACTTAATATTTGTGAGTAAAAGAGTATGAAGTTACTCAGAATCCTGTATCTTTCCAAGCGTAGGCCTGCTCAAAGATTCTGAAAACGCTGACTACCGGTTTGTAAAGTAGTTTATGGACACAGATTTCGTGCTCGACTGGAGCAAAAAAAAAAAACAGCTGAGATTGGAGTCAAACATTTTATGATTTCCTTTTCTTGAGTTCGCTCTGATACAGAGGAACAACTGTACTCAGTAACGGAGTTTTATTGCCTTGAGGTCTGGTGCCGTGTGCTGTCCTACTGGTGTACATTAAACCAGCGGCGTTCGTTACGAATCGTGAACTATATTATTGGTTGGACATGGTGGCGATCTCATTTCACCGTCAGCACGTGTCCAACAGTGTATTCCATTGGACAAATCTATGCACGTCCATTATGATTGAATGGTGTATCAGAGAGAGAGGCCTGTACCATATTGTCACCCCCAATTGTAATGAGGTCCAATCTCATCTCAAGCATATACAGCAACCTGCTCTGATGTCCTCAAAACGGAGTGCGAACTGACAGATGACGAAAACATACAGTTAGCGGTGGATAGAAAAACAGTATTTAATAGCATATACCACTGTATAGATGGTCACAGTGAGGGTTTACAACTGATGTTATTAGAGAGCTTTAGATAGAAGTTACAATTTACAAGTTGTAACTAAAAACCTCTAAGTTCAAACTTGAAATAGTTAACAGATTCTACTTCAGAGACGACACACCATTGACGGCCCCAGCGGTGTGGGAGATGGGCGTGTTCGCACCGTGCCTAGCAAAGATGTTGTGGAAATCGCACGTGCGCATTCCTCCCTGAACTGAGCTCCCTGAGAAGCGTATGCACGTCGACAGGCCTACATGTGTGGTAAGAAATTGTCTTTTAATCACGCCAGGAACGCCTACTCCATGTAGTCCGCACACGACACCACTGCAACCTATTTATTTCACGTAAGGCGAAATTGTCGTTAGTATTGATTTCATCCCTTACATGTACACCGACCCACTGTTGCCAGTCTGGTACCATTTTTAAATATATTTCGAACAAAATAAATTATTAGGCGTATATAAAATTGCCCACCCCCACCCACCCCGTCCATATACACCAAAAGAAAAATATACAAAAAGTGTGAAAATCCATATGTTAAAAAAAGGAAATCAATTATTTAAACACAAGTGAGAAGTTAACATTAGATCAAAGCCATATTAAAGTAGAAAAGTTTTCAGCGACAAAATTAATTTTTATGCGAAAACGATAAGCAAATTCAGAAACGAGAAAACAATATTTAAAGACAAGTTGCTGATAATACCTCATTGTACTTTCTACTTTGTTAGTATCTTCGCCCTCATCTGTTACTTCAGCCTACCATTATTTATCTCACAGTTATCATCTTAATTACCTTTCATGCTGCTTAAATTGATCTAGAAATGTACTTTGAAAAAAAAATACAAGAGTATTAACAACAAGAGTACATCAAAATATTGTTTCCATTTCTCTAACTGCAAAGAATAAAGAATTTAAAACACCAGATGAAAGAGCTTAACAACCATTGTTCATGGGGAAAATGGACCACAACCTTTGAAAACAATATGACTCAACTTATAAGAAAAAACGACAAATTGTAAAACAGTAATCTAGCATACCTGTGAAACCAAGGAACACGTCATATGACACATAAAAACAGGACGCCGCGTTTCTTGTAATGAACACGCCATAATATACACAAAATAACAGGACTTCGCGTCTCTTGTACCCTACCCTCCTCAGTCTGTATCACAAAAATGGAAAACGAGGATCGCGTCAAGTCATAACGGAAACACGTGCTTTCTTGGGTGAAATAACTCGCTCCTCATTGGTTAAAAATGTCGGCGCTTTCGATGTTTTCGATGTGACCCTTTTGTTCCCCTTGAATTGTAATATCTCGGTTACATAACATCACAAAAATGGACGGGGGAATCTGTATCCATACATATACGCATAATCTGTAGTGTTATCTTTTCTGGTAAGCGTAACATTATCTCAGTCACATCTCGTCTGATTTATCCCCCTGCTTGCAACAACTTACCACTTTTCTCGCTGCATGTTCTTTTATAAAGTTATAATTTAACTTCAAACTACATTATCGAAATGTAACGACATGCTTGCTATAACTATCACTGAGAAATAAATAAATATAGCCTGATAAATACAATTTCGCCTAATACAGTTCCTTTTCATTGTACGCTAAACGGAGATAGGACAGTTGTAGGTCATGTAACCGCTAACCGTGTGATATTCTCAAACCTTTACGGTTGACTTGAAAGCAGGAGCATGCACGCGCTATATAGAATGTATCAACTGGTCTCAAATTAATGCGTTAGTTTCGCGCAGCTTATGCACATGGAATCGAGGCAGGAGTGACCCGCTGTTACGTGGAGTTAGCCTTACAAGCAGCTTTTTTTTCATGGATTGTAGTCATTGTTGGTGACAGACAAAGCTAGTATCGACGGTATCATGCCCCATCCCTGAAAGGTCACATCACAAGCCTTGGTGTACATGCAAGCCACCGATACGACCCAGTGAAGGCGTGAGAAAAATGGACCAAAACCAGTCACCAAGGCTATTTACAGGGCCTCTATATACACGTGCGTTTTGAAGGGTAAAACGTCTGCCGAATCGAGTATATTAAATAATTATTTATTTCATTATTTTTTAAAAATAATTCCAATGTATTAAAGCAGAAATGGACTGCGCTCGGTTTGATTTTTGTCTTACCTTGGCACGAGTAGACTTACGGTCCGGTCAAAACATATTGATTAGCAGAACGATCATAACAGGGTTGGAGAACCTGGGCGTCGGGACACGTGTATATAATTCACCTCGTTCGTACAAACGTTAGACAAGGTAACAGACGGTATGTACATAAGCATGGCTTATATGCCCTGTTATTACTCAACATGTGTGACCATCATATAAAGAGTTGCGCGACGACAGAACGCGTTAATTGGGTGGCTACGCAAGTTTTACACATTTTGCTTTCCATACCGATTTACCCCCCGACGATGACGGTTGTTGAGAGAAAAGCCACACAGTGCTTTACGCAATGTGTTGTCCGGATATATTTGCACTCACAATATTCAAGAGGATGCCAAGATTAATAGAGAATAAATGAATTTTATTTACACGCGACCTCATTATTCAGTCTCCAAACTTTGCAAACCGTGCTTGGATCTGTCATGCTGTCCGCCTTCAAGACTGTTATTTAAGATTGCGCATATCACTCAGTTGCTACGATATATGGCGCCTTCAGACCACTTCACGCTACATCCGAAATAACCTACATGCAAGGACAAAACCCTAGGGCTATCACATGACTTCACAGTTAAGGCCCCAATCCAACCAGCTAGTATTATCGATGGCCATCCATTATTTAGTTCGAAATAGCTATACGTCGAAAAAAAGATGGCCACTGTATAATTCGGAAACCTTAAATCTGTCTCTGAAAGAAAATCTTTATGAAATTCCCAACCTTCTTCCTTCTGCAGCAGTCTTCAGCTGGATTCGAATAGATCATCTATACTCACGTCCAAATGAAATGTTAGCAAGACTTTTGGGGTCTCCGTAGCCGATGGGTTTAGTACGCCACCTCGGGGCAATGACCCAGGAGCCTCTCATCAATGCGGTCGCAATGAGTTCAAGCCCAGCTCATGCTGGTTTTTCTCTCCGGCCGAACGTGGGAAGGTGTGTCGGCAACGTGCCGATGGTCATGGGTTTCCCCCGGGATCTGTCCGATTTGCTCCCACCATAATTTTGGCCGCCGTTGTGTCAGTGAAACATTCTGGAGTACGGCGTAAAACAGCAGTCAAAACAAATTACCAAGACTTTGAAAGACGACAGAACAAAAACAAACACATGTTGCGTATGCAAGAGATATGTATTCAACAAAGTGATGTTTTAGCATGATGTGAACCAGGTGACACTCCTTGACAGCAGAAATCAGAAATGATGAACAGCGTTAATTCTATCGTCCAAACTATAATAAAATTGGAGCCAGTTTTTATTTCTGACGTACTCCTTTGTCAGGTAGGTACTCGTTTGTCAGGCAAGTACCCGTTTGTCAGGTACGTACTCGTTTGTCAGGTACGTACTCGTTTGTCAGGCACGTGCTCAAGGTCGGTGGGTTACGCAATACGCTCAGGATTCTTACACCCTGCTGTGTGGGCTTGAAGTTTGTCAGGTACGTACTCAAGGTCGGTGGGTTACGCAATACACCCAGGATTCTTACACTCTGCTGTATGGGCTTGGAGTTTGTCAGGTACGTCACCAAGGTCGGTGTGTTACGTAATACACCCAGGATTCTTACACTCTGCTCTATGGGCTCGGAGTTTGTCAGGTACGTACCCAAGGTCGGTGGGTTACGCAATACACCCAGGATTCTTACACTCTGCTGTTTGGGCTTGGAGTTTGTCAGATACGTACTCAACGTCGGTGGGTTACGCAATACACCCAGGATTTTTACACTCTGCTGTTTGGGCTTGGAGTTTGTCAGATACGTACTCAAAGTAGGTGGGTTACGTAATATATCCAGGATTCTTACACCCAGCTGTTTGGGCTTGGAGTTTGTCAGGTACGTCACCAAGGTCGGTGGGTTACGTAATACACCCAGGGTTCTTGCACTCTGCTGTTTGGGCCTGTAGTTTGTCAGGTACGTACTCAAGGTCGGTGGGTTACTCAATACACCCAGGATTCTTACACCCAGCTGTTTGGGCTTGGAGTTTGTCAGATACGTACTCAAGGTCGGTGGGTTACGTAATACACCCACGATTTTTACACTCTGCTGTTTGGGCCTGTAGTTTGTCAGGTACGTACTAAAGGTCGGTGGGCTAATCAATACGCCCAGGATTCTTACACTCTGCTGTTTGGGCTTGGAGTTTGTCAGACACGTACTCAACGTCGGTGGTTTACGCAATACACACAGGATTCTTACATCCTGACCGCCATCGGATATATGTGAAAAGATTATGAGAGTTATTATTCAGCTCTTACAATGTATGTTGTTTCCTTTATCTAAAAATGTGTAACTAGTGGTATTTCCTCACGACTGTTAACTTCGGCACACACAGCTCAGTTCGCCAGATGTGTCGTGTCCTAAACGTTCATTGGTGTCAAATAACGATACTACTTATCTGGAATCGTTACAAGTAGGGCCGATACTGTTCAAGCGTTAAATCGCACTGGCCATTAGCCGGTAAGACCAACTCCTTGCGGCATGTTGAGTTGAGGCACGACTTAAGCTCCCTTGTATGTTGATTTAACATGTAACACACACATATATTTTTACTAACATGGGACATCCTGAGCTAGAGTTGTCTTTGGGTGTCCAGTTAGCTAGAGAACGGAGAACCGTATACCCCTGATATGTAGATATTTAAGGGGGCCTGTACCATACACTGTATGCCCCTGATATGCAGATATCGGGGGTTGTATATACCATACACCGTATGCCCCTGATATGCAGATATCGGGGGTTGTATATACCATACACCGTATGCCTCTGTTATGTAGATATTGGGGGTGGCATATACCATATACCGTATACCCTGATATGTAGATATCGGGGTGGCATATATCATACACCTTATAACCCTGATATGTAGATGTCGGGGTGGCATATACCATACACCGTATACCCCCGATACGTAGATATCGGGGTGGGATATATAAGGCATAAAGCTATTGGAACTTACCCCCTCACGTTACCAGTGTAAAACAGTGCTTTTACGAGCACTGTTTTACACTGGTAACGTGAGGGAGTAAGTTCCAATAGCTTTATACCTTACATGTCTAAGATTGTCAGAAGAGACTGCAAAGAAGCTCGAGTGCGTGGAGCTGAGATGGTCACGAACAAGAGGAGAAATGTAGCAGGAATGTATCAAGTGACTGTTTAACCTAGACTTTAAGTGGAAACGTCACTGTTAATAGTTGGCGAGCACGATTAGCGCTCCACGACATTTGCTGAAAGAAATCGAGATATCCTTGGTGGCAAATTGGTTCGTATCTTCGCTCCCTTGTTTGATGGACAAGCCTGGCTGGAGGGGTGAAGACGGCGTGGGACAGGTGGTTCCTGGGTGTACAGACAAGCCTGTCAGTCCCGGCTAGTCCCTCGTCTTCTCCCTAGTTCTCACACCCCTCCTGTTCCACCACCAACAGCTGCCTGTAACGTGTACACCAGTACCCCCGTCATGGCATCGTTGAGCACAACTGGTGTTTGGGTATCGCTTGTAAGCGTGGAATCCAGGCCTATTAGTCACTAGTAATTGGAAGACGATTGGCAAATCCTCGTTTATGTATTCGTTATGTGCTAAGGATCAGAGAATCAATTAAACCACAACATACGCAACAAGGGCTTTGAATAATTAGTCCACCACAGTTTTCCACTTGAAGCTAGAATTTTTCTTGACCTAGAACACGCCTTAGACAGTAATTTGCATTACCCTCTTATATAGGAGCATTACGTTGACTATTTGAGGTCAGACGGAATATCGCAGCCAATCATTAGCTTGACTGTCTCTTGATGGTGCATTTCCAAACTACGGAGTTAATTCGTATTACTTTCTGTGCTGTAAGTCTTTCATTACATAAGATAAAAAAAACAGAGAAAAGGGAAAAGAATTTATCTCAAACTTATACAGTGAATATAAACATAAACTTGGCCTCACCGTAAGTATTAATGTTTCTTCATGTCTCACCCCCACTCCACCGCACGCGTGAAGGTCGCCGTCTGATGTGTTAAAATTGCTCTTTTCCGGGCGCAGTATGCTGGTACTATAATCTGACCAAGTCATAAAGGGGCTCCCAAACTCATCCCTGTTAAGATGTGCTTTATAGAGCCAGCACTACGGAGTGTCACACCGGATATTTATTGTGAAGCAATCAACCAATCGGGACAGGGGGTAGTATCAAGAAAGGCGATGTGAGCAATTACAGACGACGATATGACAATCATATAATTATACACAGTTATTAAACAGCTCTTTCAAGCCGTTAGTCGATTTGAGTTTCTTTTGCCATGACGTCTTCTTGCCTTGTTAGATATGATATTTGTACGATACTCATTGTAGCGCTCTTATCGAGACGCGGAGGGACGGAAAGCCACAGTGTGAGGATTACCGAAACTCGGAGGGTCCGCACCACTTCTGCGTATCATTTAAATATACACTCCTGCCAATTTGCAGTTTGTTGGATATAAATCCATTATTTTAGCTGCATGAAGGAAGCTTATATTTATACTCTGCCCGGTTTCCTCCCACCATAATGCTGGCCGCCGTGTTCGTAGTGAAATATTCTAGCCGTGTTCGTAGTGAAATATTCTTGAGTACGGCGTAAAACACGAATCAAATAAATAAATAAAGAACTGTAGAACAGTCTTATATTTATTGCACTTGAGTAACAAATACCCCAAAATTCATCCCTAACAGAATTGTTGCGTGTATATCGGACTCAATGTAGTGCTGGTGTCGATCAAACCATCGAACTAAAGAATGGGACTGTATGCATCTATGTCTACTTCTTTTATTAAACATGGAATTCAGGCATACAGGTCATGGATATCTGATACAACTCTACGACAGTGAACTGTATGTTTAGACACTCGACAGTTTCGTACCGTGTTGCATGCACTTTAGCATTGTTTAAAAATAATGCGTTATATGGAATGCATGTCACATTATCAGAAATTCTGCTGCACAATCAGATATATGCTCTCAAATACGTATACAAAATTGTTGGTGTGTGGCTCGTTGTTTTTGTGTATCGAATGCCTTGGCACCGCGTCATGTGTAGTAAATAGAATGTTGTTACATCTTTTGTGTGACCCCGCAACTGAATGAAACGTCGTGAGTTCATAAAACTATAGTTACACTCAAAGCTATTTGACAAAAAGAAAAAACGATTTACATTAGCTTGGTTCTATCATTTGCCACAATTAAAGACTTTTGTACGTTATCTTACCAATTAAGTTGTCCACAATATTTTTACTTAAGTGCAGGTGAAGTTCGGAAACATTGATACCCCTCGTTTTGGTTTATGCTTGACATGTTACTCATTTCATGAGTTCATCAACAATGACGAGGACAAGCGCACTCTGGGAGTATAAGCTGTAAGTGTTCCATCAGGTGTCTTCAACATGATCTAATTAGAATTTATGTTTATGGGGAAAAGGAAATAACAGCGTTATAAATATCGACGAAATAAGTAAATGTAAAAGCAATCGTCAAGAGAACAGCTTTGGCGTTTTACTAACAAAGCAAATTCAACATTATATATGCACTCTGGTGCGGTTGTGAGGTTCATATTGTTGTCGAAATAAATAAAACTACAAGTGAATACAAAATATATAACGTCATAATGCCTATTAACAATCAACCAAGATAATTATATTTCCATATAATGCATAAAATTAAAGCCCCCCCCCCAAAAAAAAAAACGAACACGCGGAAATCAAAAAAAACATATACCCCCCAAAAATTAATAAATAAGTGTTATGACAATATAATTGTTACATGGTGTTTTACTGACGCATTAGGGGCATGCTGATTACTCTACTTGTGATTGGATTAGTGCTTAATCCGCTTTGTATCACAGAGTAAGCCATTTACAGCCTTTCTGTACCTTCAATAAGGGAGAGTGACGCGAGCCCGGATATTGACAGACAATAGGTCATTGGGACAGGTGCTAAGTGAATCACATAATTCTGACCTGGACTAATTCGACTTTAAGTGAAACTGGTTGTTCACGGAGCTCATCGTCTCGTTAAGAACTTGGTCTGTGTGTTTGTTGGGAAGAAGGAGGGGAGGGGCTCAGATATGGTCTTAATTTTTCCCCAATCCCTTATTTCATGAATAAAACAGTCATATTACATCTACGAGACATTTTATGGCCAACATATCAGACTAAAAGTGAATAAAGAGATTATTGTTTGCGGACAATAAATTACAAAGTCAAGGCTTCGTATTAGGCCCAATTGTTGTTCTGTTATACGTTTCATGGTAATGGATATGTGTCTCATTACACATCCAACAATTCCAATAATATTATCTCAAGTATTTGTTTTCACAATTTCTTCCAGTGTGAACATGCTGGTTTGAATTATACAGCGAAGAGTGAATGGATATCAAATGTAAAAGAGCAACTGACGGTCACATACTGTTACCTGAGCAGGGATATGGGGCGGAGCGGCCATGAGCAATCTGTCTCGTGCCCTGCCCCGTCATCCAGTGACTGGCAAAGGATCGTACAATAGAGAGCTGCATGAAACAGCTTGACCTCTCCCGTGATTGGGTATGACGTTCCTTCACCCCCTGACGATCTGCGTGCAGATTATGCTCATATCACATCCACCCCCCCCCACCATCCCCCGTGGAGACGAACAATCAGTGACCTCAGCACAGGAACGAAACAGCTGTACCTCAGATAATAACAGACTTGTTACAACTACCGTAGGCTTAAAGATCGAATCATAATCTAACAAAAAATGATTTTTCTAACCCAACAAAATTGAATCAGAGCACAAAATCTCATTGACAACTTGAAGTCATAAGCAATGTGACGGCAAAATATTACTTTATCAAAAACAGGCTTTCATAGCATGTGTGATGAGTTTGATATTTTCCATTTTTATATTTGACCTTTATGCTTGCAGGGTTTGATCTCCATCAGATCTATAAACAGTATGTATACCCTATCGTGAGAATCTGTCTTGATGATACCAAACACTAGCATGATACAATGCTATACACCTACATGTACAACACGATCTCCTTGCCTTGATTATCCGTAGTAGATCGACTACTTGACGTTTTATTGTCGCGATAAAACTGAAATATTGTTGAAAGCGACGTTAAAACTTTCATTCACTCACTCACTCACTCCTTGCCTTGATAGGTTCCTCCAAGTTTGTCACAGATTCTGCCGTACAACCGAAGTGTAAGCCATGTATTCATAATGATTTCGTTCAAAATCCAGAATTATCGCTTATTTCTGTGACTATTTTTATGTCATTTTAACTTACATTTGCTTAACTATTAATGTCCATTTAATTGACACATTTGATTCAAATGTGTAATGTCATTACTTATACAGAGAAGTCAAGCGGAAAAAGAAAGCATAGACAATTCAGCGAAATGTGAAGCAATTCATTTCAGCAATCGCGTTGCGGATTCCCACATTTCAACTGCTTTGTCGTTGCCCTGAGCTAACTGATGTCAAACGGTCCCGCCGACACGAGACAGTGATCAAGCAACAGACCATGTTCCACAAAAAAAAAACGGGCGTTTGTGCGTCAGATAAATACGTTAACAGCATATGTGCTCTGCGTGTACATACGTTGACAGAACATCACACATTATTCTTAACGACTCGGTGGAGAATGACAAAAGCGATCACCTGATCCAACTGAATGCTGTTGATAGATTTATTTCCGCTTAATTTCAATGTTTCTTTTGTGGTATGATACAACTATGGCAGTTGTAACAAAGCTATGGAGAGTTGTTTTTAATTTCTCTCTCTCTCTGTCCCCAGGCAGTGAAAGCTGAGTCCATAACTTACTGCGATTCCAACACAACAAACAGACGTATACTTGGATTACGTCGTTATTAAGTTTTGTTGCTTAATACGTGTAATAATTAATAGATGGAGGGGTTAGGAGTAACTGACTGACCAGAGCCTGAGGGGACGGACCATCAGACCGCTCAGAGCGGACGTTTAGCGGTGTACCCCCACCGACACGCTTACCCACACAGTTGACATTAATTCTGACGGGCAGACAGTATTTAGCCTGTCGTTGTAACAGCGTTCTGTTTAGTTCTCATGGCGCTGGGTAATGACTCTGACACTATCAAGCGTGTCATCTGCATAGATAAGATCCAAGCATATTTTTATGTAAATAGTTATTAGCTTCAACACTCGAGCGGAATCTATCAAGGCATATAAACCAAAGAGAAGCACGTGACAAAGATGGCGGTTTTGCTTGCGCTTGGAGAGGGAGGGAGGGGTTTAGCCCGTGCACTCGTGGCTTGCGTAGGAAGGGCTAAAGCGGCTGTGATTAGCTGCACGCCAAGAGGCTGGCGCGCGAGAGAGGAGTGAGCTCATATACAGAACATCCAACGAAGAGCGCAAAATGAATTAAAACTATTGATGTCTTATTATCGCAATGTATTCGTAAAATATAACCATACCAACGACAATAGACTGGTGTCAAGAATTAATACGGCTGAAATGTGCATAAGTCACATAGAGCCTATGAGTTGGCTATATACAACATGGTGTACTTGCTGGTTGCGCTCATCCTTGAACGTTACAAAGAAATGAGAAGAGAATTTTGAGAAGAGAATAAATGTTCTGATATTTCGTTTGGCCCTGTACCAGGCGGTGAACTAAATCAGTGAGACTTTCTTTATGCGCTCTCATCTATTTGCATGTAAAGGAACGATTGCAGACAGCATAATGATATTATCTAATACCTTCATACAAAGAAACACTTGAATTGAAATCTAACAACTTCTGTTGTTTTGTTTTTTACACAGAAATGTTTTACTCCAACAGAAACGTGTTAAATAAACGTGAAGTAAACACTAAGACCCTGTGTTAATTCAACACAGATAGAGCTGTTTAAATATGACACAAGGCTTTTGTTGGAAAGAACACAAGCAACATAAGTGCTGTCTGTGTGCTTTAAAAAAGGGTCTGTAAGATGATGACGAAGATGTTCACAACAAATAAATGTTTCATGGTTTTGTAACTAAACTCTTTACAAATATTCAATATTCCAGTGTTCATAAATACATGTTTTATATTTTTACAAAATATATGGCCTATTGCGCAAACACTGTATTAGGGCCATTTTTTTTAACATCAGGTTTACAGTTCACATGAACATTCATAATTTCATTCCGACATAGGGCACATATTTTTCAGGGTGAAAATATGGAATTTTTAGCGCTCTTTCTCTGCTCGCCTGGGGGTGGAACTATTCCATATCTGACATGATGCTTATTGTATCTTAAACAGCCCGAAACTAAACATCGACAACAAAGAGATAGGTATGTACTGAGACAGATTGTTGGATCCGTCAGTCGGGTTATATCTATGGGTTGTTTTACCCGATCGTCCCTGTCAGTCAATCTGTGACGGCGGATTCTGCGTCCAGAAGAGAGATAACAGCGGGAGACAGTAGCTTGCACAAGTAGCATCTGGACTCTCGACCGACGAAAACAATAGACAAGGACAAGCAATCCGCTACCTTCATAGACTCACCTCACGAGTGGCTGTACACTTTAACAAAGACTACCATGCCGCCCGACAACACTTAAAACAATACCACCAAGTAACGCATGATCAACAGGCACGCGACAGCAGCCATATTGTCACCCGCGGCTCCCCAGGCCATTTCTCCGCCAGGGGGAGTGGTCACGTGTCTCTAAACTCTGGTCAAACCTATACTGTAATGTGGTAACACTTCAGTACAATACTTACGTGTAATTAACCTCTCTCCTCCCCCGTAAAGCGTCATAGCATATGCCTCCCAGTGACGTATCAGTTACGTAACATGTCCATAACGTGAGCAGTGAGTAAGTACTGGAAACTGGCTCATCACACAGTCACTCATCCGCAGCAGTATCCATAATCACAGAGATCTCAAAATGGTGGCAAATGGCGAACAATTCCCCATGGCAAAGAGACAGAGGTACATCCTCGTCGGCAACTCCGCTCCGTCTGCAAATGACCAGCCCCAGAGACACTGTGCAGTTTTATTCCTCGTCTTCGTATACATAGTCACAAAGATCTGTGTTCTTTAGCACGCTTCAGTCGCCAGCCATTCCCACTTTCCTATCATTATACACAAACTCCTACGATTCTTCAAAACACATAATATTGTCTATGAAAACATATTTCGAGTGGCTCGTTGACTGAGCCTAAGAAAAGTAACCTAAGTGGAGTGGTTGGCGGCAGGCGTGTGGTGTAAAGAGAGCACGCTGACCCCGGCGTGAAGAAAACAAGAGCTGGTAATGAACTGGAAATATAAAAGACAATTTTTAAGAAGTGAATTTCAGTCGAGCATAGTCACAAGTAAAGTTCATCATTTTCAATCACAGCTCTTTATCACATTTTCGAGAAATCCAGTTAAAGCAAAAACAAAACTCACAATAATTTTTGTTAGCATTTTTGAGGTTCCGTTATATTAATTTTGTGATTTATCATGTGTGGAAATGCTAGTATAGGCCTATGTACTACTGGCTATATTTTTTTCATTGTCTTCAGTGTTAATCTCAGGTGTCTTGATCAAACCTTGTCCACACATACCAGCTCATCTGTGTGCTAGTTTTAAATTACTCTTAAGCCTGTTACTTAATTAAGAAAATCCGCTTATCCTCTTTGGATGAATGAGTGATTAGGGCTTCCTGTTTTGAAAAACGGTCTAATAATACTATCTGGCAAAAAAAGAACAATATTCTACGAAGTTTGCTTTTGTCTCAAAGAAAACTTGTTAAAATTTGCAAATAATAATAGGAAAAAAAATTTTATAAAGTTAAAATAATAATTAAGATCAACGTCAAGTTAAATAAATTCCCTACACCGATATAGGTGTAAGTTCTGCTTTTACAAAGGAAGGCATTGATGAAAAGACAAACGATAAAAATTGCAAGCAATGAAAAGGCAGGCGGTTAAAATTATTATCAATGAAAAGGCAGGCGGTTAAAATTATTATCAATGAAAAGTTAGGCGGTTAAAATTATTAGCAATGAAAAGGCAGACGATAAAAATTGTAACCAAGATTCTTTTTGTGTTAAGCGATAAGCGTTAAAAAATTAGATTAGTCAAAATGAAGAGACAAACGATAAAAATTGTAAGGAATGAAAAGGCAGGCGGTTAAAAATATTAGCAATGAAAAGGCAGACGATTAAAATTGTAACCATCATTTTTTGTGTTTAGCAATAAACGTTAAAAAAATTAGATTAATCAAAATGAGCTGGCATTTCGTGGCTACATTTTTAATTGGTCGATATAGTTTAGTAGATATGTTTTGAGAATAACTTTTTTAATTTCATCTGTAATGCATTTATCTTGACATTGGTATACATCTAAAGCATGATTGAATGAATTTCTCAATCAAGCTTTGTAAGAAAATGTCTCCGATGCAAAAGAAATAATTACAGAGGGCAGGAGAGTTGATGTTAGCATGACGGCCTACAGGTAGCTTAATCACTTCTGGAGTGGTTCTCTATGCGTGAACTTGTAACTCACCCAGCCTGAGTGGGGAAGCACCCCCGGGCTAGACGACATCACCGTACACATAGCTTCGCTTTTCACCGTCAGTTAACTATCCCCGACAATACCACGTTTCTAGTCTCTCCATAACGCTTCGTTTTCCGCATTTTGTTCGTCTGTTCGTCAGTCTCTCCAGGTTAAAATCCACCTTTTACAGATATTGATTCAGGCCCAGATTTCGACACAGATATCGACTCAGTTCACAATCCCACCATTGTTACTGAGCATTTGTACTGTCAGAGATCAGGCTTGATTCCCCCCGTAAACCAGAAAACGTAAAGCTAGATATATCAGAAACACAACACACTTTATGAACCAGAAAAGTTGCACCTTTTTCTTGAAGTTGGTCGACATCAGCCCGTTTGGCTGTACCTGTGCTAAATACCCTTGGCTCGTGGGAAAAGCGAACATGTCAAATGACAGCAATGTGACTTGATCCAATTTACGGACATTTCTAGCACACATTTGGAAATATTTTATTCGCACCGAGCTAGGGGTAACTTAAGCTTATCCCCCCACTCCTTAATATGTACCACGTGTGCTACTCCCAAATACACGCTATTTTCTGAGAGCCTCGAACAATGGAAAGGCTCTGCCAAAACTGCATAGTCAAGGGATGCCTGAGAACAAATGTCAGGACGGTGGCTAGAGTAAAATTCTGCTCTGTGTTTAGCCAGGAAGTTTTATTTCTATAGTGTGGGTCAAAATAAAAATATATATAAAAAATAACGTATTACTTAACCGATCAATAAATTATTACTAGAGCATGAAACTAACCGTTTGCTGGTTTCTACATAAAACGTCAACTGGAAAGAATGAAGTACACACCGACCGTCGAGAAAATAGTCGATTAGGCTTCAGATTAAACAATTATAGACTTACGGTTTTGGTTGTAAGTTAAAAGTCAGTTAGCTATTTACAATGGGGTGTGAAGATATTTAATATGTTTTGTGAACTATATCACGACTGAATGTACAAACACTTGTCTTTTCACTTCAACAAATGAGTACTATGAGCGTCTACGGGCTCTAAATCTGCTAGCTTATACTCCCAGTATTTTTATTCTCCTCTCTTTGTATGTTTACACGGTGATCCGTGTCAAGTGCTCTTCAGTCTACCCTTGCCGATACCTTAACCAGGCGCACAGCCTTACTCAGGCTGTAATGGCTTTTACACTTAACAGTCAAAGTAGAGAGAGCTGAACAGCAATGGTATAGTCCATGTATATATTTTAAACAAGCCATCTTGTCAAAATCTGGATAAAATGAAAAAGCTACAAGGTGCACAAATCGGGGTTGCTTCAGGGGAGGGTCTGCCTATTGCTGTTTGAATAAAAACGGGGCGGTGTCGAAATTGCCAATTAATTGAATAGGCCGTGAGAGAGCAGCGCGCAACTGTCACCGGACTGCGCGAATACCTCTCCCTGCGTGTGGCCGAGTTGCCTGCCCGTCATCAGCTGTGCCTTGCTCTCATTGGCCCGCTCTCGCCCTGTGGGTGGGATGCACGTTCCATATAAGGGGACACTCATATCAACAAACCACTCAAGCAGTTCACCCAGTTTACGTTTAGAATCGCAACTAGTTGGACTGTTTTCTCGTCAAAGTTTATTATAGTAAGCTCCCTGACAACTGCAACAGCGATATTGGGCACTGCCTATACAACAACGTGCTATCTTTCCAGACCCAGCAAAGCGATAGTCTTGTATATGTTTAGTGTATGCATATACACAACGACGGTCTATGATATAGTATGCAACCAGGGAGCCTCCAGTCAAGGTACCCTTCAGCAGCTCTGCCTTCCAATATTTCCAGCGCTGGTTTGAGCATGGTGCCAACACTTTTCGGGGATCAAAACCCTTACTACCGACACGGAGGATATACCGGCATGACGATGGGTGGGATGACAATGTATGGTCATGACCAGTACTCCGCCGTGTCCCGGCCCTCCCCCTACAGTCCGTACGCGCCACAACACCACGCACCCAAGGACATGGTGAAGCCACCTTATAGCTACATCGCCCTCATTGCCATGGCGATTCAGAGTCAACCTGATAAGAAAGTGACTCTGAACGGAATCTATTCCTTCATCATGGACCGTTTTCCGTTTTATCGGGAAAACAAGCAGGGATGGCAGAATAGTATACGTCATAACCTGTCCCTGAACGAGTGCTTCGTCAAAGTGGCACGTGACGACAAGAAACCAGGTAAAGGGAGCTACTGGACTCTCGACCCAGACAGCTACAACATGTTTGACAACGGAAGTTACCTCCGGCGACGAAGGCGATTCAAGAAGAAGGATGCTTTACGCGAGAAGGAGGAGAGGGAAAAACAACTGAAGGAAGAGACGGAGGAACCTCTTTCCACCCCACCCCCTCGTGACAGCCTGGGCAAGGAAACAGGTAACCGCCAGCAACAGCCTCCTCATCACCACGGCCATCTACCCGGTGAGTCGGCTAGCTTAGCCACAAAACACAGAGTTACTAGTCACGTGCACCATAATGGACACACCTCGGACAATTCCAGCTCGCCCAAATCAGACACTTACGACAGTCACAGGAAGTGTAACGGTACGTCTCCCACACCAACCACAAAACTGGAGCCCATTGACTCGCCAAGATCGGACTGTGGTCTTCAACAGCACAGTCCTAATTCGTTACCCATTCCAACTGATCCTCTGGAGACTGGAACATCCAACTTCAGCGTGGAGAACATCATGACAGCCAGCCATGCCACGACAACCTGCGAGATGAACGGTGGTACGAGTTCGTATGTGTCCAGCCGGCCGCCGGCGCTCGTGTCGCCGGGGATGCTGCCGTACAACCGATCACCGGACCCGCTCTACCGGAACACGGGCTGTTCTTCCCAAGTGTCCACCGGATCTTACAACTATCATTGTAGTGCCCAGACTGTCTTCCCGGCTTCCGTGGGTCAAACTATGGGTCTCAGCTCGCCGGTGACAGTGGCCGAAGAGAACACTTCCAGCTCCCCTCATACCACCTTGTCCACGCAGACAAACGGACTGAACCACAGCATGTTTTCCATGGCTCAGTCTCCACAACAGTATTCACGATCAAACTCATGGTATATGACCCCTTCAGCAGATCTCGGACACCACGCAGGGGATTACGGGTCTGCACCCCATTTCTCAAATCTAAGTTTGTATGACTCTCAAAGACTGCTGTCCGCTCCCTCCAATGTTCACGGACAGACAAGCTCACCCAGTTGTCAGCTGGCAGCTTTCCGTGCTCCATACAAACCATCAAATCCTTATGCTTATGACTGTGGAAAATATTCATGCTGATGACTTTCTTGTGATCTGACTAAATAAAATGTCATGTATAAACTAGAGACAAGTTTTTTCTCGTTGACTTTTGGACTTTTTCTTGGATTTTGGACGTCGCCTAGACTGACGCTATCCATATTGTGTAAAATCTTCATCAGGTGTTTTAAGCTGGGTAGTTGGTATTTCGTTAGACGCAGAGTGTTTCTCTACAGATAGTCAGTGAGTTGTCAGTAAGAGACATGGAGAATTCTAGCTCGATAGAAGGCTTTGTGTACAAACTTCTACAAGTGAGTGATTAGGACGCAGTTCTTCCTTGTTACCCATGTGCACTAGCTACACTCATAGGACCCGTGTTCTAAACAAATGGCTCATTCAGCAATCGGAACTGCACTGTTTTCATAAACCACTTTTCTGTGAAAGATTCATGAACGAGGAAATTCCATAGAGTTAGGAAAATATTTTCAGAAATGTGGTCCACAGACGCAGTGATAAATCGTACTGGCTCAGAGGTGTTTACGCTGAACTATAGACAAACATAACAGATATATGAAGAACTTTTTGAAATGTCGTTTCGTATGTTGACATCTTTATTACAATATAGCTCGATTTTCAGGGATTCCTTTCACGATTGTCCATGTTTTGTATATTAGCATCTGTGTCTAATTCATGAGGAAGTTGTGAAGTTCAGTTCAACCCCGACATATGGTGAAAAAGACTGGTCACTGGGTATGTCAAATACCCCAAGCTGTAGTCTAAACCTTCGCTTCAAGGCGTTCGAAGTCCCAGGGCCTGCCCTGGCCGATGGTAATACGATTTTCTCAGGGTATATGCCAACCCCTCGGTCTGAACATTATGGCAAAAATATTCGCTCCTACATCTGTTCCAACAAATCCAACCAAGTAATGGCTGGTCCGGTGAAAACTAGGAACTGAACGACAGATGGAAATTCCAGTCCAGTTGAAGACAAATTTGCCAGAGAGCTTGTTAAAAACTACAATAATGACAGAAAAAAGGACAAGTGAGTGCTACAAAATATTTTCCCTTACAGGAATTTGAAATATTCTTCCCGTATGTTCTTAACGTGAACAAAATGACCTCGTTCATACGTTATTGTAAATGGGTACAGTGAGATAAGTATACTCCAAATTTCGAACGTTTCCTGGTTCGGCTGCTTCTAAAATCTATAGAGAAAAAGTATTTAGCAAAAGTGCTAAGTTTTACGGTGTTAAATATTTTTACTGATGTTTCATGAAAAATGTAAAGCAGTTTTAAAAACCTTGAAATAATATATGACAAAGGTAACCGGGTACTCGACGTCGTGTTTTTATATCTGTGAAATGTGTAAATATTTATGATGTTTTTGGCGGACTGGGTCGGTTCTGGGTTCTCTCATTCAACTGTCCCTCAGGCGATCGTGGCTCGCGCGAGCCCTCGTGCTGTTTATACACCTCTGTCATCCTTTATTATAAGGATGAGATGTAATGGATTTGTCAGCTTTACAGTTGAAACCATTTAACTTTTAAAACTAGCAGATTGCTTGGTTTGATATGAGAATTAATTCTACTGGAAGAGCGTCAAAAAACGCTAATCCTTTCCGTTTTCTCGCAAAGTTAATTATTTGTTTCCTTGTTGCTCAGTTTGTAGCGGCGGAAGATAATCGCTCTTAATCGGATTTTGTCGGATCTGGATTAACCGGATCTCTGCTCAAGTGAATAGATATGAAACCGATGACTTTATTCCCATGACGAAAAGAAAGCGGTATATAATTTCTGGTTGTTCAGTTCAGTTCTTTTCATGTTGTGGGTTTTTTATTGAATGACTGTTCGGCTTTTTGGAACAAATCACATGAAAAAACAAATTTGCTTTATATTTTATTAAAATGGGTTTATATTACCAATTTCAAAAGCAGCTTTTGTGTTATTTTATTTCCTTTTATTTAAATAAGATTGTGGATACAGTGTGTTTATCACTGCCGTTGGATAGTTGTACATGTATAGTATACATACAACCATTGAATCTTATCTGCCCTATTCGACATTGGCACATTTGCTTATATTCAACGGTGTTTTTACATATATTATCCGTGTCATGTTAAGGCATTTATACAAACAATAATTTCACAGTTATAAATTTAATAATTAAGAGAAATAAAAATGAAGCAAACTTCCTTATCAATATCACCAAATATTTATGCGATTATATGCAAATAACAGTTATTTTTATTTTTATTTTTTCTTAAAGGCTTGCGTGTAATATTTTATTTAATTCGACCGATGTTATTTCATTAGCTGGAAGCTTCTAGTGAAATATTTTTATAGCTATTCTTTTCTTTTTCTCCAAAAAGGACGGTATATATCGTTGTAATTTAGTAATATTGGTTTGGGAAAAGATTCCCTGCTTTTACCGTCCTCTTGACGTCTGTGTGCTCAGAAATGTACCGAACAATGGACGTTAAGAAAGGGCCATAGATTTATGAGAGGTTTCTAGTGGACACTTGATATCCGCTTAGAAAGCAATAAAATATTCTAATATGCTCTGGAAGATCAATTTGTGGTTTATTATAGACTAGTCTTACACACCGTGGGTTACTGAGACATGAAGACATGCGGAATCAAACCCGTTTACTGTTTCCAGTTTATTGTCAGAAGAATCAGAATATATACCCGGTTACCCTTTCACTTTTCTCCTCAACCGAAATTAAAAATTCGTCATTATTTTCGTATGTGGTTACAAATTAAATATCATTTCAATTTTTGTCTTTGTCTGGCGAATTTGTGCGAGAAACCGACATATCCGTGTGGCTTAAAAACAGGGTTAGAGATGGGCGCAAAGTTTTGACCGGAATGGTTTCAGCTGAATGGCATCAAAGCGGCGATAAAATGAGGCAATTACTACTTGTACCTCTAATTAAGTGTTTAATTTCGGCGTTTGAGTGATATACAGGAGACTATACTATAGGTTTTTGCGCCAGAGTGGGTATAGAAGTAAGGTTCAAACCAAAATGCCCCTCGTTATTAGGTAACAGGGTAGATGGATACGAGATAACGACGGGGTACAAATTACAAAATCAGACGCTCAGCGTGTCTATCTTATGTCATTTAGGTGTATCCACGTAATCCGGCTGGGCTTATTGGGCTACCAGTTCCAACCGCAGCGTTCAGCAACGTAAAAAGCCCGGCACTTCAACCATCATTACAAACCGGCTTCCCGCGCAGAATTCGCCAATAATCATCAATTTTACATCGCTGCACTTTGGATTTTAAAACCCTGAAAATCTCCCAATCTTAATGACCGTAAGTTGAAGGTCTTGAAACAAATATCGAGTAGATCATTCGTGTGTGTGTGACATTCTGCGAGACATACAAACTGTATAGGGTATGCCTGCTAACACATGGGTCTGTATGTATGGTAACGGGGCAGTCGAGCGGCTAAGTTCTTACCAGTGAATGAGTGATGGAGAATGGCGTCTGGCAAAGTCATCAAATAACTTGCTACCTTACAATAAATCCTCTAGTAACACGCCATGGTTGTGCCCAAACCCGACACCGGTGTTCAAACCTATCCCCGCAAGGCTCATTCAATGCTGCATCCATGTGGTCCCTGGCAAGTGGAATGATGAGGAAAGCGGCCTTCCAACAAAATATCAACAAACTTAAACAAGCTTTCTTAAAAGGCTACGATTGCCCGACTGGAGACTTAATTAATCGGAGTCTATATGAGAGAGTTGAGTGGTAAGAACTGCTGATCGGGGTCTTTAGAACAATCATCTTGTTATATACACCCCTTGATGTCTACCGCGGAAACTAAGCACCCAGATGGATAGAGACATTGCGCACAATCACGTTTTGGTTCGAGAAGTTAAGGTTTGGTAAAGAAGACTGGGGTCTTTGTAACCCGTGGCTTGGGGCTATACTTCAGCCCCGGCGAGAGCGTTTGTTGCCCTATCCTAGTCAATCAAGAGGGTGCTCTTTAAGAACTTTTCGCTTCCCAACACTATATATAGGCCTACACTGCCTGTCTAGTTTTCGCTTGAATTGCGTTTATATTATAATTCAGTAAATATAAGGTGCACGCGAAAAAAGATTACTTCGCGAACTGATATGCTGTGTAAAACTCGAACTCGAGTGAGACACGGCCGTATATTTGAATACTGCGCGGTGCACTTGAACTTAACCATTGTCTTCAATGTTGTGCTCAGCCATTTAGACAAAACCATGCGCGCGAGCTACAACCATAGGGGTGGAGTGGACCGTAAAATTGGCAGTTTGAATTGACTCCTTGCTGCGCTTTGTTAATCTGCCGTGGTTTGTCCGCCTGTAAAAAGAGCAAAGATCTGTGGCTCACAAACTCGTGAATTACTAAAACGAAATTATTAGCTGATAAATTTCAATCTCATTTGATCTCGTCGAATAGCCGATGGCAAGCAGATATATGGGGCATTGAGAGGCCCTATATGTAGAAACCATCAAATGATGGGCGGTCAGCAATGTTACACTGGCAAAACAAAATAGGCTCAAGATTCCCAAGTGCTCGGTAAATATTTTTTATCAAAATATTCAAATCTATAGAAGATAGGGTATGTCGGCTTTCCGGGACAGTAATATGGACGTGTTAGAGAAAAGGGCTTTTGCTTGATGTCCTGAAGTCTGTTGATTTTTAGGTATTTTTATTATCCGCTCGAAGTGAGTGTATACAAACGGGGTGGTACTGATAATGTCTTTTTAGCGCCTGAACTGTATATATTGCCCACTCTGAGAAAATCAAGGACTGAGAATGTTGGTGCTCGAGGCGCGTGCATGGCGGCTTTTAGATAAAGCCGGGGTATTAAACAAGAGATCTGAGGATACGGGGAATAACTGGCTTGACAGCTTATACACGTAGAGCACAGCTCATAACACGTGAAATCATTAGCAACTAGATTATAGATTTATTACCAGTGTGTTTGACAGTCAGCATAAAGGTTACCATTCATCGATAGTGAGAGATAATTTTGGTTACCTGTATTTAAACTCGAACGTTAAATGTTTTAGCTTCTGTGACTCTAAATGGGCATTATGTGTTAATGTGTTCTTATTAGAAATATACAAATAAAAACAGTTTATACACACGAAAAATATCGTATAACCTCTAATTATAGGGTGTTTAAATAATTATACTCTCTTTCTTGTTTATATTGTTGCTATAGGATAGATCCTAATTGCCAGGTAGTGGGTTATATGATATTTATTTTCTATTCTATTTTCTAATTTTCTATTTATTTTCATATTTTCTGATGCCCGAGGTGAAAATTCCCAAATATTACTTTTGAATTTTTTCACCGGTTTTTATAGTTGCCTTTTCCCGTGCGATCTTAAACCTCACCAGGTGTTGGGGGAGCACTTATCACGCTTCGGATCATTTACATAAACGACCCAAAATTGAATTTCCAAGTGCCCGAAAATTTTCCAATTTTAGAGGCTATTGCTTCTTAAATTAGCGTATTTTGTTCGTCAGTTTTGGATGAGAGAGGATTGTTTGCGATTGCAGATCAGAAGCCACGCTAGTGTATCACCTTGGCGAATGCTAACAATACATGCTGATCTTCGCGTGAGGTTAGCGACTGTTCCAACCATTGTGCTTCACAACTCCAACCCGACCCTCAGGTTAATTGTGATGCCCAGTGCTATAATGTATGCTCTCGGAGCAGCACTTCAACAGAAAAAGCTCTATGAAAATCACACTGACGAAAACTCAGGCTGTAATAAATTTTTTAAAGAGAATAAAAATGCTGCTCAAGAGGCTGCATTCGTTTCCAGGTTGTTAAAACGAGACATTCGACTTATGGCAAGCGCTAATGAATTTCCTATTCAAGAATATGCCACAATATACTTGTACATCGTACATGGCGGTTTTTACTGTAAAAACCCTTGATATATAAGGCAAGCAAGTTTTTCGGCAGATATAAATTCATTGGAAAATTTTATACGGTAGAAAATAGCCTCTTTTCTTTGTCTTGAACAAACCAAAATTCGCACTGCATTTGTGTTTTAATTTTTAAAAGCAATTACAGTAGTAATACTGAGCAAAGAAATGAAAGGATTTCGAAGAATTTTTGGGTAATATTACTGGATGTAATATTATATCAATGATATCATAATAAATGCTGTGTTAGAAAAATAAAAGAATAACATGAAATATCATTTATTTATATATTTATTTATTTGACTGCTGTTCAACACCATACTCAAGAGTTTTGCATACAGAGCCTATACGACGGCTATCTGTTTTGTGGGTTTAGGAAACCGGAGTGCAACGGGTGATGAAATGTTAAAGATTTTTCTAACTTGATGAAGTGATGAAAATATTGATGTTGGATAGACAGTTTCATGGGATAATAAAGATATTAAAAAAGATCACAGGTGCTACTTCTTATTAACATATTAAAATTTTCACTACCACTATACTAAGTTAGTCTGTAACTGTGTATCTCAAAAAACGCCATACCACTGTAACCACGGCAACAATATGGACGTTATGGACAATTTGAAATTACAGGGATATTATATTTCAAATTTAATTTATTTATTTATTTATTTGATTGGTGTTTTACCCCGTATTCAAAAGTATTTCACTTATACGACGGCGGCCAGCAATAAGGTGGGTGGACACGGGGCAGCGCCCGCGGGAAACCCACGGCCATCCATAGGTTGCTGGTAAACCTTCCCACGTACAGCCGGCGAGGAAGCCCTCACCGCATTGGTGAGAGGCTCCTGGGTCATTACGCTGCGCTAGCGCGCTAACCAACTCAAACTTAATTAAAGAAAGTGTATACCACATTTTATAGGCACAGTCATAACATTTCTCCTTCCTCACGTAACACTCAATGTTTATTTACAATATCAAACAAAGTGTCAATATTTTTATTTCACATTACATATGAGACACGTGACTGGGAACGACTTTTGGAAATTTGTTTCGCTATATAGTGAAGAATCTACAAGTTCTGGAGTATGATGCGTTTTAAAGTTGTTTACTTTTGGATATTAATGGATCGCCCAATCCTGACATTACGGCATCATGGTACAAGTGGCCAAATAATGACGTTACGGCATCATAGTGTATGGGGCCAAATCTTGACGTTACGGCGTCATGGTGTATGTGGCCAAATCCTGACGTCACAGCATCATGGTGTATGGGGCCAAATCCTGACGTCACGGCATCATGGTGCAGGTGGCCAAATAATGACGTTACGGCATCATGGTGTATGGGGCCAAATCCTGACGTCACAGCATGATGGTGTATGGGGCCAAATCTTGACGTTAGAGCATCATGGTGTATGAGGCCAAATCCTGGCGTCACAGCATCATGTTGTATGGGGCCAAATCCTGACGTTACAGCATCATGGTGTATGGCGTCAAATCCTGGCGTTACGGCAGCATGGTGCATGTGGCCAAATTTAGAGCCTAACTCTTATGAGTAAGTGAGTGAGTGCTAGGAGTTTTCATCGTACTTAGCAATTTTTCAGTCTTCGTGACAACGAAGAATTCCTTAGAATGCATGTAATGTGCCTCCTTGTTGCAGTGCCGATTTCCACCGCTCATTTATCTAGTGCTGCTTCACTGAGACGACTTAGCGACGGCAACGAAATTGCCCCGCCCGAGCCATTATACTGATACGGGCCAACCAGTCGTTGCATAATCCCCTTAATGCTGAACGCCAAAGCAAGAAATCTTTGAAGGTCTTAGGTGTGATTCGACCCAGGATTGACCCTGGATCAAACCGCTTCCCGAAGAGGACGTTCAGCCAGCTGTGCTTAACTCTTACGTGAGAGAAAGCTAAATATTGAAGTAAGGATCATCAAAAGAACAACTGAAAACTATATGCGTACAAATAATTTCATTTATATTTATACATTCTTTTCAAGGAGTTAAATGCATTGAGTTCTTTGTATTTTGTGGTGGGCTTTGTACATGGCCTGTGCTAACAGGCACTCTCACGTCACGGACAGTTTCCCACTCTAAGCATAGCTTCTAATCCAGCCTTGCTTCTGGTACATGTAGTATGGTCCACAAACTTCACCTGGAAATTCAAACTTTTGAAAGCATTTTAATCCACTCAAAAATATATGTAAGTGAAAGTTCTCTCAGATGCAATTTTCAAAAATAATTTTTTGACAATGCTAACTAAAATTCTGAGCTGTGCTGTCGTACGTCGTCCAACGCTTCCGCTCACAAAACTGATAACATGCACGGATTACAATCTGACAAATGTGTAGTCAGTCTATACGCTATAGGCGACTACGGTGGCGCGCCAGCTGCTGGGAGCTGACCCGTCCGACCTTCCTATAACACACCGACGAGCCTCTAACCTTTCAACCGGTGTCACATAGTCGAAACTCGGTTCAAAGATTTTGTCATGTACAAATCCTAAATATTAGCTAATTAAGGAAAATTCACCATACGTAATTCTTCACAAGTGATGCTGTAAGGAGCATGTGCTATTTTAAGGGTACACCGTTTTCATTTGGGCCGACGGGCAGATGTCGTGTAAATACTTCTGCCAACTTAATACATCTGGGCCACAATATTTCAACATTCTCTATGTCGTTGTATTATTTTATTTCTGCTTGTAACTTGTTAAAGCGCAAAGCTATAAACATTATTTCGATTTTCGTTTTATAAGTTGACTGCATATTATAGAGAATAATAATCTGTCATTTTTTTATGATACCATAACATGTCTGTATGCAAATAGTCATCACGTTTGCCGGAATTAAACTTTTATCACAGTCACAATAGATGTGAAACGCCAGGTATACACAGATATCAAGCCAAAGATATACAAGGTACATACAGATATCAAGCCAAAGATATGCAAGGTATACACAGATATCAAGCCAAAGATATGGGTTCAGCGTAACTTGTACAAAGATCCAATCGTAAGCAATCGCGTCGTCATAGGTACCGCCACTAGTAACTGCCAACCGTGACCCATCAATGCACAGAATGCAAAGCGCTATATGTACATACTTATAGCGATATATTTAATTTAAGATGTCAAATATTGCTACCATAAAGACTATGTTAGTAGTGTATGAATCCGACAAATTACAAATTTTGTGCAAAATTATTGTTTAGATTTAAAATGCTTCATCCATTTGACCTAATCTTATTTTAAGTGGTCCAACCTACATGAATGTGTAAAACGACGGTATTCCTTTGTTCTTTGCCAATGAGGGTTTTAGTTCTGTAACGCAGTTGTCAATGACCTCTTGAGGGTAAAAGTGGAAACAATTACTGAAAAGCCAATGGAAAGAGTGCTAGCGCTGGGGATGAGCTGGCGGCTTTAGGGTGGGACGTGGCCAATGACAGCCTTGCTCTGGCCAACTCGGCCATCAGGATATCAGCGAAGTATCGATCCGAGACGGCCAAATAACGCCTTATTCTCATTGCTCGACACACTTCCCCTAAACACTTATTGATTCCCTCTTGAAAGCATTTGCTAAGAAAATATGATATAATTATTGCCATTGATTGGTCGGGATTTAGACGAAGCTATATTAAGTATTTGATTTTATGCCCATAAGTGTATAATGTTACAAGTGTACTGTATTTGAGCACAAACACCTGCAGCTGTTCTAGGCGAATAAGCCAGACTCTACCGGTTAATCCGTTTTAACATTCGTATTTAAGCCACTTGTACCGTATACATGTAAGTAGCTGCCTTTAAATTCGTCATTTATCGTATATCAGATGTCATATTTCGATAGAAATCTGACGTCTGGAAGTTAAACTGGGACTCAGTATGGATATAAACTCAAATAAAAGATACGTGAATGTATTGGACAGTAATGGCATTCATTTTTTTTAATGCCCATGTTTTGTCATTAAATGAGTTATGAAAAAAAAATTAAAATTGCTGTATATCATGCCTTAACTTTGATCTAATAGTATACAGAATGCGGCAATCAAACACAAACTGAGGAATCACGTTTCAATTTGCATGTGTAAAGTCGTGAACTTGTGGACAGGTGTCCTATTTTATTAACAATAAAAACAAAAACCATAAATATTATGGTTTTATGTATCAATATAAGTCTGGATGTTTGTACATAAATAGTATCAATAATCCAGTCGTATTATTGTACAGCTCGGAGTGTGGGATATGAGCAGTATGTTGTTTTTAGGAATATTTAATTATTTCGGAGGTGTTAAAGAGCGATGGAAAATACGGTTTTATTTAGTTAATAAAAACACAGCCACTGACAGATACGTCAATGTGGGAATATTTTCCCAAAACTATTATTGCTCCCATATTACCGCTATAAAGAGTATACCTTCATCCGAAAAAGTGTAAAATCTCCACCACACTGAAACAATACAGTATATATACTGTACAGATTTAAAATGGCACTTATCCGTATTCCCACTATACTGTTTACTGCTAACATTTAATAACCGAGAAACAAACTTGGTTCATCTAAGAATGGCAAATCCATGTATACATTAAACTATGTGTCGGTCACAGTGACAATCCCTTCCCTATCCCTCACCCCCGACCCCTGCCTTCCCAGCCACCTCCCTATCGTGATCAAGGAAATCAGTATTGAAGACATCCGCAAAGCAAATCTGCACATTACACAATAGTACGTTTTCGTTGATTTTGGAGTAAAATTCATGCAAGACGAAATAACGTTTTAGGACGAGACTCGTGTTTACGTGTCAGTTTAAGGAAAGTTCGCATTGAGAAGCGGTTCACATTACCTGGATTGCATCCCTTACATTTTGCGAGTACCGCTGTTTCACATACATTTCTCCGTCCGTTATTTTATTTCTACTGCTAAATGTAGTGATACAACACTGATTTATTAATGTATTTTGATTGGTGTTTTATGCTGTACTCGAGAATATTTCAGCGAGCAGCATAACGGTTGGAGGAAATGGGACAGAGCCCGGAAGAAATCCACGACAATCCGCAGGTTGCTGGAAGACGTTCTCAGATTCAACAATGACAAGCCATGTAAAACTTAGTTACGAAATCTTTAAACAAAACGTCTGATTTGTTCGGTAGTAGATGTTGATGTACGAAGATTTGTTCGGTAGTAGGTGTTGATGTACGAAGATTTGTTCGGTAGTAGATGTTGATGTAAGATCTTTTGGAAAAGACAAGGATTTGATAAATACTGTTCATATAAATTAAACACAGCTGGACACACTTTACACAAATCGCCATGGACACAACTCTGTTATTGTGAATGGTTTGTATATAACAATTGTAACGAAATTCACATAGGAATGTACATACGTAAAAATGGCCTCTCACCAGTGTGATCACTGTGAGCTCATGCTGGCTTCCTCTGCGGTCATAGGTGGGAAGGTTTGAGCTGTGACCAGCTTTCTCCCATGCACCATAATGCTAACCGCTGTTGTTTAAGTGAAATATCCTTAATTACGGCGTAAAACAACAATCAAACAAATAAATATAATCTATACCTTTCCTATTTGTGCAGAAAGAGAAAAGTGTTCTCTGGATGGTAACGTTTCTTGTTTATAATGTTTCTGGGTTGTAAAGCAGGGGGCTTGTCGCTGGGCTCTAAATTTCCACTAGACTTTAGACATGGATTAGCTGATCGATTACTTTTGTCTTAAGAATAATAAACAAGTGCACAAATTCTAAGATACCCCTAGCACGTAACCTCTTAATCAAAGCAAATCGAACCCATTTTTCCAAAATAATTTTGTATAATGCTTGTTTTGTCAGATATACGAAGTTTTCAACTGTGAAGATTACGTGTCAACATTACATTGCTTTACGGGCAGGTATTTAGGCGTCCAAAACACAAGCAACCCACATTGCAGTTCTTACTTATATCAAATCTCCGGACAGGATGAAACCGAATTTGAATTCATTATATACAAACAAGGTAAGTAACAACTACACCAGCACTTCACGTGCCTGAACATTTATGGAGGATAATGTAAGCCTCATATTTACCATATTTACAGTTTTGAGCACCCAGGTTTTCTATAATGGGTGGAGGGTGATACATTACATGGGGCTAAATGGGTGAAATGCTGATTTTTGTAGATCTCTTAAGTTTTACGTAATACCGAACCCTTGACCTGTCATATATGAAAGCTAGGCATATCTTGGCGTCTTCTCCTGAAAAAGTCTCTTTCTTATGTTAAATTTGATTTTTGTGGTAAACTTTGATCAAGGTCTATCTCGCCTGCGTTAAATTTGATTTACTTTACACCTTCAGCAGTCTCCTCCCGTGACTAAACACAGGGCTGGTGCTTAGCTCTACATCACTTAGAATCTACTAATGTGTACTGAATAAACAGAATTAGACACTGATTTACTGCTACTTTCCAATTCTGCATAACGGTATTTCTGATCTGATGTAAACCTACCTCTGGTCTAAGGTATCAGTATATCACATGTCCATATATCGTCCATGGAGCTGTCCGTCGCCTGTTTCTAGCCCGAAAAGGGGGGGAGGGGTCTTGGGGGTGAGGGGAGAAGGTTATACGACACCTGTATGTTGACATTCCAAGCTGTATTGTGACAAATGTTGTTGACAATTCATGGGACAGTCTGTAAACGTCAATGGCTCTTTCAGCATTACAGGGTTACACAGAAAGGACTTCCACTTGAGTTTTCGTTCGCTTCCCCGCCTACTTCGCACCCGCCCGATGATCGGGCATACGAGAGGGTTCAGAACTGTTAATATTTCCAGTAATATATGCGTCGGCACGGTACCTTCCCACGGCAGGGAAAGGACTGCCCGTGGGACCCCGGGAGCAGGTACGGTGGCAGGCGGAGAGTAAATGAGGCCTGTACAGAGCGCATTTCAGTCGCGCGTGCGGGATCAATGGATTTGAGATCAATTAGTCATCACCGATATAAGATACTCTCGAATTTGTAACGATCTGGTGTTAAAACATACCCAGCCTTTGCCATCACGGTGGGTCCCTTCTCACAGCAAGTCCGTGATGGCCTATATAGTCCCAAACCCGTCGCGCTGGACGCCGTCCATTTGATACACCCCCACCCCTGCTACATACAGGCCAGTCTTCGTCACACATGGGCAATGACAGAGCTTCGGTTATATGTTTTGTAACCAATACCTTGTCCCCAGCCCTGCTTTAGACCGAATCCAAGGTATTACTTTAGAGATAAGGGACAAAAGATCAGAGAAATTGTCTACAATAATTACTTTCCTTAATATTTTTAACAGATAACTTCATATCGGTACCCTGTGTAAGAATCCTGTGAATATATGACTAGAAGTCATACGTCAGCGTCACGACGCACGTCAGCATAAATGCAAACATTTCACGGATATGGTTCCTGCAAGACAAAGTAAAACGCTCATATTGGGTATGTCTTCAATACGTTCATGTTTTTTGAATGTTTGAGGTTTTTTTAACAATTTAAAAGTTCAATAATTTCAAGAAGTTTTATTCTGTAGAAGCTTACAAATAACGCACTTTCTACTATGTGTAGTGATAATGGAGTCAATCATGAACCTTATAATGTAATACATGTACATGTAGGCCCAGGATTGTCGAAGCTCATGCTTTCATACATTTATAATTAGGCCCGCCCCGATGGCTGAGTTCGTAGAGCGTCCGCTTCGCGAGCGGTAGATCCACGGTTAGTCCTGTATCGGGTCAAATCTAAGACTTTAACTTCCTCACTTGGCGTTCAGCATATAATTGGACAGTGCAACGCTTACTCACTCATTTATAATTTGTGTACAGCTATTGGAACTGATGATTTGGTCCACTTACAGGTAGTGTACGACTGTCATAACTTGTAATTTGGTACATGTATAATTAGCGTACGACTGTTGGAACTGATGATTTGGTCCACTTACAGGTAGTGTACGACTGTCATAACTTGTAATTTGGTACATGTATAATTAGTGTACGACTGTTGGAACTGATGATTTGGTCCACTTACAGGTAGTGTACGACTGTCATAACTTGTAATTTGGTACATGTATAATTAGTGTACGACTGTTGGAACTGATGATTTGGTCCACGTACAGGTAGTGTACGACTGTCATAACTTGTGATTTGGTACATATATAATTAGCGTACGACTGTTGGAACTGATGATTTGGTCCACGTACAGGTAGTGTACCATTGTCATAACTTGTGATTTGGTACATGTATAATTAGTGTACGACTGTTGGAACTGATGATTTGGTCCACTTACAGGTAGTGTACGACTGTCATAACTTGTGATTTGGTACATGTATAATTAGTGTACGACTGTTGGAACTGATGATTTGGTCCACGTACAGGTAGCGTACGACTGTCATAACTTGTAATTTGGTACATGTATAATTAGTGTACGACTGTTGGAACTGATGATTTGGTCCACTTACAGGTAGTGTACGACTGTCATAACTTGTAATTTGGTACATGTATAATTAGTGTACGACTGTTGGAACTGATGATTTGGTCCACGTACAGGTAGCGTACGACTGTCATAACTTGTAATTTGGTACATGTATAATTAGTGTACGACTGTTGGAACTGATGATTTGGTCCACTTACAGGTAGTGTACGACTGTCATAACTTGTAATTTGGTACATGTATAATTAGTGTACGAGTGTTGGAACTGATCAGTTGGCCCATTCTGTAGAACCAGTGTACGGTTGTTTTATCCATCGACCCACCACATCACAGGTATAAATACTGTAAAACTATCAAAACTGCACATTTGTTGCCTGTATACGAATACTTCTCGTATGGCACCTTAAGTAACACGTTCGTTTTGACTAGGAAACGAAATGACAATTTTTTTCTAATGCCACAGAGTCAAACACATCCTCTTCCTTGTAACTATTTACATCTAAAGAGTGCCTTTTCATAGTCATTTAATCCCTCCGGTTAGTTTGATTAAAAGTGACGTGTGCGTCCGGTTCAATTTGGAGTACATGTTTTATTGCCTTGATACAGTTACCTGTACACCATCATTTACTCGCCTAACTCGTGATATGCCCAACATCGTCACGAATCTGGCACTTCTAACAAGAATGTCTGCCCCAATTATGCTATCCTATGTTGTATCTCACACCTAATATATACTTAAACGTCAGACTGCGCGCCTTCCCCATCGGGGCTGAGGAACCATGGCCGTCCCGGGTTGTATATTCAGAAAGGCCGTTCGGAACATCTTAATAATACCGTGGAGTCAGATACAGCTGCCTGTAACGACCCACAGAATACAGCCAAATGTTCTGTGTACGATGACTTGTGTTACGAGTTGTACACATCTCGTTCAATACGCGGAACAAACCTCAGATTTACAAACGACTGAATATAGGCTGGGGATAAAGTCCTGCTGGGAACCCCATTGTCAGTCTATCTCGTCAGGTGTGTTGTCAGTTGCATACAGCCCTATTGGAGCGGAAGCTGAATATCATCTTCCAACAGAAAGCATTTAAAGCGACATAAAAGAAACAAAAACTAGAGAATCTCCATAAGCTTTCATTTTGAATCCGTCGTTTATAGCAGATATCGTATAATGAGTCAATAGAATCTATACAAACAATATAATAAGGGGGCAGTTGCTTGAGTTACATAGGAGATGAGCTTCACACAGGCATTAAAATCAACCACGCATTGTTTTTTTTTTTACATTTATTCCTTTATTTGCTTTGTTTGGTGATATAGTACACATACCACTTTTCAGACAGCTGTTTGGCTTATTGTTCAGTAACATACGCGTATACTGGACACTAGAAACCGGATATAAAGTACATTATAAGTAAATACCTTTAAAGCAAAATAAAATGTAAACTGATTTCTCAACAGAAGACTGTATATGTGTACAGGTTGAATCATCGGAATTGCTATTCAACCGCTACTCTTCATAAGAATATTATTTTTTTCAATTCTCACAAATGGGAATGTTTATGACCCCCTCAAGTCCAACTTCATCCAATATGCGAGAAAACACCAAGACTCGTCAAGGCTTGTCTAAGAACGTGGGCTGCATGCGGAGTTAAATCGTCACCCAGGTACATCGCTTAAATTTTTACATATTTTCAGGGCAAGATTTGTGCGTGCATAGAAGAAACTTCTCCAGCATGTTGTATAGAGACCGAAGAACACGTATCGTAGTGGCCCGATTTACAAAGTTGTCGCTAAGTTACGCCAAGAACATTATCCACAGCAACGCATCACTTCAACATATTTTGTAATGGAGATTACGCCAGGCGCATTTTATGACTTCTTCGTGGAAAAGGCTCCAGAGATGTACGGAAAGCACAAGTCATGATGTCCTTCACTGGTGGCACGATAATTCTGCCATCGTCATTTTCCAAGAATGCAACAAACAAATGAGCGGTGTACAATCTTGGCTCACGGCAAAACATTAGGTAGGCGTGTGTTCACACAACTTCAGTTGTTTTCTGCCGTATGTTCCACTCGGTGGGCAATTCGCTTGTGGTTGGCTGTACAAAGGATTTCCCGTACAACCGGATCCGGAAATGAGGCAGTAAGACTGTTCTCCGTGAACCACACACGCCATTATCGGAACCAGACGATTTAGGTGCTCACAGCACAAGACACTGGGTGAATGCACCCGTCCCTCCAGGAATCAGTGTAAACTGAGGGTGACACAAACGGGTTAAACCACACGAGTGACGTGAGCATTGTGATATGGTGACACATACACATTTTGTTTAAAGTTTTGAAAATCAGAATCTAGACTTTTATTTCTGTTCATTCTTGTCACAACTCTCACAGATGCGTGGAAGATCAGGAATATATTTATCATTAATAAAATTCAACGATGCACATACTCCAAACAAGTTCAACAATTTCTCCTTTAGCAGGTCATGATGTGATCATCTCTGTAGACGTGTTCTTTTGACCATAGAGGCATAAAAATACTTGTTATAGTATATATTATACGACATACATAGATGTGGAACACGTGGGATGGTAATTTTTTTTATAATGCACATATATACCTGTAGTAAACTCACCCACGGATCTGAGGACAAATTGAGGCCATAGTTATTTCCATACAATCACACCAGAGGCTAATGGACAGACGCGGTGAAACCGGAAGTCTATGGGGTCCTGTAGATCAGGCGCTAATGGAGGAGGAGTGCGCCAGTACAGGGGGCGTCACTATGACATACAGCCGTGACTGACGCGTACGAGGATTTGTACATGAGGTCGTATAGTTCACCGTGGGATTGAGGGCAAATCACATACCCACATTATACTCCGTGACTTTAATTTTCCGTCAGTATACATGAATTCTGTAGGGGTACATTTTAATCGAATGGGTACATGCTATTGCTACTTCTTATAAGTCACCATCCCATATGTCTATCACGAAATTGGCAAAATGTACTGATTTGTTGATAGATAAAACTAACAGAATTGTATTGCAGTTTACACTGCAAACAAAAGCGTAATGCATTATATTTGTGACAACGCTTATTTTCTTGTTTCTATAAATGAATCGTCACGATATGGGTGATATATTGCCAATGTGTCGTCAAATCCAAATCATTCATGAATTTATACTCGAGGCATATATACGTTGGTATTAATTTCTCTATTGTTTTAGAGCCTAAAGAGTTTGATTAGTTCTGTACACTCAGTCCGATGGCATTGCGGACGAACCCTGGGCTCCGCTCCGCAGGCAAACCGCCTAACCTTTCCTCGCACAATTGTTAGCAGGTGTGGGCAGACTTAACCGGATACACTCAATAACGCGCAGCATTTATACTCCAAAAATTCAAGCATAGACGTAAACACAATAGAAGAGAAAACCACACGACATTTTAGCTAAGAATAATTCAGCAATTATTCTCAGTTTAAAAACCTTAAACTCATATCTGTGTGTGTATGTACGCGTAAATGCGTGAAAAACGTCAGTGTGACATCGCTTTCAGTACATGAAAATTTAAGCATGATCTCGAACTGTGTAAAGGCTCTCATTTCAGATGGTTAAATCAGTACTTTGCTCAGCTAAAGCGCAACAATTTGCTCAAGAGGTGCACAGTTATAGTTACATGTTATCCGCGGAAAAAAATCGTGTGTTGAGTGAATTATTTTCACCCTAGATCACAATGATTCAGTTCTTACATGTACGTTCTCATTGGAAATTATTACAAAATCATTGGAAATAAATGGTTGTTTCTTTAGGAAAGCCAAAAGTTAGCATATAGATCTAGTCCATATTTTGCTGGCAATTTGAGCCACATTGCATTTTTCTGCAGATGAACAGCTTTCTTCGGACCAAGTTTACAGATAAATTTGGAGTTACATAAACAAGGTGGTGTAAAAGCGTCGTCTCACGAATTTTTTATTTCGTGTTACAAAGATACAAACACACATCAATCAAACACCTACCATGCAGCATGATGAAAGTTTCGGCAAAGAGTTCTGTACATATATATGTCAATCTATATTGTAAACCCACAGCACGCGGATTTGTATTTGTGTACGTATATGTGAATTTATACTGTTAACTTACAGCATGTGTATTTGTGTTTGTGTACGTATATGTCGATCTACTGTAAATCCACAGCACGTATATTTGTATTTGTACAGTACTTATTTCTGTCGCCAAATGCAGCAAAATATTAGGTATAGAGATATGTGTACATTGTATGTATGGACTATAAATGTGCGATCACGTATAGGTTATCGGGGGTGTCTTCTGCGCATGCACGCAGAAGTGTATACTCCCTGTATATAATGGCAACCACCTTGACATTTCACACGCGCTATCAGAATGCCCTTGCGTAATGCTGCCGGTAAGATGTGGTTTCGCTGTTATTATACTTGATGGATTCAAGATACCAGACAATGTATCCGTAAATGTGGTTATTATTCTATGTCATAACGTTAGCATATATACATGCATACACCTTTATGTGAGTATTTTGTAACGGTGTGTAATATATTCCATAAGTTGTATATACTGCATATGTAGATGTTTGCATATTTATATGACCGGTATTAACGTCATAATAAATAATAATTTTATGATACTGCAGACAGAGCCCGGAGAAAAACACCGTCTTTCCACAAAACCTGGGAAAGCCATTAGCAAAATTACCTAGCGGGAGCGGGATTTGAACACATGACCTCAGGGACTAAAATCAAATGTGAAAAACTACAACTTATACTCTATATATGGAAAAATTATATAACAGTGCTAGAATTTTTTATTGTGAATATAATGATATATGATACCATTACGATCCTGCAGATTCTGTGCTACAAATCCTTGTGGCAATAATGTACGCCCTGTACACATGCTAGAGTTTTCACCACATATGTATTTCGACAAATAATATTGCAATAATAAAAAGAATAATTCACATCACTTTCTTAAACATCCTTCATCGTTAATATTTTATTTAGTATATCTAATGTTAGTTATACTGTAATGTGGAAAGTTATATGAACATTGAATGCGAGTGTTGGTAATATACGGATATGGCAAAGACATAGCAGCACTACGGTTTCACATTTAACACCAAGATGGCTTCTTTGGGAACTTCCCACATATATAAACACAGCTTCACATAGTTTTTTTATTCACCCGTCATATGTGGATTGCTGTTTGATTCTGGTCAGATTTCTATATTTTTGATATATTTTTTGGACAATTTGTAGGTCTTACGAATGTCTGTATGGTAGTATGTTACATTTCGTTCACCGCGATCGTGTGAGGGTTCACAGCGGAAACTGTATAATTGTACGAACTGTATAATCTGAAACTTTATTGATATTCTAGAAATCTGTTTGCAGCTAACTTTAGCTTTCCTGGGAATGTTCTAATAACAAACCTTTTCATGGCCTGTTTGTGACAATAAACTGTGACGTATAGGGTGTATACCGACCTCTGCAACAAAACAAGCTGAAATGTAACACTCGTGGTTTGGGAGAGAGTTATTTAAACAGCAAGGCCTGTCTTTAAAATGACAGATTAAACCTAATATTTAAGCAATTTCACCGAAGTTATTTATTATGTTTTCAAATTAAAAACCTTGGCAACACTTCATTGCTAATTAAAACGGCCTGTACTTTCGCATGGCTCGAAGCTTGCATCCTTTGTTTTTTCATGGCTTATGTTTTGACACCAGTCTCTGTCTCTAATTTCGCTATTTTTTACCTGATAGTTTCGCTGTGAGGTCTAACGTTGTATGCTCGCGTATGTCCCACGACACAAAACAATAAATAAGCGGAGGTGCTCGGGAGATGATGGCTCCACAGTTTATGGTTCACCCCTGTTATCGCAGCAAATTAGACACGGAAAATAAACAGGTTAAAGAAACAGAAGCTACTTCTGTCCATTGCGGCCCACCAGCAGTAGGCGTGAATATATCAGAAATCAAACTGAAATATGCCAAACCTGCAATATTTCGATTCTATATCCTCGTAATTATTTCTGTTATTTCGACAGTATGTACGCAGCTGTTGCTTTTGTATTTTATATGATACCTTGTAGTTTTGGATCAGCATAATCCGATAATTATACAGTCAGATATATTCCGAGAAGATAGAAAATGTTTACGTTCGTCTTCAAAACAGCGCACATTTCTTATTTCATATCTGTTTTTTATAAACGTATAATGTTGGCAACCATGGAGTTCCATGTCCACGGTTAGGAGGATACCCTAAGGTGCCCGTGTTAGTGTATAATTAGAGGTTTCCAGAAGTCGCAATTCCTTGGTTTCAAATGGGTGTGAGGCATTTCTGAGTTCTCAGCATGGCCAAAAAAAAATTAAAACACACCCACAAAATAGTTGTACTAGGTGTAAATGGTTAGGTGTAGACGGCTTGTCATACGTAATCGTAAACTAAGACGGACAACGCCTTCTCGACACCGACTGTGAACTATTAGGCTAGCGTTGATCCTTTAAATACCATGTTTTGAATTACACCTTTATTGGCATTGTATATCAAGCTGAATAGCGTCAAGGATGTGTAGAAGTAAAACATACTGTGATTCAGAATTTCTTATTTGTCCTGTCCCCAATACCCTCCAGATGGTGGCGAATGGGCATGTGACGAAAGGGTTACCCCAAGTGGAAGTATAGATCTGTGGAGACAATGCAGTCATTGGAGACAGTGACTGGCTGGCAATAATCTGTATACCCGGATCTCCGGCATTAACTACCATCTGCCCTCACCCGGACTGTACGCCTCAAATTTGTACTGTATCAAGCCTTCGTCACCAGTCTTGTTCGAAAATGTCAGGATTAATCCAAAATTCGGTATTAAATACCGCTGCTAAAAATATTTTGGTTTTTAAAATACGCTTATAATATCGAACATTGGGAATCTATAGAAGCAATGACGTGCGTGTAGAAATTGCTTCTGAACAGAATAATGTAAATGATAATCTTACAAATCAACGTCCGCCCACCATAACGCTGACCGCGGTCGTATAAGTGATCTATAGAACGGCGTAAAACTCCAATCAAATAAATAAACAAATCAACGGGATCAGATGATAGAAAATAACTCACAAAGTCCCCATGTCACTATAAAAAATATAACAAGTATAACCTATAAAACAGATGTGGGGTCAGCCTAATTTGGAAAAAACGATATATTTTATAAACTATATATTTTGAACAAAAAGCAAAAAAAATTATCCATGCAGGAAGATAATGACTTGAAGTGCTGTTAGAAGAAAGATATTTTGATTAGATTTTCCTGTGGCGTTTGAAAGAAATCTGCCATGGTTTTCTTTGGTTTAGTTTTAATTTAAGCAATTATTGCCGAAAATTTGTTAAGGATGAAATATCGAAATGTCGAATGTTGAAATGTTGTTTTTCCAAAACAAACATCAATGTAATGGATATGATTTACGACTATATTGGTGGTCTCATGTGCGCATGACGGGAGTAGCGACAGGTGGCGCTCATTGTCTCTTTATAAACGAACTGAAATTTATTCAACCGCATTCAGGCTGGTTCCACTGTGTGTTATTGTAAGAATTTGGTACTCATGTTGAAACAGGTTGTTGTAGTCGAAATTCAATTAACTTGCTGAAAACAAAAATGTATGACTGAAAACAGCTGTGAAAGAATTCTGCGCATGCACCTTGTGTGAAGGTATTATTAGATGTGTGTATACTGTCCTTACTCATCCATGCTGCTGCTAGCCGTTATATCACAAGCGAGCATTTATGTAAACGATGCTATCTGATTGGTGGAAAATCGGTTCCGATTCATATACAGCTTAATTCAGAATAATATGTCATATGGAAACAGTGGTGAAAAATTGACTTCTTGCTGATTTCCGGTGCTAAACTGGCGGTGGGGACCTAACTGTCCCGACTGGCATTGTTCCGACACATATAAAATTCAAATCTTGTATCACAGCGCTTGTTTATTTCTCGCACATGTTGACAGCGGGTCAGCGATGTATTGTTGTCTTAGTAAACATCTATCGGCGGCTCACTCCCTCAGGCCCCGTGAGCCCGACCCTCGACAGCACAGCAGTCGGCCCCGCACCAGAGTGTACCACGGAACATTTGCAACCAACATAATGCGATTTTCGGAAAAATAATTAATGACTTCCTGATTTTTGCCCCGAGCATGTAACATTTGGTTGTGTGTCTGGGTCGCATTGCTCAGCGGATTTAGATCGCCATCGTCGTGCCTAATGTATGCTCATGTGAAGTGATGCGCAGAAATTAGCGATATATTTCAAAGGTAAATTAATTTGTAAATTGATAATTGCAGATTGATTGACAAATTAATGCATTTTTTGTCAAACAGAGGGGAGGGGTGCATCACAAAGAAACAAATATACCGTCCGCCTTGGAAATTTAACATAAGATAGATTCACACATCTTGCCGTTCTTCTGGCGAGGCACGGGTGGGATTTGAGTGGATGGGGTGTGATATATACCTGTACTCGGCCGCTCAACTGATTGATCTTTTATTTTTGTTTTTTGTATTTCATATTTGTGTGGGTTTTTTTTTTGTTTTTAAATAAATTGTAAATTGCACGTGACATTCACGAAAAGAACAAGGTATGAGTGGACAAAATGCCATGCTTAATGACATTCGTGAAGAGAACAGGGTATGAGTGGACAACATAACATGTTTAATGACATTCGTGAAGAGAACAGGGTATGAGTGGACAACATAACATGTTTAATGACATTCGCGAAGAGAAAAGGGTATGAGTGGACAACATAACATGTTTAATGACATTCGCGAAGAGAACAGGGTATGAGTGGACAACATAACATGTTTAATGACATTCGCGAAGAGAACAGGGTATGAGTGGACAAAATAACATGTTTAGTGTAGAAACATTATCCGTATTAAGTGGCATCACAAATTTTCAAGAAAAAGTTGTCAAAAATATATCTGTGTTTCTGTGCGGCGTAAAACACCAGTCAATAAATAAAATAAATAAGGTCATCATTCGTTTCTCTTAGTATCTCTTTCATGGTTATAATCGTTTTGCTCAATCGGAATGATTAAATGTTGACCATTTTGAATGGCGTTGGTGTGAAATTCCCAGGTGCCTTAACATTAACATTTGATACTTCTGCATAGATTCTGTATAGAATGTATTTACTCCATTGATGTAATACATTATTATCCGGTGCCAAGTTTTGTAACGTTCTCTCATTTTTACACACGTTTATGTGTTCTACACACGACATTCCTCAACTTTCCCTTTGCCCCCTTGCAGGGAAAATAAACAGATCGAAATTCGAGGACTTCAACGAGTGCAATATGGGTTATGAAAGTATTATCATTTGAAACAACTGCCAATAGGTGCAAGGAAGTTTTACATCATCGGGTCAAAAAACATGATTGCTCTGCATCAATATTAGTAGAAATGTTAGAATAAACGTTACAGTAACTAATGTGAGTCGAGTGGTGAGGGCAGCATTAGACTATCACCGCCACTTTCCTCATACTATATACGCACATGGCCCTCACAGCAGCCTCACTCCCAAACAACTGATCGGGCTGAGTAAACGAATGCAGTGTAAATATTATATCAAGTTGTTTATTTGTTGTTTGTCTCAACACTTCGCTATATACACAGTGCCAGGAAGCCACAGTGTAACCCGCATTAATTCAGCCTAAATATGTCTTCGGTATATAAAGCGGGAAAGACATTAAAACATGTTTCTAGTCACAAATGATGGGAATTGTCACGAAATTTACCCTGTGCCATGTACATGTACAAGCATGTACAAGCTACAGATCATGTGTGCGTTAACTAAAATTTGAATCTGTTATACTGCTGTCACAGAAGGAAAAAAATGAATAGAGAAATTAAGTTCGGTGTCAGAAAAATGGGTGTTTGTTCATAAATTTGCTTTTACAGTTACAATATATTATATTGCAAATATTCAAACACGCTTCTTGATACTTTATCCATTGAACTGTAGATATGTTTAGTCTTTTTGGCAAGCAGACAGTAAATCATATATGACCGAAACATTGGTTATACTGCGGTATAACTAATTGTGTGTATGTAATCAGTCGGAGGTATATATTCTCCATACCCTACGTGTATGTAATAAGTCGGAGGTATACATTCCCGATACCCTACGTGTATATGTGATGAAAATATTATGTCCCAAAAAAACTGCATCGATATTTTTTTAAAATTCTCAGTCGAGACATTGCACGTACTGATAACCACGCAACATTTGATGGTATTGCAGAAATTTTGGTGCAAGGAAAAGTCTTTCAAATAAACGGCTTAAGCAAAGCTAAATTAGCTGAATGTTGTCTTATTCAGCGGACAAACTGGAAAGAAATGGAGAATATCTCGTGGAACAAATCATTTCTAGATAAAGAAACTGACGTTTTTACATCGGATTGAGATTGTGCAGGAAACGCCGAGGTGAGGCGGAAAGAAAATGACAACAGTGGGACTGGTTAAGAAAACGTGTGGACAAGACGGACTGAATAGAAATGTCAAAGGCGGAGCAGACAGCGTACGTGTCGGCCCCGTCAAGCCTAATGTACCAGCACGCCTTCACTCCGAAAAGAGACAAATTGACTTCAAAATCGGATATGATTCGTCAATGGCAACTGGGGGAAGCAGACGATATGCCGCGCGATGGACGGGCGTGTCGTAATGAAGATGGCAGAAGACAGGAAAGGCAGAAATTAACCATGAAATATATGTCTATTTATCGTGTTTTCTCCACAAAATTGACACAGAGGTCTTTGTTTCTTTTATCGGCAAGGTCAATGAAAGCCGGTGGAGTTTAGAGAGAAAACACGGAGCTGGGATCTCAATGGCGTTTCAATCACAGTTGCGCAAAGCATCTCCAGGATAAGCCCTCGGTTCTGAACCACAAGAAAATATTGTTCTAGTCTACGGTAATTATCGAGTTTTATAGGCACCGCACAGGGAGCAAATGGTCACAAGTTTTCGATTGACTTGGGCAATATTTGATTATATTTGACACACCGTGTCGAAGGCTCGTCTCTCCAGCCCGCGAGAGGAAATGACGAAAATTAAACTCTGGTAATTCTATATCTACCACAGCAGGCTCATTCCATGCAGTCCTCTACTCCTTGATGAAAGGATAAGACAATGGCCCTTCATTAATTTCTCTCTGGTCGTTGGCAGACGTGACTCGGACAATGGCCGCCATGAGGCAAGCAAATAACGGACGCGGAGATGTGTGGTCACGTGATCTTGATCTCTCGGGTCCTCGATGGCTGTTTGGTGCTTGTAACGTCCTCATGTTGCCCGATTCACCTGAGATCTCCGGTCTCTCCTTGCTTCGGGCCCGATTTCAAAACCTATATACAATTAATATTTCCCTATTATCTGGCTGTTATCGGTGTACGACACTTCGATCGTCGGTTCAAAGATAAACGTTCTGTCCGTCACCAAATAGTCCAACATCATTACTGCCCTGTACTCAAACATTTAACGACGGCAAATTCTGTTGACACTCGATGGAACTGATCGGGATTTAGCAAGTATTTAACAAGCGCTAATCGTCATAGGTACGTGCTAAAGTTTGTAACGCTTCTCTGCTGTCTTTATCGATTTTTTCAGCAAGTCCACGCGAGACTAACCAGCCATATACTCACGGCAGCATTAGATCCCCGTGCAGCATCGCTGAGTCTCACCTGAGTCAACTTGGTTGTTTGGCGTACCAGGCAGCCTGGATAATTGTTTGTGATGAAATGGTTTACAAATGTTATGTGCATGGAATTATAAATCAATCCAGTGTGGAATGGAATGGCAAAAACTCCGGTGTGTAATGGTGGGGAATGAATGCTGAGAAACCGTGTGTATAAAGCTAAGAAATCTTGTGGGCAATTAAATTTTAAGAAATCTAGAGTGAAATGGAATGCCCTCATTTTGATCAATGGTAAGAAATTAAGGATCGAATGAGATGGAAAAAAATATAGTGTAGATTGGTCAGAAATTTGGTGTGACACGATTAGAAACTTAGAGGGCGAAGAAATCTGGGGTGGAATGAATGTTAAGAACGGTTGGGGTTTAACGTCGTACTTACCAATTTTTCAGTCATATGACCACAAAGGAGTTCTTAGAGTTTATGTAATGTGCTGTTATGTAATTGTTGCAGGACGAATTTCCACCCCTCTTTTATCTAGTGCTGCTTCACTGAGAAGACTTACCGAAGCCGAATAAGCTGCCCTGCATGAGCCATTATACCGATATGGGTCAACCAGTAGTTGCATGCTGAAGGTCACGCGAGAAAGTTATAACTTCCTCTCTTTTAAGGTCTTAGGTGTGACCCGACCCAGGATTGACCCTGGATCTGCTGCCCTCGGAGCGGACTGAATGTAAAAAAGTCTACTGAGTAATGGTAAAAGGTGTAGTGGCAAATGGAATGGTAAGAACTAGGTAGACAAATAAATAAACAGGCTATAAAGGTAAATAAATTGCAATTTAAGTGTTATTCGTTAAATGTTACGCTACCTGAGGTTCTGGAAATGGGCGCGCTACGGAAGTTGCAATGCTGAGGAAGTGGCAACATTGTGGAAGTGGAAACACTGGAAGTGGCAACGCTATGGAAGTGGCAACACTATGGAAGTGGCAACACTGTGGAAGTGGAAACGCTATGGAAGTTGAAACACTGTGGAAGTGGAAACCCTATGGAAGTGGCAACACTGTGGAAGTGGCAACACTGTGGAAGTGGCAACACTATGGAAGTGGCAACTCTGTGAAAGTGGAAACACTGTGGAAGTGGAAACACTGTGGAAGTGGCAACGCTATGGAAGTGGAAACGCTATAGAAGTGGAAATGTATATAAAACTTCACCATTGTTTATGTAGAACATTTTTTGTGAGATTTACGCTATTTTCAGTAAACGATGCGTAAGTCTACTTGATGTAAAGGTTTTCCACAGTGGGAAACATCAGACTGATCATCTGAACCACTTCTGATTGTGATGAAAAGGAACGTTTAACAAAAAAACAGCCAACTATTGAAAGCATGTGTATGTTTGGTCGAGCACCCTACATTTGCCAAAGGCATGTCAAATGGCTACTTATGATATTATTATATTAACAAGAGCAACATGGCACTAAGATATTTATTGTTGTTTGAGAGAAACGAAAACAACATAATCGACTGAAGGCTAAAGGGTGTTGTAAAACGTCCGTTGTATAGAGAAGGCTTAGAAGAACGACCACTATTCTGCGTACAAACATAACTGTGGCGGAGGTACTCTGGGAAAGCATATAATGGCTAGCACTTGAATGTATGAAGTCACGATAGCTCTCGAGGATAGAATCAAAGGGTCGAGACCTTATAAACAGGGGGGATAATTGGGAAAACATACTTAGAGCTGGAGCATCAACTGTTCCAGTACACGTGGATAGTGCTGTACAACCAATAAGATTATTTTCCTTAGTTATGGAAGCAGGCTGTTGACAGGTCTGCCGCGGCTTTTCGTCCCATGCTTCAGCTATTTGTACAAACAATAAAACAGTAAAGTTGAATCTCACTGAGTCTCCATCAACGAGGCACTCTTGAAGGGTTTCATCGGTATCATCGCAAGATAGTGAATCTGGACATAAACCTTTATGGTACACGTTTATAGCCAGAGCTGTAGGCCTATAGCGCGGCCTACTCGTCTCTTACCACAGTTATTTACAAAACTATGCCCACTTTTTCATCCGTCCGTTTATTCGTAATCGACCAAGGATTTCCTAGCGATTAACAACTGAAGATGAAAATAGCTGGCCCCCACGTGGCCCGGGCGTAAGCCGGAATCCGTACCGTCCGATGTGGTCGGAGAGTATCCTACATGCTGGGTAATTCGCAAAAACTCTCAAAGATGCAGAAAGTCCCGTTCTCTAATTCTTAACCGGAAAAAGAATTATGAGTGATATACTACAGGGCGTTTTTTCCTTATGATCTTCAAAGCAATTATTTGACTAATTTTCTCTGAGGCATCGTGCATGTTCGGCGGGTTTCTGGGCCTTTATCTCAGGCGACATGTGGCGTACAGATGATGGTGATCGGGAAACTCGGATAAACAAGGAAGTTAGCTTCTAACAAAGCGAGCTGAGGGCGGATAGAGACGGATGCTGTCATAGCCCCCATACGGCAATCGTCACCCCACAAAGAGAGAATGCCCCAGGGGTTAATAAGGGCAATATTTTGGCAAAGGTCATTCTGGTTGACCTTGACATTCTCCGTTTGATGGAAAGGTTGTCTTGACTTGTAGAAGTGTGTGGACTTTGATGTGTGGTCATCTGCGAAGTAGCTCAAACTGGACATATCTCCAGATCTATCGTCCTGTGTGATACCGTCATGATTTTAGTGAGTGGCACTAGACATTCACGTCCTAAATACTCTCCACCGTGCACGTACGTTCCAAAAAGTACCAAGTACTAAATGACGTGTAATAGTGAATATAAGAAAAACAAAAAAAAGTTATGTACCTCTGTTTTTATACCATTTCATATTAATTTACTATTTATTTTTTACATATTACTATGTTCAGCCATTTATAGCCAGCCTGCAAACTGTCAGTACAATTCGATTTAGTTTGAACTGTAACGAATTGCATGTTTTGGGACAGACGGAAATACTAAAGAAAATGTCAATGATTTTTCCCCTTTGATTAAAACTGTCAGCTGCTCGACAGATTGAAATGTCCACGATGAGTGGACCATTGTGAACAGGCTTTCGTGCCCTTTTGACACTTGCCCTTCAAATAATATTGATGCTGTTGCGAAAAAGTCATCAGTTAGATGCCCGGGGTTTTAGTTACCCAATGCTTTACAACTCAGTAGAAATGTCCTATCCCCTGTCTGGTAGCCTAACTGTAGTCGGTGCCCAAGGCGATGTCAAGAGGCACCCTTTACGAAAGCCTTGATTGCGTCTAAAGGCCATTTATCCAAGAGTAATCTTCTGTGACATGGATACCAACGACCCTGGATCGGTTTAGAGATGGCCCCACCCCACCGGACCGGGGTGTGGGGTCTCCGATCGCTGGCAGACACTTTGTTTAATCTGGGAGGCCCGCCACCCTCAGGGATGTAGCAGAAGAATTCGGTGATCATATGGCACTAATAAGTTCTCTGTCAGTGTGTCAGTGGATCGCTCGGGGATCGAGGCTATGTGGGCATAATACCATGAAACTAATTATCTGTGGCCGGCCAAGCCAGTGTTTGGTCAGCCCGAGCAAATTAACCAATTTACACTGAGAGCCTGTTAAACGGGAACCTATAACAGATAGCCCTGAACACATTCTAACAGCCGCGCTACCTGGTGCCACTAATTGGAACTAAATTTGACTGCTATTAATACATGCTTCAGTCAAAGGTTTCACGGCTTTCTCTTTGCATATCAATTGATAACAATATATATATTTTAAAAATATTAGAACTGCTAACTGAGGAAAGAGAGTGGTAAATGGCATATTTAATACTCTTGATCCAAAAGGAGTATGGTTATTGCCATTTATGCTACTCTCCCCACGCTTTTTTTTATTTATTCGAGATTGCAATAATCCCTCATTTATTCATTCTTAGTCAGATTATTCTTCAGTCTGACCAAACTATGCAAACTTCTCTGCGTTGTGTAGAATGATAGCCTTCCATACGCCAGTGTCGCCAGCTTGATGATATAGAAACAAACCATCAAATAGCCTCAGGGTAGATACGTGAGATGGTATACAGCGGAAAAAAGGAAATAGGAGATTCTCATTTGAATGAGCTGCAAAAAAAAACAGTAGATAGAGTCGTTTTTGGTCATGGATAGTTTACCAGGGGGTGGGCGCTGCCTACTGTTAGGTGACCTTTACGCATCCCGTACCAAGCTGTGTAGGTGAAATGCACGTAGTGGTGTGTGGGGGAGGCGGTGCCGGCAGAGACAATAACTAGCACTGACCCGGTCTAAAATCTTACAGAGGCATTTGTCTAATGGCAACCCGGCGAACAGTTTAGAACGATGATCTTACAAGGTTCTGGTTTCGCGCGAAGCGAAAAAAGCCATCAGCAATTTCCGATCTAGCGACACCAGAGAAGGTTTAAACTGATGTATACTGAGATGAGAAAGGGAGCGAGAACTTTAAAGGATCTTTTTTTCAGAAGCATTAAATCGTGTTCAATAAAGACGCTAATCGAAGCGCAAACGAATTTCTCTTTTCCTTCCTGGGCTGGGTCTTTTTTTCCCCGTTTCTGCAGAGTGCTATCTTTAAAACCTTTTCTAACTGAAGGCTTTTGGGGGCAAAAGTTTCATTGTGGTTGTTTTGTGGTGTTATCGACATGTTTAAGGGAGACGAGCTGAGAACGGATATCAGATTGGCGGGGGTTGATAGAACGCCTCTGCTCAGCTGTTTGAGGGACATTTAACAAGCAATATCAAAGACTAGGACAAAACGAATATCACTACAAAACTGTGGTTGCGTTTCCTCCAGTTTGAGCTCAAACTCAGTCAAGTTGAGGGGTTTGGAGATGGTTGAATGAGCCTGGTTTGGCGCTGGTCCGTATGACACGAGATTGCTTTAATTGGATCATGGTATAAGTTGGTTGTCTGAAAACCTCCCCCATTCATGTCCCTAACGTCGTCGTGGACAGCATCACAACGGGTAACAATGTGTCTCCCATTCTAATTGATACCCTCTACACAGACATCATTCAATACCCCGAGAACAGCGTTTGTTAGCTTTGATTGAAAACTCATTTTCACATTTTCACCCTCTTGAGCCTATTTTGTTCGGGGTGGGGATGCTATCATATGGGATAATAGAGTAGGGGGTCGCCATACAACAGCTCGACCGGCCGTGTCGTCCCCCGGTACACAACAGACCGCGACACTCTTAATTTCAGATCTGTCCTAGTTGCATCTCTTGTACTATTGTATGAACAAGGGGCCTGGTTTCTGTTCGCCGGTTCCACATGTTCCAAGCCCACCTACACGACAATAAAGCAGAGGAGGTACATGACGTGCACGAGCAGGCGAGAACAAAACAGCTTCCTTACATTCTCATTGTGATGTAGCCGAAATACAAGCTGTGATAACAGATATCTACCCCACATACAATACTCGGTTTCCTGTACTGCAGGTAGCATATCATTTACCATTTAATATTTGAATTCTATATTCACACTTTCACAGCTCGGTGCATGCCTGTGGTGTATAATTTTAACTTGTATATAATTTTGCACCTTACCAGAAGATGCGCTGAAGCGACTAATCCCTGTGCATACATTTAGTAAGTATATAATACCAACAACTGTCACTATTTTCCCCGGGTGTAATTTAGCCACCCTGGGAGCATACAGCTAAAGAGGCCGGTCTTAGCCCGTCTAACCCTACACAACAACAATGCTCGTGTCATCCTGACAGAAAGAGCCTGCCAGTCATATAACACCGAATAGAAAGTACAATGGAAGAAACGGACAAGTTGGACGTCTGCCTATTGTAGAGAGATAAAAATGGGAATAACCTTACTTTGTAAATAGGGTTTTGATAGATCCGAGTTTGACACCTATCGGCCCTCACACGATCAGGCCGCTTGGCGACAGGGTGTCACAACACGAGGGATAGAAAAGCGGCCGTGCTGTGGTTGAGGAATTTCGTTATAATTAAAACTATCGGCTATTCAAAACGTGTGGCGGATAAATGTGTGATTCTGGTGAGAAAAGATAAGTCATATCAGGAATGATTCCGTTTCATGAACAAGACAGTGAGGAAAACAAATGAACGAATAGAGCGGCAGATATAAACCAAAAATAATAAGAAAGATAAGTCAACATAATAGAGAGAAAGATAAATGGACAAAAATGAGAAAATATGTCAACCAAATAGTAACGACGACAAATCAACATAACATGCCGTAAGAAAGACAAATCAACGTAACATGCCGTAAGAAAGATAAGTCAACGTAACATGCCGTAAGAAAGATAAATTAACGTAACATGCAGTCATAAAGATAAATCAACGTAACATGCAGTCAGAAAGATAAATCAATGTAGCATGCAGTCAGAAAGATAAATTAATGTAGCATGCAGTCAGAAAGATAAATCAACGTAACATGCAGTCAGAAAGATAAATCAACGTAACATGCAGTCAGAAAGATAAATCAACGTAACATGCAGTCAGAAAGATAAATCAACGTAACATGGCGTAAGAAAGATAAATCAACGTAACATGCCGTAAGAAAGATAAATCAACGTAACATGCCGTAAGAAAGATAAGTCAATGTAACATGCCGTAAGAAAGATAAATTAACGTAACATGCCATAAGAAAGATAAATCAACGTAACATGCAGTCATAAAGATAAATCAACGTAACATGCAGTCATAAAGATAAATCAATGTAGCATGCAGTCAGAAAGATAAATTAATGTAGCATGTAGTCAGAAAGATAAATCAACGTAACATGCAGTCAGAAAGATAAATCAACGTAACATGCAGTCAGAAAGATAAATCAACGTAACATGCAGTCAGAAAGATAAATCAACGTAACATGCCGTAAGAAAGATAAATCAACGTAACATGCCGTAAGAAAGATAAGTCAATGTAACATGCCGTAAGAAAGATAAATTAACGTAACATGCAGTCATAAAGATAAATCAACGTAACATGCAGTCAGAAAGATAAATCAATGTAGCATGCAGTCAGAAAGATAAATTAATGTAACATGCAGTCAGAAAGATAAATTAACGAAACGTGTAGTAAGAAACATTGGAAAATATAATCCAAATAAATAGTGAGAAATGTAAATAATAATGATAATAGCCACGGAACAATGAGAAAGATAAAAATGTCAAATTGTGAGAAACAAGTCAAACAAACTACATATTTTAAGATACGTTACGGAATCAAGACACCGTTGAATGGTCACGCAGGTAGGAAAATATATTTGTGTGGGACTTTTTTTTATCTTTTTTCATCCTATTCAATCCGTCTACTATTTGAACTGCTGATAAAGTCCATGTGGAACACTAAATGTGTATAATCTTAACTATGGTGTTTTGTTTTACTTAAAGTATTGACTGATATAAAGCACGTGCTGTATAGCTTAACCAAACAGATGTTCAGCCTGTACATGTACTTCCTCTGGGACTTGTGATTGAAGTCAATAAATATTAAAACAAACCCACTTTACATATCATAACTGAGCTTCATTGGAAATAACACTGCAAGCAAGCTATTCTGGTTACCTGTTCTTATTTGATTGCTATTTAACGCCACACCCACTAATAAGACACTTGTACGACGACAGTGAGATTTGTGAGTGTGAGGAACTGGGTTTAACCACCGACCTTTGCCAGGTGCTTGACAAGCCTCCCGACGGTAAAGTCAAAGACCGGTTCGCTGTCACGAGGATGACGCCTTCAACCACTGAGTCAGTGCAAGCCCAGATGATATCTATAATGTATTTCTTAATGATATCGGGCCAGTTCAACAACAGCAACAACAAGTGCTTAACTCGCAACTCCATCGGCATTTACAGCACTGGGAACAAACTTGACCTTGTCGATGTTACTTGTATTGTCACCAGGTATGTCACAGATATATACAGATTAAAATAATAAGAATAAATGTTCTTATTTCACCATTAATGCACGGCCTAAACAAATAATTTCTAAAATCACGACAAAACATAATTTCTGAAGAGGATTCAACATTTTGCAGCATTGCTTGTACTCTTTATACTCTTATCGTTAAACAAAGTTTTCGATATTAGTCGTGTGACTAACACAAAGGATTCCATAGTGCACGGTGGAATTAACCATGTAAAGGCGTCAAGTTGCCAGCTTGTACAGCTAGCTTTTCTGTCCCCAATATACGGTTGTGAGAGTTATACCCGTGTCTGCTAAGCCCCCTGCCCAACAGCTTCACGTGCACGACCATCGTGGGCACAATACAGCAATGACACGTTGGAATGTTCGACAGAAGCTTAATCCACCTTTGCATTGTAACTATTGTTTATTTAACTATGTTTCTTCTTTTCCAGAATATTTGTCAAATGCTTCACCGCCTATTTACAGTCACACCATTCAGACAGCGGGCTTCATCGGCGGGCTGAATGGCTGAGGGATTGTGCGTGTTTCCCGGGGGGGATTTTCGCCTTTCTGTCTCACCACTGTCCATGGGTTTAACTTATTACAGACGCTATACGAAAACACAGTTAATTGCCTTTTCCATATGGATGTGATGAGGTAGAAAATTGTGTCATCAGTTACATGTTCAATTAATAGGGTTGTTATAGAAGTGTCCAATCATATTACAGAAAGTCTCTCGCAAACTGGTCAGGATCAATGCACGCCCACATGTATCACGGTCGGTGGAGGATTTATAGTGAAGTTAAAATATAAGTGTCACACCTGGCGATAATTAAGGATCAAGGTGCATCTGAACAATTATTGTACTGGCAAAGGTATAATAGAAGTGCTGCAATTGAGCGAGCACTGCTGACAAAGGTATAATAGAACTGCTGCATTTGAGCAATCATTACTAATGGCATAATAGACGTGTTACATTTGAGCGAGCATTCCTGGCAAAGGTATAGTAGATGTGTCCCATTTGAGCGAGCAAAGGTATAGTATATGTGTCACATTTGAGCGAGCAAAGGTATAGTATATGTGTCACATTTGAGCGAGCAAAGGTATAGCAGATGTGTCCCATTTGAGCGAGCAAATGTATAGTATATGTGTCACATTTGAGCGAGCAAAGGTATAGTATATGTGTTATATTTGAGCAATCATGGCAAATGAATAACCGAAGTATTACAACTACTTGATGATTACTGGCAAAGATATAGCATCTCGCCGATGATGTGTAAGTATATGGTTGGTGATTTACGTCGTACTTCCGACGATCCGTGGCTTACACATAATAGTAGAGTATGGTAGGGCTATTCGTCAAGGTTTGTTAAAAACAATACGACAAGAAACACTATGGACATGATTGTTATTTCACCAAGGCTCTGCAAATTCCATCAAGTACAACAAAGGCAGTTATGTATATTTATTATAAATTCGACACTGAAGTCAATTGAATATGTTACATACATGTACATATTTATAACAGAAGAAAAATTCGTGAAAAATACGAAATTGATAAGAGCAAAATGGAGGCGGTTTAAAACTGTTATGGGGGTATTGTTTAATTGGTCATATTATAAAAATGTATCATATATGTTTAATAGGCATACTGATGACATGGTTCTAAATATGTGTCACATATCGCTGATATCATTAACACGCGGTTTGCCCTGGAATACATTAGAAGATATAGTACCCCAGGTGTGACCAAACAGGACGAAAGTTAGACTGTGATATAAACTAGTCACTCCACAAAAATCCAAATTAATATAACTTAATATGAATTATGTCCCAAAAAAATATGCGCAATACCATTATATATTATATATGGGAATTTCTGAAGAAATTCTTTTCATTTATGAGAAATTAATTTATAAACAAACGAACGATTTGCAATCCTATTAAAAAGACTGAATGATATGAAGAAAATCATAATTTATGAAATAATAAATAAAAAGTTAACGCAACATCTTCAGCGATTTGTTATTTTATATTCTCGGCTGTAGAATATAAAATGTCTTACTTTACCAAGCCATAGAGATGCGTGTTGAGGTTTAAGAGAATCAAGGTAAAACCTCAATCGAAATAAATCAATAATTATATTTAGGACAAGTATGCTTGGCTTGTTTGCATTCTACAAACGCTATATGCCTACAAAAATAAAACAGGTGTCTTTGTCTATCGATATCAAATTTTACATGAATATCGCTCTATGTGTTTCCAAAGATGAAATGTTAACCTGTTCCATATCTTAATGGACATTCCTCGTGAATTTCCAAAACAATGTTAAAAATAAACCACCAGAGAATTAAGACAGTATATAAAGAAAGATTTAAATGTACAAGTATAAATTTAATCAGTATCTAAATCATATGCGTCTTCAAAAACTGTCCTTAATGAAACTATGAGTTGAGCAACTGCTCATATATCCAGCAATTGCTCATATATCCTCCAACTGCTCATATATCCAGCAACTGCTCATACATCCAGCAATTGCTCATATGTCCAGCAACTGCTCATATATCCTCCAACTGCTCATATATCCTCCAACTGCTCATATATCCTCCAATTGCTCATATATCCAGCAATCGCTCATATATCCAGCAACCGCTCATATATCCAGCAATTGCTCATATATCCTCCAACTGCTCATATATCCAGCAACTGCTCATATATCCTCCAACTGCTCATATATCCTCCAACTGCTCATATATCCTCCAACTGCTCATATATCCTCCAACTGCTCATATATCCTCCAACTGCTCATATATCCTCCAACTGCTCATATATCCTCCAACTGCTCATATATCCTCCAACTGCTCATATATCCAGCAACTGCTCATATATCCTCCAACTGCTCATATATCCTCCAACTGCTCATATATCCAGCAACCGCTCATATATCCAGCAACCGCTCATATATCCAGCAACTGCTCATATATCCAGCAATTGCTAATATATATTCAAACTGCTCATATATCCAGTAACTGCTCATATATCCTCCAACTGCTCATATATCCCCCAACTGCTCATATATCCTCCAACTGCTCATATATCCTCCAACTGCTCATATATCCAGCAACTGCTCATATATCCAGCAACTGCTCATATATCCAGCAACTGCTCGTATATCCAACGTGACGAATTTGACGACATATTTCATTTCTTATTCTTTCAATACAGATGTCCACATACAGCGCTACATACTAGACAATACAGATGTCCACATACGGCGCTACATACTACACAATACAGTTGTCTATATATAGCCCTACATATTACTCGCGATAAAACTGAAATATTGTTGACAGCGACGTTAAAACTTTCACTCACTCACTCACTCCTACATATTACACAATCCACATACGGCGCTACATACTAGACAATACAGGTATCCACATACAGTGCTACATACCAAACAAAACAGATGTCTACATACAGCGCTACATACTAGACAATACAGATGTCCGCTTACAGCGCTACATACTAGACAAAACAGATGTCCACAATATCTCAGCCATATCGTGTCGACCATATATTAGAGAATATATACCTTATTTCCTCAACTTTTGTACATATGAAAGAGTACCTTTCAGTGAGATTTGGGGTAGACGAATAAACACTTATAGTGCTTTGGGATTCGAACCTCGGTCTTAATTGCCCATTGCTATATAACATGAGAAACCAGAATTTGACTATATATTGACTAGAATGCCTCAAATCTGCGGGCTTAAGTTAGCTTATAATGTGTGATAAATGGGAATAAACTAGAACGTTAAATAACGATTTCGTGCTAATAAATTCCCTTTCGCATTTCCATTTATCCGATATCTCCATTGCCAGTCACATGCTGAGACGTCATTGCCGTCTCTGTGGTTACTGCTATGCCTTTGTCTTGCCGCAGAACATGTGTAAAGTACATGACGGGATGAAGATACTATAGTTTTTTGCAGGTGCGAATCTGTTCACTTCTACCCGACCACCACCGTATCAACATGAACCCTGCTGCAAGGAAAATAATCCCTATGTTATTGCGAGGGAAATATAAGCCTTAAAAAAACACATGGAAAATATATCATTTTAAAATCCATGACGCCGGGACTGTTCAAAGGATTGGGTTTGTTGACTTATTATTGATTCGAACGGTGATGCCCGGAGCGCGCGTAACTTCCAGAAGATACGCCGTGCGCGTGCGTCGACTGATCTATAACTGTAGTGCTACAGTCGTACTCTGACGGATTTGTTTCTTGAGAGAGGGGTGTAAAATTATAAACTTGCCCAAAACACAAGTTGTTAAAATATGGTTTCTTTTTCTTTAGAAGTTTCGGTTTAGTGAACTCGTAAGCCGACGGGCTTGGCACGATAGAATGACCTTCCCACGCGACAAAGCTAGTTTGGAGTGTTAATAACAATTCTCCCTGCTACAAACGGTCTTAATTTCGTGCGCACAGAATGTCATTATTACTCTTTCTCGCCGTTATTCTCTGACTAAGTGGTCTTCACTTTGATGTGCATTTAACGGTTGAAGGAAGGCGTCAAGTCGAGATGCCTGTAGACGGTGGTTGAGTTGACTGCAGATATCTCCGCGATCATCCGCTCTGGCTGACCTAGCCGAAAACGCTGCCACAGATGTTGCGTTTTTCATCCGCCAGAAATTTAAGCCTTTCATTCAATTCTCTTAAGGAGGCTTCAGTTACGACGTTTCGCTGCGAGAAATACTCGAAAGTGGCGTTTATCAGTTAGCTAGATTCGGAGGACGGCCTTAGGCGACAGGTCCCCGGAAACATCCGCCAGCGCTCTGATTGGCCGAGAGCCGTTCAAAGTCATTGACTCTCCACGCTTGGTGAGTTGCCAGCTCGTGGCAAGACAAATTCAGATAACATTTCAATAGCTGCTCTCCTCATACCAATCTCTTGTAGTTTTCCGCGTCCAGGTTTAATTAGTGACAACATTTGGCGTGAGACTCTGATCATATTGCGAACCATTCTTCTGCAAAAGGTTACAGAACTGCGATAGAAGCTCATCTTGGGGCCCCTAAATCGGTCTCCAGCACGACGCAATCTCCAGATCTTCACGGGGTGTACCACGCTTACTTCTCGATACACACGTGCCGATTATCAGGAACATACTGTCAATAAAGCCATATACTTTGCCATAGTTCTCTCTCCAATCAGATCGTTTCTCTTTTTAAACGATCCAGATTGTACTGGTGCACGACTCGCAAGGCGCATGCGACTTCAACCAAAGGAAATGTGTACACGAACCGCAAGCACGTACAAAGAAACATTGGCAGTTTTGGTTCTGGAGCACTCAGCGGGTTAGTTCTCTAATTTGAGCAAGATGTTTAGTCGCGAATTCTCAGCTATATACAGATGTAGTGTAATGTTTGCGCCATTATCTTGCTGTGTGTTCGTAATGCCAGATTTCGCGATATTTCATTTTTAACGTTATAGGGGAATTTAACTTTATTCCACTCGTAATGTACGTAACATTCAAGGCATGAAAAGAAAGCCCCACACTGATCATTTTGCGTTGAGAAAGTGCAACATTCAAGACATGAACCTTACACTTTGGCATGTCTCCCATTGATCACATATTGCATGAGAGAGCAAAAATTTCAAGACATGACCCTTGTGATTTTGCAAGAGTCCCAGATTTATAGCTTCATACTGTATTGGAGACCGTAACATTCAAGGCATGAACCTTGTGAGTACCACATTTATCGCTTCATACTGTATGGGAGACGGCAACATTCAAGGCATGAACCTTGTGAGTACCACATTTATCGCTTCATACTGTATGGGAGACGGCAACATTCAAGGCATGAACCTTGTGAGTACCACATTTATCCCATCATTTACTGTATGGGAGACGGCAACATTCAAGGTATGAATTTTGCTGGCATGAATCTAGGCATCAACACGGACTGTCAACCATAATGGACATTCAGTACAAACCACCAAAGAACTATGAAAACGTATATAAAGTTGGATTTACGGACGGATTCGTGCATAAAGAACCGATTATCAGATTTCAGTGATGACGGAAACACCTCAAGAATGTTCCAGATGAATGAAATAAATCGGTATCCAAATCGTGTACTCTGTTACAGTCCACAGGCCGTACTTATAATGGAAATATGTACTTTTGTTGCGCTTTTATTTAAACTGTTCGTATCTCGAAAGTGCCGATCTTATTCAGCACGATAAATACATGACCCTAACCCTATCGCTACGTTAAGCGGAATTTGACACAGTTGTGAAGTCCTGGAGATTCCGGACATTTTGTCCACCATTGAGTCTCATCTTGTTATGGTGAAAAGTAAGATGAAATGTTCCCTTGTTAAATAGTTTATGCTAGCAGGTTGGCGACACACTGATGTTGAAGGGCCTGTAGAATTTTATAGGACAGAAAAACATTTAGGACAGAAGAGGTTACTTTATCGATCTCTTATTAGTAGCGCTGACGACATGGACCATTGCGTTTAAACACTCATTATTGATGTAACTCAATATGTATTCAGGAGTTGGCGCGTGCATGTGATCGTGCGCGCACAACAGGTGCATTCCATAAACATCACGTGACTGTGATCATCAGGGCGTTTGCATGCATTTCCCCGGCGGCCACCACATCAACACAGACAAAAAAACAACAGCAATACAGCCATAAATTAATTTACTTCAAAAAAGTCCTTGTTGTTTTACTGTTTTCATTTAGCAGTTGTTACGCATGGGTCGATAGCCACCATAAAGACAACACGTCGCTTCAAACATAACCAAAGACAATTCATGAGCGCCGTATTGCTTCTGCATTTATCGGTTTCCTGCGATTTTTTCTCCACAAACACCTGTGCACGGTCATCCAAATGTTAGTACTAACATTACTCATAAACTCACATCAAAAAGCAGTTTTACAAACGAGATGAAACATGACATTGGTCTGTTTTTCGCTAGCATTTTACTCCTCATGAATGTACAGATATATGTACCGTTATACAGAGCAGGATGTACGCGTGTTAGAGAGACCGGCTGATTTTACAGACACTCTCGTGTTAAATGGTTGAAACGCATCATCTGAATCATATTCAGGAAATAGTTAAGTTTGCTTTCCTATTTTGCTGAAACAACAGCTTAAAATGTCTATAAATATTTATCGAGAGCTGTGTCAACACCCCAGTTCAGCACCTCTCACTATTTACTGAGCCAACACGGTTTGTTTCAAATCAAAATGTTAGTCCTCAAGATTTTCTCTCAAAATAATCAATTGTTATGAAACATCACTATCAGAAATGCATATAACCTAAATCTGATCCAAACAAAACGCATTTTCTCTTTAAATCATCGCTTGTGTTTTCACTGTCTACCTTGTGCGGGGTCAATCCCCGATAATACGGACGTCATTGTCATGCAATCGATTATGTGCAATACCTGAATCTAAAAGAAAAACTTTTATTTATTCATCATGTTCTTAGGAATTCAAACTAGAACAAAATGCACATTACAATATGTTTACCTTATTACCTCTAGTGTATGCACCGGTCTTTCCTAAGAAAAGAAAACGCATGGTCACGAAATAATCGCTTACTTGTCTTGCCTCGTGCAATATTGCGCGTATGATGGCCATCACATGTATGAACAATTCTTGAGTTTGGAATGAAAAAATGTTTCATATCAAAATTTCTGCATAGATGAATGAATGTCTTGAACAGGCGTGTTGGTTCTTTTTGAGTCGTCAATGTCCACTTGAAAAACTGAAAACAGAGACTAGGATACTTGTACCAAATCCCCAGGTAAAAGTAAAATGAACATAATATATGTAGCTGGACTTTATGGAGCTATATAATAATGATGGTAAGTTTGGGATGTGAACTGTTGCGTTCACCTCAGCTAGAGGGTTGTCTGAACTGTTATGTGTTCACCTCAGCTATAGGGCTGTCTGAACTGTTGTGTGTTCACCTCAGCTATAGGGCTGTCTGAACTGTTGTGTGTTAACCTCAACTACAGGGCTGTCTGAACTGTTGTGTGTTTACTTCAGCTCCATATAGGACTGTCTGAACTGTTGTATGTTAACGTCAGCTTTAGGGCTGTCTGCCCTGTTGTGTGTTCACTTGAACTCCATATAGAGCTGCCTGAGCTGTTGTGTGTTCACCTCTACTATAGGGTTGTCTGAACTATTGTGTGTTCCCCTCAGCTACAGGGCTCTCTAAACTCTTATGTGTTCACCTCAGTTATATAGGGTTGTCTGAACTCCTGTGTATTTACTTCAACGCCATATAGCACTGACTGAACTGTTGCGTTCACCATAGCTATAGGGCCGTCTGAACTGTTGTGTGTTCACCTCAGCTATAGTGCTGTCTGAACTGTTTTGTGTTCACTTCAGCTCCATATAGGGTTGTCTGAACTGTTGTGTGTTAACCTCTGCTATAGAGTTGTCTAAACTGTTGTGCGTTCACCTCAGCTATAGGGCTGTCTGAACTATTGTGTCTTCACCTCAACTATAGGGCTGTCTGAACTGTTGTGTGTTCACATCAGCTATAGGGTTGTCTGAACTGTTGCGTGTTCACTTCAGCTCCATATATTGCTGTCTGAATTGATGTGTGTTTACCTCAGCTATGGGCTGTCTGAACTGTTGTGTGTTCCACTCAGCTATACGGCTGTCTTAACTGTTGCGTGTTTTCTTCAGCTTTGAGGCTGTCTGACCTGTTGTGTGTTCATCTAAGCTATAGGGCTGTTAAAACTATTGTGTGTTAACCTCAACTATAGGGCTGTCTGAACTGTTGTGTGTTCACCTCAGCTATAGGGCTGTCCAGACTGTTGTGTGTTCACCTCAGCTATAGAGGTGTGTGAACTGTTGTGTGTTTACTTCAGCTCCATATAGGGCTGAACTATTGTGTGTTCACCTAAGCTACAGGGGTGCGTGAACTGTTGTGTGTTCACCTCAGCTATAGGGCTGTCTAACATGTTGTGTGTTCACCTCAGCTGTTGGACTGTCTGAACCGTTGTGTGTTCACCTAAGCTATAGGGTTCTCTGAACTGTTGTGTGTTCACCTGTGCTATAGGGCTGTCTACACTGTTGTGTGTTTACCTCAGCTGTACGGCTGTCTGAACTATTGTGTGTTCACCTCAGCTATAGGGCTGTCTGAACTGTTGTGTGTTCATCTGCTATAGGGCTGTCTGAACTGTTGTGTGTTCACCTCAGCTATAGAGCTGTCTGAACTGTTGTGTGTTCACCTCTGCTGTAGGGCTTTCTGAACTGATGTGTGTTAACCTGAGCTGTAGGGTTGTCTGAACTGTTGTGTGTTCACCTCAGCTATAGGGCTGTCTTCACTTCAGATCCATATAGGACTGTCAATACATGCACCCTGCATTACTAAAACATTTTTCAAGTAACTTTATTTGATTGATTTATTGATTTATTTACTGATTGGTTGATTATTTGAGTGCTTTAATTGAGTGTGTTAGTGAGTGATGGGCGATCTGGTGGAATTAGCCTGATCTCGATAAACGATTACAGGAAACCAGCAGCATACAAGTACACGTGCTCTGTTTACACGTTCACGCTTGTACCTATATTATATGTGATAAATAAATATATTTAAAGCCAAACATATTTGTCCTTTTCACTGTATGATGGGAGGGTGGGGGGCGGGAGGGGTAGAAGCAGTGGGAGAAGCTTGCTAACCTGTAACACGCCATACACAGTGTACTCCCGTCCCTCACACCCCACATCCACCCCACCGGCCAACGGCCTACGTTCTGCAAGCTCCATTATCGTCTTTGGTTACCCGTCTTAAAAATGTGGTAAAAACATTCGGTATACAGTTGTTTCGGCTCATAGCTGCTGTTCACTAATTAATCTTCATCATTTTGTGACGCGTGTAAATTTTCCCGATATTTAATTTCTCTGCCAATTTTTTAAAGTCTCTCGTTGACAGGGGTGGAAAATTCCTCACAATGGCGAACTTCTATAGCTATTCATCGGCAGAAATCCATGCATGTTAGTTTTTCATACACATGGAATTCTACTCAACAGCCTATAAAATCCAACAATTTGGCTTGTACCTTACAGCTCAGTGAGGCATTACTGTGAAACCGATGTTTGTCTATGTGTGTGTTTCTAAAACCATCATTTATAAAGTACATATTTCACATGTTTTTCTCCCAAGAAAGAATCATTCTATATGTATGCAACTGACAGCTTGTAATTTGTGCCCAGACACAAAACGGCAATACCATCGTGAGAATAATATTAAACAGCTCAGCACACAATACAGCACAGGATAACACAGAGTAGCGCTGAGTGTAAAACACACGATTGTAGGACAAACTGGGCATAAGACGTTTAATATACCCAATGTAATGGCAATACGCTTCTTAACATGTCCAATTTACAGAGAAAGATACATTCTAACACATACAATGTACAGACGAATAGAACAAGAGACTTTCTAACCCATCCAATATACAGACCAACAGAATGAGACACTTTTTAACACATCCTATGTATAGACAAACAGAGCAAGATACATTCTAACACATCCAGTCTACAGACAAACAGAGCAAGATACATTCTAACACATCCAGCCTACAGACAAACAGAGCAAGATACATTCTAACACATCCAGCCTACAGACAAACAGACAAAGATACATTCTAACACATCCAGTCTACAGACAAACAGAGCAAGATACATTTTGACAGATCCAGTCTACAGACAAACAGACAAAGATACATTCTAACAGATCCTATGTACAAACAGAGCGAGGCTTTTCATTCATTAAATGTAAATAATAAAGACTTGCTCCACACGTAATAAAACCAGAGCAGCGACGCAAGTGAGGCCAGGCACAATAGGAGACTTTTTAACACACGGAGGAAAAGTGAAGAGAAACAGGTTTTTAACTTGCCAACTTCAAGATAGATAGAGCAACAAGCATTTTAACATATCCCATACGAAATCAGGCTGAGAAACGTTTTTTTAACGTCCTATGTAGAGTCAGGCATAACAGCAGGCTTTCTGTGCACATGCACTGAATAGCCTGACAGAGCAACGAGCCTTTTTACACATGCACTGAGAAGCCTGGCAGAGCAACAAGCCTATTTACGCATGTACTGTAAAGCCTGGCAGAGCAACGAGCCTTTGTACACATACACTGTAAACCTGGCAGAGCAACAGGTATTTTAGCACATGTAATAAAAATAAACAAGCAGATTTTTTTACACTCATAATATAGACATGCAGAGAGAACGCGAGATTTTTTAACACGCCTAATACCATAACAGACAACGCATAACACCTTTTTACATGTAAATGTATTGTAAAGGCTGGGGAGAAATAGACTTTTTATCAACAATTGTATGTTGAGACAGGAGGTGCAGAGGATTTGACAAAACGAGTCAATTTCAAGAGCACCTTGAATTTCAATACATTTAATATTAAAGCATGCTGGGGAACATGCAATTTCATCATGTAAATCTAATGTTAAGAAAGGCGGAGCAACAGGCTTTTTATACACATTTAACAGAAAGACAGGCTGACCAATAAGATATTTATTACCCTATTGACAGACAGAACAACGTCCCAATGTAAAGTCGGGGAAAACGATAGTCCTGATTACAAATCTATACTGTATAAAGAAAAGCAAACCAGCAGACTGTTGAATAGCCCATTGTAAAACAGAGCTAATCCTACTACATTCATCATGTCAACGCCAAGAGATCGCTTCTAAGATACTTACGATCCATTTCAGTTCTGCTAGGCTTCCTTTAGATGTCAACCGGTAAGGTCACTCGATCACGTATTATTTATGTTGAAATTTGTCAAATTCCACCCAAAAACTATAAATCCCCTGACTTAAACATTGCACAATGGCAAATCACCATATGCAGCTTGCACTTTTCTCTATGACACATCAGAAAAACATCAACAGGGCCTCCATGGCCAAAGTGGTTAGCGTGCCAGCGCGGCGCAATGACCCAGGAGCATCTCACCAATGCGGATACTAGGAGTGCATGCTCTCTTCCTCTGCAGCTGTACTTGGGAAGGTCATCCCACCATAATGCTGTGTAGAAAATCAACCTTGTATGACCACCATTTTTGAGCTGTGGTTGTTGAAAGGGAAGTCATAGCATTTTGTTACCTTGGTAATATCCCGATGGGGGCTAGAAAGTAACACTGGCCAAAAACTTTTCAGTTCTATCCAAAACAGACAAAATTCTGATGTATTTTAGCTAGGCGCAAAATAATAGTGCAGAAATTTATGGTGCATCAGCAACCTAAAATTTCTGTATGGCAGTATTACCCAAGCAATGCTCCTTTACTCTTCAGTTTAGAGACAAATATTGTTGCGCATGTGTAGCCTGTAGGCAAAACGCTAGTTTTAACACAGTATAAGCGTCACGAGGTCACGTCACGTTATGGACACCCATAACAAACAGTATGACTCAAAGTGTCATAGATTTAGCCTGATCCACGGCACGCGTCACGGGATTGTCACGTTGTAACAAAGTTGTAACAAAAACTGTGTGTCAAAATATCATGTGTTCAGTCTGCCGTTTAGCGTGACGTGATCATTTTACGGTGTGACAATTATTGGTTACAAAACTTTCAGTGCCAATATAACTTACTAAATATGCATGGTTTAAAGTAACGGTACATATTGTTATGTCATCATTCGTATCTTTTCACATAACGAGAAAAAGCGGACTGACAAGACGAGAACAGCCTGGTGTGATTGTTCTCAGGGTGGGTTCTCCGTCTTGACAGAACTGTTTCTTTAGAAAATACAAACGAATTATCAACGCCCGTTTGAGTGTTCCTTTGAACCAGGTTTACGGCAATAAACTCTAGGAAGTGAAATACACTGTAAGTTGTGGAACATCCTCTCGGTGGGGTAGAGAATATTTATCTGTATTGTGCCATAGGTGTTCATAGTAGGTGGGGTACCCAGGGGTTGGCAGTTGTGTAGGGTGGGGCTGGGTAGGTATAAATGACTGGTAATGATGGGTAGGCCTTAGGCCACTTGTCTGCTTTCTCCCATGACGTTACCAGTTCTTCAGCCAGTAAAACTGACCACCGTTATATTGACAAGACAAATCATAAATACAACGTAAAACAATAATCAAATCAATTAAAATTTTAAAAAGAAGACAATTCTGTGTTTGAAATAGATCATTTGAAAAAATGTGATTGAAAAATGATTGATTATTTCTGTTGATAAGATAGCCACAATATGCCTACAATATAGCTCAAGTGGTGTTACGTCATGACAACTGATTGCAAAACAAGATTTTGTGAGAAAGTATATTATTTACTGGTAATAATCAGTAATTAGTAATCAGATATTAGTTGATACATTACAGGAAAACTATTTTCCCATGATTGCAGGCATGCATATTTTACGCGCTATGTACAACACATTTGGCATTCAGTGCAAACATTGCCAATATTCAATCTATAAAATATAGCCCTGAAAGACGCATTTGAAGTAAAAAAAAATAAATTTCATATAGTTATTTTTTTGTCTTCTTTATGATAATAAAGCCACCCCCCCCCCCCCCCCCCCAAAAGTAACAGGGAGACATTATGCCTCAATATCATTACTATTATTTTGCTCACATCACCCTGTGGTTTGGGAAAAACGTTTTAATATAGTAACTTGAATGGAATTGGAAAAACACTATAGAGACGATTTCATTTTTTCATTTTTTCATTTTTTCATATATTTAAGCTTGTTATTGTTTTTAATCGATCGTTTTTACAACTACATGTATAAGTTATCTAGTGATCATTTCTTGTCATTTACAAACGTGTATATTATGGGCATTTTGCTATTGACTAACCTTGTCACATTAACCACAATAATCTAAGATATCTGTATAAAGTACGTGGTCATCAATTAATACTGATGACTATGAAGCCAAAAAATTTTCAAAGAATTAAAACCTGTTTCTATGGGGGGACTATATAAACAGGCAATGGACCTTCATTTGTCTTTAGTGTTAACATTCTTTTGATCATGTATGCATGTCATGTTTGCCGACTGAACCCCACGCCGACATATGTAAAGTGGTACCTCAGTGGAACACCATGCTGGTGACACTCCTAACGCTTATCACGATGGACATGAATACCAAGGCTGTCCCCAATTCCAGACATGGTACGACTCGGATAAGGTTACGGAGGGTGTGGTTAGCATCAATTTCGTCATTTAGCCTCAATTATAATCCAAACTAAACACACAGATATATTCTGACCAAGCTTCTGGCTTGAAATATTTAGTTCTTTTTTACGAAGATTAATGTTTTAGACTTTAGCCGAAGATGCCTTTTTGGCACAGGTTACAGCTTGGGAGACAGGCGCCCTAAAGCTCTCGGCCACCGAGAATGTGTTGCTATTTTGTGATGGTTTCCGATGATCCGATTTCCTGTGGTCCAGTTTACTCTGATTCGATTTCATGTGGTCCGGTTTACTCTGATCCGGTTTCCTGTGGTCCGGTTTACTCTGACCCGATTTCCTGTGGTCCGGTTTACTCTGATCCGGTTTCCTGTGGTCCGGTTTACTCTGATCCGGTTTCCACTGCTTATAAATCTAACCCCCGTCATTTAATTGAAAATGCTTGAAAACAAAAATCAGATAAATACATTTATAACAAATTTGCGTGAATCTATTGCAATTTTAAGGTGTAGTCAAAGGTTGTAGATTTCAGAGAATTTTTTTATTCAGCTTCTCTCAACTTTGAGTTAAACATTAATACAATTTTCACGAAAGGCAAACACTCGGCTTTTCGAATTAAATGTTAAAACCTGGAAAACAAAATAAACAGAAAATGATAGGGACTGCCTGATTCGACTTTCGCCAGCGGTAGGTGTGGTCTATCATAAAGGATACCCGATACAAAAGCGATTTACGCTAAATGAGGCTCTGAATGACACTCGTCTCATAAATCTCCGCGAAAATGGGAGAGTGGTTTTCGAAAACCTGCAAAAATATTTACAAGTTATGACAAATAAGTGCACGCTACATGATAGAGAGTTGGAGGTAGTATGATACAAGCCCAATACGTCTTTCTTCAGACAGGTCCTAGTGGGCCTGTTGACAGCACCAGAGCGGATCCGCTTTCAGCCTTGGTGGTAAAACCCAGCGCGAAAAAGTTCGCTTCCCAAACGTTTGCTGGAAACATCTGAGCTAAGCGCCCGGGGAACGAATGGGGTTGTTAGGAAAACAGCTGTGCGGGAGAGAAGGCAATACGTCTGAGGGGAGACTTTTTCCCGCGGCCCGACGGGCTCTGTACCTCGAAATTTGCTCCGGGCCCACCATAAAGCTCTAACGATCGAAGTCCGTTCGAGAGAAGATCTGACATTTTAAGTCTGTTACTCCCACCCCCCCATTAAGCGTGTCGAGAGGTCAAGATTGCCCCTTGAAAAGCTTTTGGATTATTTTTCTCTGTCACATTTATGTATTGAAAATTTGTGGTGTATGTTCCTGCATAGCTCTTGGGAGAGTAACTATGTAGGCTGCTCATATGAAGAAGTATACCACTTCTATGCCCTCCTCGACGCAGGTTGCTCCACTACACAATTGTTCCAATAGAATTAAGCATTACCAGCTTTGGGCAGTCGTCTTTTTTAATGGTTCTCCAGAAGAAGAAAAAAATTGTACTTTTTACACTGGAAAGGAATAAAAATTTCACTTTACAAATAAACCACTTGAAACATTTGTTCTTTATATGAACATGTGTTATAAACAACTACAACTATTACCAAACTGAAATATACACGTGGTAAAAAACTCTGAATATTCACTGACTATAAAGATAATATAAATATATACACATTATCCCTTCTTATTAAAACATTAAAGCTACCAGTAATCATGCCATAGTACATACTTATATGGGGAAAATTATATTAATTCAGTTTTATTATTTGAATAAAATTAAAATATGACATTCGCATTCAAGTAAAATGGCTTGGATTTGTTTAGTGTGTGCATGGGGGCACGTGGCGGAGGTAGCTTTATTCGATGCGCGCGGTATCCCAGTCGAACATGTGTTATCTAAAAATGTGTAAAAACAGTCTTCTCGATTCATTGGGCTGTACAGTATTAACGCGACGAGGCGGCCAATGCCATATCTCTCCACACTGATTTATTTGTATTTACCTAAGCCTCGGAAGACGAGCAATCTGGGCAAAGATTGCCGGCCGGCCAAATAGCTGTTACAAGAGCGTTAATAGTCTTCTTATTTGTTTTGTATATTTGTTTGTTTTAATGATATTCGAGACCTAACGACATAGACAGATGCTCAACTTGTGAGGTACTAGAGTGCAGATTTAAGTTAATTTTTTTCTGTCAAAAACCACAATTTCATATTTCTTTCGGCAATGTTTTCACATAAAGCATAAGGAATGTTATTTGATAGATAAACTTGTCGAAAGGCTTTAATACGGCCTGTGGTCTATGTAAGAGATATAGAGATGTTTTTTATCGTTCACCAGGCAGATATTAGAACAAACCTTAAGAATTCGCCGCGTTGATTGAAATCTTGACCTCAGCTCTGGAAAGGTCAAAGCAATATATCAGAATTCGTGCTGCGTTGACCTCACTGCGCTGGTATACACCCTTGGGGTTTTTTGCCCAAGATACGGCTTACTAGAAATTGTGTACAATACACATTCGCTTATCTCCACCAAGTTTGGGGCTAAAAAGACTGCACGAGGAATAGAGTAGCTCTGAGTATACCATAGATGCCGATAAGGGGCGTAGACAAAGAGAATATACCATTAAACACCCGTCTGAAATTTCAGCAACATGCAAGAAAAAGCCAAGGAAATGGAAGGGAATCTGCCGCAAGGTGGATGGGGGGCGCGCAAGGCCTTGTGCCCGTGTATAACCCTAACTACATATCTGTACACCAAAGACCACCCGGACGTCAGCGAAAGCTGCTGCACAAAAAGGAAAGGCGAAATCGAACCGCCGAGCCCAGGTTTCTCTCGTCAAGTAATGATTTTGTTGATAACTGTGACTTCCCACTTTTCTTGTTTCAAACGCTGCTCAGTTTTCGTGTGGTGGTACTAATGCCGAACAGTTCGCCGGGGTGGCACCCTATGGCAAGTGTTGTAAAGGCCTCCACTTATCTGGTCTACCTAAGGCAGGGAGCTTAATAGATTTTAAGAGCAATACTCTGGAATCGCCTTACAATAAGTGAAAATCCACCCGGTCCCCTTCGGAGGGAGGACTTCTGTGCATTGATATCTCCACAGCTACAGCATCACAAAATTTTGTAGGAACATATTTAGTTGGCCTGACAATTAAAAGCTCTTTTCAAATCTCCAAGGACTTGCCTTTAGACGGAGTTATTTTGTCACGTGAGAAACATGTCTATGCTTAACGATAAAGTGAATATGAGTCACTTAAATGGCTCTCTGAAGCTTTGAGTAAGCCGGCTTGGGTGTTTTTGAGGGGTGGCGAAAAGTGATACAGCTGAGTAACGGGGCGTGTAGGGGCTATATGACCAGCCTCCCCGTGGACAAGTGCGCCCGAGTCGCGGGGAACTGTGGGAAACCCGACTAATAAGGTGATTTCCCCCGAATAACAAGGATTGCAGACACCGTGATGACCCGCTTTTTGATTCTAGCTGAATATTTGTAAACAAAAGAAGACATTGAAAGCATCTATTCACACAAAGGTAGCACCGTTTCCCAATGAAGTGGTCGTTTTCAGAGGGGAGACGTTCCATTGCGGGCAAAGAAGCACGAACTGACAATAATTGGAGAAAGATAGAGTGTCTCTCCAGTGTGCTCATCACAATAGCACGCCAATCAATTATACACAGGTTCTCTCTCAGGTCCACACTTCAATTCTGTTTGATACATGATTTTAAAGGTAATGGCTCTATGAAGCGGTATCAGTTCCTACCTTTGCAACTCATCCCGTGTGCTGATTTTCTTTTTCTTTTTTTTTTTTTTTTTTTCGCTTTTCTTTCTCGTCTTTGCCTTTTTGGTAGAGATTTGAGCAAACCTGCTGTGGAGACTGGTAACAGTTACCTGTCACAAATGACAAAAGCGGCCCAAGAAATCTCGCCATCGCCACAAGTGACAAAGTTTGTTCACCACGAAGCTCTCTGATGAAATGAAAGAAAATGGAGGGCTAGCAGACGATTGCAGAAATCTCACGCGCGCGTTTTGTTCACGTTGCACGAGAACTCCATCCGGGTGACTATACAATAGCGGAAAATAAACCGAGTTTGTCGCCGTCAGTTTATCTTTCATTAAGTCGTCCACAAATGTGATATGATCCTCCGTGAGGCGATATTCGCACTCCCGTAACCAGAGCTCCCTGACGGCCAGGCGATATTCTACAAATCGGGAATTAATAACACAGAGTTGACAAACAGGCCGTGCCGGTATTCTACGAGGTATGCACGGGCCAAAACCGGGTGGGCACCTGTACAAGGTAAAAACGGTGACTGGACGTGTGAATTAAGGGCCGTCATTTCTGTCCCCCGCCCCCCAACCTCCAACAGGTGTGTTTTACTAAAACCAGCACGACTGTACGGTGTGACACGAACCTCAAATCGTAATTCTATCTGAGTTGATACCAAGATATGTCGCTTCACCACCAGGTTTCCACATTGTTGACACACAGCCCCGTTCCTCCTTGGCTATGTTTGACACTTGTCCTTTACCACAGCCATCTTTAATATAAAATTTCTTACTTAGCATGTAAAACTGACTCGTTTATCTGCTGGGTCGCCTATCTGTCACGCATTGCCCCCTCCGGACCCTCACACTGAAAATGCAAACGGTTTGCCCATTCAGGGGCGCTAACTCTAGTAAGAATGTTCTCTGTCATTCTCCACAAATGAAAATTCGGTGAACAACGGTGAAATTCTTACCCTTCGCGATAAACCGTGCACAGTTTCCTCTATTTTCTGTATTGCTCAACAGATTGTTGGAGGCCTTCCTTGAACACGTAGACTTAACTGTGTTGTGTCTATTTAATTTGACAATCAATCATTCAATCAATCAACCAATCAATGATTTAATTTATTTTTGGGAATGATCATTTTCATGGAAGCATTTTAATCACGGGGGATGTTGGGGTGGGGATGGTACACATTGACGGTTATGAGCGATTGTAACCACTTTAGGTACAAGAAAAGTTGATCACTAATAATGCATGTCCAAAACCGTGCACCCACACTACCGCGAAGTGGTTTTGCAATTACACGCGAGCTATATATTAAATTGTACATATGCTCACCCAAAACTTCACCATGCTAACATCCATAGTTCTAAATCACACTAACAAGTGCGGAGTCATAGGTGTTAAACAAGTGCGGAGTCATAGGTGTTAAACAAGTGCGGAGTCATAGGTGTTAAAAAGCGATATCCCCTTTTTTGGCTTGTTTTATTTACATGTATTTTGTAATAACTGAATGGTATAATCGACATTATAAGTACTAAATCCATATGAGATTGGAAAATCGTCTCCGTCGATAAAATACCGAGATGACGTTGTACGAGGCGCTGCTTTTTGTTCATTTTTTAATACAGATTCCTAAGATTTTCCTTTGTGGTGCGAATCAAATGAAATAAACCATCCCCCATTTTCAACCTTCTATCACAGTTTATATTTTCCAATTAAGAAAAAAAATGAAGTTATGGCATTTGAATTGTATACTAGACATTGCGGATTATACTTGACATATTAGAATATGATATTGACCAACTTGTCGCTCGTCGTTCATTACAATCCCGTAAAATGTACACTTATATAGTCAGTCGTAATCAGATGATATTCAACTGGACCACAAGGAATATCTTCCCAAAAAATCATGGAATGATGCCCATTTATAACCAGTAAGAAATTGTTCAGTCAGTGAATACTGACTTAAGAATGGTAACTATACGGGGGTCATACTGGCTCGGTCAGTTAAACAGTGGCTCGCTGTAACTATACCTGGCTTTTGACCATGGGGTTCAAATCCAGCTCTCGCTGTCTCAGCTGTCTCAGTCAGGAGATTTGTCTCTTATCTGGCAAAGGGGCGGCCGTTTACTTTGGATTCCAGTTTTCATCAACCACAAACCTAACCGCCGTGATGTATGTAAGTGAAAAATATTTGGTTTGTGGTTGGTGCATGTTTGGGGCGTTGTATGACAGTGTGCAAGTCCCCTGATTGGACTGATTCACACAACACAACCATGTAGGCGGTCTACCAAACTTCTGTGCATGTTTGAGGTGTTGTTTGATAGTGTGCCAGTGCCCTGATGCGACTGATTCACACAACACAACAATGTGGGCGGTCTACCAAACTTCTGTGCATGTTTGAGGTGTTGTTTGATAGAGTGCCAGTGCCCTGATGGGACTGATTCACACAACACAACAATGTGGGCGGTCTACCAAACTTCTGTGCATGTTTGAGGTGTTGTTTGATAGAGTGCCAGTGCCCTGATGGGACTGATTCACACAACACAACAATGTGGGCGGTCTACCAAACTTCTGTGCATGTTTGAGGTGTTGTTTGATAGTGTGCCAGTGCCCTGATGGGACTGATTCACACCACACAATTATGTGAGCGGTCTACCAAACTTCTGTGCATGTCTGAGGTGTTGTTTGATAGAGTGCCAGTGCCCTGATGGGACTGATTCACACAACACAACCATGTGGGCGGCCTACCAAACTTCTGTGCATGTTTGAGGTGTTGTTTGATAGAGTGCCAGTGCCCTGATGGGACTGATTCACACAACACAGCTATGTGGGTGGTCTACCAAACTTCTGTGCATGTTTGAGGTGTTGTCTGACACTGTGCCCGTCCCCTGATGCGACTGATTCACACCACACAACTATATGGGCGGTCTACCAAACTTCTGTGCATGTTTGAGGTGTTGTTTGATAGAGTGCCAGTGCCCTGATGGGACTGATTCACACAACACAACTATATGGGCGGTCTACCAAACTTCTGTGCATGTTTGAGGTGTTATTTGATAGAGTGCCAGTGCCCTGATGGGACTGATTCACACAACACAACCATGTGGGCGGTCTACCAAACTTCTGTGCATGTTTGAGGTGTTGTTTGATAGAGTGCCAGTGCCCTGATAGGACTGATTCACACAACACAACTATATGGGCGGTCTACCAAACTTCTGTGCATGTTTGAGGTGTTGTTTGATAGAGTGCCAGTGCCCTGATGGGACTGTTTCACACAACACAACAATGTGGGCGGTCTACCAAACTTCTATGCATTATGTTCAGGTTATTCGGAAAAGAAGAAAACAAAGAAAGTCTTCAGGAGGATACAACAAACTCTGCAATTGCCAGGAGAATTTTGGTCCTGTTCTTCTCTGGAGCACGTGAAGTATGCATTGTAAGGCGCTTAACAGCAAATGGGGTTATGAACAATTCTTGAGCATGGCAATAAACACCAATCAAATCAATATATACACAAATAAGGAACGGTAACTGACATGCTGGTTTGCACCAAGTACCATGTGATTATTGATAAAAAAAAATAGGCTGTGGATTGCTGTGTTAATTTCTGTAAGTTTCTTTTGAGTTTTATGGAATAATAAGAAAATCACATTTCACATTTGGCAAAAATATCGGTGTTATCAAAGTATGTATAGACATGTATATCTATAAACACGCATTTATTTACAGCATTATTTATAATACATGGCGTGCAATTCACATTTATTGCATGTGAACGATTTATGTCAGAAATCTATAACACCGCTCTACTTTTTCTCTATGTATGATTTTACTCATGCATTCCATCCAATGCATGCAATTAGTCAAAGCTTAATAAAGTTTTGATAAGCATTGACTTTCGGATATCGATGAAATTATTGGTAGTAGTATGTTTATTTCAGACATTATAGTAAATATATGAATTATAAATATACGATAAACTATAGAATAAATAAATAAATAAATACACTAAAAAGTGTAGAAAACATATTATTGCTGATGACAAATTTAGGCAAAAAATATCCAAAACAGTTTAATTTGTTGAATAAAACCCGCTAGCGTAATAGAATCTTCGGCTAGCATGCACCAAGTGTATACACTGCCTCAGTTCAGATTTACCATCGAAACTTGCTAAAAGTTAACTTTTGTCGTGTATATATAGTTTGCCGAGTACAGATATACAGAGGGCTGGTGTGTTCCACCGGGGTGTGTCTAATATCTTCTACCCCTGAAACTGACCACACACCATCATATACATGTAGGTAAAACACTGGGCGTAGAATGACGATGTATTTTATGTGTTAACGATTTTGATTTTCATTTTATTGAATATGATTGTTAAACGCCATACTTTCAGTTAGACGACACTGCCGTTAGTTTTAAGGACCGGGAGTGCCCGGGGTAAATCACCGACATTTGGCATGTGACTAAGGAAGTGCCTCATATGTGACGAATAGCATATTTGTGTGAGACAAGTCGTCTTAAACCGAGCGTTATAATGCGCATGCGGCCATGCGCACTAGTGTCATCAACTGCTTATTGTCAAAAATGTTCAAAATGCAGTGAAGGCACGGAGATATAGAAATTCTCTGTCCAAGTCAGTTAGTCGTCAAGGCAGACAATCCAGTCAATAACTGTAACCTAATGACCATAAAATGCGAGATGTCAGCTAAAATATACAAGTTTCCGACAAAACAATTTGAACAGGGCAAAATTCATTCATATTTACATAAATCTCCCATAAAAATGTATACGGGTTCTTGACGCTTCTTAAGATTTCAGAATTCGACACCAAGGTTTTTAGTTTCATAATTCCACGCGAATGTTTTTAATTTCAGAATTGCACACGAATGTTTTTAATTTCAGAATTGCACACGAATGTTTTTCATTTCAGAATTCCACACGAATGTTTTTCATTTCAGAATTCCACACGAATGTTTTTCATTTCAGAATTCCACACGAATGTTTTTCATTTCAGAATTCTACACGAAGGTTTTTCATTTCAGGATTCCACACGAATGTTTTACATTTCAGAATTCCACACGAATGTTTTTAATTTCAGGATTCCACACGAAGGTTTTTAATTTCAGAATTCCACACAAATGTTTTTAATTTCATAATTCCACACGATTATTGTTAATTTCAGAATTCCACACGAATGTTTTTAATTTCAGAATTCAACACGAAGGTTTTTAATGTTACTACACATCATCAGTGTTCGAAACAAGCTTTCAGGATCAACAAACAGCCAAATTCCACATGACAGAATGATTACAACAGATAAGTCTGAGATTAACACGAGAACAAATAAGCAGAGTAACTCCAAAGAAATTCATTTTGAATCTATCAAGAAATTTGAGATGGTCAAAATGATTTTTTTTAGTTACTTTATGTATTTATTATGCTGAGCTTATATGCTAAGCTGTTCAGTGGATCAACCAGATTAAATGAAGAATCTATAGGGATTTTTGGCTTGTAGTTTATATCGTCTACACCCGACCCCTTCAGTAGGCATTTTGTGAATTACACAGACATTAATATGAGTGCCCTGACTATCATGCTGTAAGAAACCTACATGCAGAAACTTATTTTCAAATTTGGACTGTGTTAATCTCTGTATCCGTGTTATGCCGGTCCGGATTACAACTATTTCATTAATATCTAATCATATATTGTTGTCTTACAGACAAAAATACAGAAAGCCTTTACAAAGGTTGTTACAAAAGCTTCCAGCTAGCATGATAGAAGCTGGAAGCACGACCAGAAACTAGCGTGTGGGCACCAAATGCCAACAACCGCATCGGGGGCCAAATAATTAGAGTGTCTGGGACACACTTGGATCGGATCATACCAAAGCCTTTAAAAAGTCAACTTGACCCGATGTCGATATCTGGTGTTTTCGACATGATAAATTGTCTTTCAGTGGCGGAAGAACTTTGACGGCGTAGTCTCTGCATACATGCACACACACTTAATGACTCCTCGTCATTATGTATATGACTGAAAAATTGTTAAGAATTAAAACGAACCCAAGCATACATATGTCTGCATACAAACGTGAATCAGGTCTCATTACCATGAGGACGAGAGCCATGTTTTTATAGTGTCCAATATCTAAACACCTGACCGCGTATATCTCATCACCAAGTAGAGGAACAAGGCCTAACAAGCACATGCATGGATGTAAATTTAATTCCTCAGATAATAAATCACAGCTCGCCACGGCCCTGGTCTTACAACCATCCACGTACATACTGGAGTTTCCCTCCGTCACTACACCATGCAGTTTAAAGCGCATCGAGTTAATACATGGTTGGTGGGCAGGAACGAATAAGTTGATTTGGACCTATATATCTGATTTATTTCGTCAGAATCATTTGTTTATTTATTTGTTTGCTAATAGCAATTATAATATTTGTGAATTAGGAACCGGCCCACTGCCAATCGCCAAGCCCTTGACAAAAATCCTGATATAGAGCCTGTACTGGGGCAACTAGAGATAACTTCCGGCCATCATAGCGCGTGGACGTCGATGTACAACAGACCTTTAAGCAACGTCACATTGTCACCGTAAATTTTGTTAAGAACTTATTCCGTTGTTAATTACACGAATATGAATAATTTGCATTATTTGTGAAAGAAATAGTTTATTCACATCCATAGAATTATATGGGAAAGTTTGTCCGTTACTTGCCAAAGGTTGCCTCGGGTCACTCACGTTGACTCTTCCCATAAAACTGAGCTCCAGCGTATAAGTCATTAGTTCTTTAAAATAGCTTTAATCAACAATAAAGTAATCAACTGATTACTTAATCAAAAGAAAAGAAAAAGAAAACTATGCCTTATAAAAGCCCACTTGCAATTTCTGATGAGCGTAATTTCACCATTTTCATTTTGCCGATGTTCTAGAAATTTTATTTTTCTCATTGAACATGTATTTGAAAGCTTTCCATCGATTCCGAGATATAGGCAATCGTGGGAGGGATAGTGTGGTTTTCTTTTTTCTTAACTGTGCGTTTTTTTTTTATTTTTCGACTTTTGCAATCAGAGTATTTCTTTTTTCTTAAGCAGCACCCTCCCCACCCCCCGGTCAAAAATGAAAAACTCCCACAAAAAGATTTCTGCCCGACTGGCTTATTATGTCGGAAGCCGAGATCCAAGATTGTGGGAATTCATTTTTTCGCCTGCTTTAGAAAAAAGAAAAACTCTCTCTCGATTAATTTTTGTGGGAGTTTTTCTTTTTTTTTTTTGTCTGTTCCTAAAAAAAGACAGAAAAGCGTTTACTCGATCTCTGTTTGTGTGAGTTTTTTTTCTTTTTTGTAAGGCCTGATTAAAAATGTGCAAAAGTGGGAAGAATTTAAAAAAAAAAACATCATCTTCTTTTACGGCTTATTAGAGATAGCTATTCAGTTAATGGTGTTGCTTTTATTCGAGCATTATTTCAAGAAGACTTGAACAAAGAAGGGAAATTCCAGTTTGTTTTGTTTTGTTTTGTTTGTTTTGTTTTTTTTTTTTGTTTTTGTTTTTTTTTTGGTTTTGTTTTGTTTTTTGTTTTTTTTGTTTGTTTGTTTTTCGATGGGATTTTTGTCCACACACACGCACGATCTCACAGACAAATATAGGTACAGAGAAGCGTAAGCTGCCGTTGTGCTCTTCGCCTCCATTACAGGTAAGTATGAAACCTGAAGTCAACAAGTACAACGAAGACTCCGCCATCCAAAGATTGTAATTTTACACGGCGGCTTGATCAAACGAAACAAGAAACCAAGTAAATTCAATAAACGTCGTTTCTCTTCTCTTTACGATGTGTTTGTGTTCATTTCTCAAAATTTGCCACGACAGACGGCATTGTGTGTGTTGTGTTTAGACATTGTTTCTGGATCTCTCCAACTCCTGTTTTTGTTTGTCCATGTTCCAGGGCCGGGTTTATTTGTTCGCCCTTCTCGGAACCGTCTGATGTTGTTAGCGATTGGCTGGATCCAGTGTAGAAGATCTGTTCTAGATCTGATGGCCTCCACACAGACGCTTGTTTTATACGCGTAGAATTACCAAAAGCATTTAACAGCCACAGGATTTACACGATTTCTTTTGCATTTTATTTTTCCCTTTATACTGTAGTAATTCACAAGGAAATGTCAGCACGCAGACGCAAATGGCGCAGACTGTAGCATGATAATTGTCGTCTACTTTACTTATAAAAACACAATAAGGCGCCAAGCATGAATATGCACTACGTCAATGATATTTTCCGAGAATTCTTTCTTCTATATTTCGTCATGATAATGTCTGTGGAATCCACCAAAACCCCTTATACTGCATCTTAACTCTCCAAACTGTACCCGACTCCCCGAATTACACCCCGCCCCGCTACAAATATAAACCATAAATCATCCATTTACATCATAACTCCCAAACTGCATCATTACTTTCCAAGCTCCAAAATAACCCCCAAGTACATTGGGAAAGTCTTTTTCATGGATATTCAACTTCTTGGTTTGTTAACACAAGAACCTTCTAAACTGCGCCATAACCTCTCCTACTGCACCGTCAGTCATTTACACCATAACTCTCCAGTCTGCATTATATTTCTTTCAAAAACCGCGTCTTTCCTCTCCTTCTACTTTTCTTTTTGCTTCTCCTTTTTGTTTATCATTTTATTCATTTCTCCTAACATCATATACTTTTGCGAACTTGAAATTTAACATGTTCTCAGCCTACAAACGTAATGTAAAATGCATGTTTTATTGATCTAATTTTCTCCACAAAGTGTGCACTAGTATGTGTCGGATGCGGAACAGTGTTGGTATTTATTGCAAGACGGATCTCTTTCCCATTGTATGGAATCTAATTGTTTAGGATGCTTGCATTTCAAACCAGGCGTGGGTTCAATTCTGGTTTCGGACGACAAAAATTTGTCAATATTACGCTGTTATTACCTTGCTAACTGCACAGATACCTTGGCGCATGGCAATAAGTGGTCAATCCTCTCTCGTGTTGTCTTGCAAGTTCCGTGGAGATCACAAATATGATATGTACATCTTGCCAAAGGTCAGTGGTTTACTCTGGGCAATCCGGTTTCCTTCACCATAATATGTACCGGTTGTTGTGGTATATATTAATATTCTTCAATATGGTGGTAGTTAGAATAGGTAAATTCTCTTTCTTTATTCATCATAACTTATATCATCAGATATATGACGGGAAAAGTCACTGGAAATTATTTTGGGGTCCATGCATGGAAGAAAACGTTGCCCTCCCGGAAACTGATAAACTTCCTGTCCATGGCACGTGGCTCTGTGGTTTGCTCCAAACTTCCAGTTTTCTCAACCCATCCTCTGTCGTGTACTGGTATAAGTGAAACTTTATGGAGTATACGGTGATAAATATATCCAATCAATAAATAAATCAAATAAATTTTAAGTGTGATGGGAAAGTAAAAAAACAGTTGAAGATGTAGACTATGTGTTGTAACAAGTTCGGAGATTTCTTGATTTATTGATTTACTGATTTATTGATATTGAGAAGCTGTCATTAAGATTGTTAAAATATCTGTGAATTAGCACTGTGTCATCTCTCCCGCCACTCCCTCCCTCATAACTACAAAGATCAGTTTAAAACCTTTTATTTGGAGAAAACGGCGAAAAAAATATATTGTCGCCACATTTAACTCATTTAAAATATAAGATTCTTGGATCTTTTATAACTCCTACAAAAACTTTGCTCATTGGCAAACATAACTGACTGAAGCTAATGCAATTGGTTATTTTCCTTCAAGAGTGCTCTCTTGCTAACATAATTAATTCATGTCACTTTGCTTGTTTTACCATTATTTTAACGGTTTTATCATGCTATCAAATTTATAGTGATGTTTGACAAAATGCCACGAGAGACTGAATCCATGAGAATTTTGTTTGCCGCTTTTAACGAGAAACACATGCATAAAAGATGACCTCTTGCGTTTGATGGCAATACGTTACTGCCTTCTCACCAGCGCTATGATTTGATTCTCTGGCCGATACAGATAAAGCACACTGCGTATTGACAAATGAGGCGTCCGAAATTCAGTTCCGCAGTATATTACCACTTAGTGGTTAAAATCCACCTCTGTTTTCAAGTTTCCTGAAAGTCAATGTGTTTTTTCATCTATTCGGCTATAGAATCCAGACATAGTCTCTCTCACAGTATAGGATCTGGGTGACTTAAAAACATATTAGTTTTATGGGAGTCACAGGAAATTTGGTAACAATTCTTTATAGCAATTTGCTAAAGCAACTGTCGAGGTGCCGACAAACGTTCCATTTCTGACAACAAGAACAAACAGAAAATCAAACATGCATAATGTCTGTGATGGAGTATGAATTACTTAGAAATGTCAAGATATTTGATGTGAACCCTCTGAGCAAACCTCCGCCAACGTTAGATAAATACTTGTTTCGAAAGCCTCGTAAATTAAGCGCATCTCCCTTGCCCTGTTTCTCGAATCTGTATGCCAAATATTGTAAAGATCTTTATCCAGTCGATGAATAAAGTTCCGTGATTTTAAGTGGTACAGGCGAAGGAACAACACTCTTTGGTGCCCGTCGGTTAATGGACGGCTCATCGTCTTGGAGCAGCAGACTGGCATCTTACGTCAACTGTACAACACTGAAGTGTTGGCTTTCCCGACCTTACACAAATATTGACGGTGGACTTCGAAATCACCCGAGTCTCTACTGATTGTCATCAGGCTCGACCTGGTCAACGCAGACGTAAAACTATGCACATCAATATCGACTTCCCGTGATGAATGATTGACCAAGGGGTCTAGAAATGTATAACAATGAATGATGAAATATCCTTGAGTGCGGCTTTAAACACAAATCAAATAAATAAATAAATAAATAACTTGGGTACATGTATATATACTGTCGGTCTGTGCTTATTTATTTATTTATTTATTTATTTATTTATTGTAATTTGATTCTTATTTTTTGTCATAAAGAAGAATTCCTCATGCATACGATGGCGGTCATCTTTATGGGTGGAGGAAGCCGCAGTGCAAGACATAAACCACCGACCTTTGGCAAATCACTGCCGAACTTCCTCTTTTGTGGCGAACAGATATTGCACAGTACAATACGTAGACTACACACAAGAGCCATCGCGCTGTTCTTCAGAAGTATATTAAAAGCTGGGGCAAATGTAAACGGTTCACTGATGTAATGTTCATGTACTATTTGTTTGTCGACACTATGGTAAACATTGTCTGTATCTGAATGTTGTTTAAACCCGAGCTTTGCCAAGCACCTAACAAAGGCTGAGTTCGAAACAGCGACAGCTTTATTACAACAAGCAACCACCTTTGTCAACGGACTGTTATACTTGCAACCAGCGCCTCAACCATCTGAACCAGCGAGACCAGTGCTATCATCTGTAACCATAAGAACCAGTGAGGCCAGTGGTATCATCTGTAACCATCTGAACCAGTGAGGCCAGTGCTATCATCTGTAACCATCTGAACCAGTGAAGCCAGTGGTATCATCTGTAACCATCTGAACCGGCGAGGCCAGTGGTATCATCTCTAACCATCTGAACCAGCGAGACAAGTGCTATCATCTGTAACCATCTGAACCAGTGAGGCCAGTGGTATCATCTGTAACCATCTGAACCAGTGAAGCCAGTGGTATCATCTGTAACCATCTGAACCGGCGAGGCCAGTGGTATCATCTCTAACCATCTGAACCAGCGAGACCAGTGCTATCATCTGTAACCATCTGAACCAGTGAGGCCAGTGGTATCATCTGTAACCATCTGAACCAGTGAAGCCAGTGGTATCATCTGTAACCATCTGAACCAGTGAAGCCAGTGGTATCATCTGTAACCATCTGAACCAGTGAGGCCAGTGCTATCATCTGTAACCATCTGAACCAGCGAGACCAGTGCTATCATCTGTAACCATCTGAACCAGTGAGGCCAGTGGTATCATCTGTAACCATCTGAACCAGCGAGACCAGTGCTATCATCTGTAACCATCTGAACCAGTGAGGCCAGTGGTATCATCTGTAACCATCTGAACCAGTGAAGCCAGTGGTATCATCTGTAACCATCTGAACCAGTGAAACCAGTGCTATCATCTGTAACCATCTGAACCAGTGAGGCCAGTGCTATCATCTGTAACCATCTGAACCGGCGAGGCCAGTGGTATCATCTGTAACCATCTGAACCAGTGAGGCCAGTGGTATCATCTGTAACCATCTGAACCAGTGAAACCAGTGGTATCATCTCTAACCATCTGAACCAGTGAGGCCAGTGCTATCATCTGTAACCATCTGAACCGGCGAGGCCAGTGGTATCATCTGTAACCATCTGAACCAGCGAGGCCGGTGGTATCATCTGTAACCATCTGAACCAGCGAGGCCAGTGGTATCATCTGTAACCATCTAAACCAGCGAGGCCAGTGGTATCATCTGTAACCATCTGAACCAGCGAGGCCGGTGGTATCATCTGTAACCATCTGAACCAGCGAGGCCAGTGGTATCATCTGTAACCATCTAAACCAGCGAGGCCAGTGGTGTCATCTGTAAAGATTTTATACCCAATCTACCTGCACATGCATTAAAGTTTGCAATATTTGCTTACTGTTTAAACAGTGATGATTCAACCACCATATTAATGTTTAGACTTGTCAAGAACTGGTATGAATGTTCATTAACCGATGAAAACTTTTGCTTATCGATTACTTACTGCATATTAACAAAAGTGTGCATATTTGGTTGTCCAAAGACTGCATCTCGCCCAAATATTAACTGAAAATACTATAGAACTGTGCAGCGATATTTTCAGTAAGACGCGGTGGCCACGTACAAGTATATGTGACTCGAACAATGTAGCCCTCTTCCTCGGATCCGGCACTGAAGCCATGTCTGTCGGAGTACAGAAAAAAATGTGTGATTTATAAGACGGGGAGATAGCGGGGTAACGACAACAACACCTGCAAAGTTATTTAAGCACATTTTGTAGACAAATTATACGTGCGACTCTGCAGAAGTAAACCCAAATACCAAACTACGCTTATACAAGCGTATACCGGATGTGGAATTTGAACGCATGCCTAAACAAAATTACCTCACGTGCCACTGTATATCCGGATAACGTAACATTGTTATTTTACACAGACAGCACTCGTGGGAGGCCTTCATTTATTTCAGACACACTTCCTCTACAAATTGAGGTTCCAAGAATTTGTATTTTTCTTTAAGAGACTATTTTGCCTTCAGATTTAGAGCAACAACCAGCATTTCGCATGGCGGTTATGTCTTCTTGTGTATGCCAAGAGTTGGTCCGATACTTTCCAATATTCAAAACATTGCTATTAGCAAGCCTTACATAGACATGGATGAATTTACTTGGAATGGAACTGTTTATATTTATTATCTTTTAGCGACATTCAGAGCTTACCATTTTTAAATTGTTAGAAGTTTAAATTTATAAAGCTACTACAGCTAGAATGATTCATGAACCTATGGTATTCAAAGGAAATGGTATTCTCAAAAGTCGCACAGTCTAGAAAGCGTCAAAATGAACCCGACTTATATTCCCCCAGAAATCGATTCTTTTACTTGCATATTTTGTTCGGTTCTGTATGGAACTTGTATCAGTTCAACAGTGCATGGACAGACACTGGCTGCATCTCTGTCTATCGAAAAGTATTATACCCAACGTTAGTTTGGGGGATTTTATGCTAGTATATAAGTGTGTAGATAATGATCTTTGAATCGTTATATACAATTACATACATGTTGTTTGAGTCCACGCTGTGGTGGACAGTGCTGTCTTCAGAATCAACAACCTGTTCTTGGCGACTTCGTGACACAATGAGCGGTCGACCCTACTTGTACGGTCGTTTATATGAGGTTTAACGCGATTTACAGGATTCATGAAACGCTTGATTTTATTTCTTAAGATGCAGTTAAGGATATGTCTGTCATATAAATGTACAGAGAGGCGTCTCAGTTTTTTCTCGGTGTGTAAAAATTGCTTTAAAGTATGATTTTCCGACAAACCTCAGCAGTCAGTCACGAAAAAGTATATAGTGACGTCAAAGTTGACAAATTTCAGAAATGCTATTTCGCTTACTGTTGCTAAAAGTTTAGCGACTGGTGTTTAGCGCCGTGATCAATGTTTCCAGACAACCAATCAATCATCATCACAGGTTGATTAATTATTCACATCTTTTAATCATTCGATCAAATCTAACCAGTTGCAACATAGTCACATTCAATAAAGTTTACGGATATCCCAAAAACCTCCTGCAATTGACATTTTAAAGCCATTTGAATGTGTTTAGAATAAACCTTTTCAACGGCTATTAAAAACATCATACATTCCAGTGTGAAATGTGAACGATCAATTGACCTTCCTTACATGCAAGGCCCAAGTTTTCTGACAACGGTTCGTCACAGACATTTATTTTATTCACATAAATATTTACCCTCGTAATATTTCCCCACCCATACATTTTCCAAGGCATATACTTTATGCATAGGTAATGAACTAATAACCACACTTGCATTGCTGGCGTGTTTTGAATATGAAACCTAATAATTCCATGCACAGTTAAAAATGCAGCTATACTCAATATTTCAAATATAAAACAGCATTTTAAGCCATAAATTAAACCAGTTAAACTTTTAAAAATATTTAATTTTTATTGTCTAAATTGACATTATTTTTACTGTGAAAAAATATACTATATATACTTTGTAGACATGTCTTTATCATGCAGGGAACATATTTTAAAATATGCAATAAATATTTCATCTTCAACATGCCATATTTACTGTATAATGTTCTCAAACCTGGCGTGTAGAAATGTCAGGGGTGAAAATGTCCTGTGTAGAAATGTCAAGGGTGAAAATGCCCTGTGTAAAAATGTCAGGGGTGAAAATGTCCTGTGTAGAAATGTCAGGGTTGAAAATGTCCTGTGTAAAAATGTCAGGGGTGAAAATGCCCTGTGTAGAAATATCAGGGGTGAAAATGTCCTGTGTAGAAATGTCAGGGGTGAAAATGTCCTGTGTAAAAATGTCAGGGGTGAAAATGTCCTGTGTAGAAATGTCAGGGGTGAAAATGCCCTGTGTAAAAATGTCAGGGGTGAAAATGCCCTGTGTAAAAATGTCAGGGGTGAAAATGTCCTGTGTAGAAATGCTAGGGGTGAAAATGTCTTGTGTAGAAATGTCAGGGGTGAAAATGTCCTGTGCAGAAATATCAGGGGTGAAAATGTCCTGTGTAGAAATGTCAGGGGTGAAAATGCTTTAGTCAGGAGGTTTTAGGTCATTATGTAGTTGTTTAAGACTGATTACAAATGATTAAACATTGAAGCAATACAGCTTGAAAGTCCTAGAAATGTGCAGGAGTGGGCAAACACAACAGAATCGTTTGCCAATCATTTACGTGATATTTCAATAATTTTATCCATTGCAGATTCTCCTCATTTTGTATCATACATGTACATGATAAAATTATCATTTTGTCAATTAAGTACGCTGCAATGTATAATTGTGAAGTTTCGTCTGAGAACACGGTATGATTTATTTTTATAATTTAAACTACTCAAGCCTATAAATATGTCTTAAAGTATAAACTTCATGGTTACGCTGATGTTGGGCTTTTTTTCAATTATTTATGTGACCGCAGAATCTGTATACATTCATTTCTGCGTGCGTACAATATGAAATGTTTGCATGACGATTTCAGCTTGGATAACAGTAGTGTTCGCCCCTTGTCTCTCCAGCACGCGTCATCGGTGTGCTAATCCTCTATCAATAGACCGACACTCACCCAGTGTCCTGGTTGTTCTAATGACTCGGGTGACTTACTAACGAGCCCTTTAGTAATTCTAGTTTATCAAAGCTAAACAAACTCCCGAGTTGTCTCTGAGACACCCAAGCATGCAGCTCTATAGCCAGGCACCTGGGCACCGACCCCCTGGACCCAGCCCAGCACCCACCACCAAGAACAACTGATGTACGGACAGAGGTGTTACAGAATAACATTAATTCATCTAATACTAGTATATTCGAGACATCGATATCTTTAATTAAAGCAAACTCTTTAGCATAATGGCATATATTGTCACGCATTACAAACACAAAGGTATGCTTATATTTTTTTAAGTTATCGGTCTTGCATTGACAGTGAAATATATAATGTTAAATTTCCACTACAAAACTAAACAATGACAATTGATAAATTTTATTTACCAATTGAAAGGTGAATAACAGTATATATTGTTCAACCTACAGTTTGAATGCCACACGCTGATGGCGTGATAATCCTGCATAAGCAAGTATGCTCACCCACAGCCATGGTTGTTCAAATAACTCACTCATGAGACCTTAGTTGTTCTGTCACACAATGACCAGTGCTAACAAACACCCGTGTCTAGACATTGTACTTTCATTGCTGTCAGGTACCCCAGGTTTAGTCCCGCACACCTATCGGTCTGAGGAGCAAGACAGTTGTTAATGGCGTATTCATTGATGATCTGTTAAAATAGTTTTTAAATGGTTTTCTTTTGTTTATACTCTGGAGGCAGTTATTATGTAATTACGCAAGCCTCTGACATGAAACATTCACCATCATATACGCCGGCCAGGGATGGGGGGGGGGGGTAGGGGGAGGAGTTGGCGTATGGTGGTAAATATTTCATGTCAGAGGCTTTTGTAATTACAGAATAACTGCCTCCAGAGAATATAAAAAAAAACAATGTAAGAATGTCGACAAAACTATTCTCATGTTTACCTATTTTGGATGATTACATTTTCCTTCTCAGCTGGCCAGTACAGCTTCATTGCTGACGTAAATTTTCACAACAGTTTACATATTAATCTTTCAACTCATTGCAGTTATACGCATGATTTGGTTTTAAAAGACAATCTTGTTAATCACACTGCAATGTATAAATGTAAAATTTCGTAAAAGTTTACGTAAAGTTTATAGAACAATTTCATCTTAAATGGGAACAGTCACTGACGATGTCATTGTGAGCTTGGATAACGCCTTTGTGTGAAGTTGTCTCACCGGCACACTTCATGGGTGCGCTAATCCTCTACCCCTAGGCCTATACTCACCCACAGCAATATGGTTGCTCTAATGACTCATCGACCAGACCTTAGTTGTTCCATCACACATCGATCAGACCTGGACAAATTCCCTCGCCTACACATTGTAATCTCATTGCTGTGAGAAACCCCTCAGGAAGAGGTTAGAGGTTAGAGGGCAGAGGTTTAATCCATTAGATAAACTATCTATATCTAAAAGAATATACACGGAATAGATCCAACCTTTGACATACAACGTAAGCACAATAATAAAATAGGATAAACGTTCACGTTACTAAAAAAAAAAATAAAAAAAGAATAAAAAACAAATATTTCTTCAATGTATTGTTGCATCTCTATTTTTCTTTGCATTCTTCAGGGGTATTGAAAATCTGTCTGTAACTTGCATTGTAGGTGCACCATCTTCACCTCTTTTATAGTTCTTTCTGTGCTTTATTGGAATGCATTCATTTTTATTTTTACTCGTTCACTCCACATATATTCTATAGGTAATCCGAAATAAAGATTCACCATATGGTGAATAATTGTCTTGGGATTCTAGAAATATGTATTTTGTTGTCTATATATATATATATATATATATAGACAACAAAATGCATATTTTGTTGTCTTTTGTTATATATTTGCATATTTTTTTGTTGCAAAATGCATTTTGTTGTCTATATATATATATATAGACAACAAAATGCATATTTCTAGAATCCCACGAGAACAAAATCAGCACAGGCAATTTATAAATTTAATATATCCAATGAAAGTTGTAATTTCAATAAGAATTGTGAACGGTATTGTCCAACCTGTAGTCTAAATGACACACGCTGATGGCGTGATAATCCTGTATAAGTAAGTCTACTCACCCACAGCCATGGTTGTTCTAATGACTCACTAACGAGGCCTTAGTTGTTTTATCCCACAGTGATGAGAGGAGAACAAACTCCCGTGTCTAGACATTGTACTCTAATTGATCTGAATGACGGAGGCCCATGTACTTTCTTATACTGTATTTTAAACCATAAGAAACACACACACACACGTGGAGGGAGGAGGCGATAAAGAACAACGCCAGTTTAACAAAAATGACAGCCACGTGCTAATAACACGTTTCTATTTTTGACGGTATAGGCCTATATCTCATAACCCCTACATCGATGCTATCGAGACTCGTGTATATAATTCTATCCTCAATCCACAGACATTCGGGCCTTCTTGTCCGTAATAGGGAAATATGAAAGGAAAGGAAAAGTCTGCGAACCATATATCGAACTTTTGGTCATAGCAAAAATGCAATAAAAGGACAGCGGAAGCCATAGAAACGTCAATCCATCCATGCCGCATACACTTCTACTATACCGTTGTGTAATTTCTCCATGGCGCTTATTTTCCACCTGTCTAATATGCTTAACACCAACTAATTTCAACATGAATGTCATTTTAATTAAAAAGGAATGTTTTATTGTTTTAGTACTTTGCTTTATGTACTGATTCTACATGGCAGAATGTCAAGGATTTCTTAAACCATTCAGCTCTATATGTACATAGGGCTGTGGAGCTCTACATCCCCAGACCGCTCTTCTGACCAATTAAACACCCACACTGGTAAATTAAATTTAAAAAAAAAAACAATACCAGGCACGTGAGTGAAATGAATCATTTGTTGTACAATTTAGCGTTAAGACCGTTATCTGACACTTGTTAATTTACCTGCGACTTGACAACCACATCGCTGGTGTTAACTTACCTGCGATTTGACAACTTATACTCACCTGATTTCGCTGGTGTTAATTTACCTGCGATTTGACCATGTATACTCACCTGAATTCGCTCGTGATAATTGCATTTAATCGGCGATTGTGTGTCCTGGAAGGATTGAGTGACATGTTGTGGTGTGTTCAACTTGAATTTATTCGATCATTTTAAGACTGGATTTAATGACATGCTGTGATACATATGTTGGTTACCTGCGTACACGTGTTCTTCAGCATGTAGGGTAACATAGTGTAGTTGTGATATAGTATAGAAAGTATATTTATATTTTTTAAGTTTTGGAAAATAAAGAAATCAACACAAACTCTATATATGTTCTCCAAGTTTAGACTACTCTAAATTCACTTAATTCCTTTAAGTTATAAAACCTACTTTTCGCCAAATTCCATGTATATTTTGGCATACATTGCCATAGTTTCCCACAACTTATATAATGATTTATATGTAGAATCTTTCTACATTTTATATATAGATACATCTTTCGACATTCTATATTTTAGTAATTTTGAATCTTGAGCTGTAATCTAATACAGAGGACATTTAAGCCGTTATTATTGATTTTATTCTTTAATCCTAATGACTTTAATACGTAACGATGTAATCCATTGTCATCACACTCAAGTGTGTTGGCTTAGCGCCCATTGCGCATGAACAGCTATTTCACCGTTAGTTTCGCTGAAAATTTTGGGGTGAGGGTGTGGTAATCCTGACCCCTCAGGCAGTTCACTCCCGGGTCTAGACAGTACACTCCGGACACAGGCATCACGGCATGAGTAAGTACACTTGAGAAAACACCTACCACCTAGGCTCTCATTGTTCACTTAAACCTCAATGTGACATTCTGCAAACTATAAAAAAACAACAACAACAAAATACTTACTCTTTATATATTTTATTTCTTTACATAAAATTTGCGTCCATATTTACCTGGGAAAAGGGCTAAGACTGATAAGAGTGATAGACTACTGTTGCATTGCGACATGATATACATGTAATGAGGGAGTAACGCTGAGTTTAATTATGGTCAGTAATCCCAAATAATCCATGATGGATTAGTGATGTACAATAAAGTGAATCAATCTGTATAAAATTTTACTACATTGTTCACTAATCACGTGTACCAAGTACGATATAATCCTCGGACATAACCTTTTGTAACTGTGTCAGTCGTGACATTAACAAAAACGGAGCATTTGTCATAACTAAATGTGTGACCCGGTGCGTAATCGCAATTAAAGATTATTAATTTGAGTATAATGCATATTAATGCAATTATATGCATAATTTTCTCATTACATATAGATATATTACAAAAGAAATTTTTTGTTATGTTATTATTGAATATAAAGTAACCAATGAAATAAAATACAAGACGTTTTGTACAATCACAATCACAATATTCTAATGATACATGTTTTTGCTACGTGATCTTGTGATGATGTCAAATTTTGAGGTTAATTATTTTGACTTTTATTTATTGGAGCACACACACCGGCATCCACAAATAAAATCCAAAGACAGGATTGTAGAGCGAAATACATGTGTATATGGGCGTATGCACACAGAATGCTAACCTCTTCAGACCAAGAGCCTGTTTGAACCCCGATATTTGAGAACTTCCAAAATATTACATTTTTCTGTATTTACAGCACCTGTGACCACCAGTTAATTCACTTTATCAGTAGACGGAGGTTCTGCTGGAAAGAGGTAAATAAGCGATGCTTTTAATGGAAAACTGATCCCGCGCAAGACAAGAGCTGAGTTTATCCTGTGCTCGAGTTTCTCGTGCGGTATAAGCGAATCCTGATGGGCTGTTCTAATAACATTACAAGACTTCAGACCTATAAGCCGTTGTATTTACATTGAGACTTCAATCAGATACCTTCCTGGCAGAATTTTCAAAGAGAAATATAAATTATTTTAACTTGTACAAATGGATGCATGACTGTTATGTATACGGTGTGTAGATTTGCCGGAGGTAGAAGCGGAGCTGTTTTATCTAGTGGACGGAAGGACAACGTAGCGGCCATCGCTGATTCCGAGAGTAGCGCGAGCGGGCGCTTATCTTCGAATCCAAATAAATGCACAGAAAGGCTGTAAGTTGATGTTCGCGCCCGATTCGCATATACAATATTCTTTGGTAAGATGGGTAGGAGGGCCGCCACCCACAATTCGCCTTCTGATCAAAGACGGGTCAGGTTTATTTCTCCCCAGACCCGTTATAATTGCACCACAGTTCCCACTAACATCTGCTTCGGCACATTGGCAATCTGCGCAGGGAGATATTTTCATTTTCTCACTAGCAGGAACAAGGCGCTGAAAAAATAAAGCTCGAACTGCTGGAGTAGAAGACTAAGGGCTGGTTATCTCCGAAAAGTTTGCCTTCATACAATACCATTTATTATCCAAACAACGGGAAGCATAAATAGAGGACGTGTTCCACAGTTCTGCATGCACGAGAGGAATGAATCAGCCGGGAGTGCAGTCCATGGCTAGATATGTTGTGAGGTTACACCGTAACTTTGCTTCCGCCGTGTAGCTCTAATATACATTCCGTTCATAGTATTATAATTACCTAACAAAACAGCCACGCCTTATGATCAGTCTTGTTTGTAGATCTGTGTATCCATTTCTTATTTTGTCGTGCATTGCGCATGTCAATTTTAGGATTCAGCCACAATCACCAAAAAATAAAACTTTATTTGAACCAGAAAGTTGGTCCAGAACCAACTAATTTGTCATTATTGTAGGCTATTGCTACACCAAGAATTAGACGGCTGTGTCGCTTGTAAAACACAAAAACAAAAACAGACACTATCTTCAGTTTTATCTTACATTTATGAATCCCAGACGATGAAATGTTTACATGTTTATACTGTGCAAAAAATTAAACCAGCTCTTCATTTGCATTCATACTTATAGATATCAAGTTAGATTAAACTTTGTTTTACTTTGAACCGCGTGCCAGGGGAATGAAAATAATGAATGAAATAACATTAACTACATATATTCATGTTTTATATGTCACCTGTCAAAATATGCTTATCTTCACACTTCATTTTGCGGATTTAACTGAAAACAATATTTCTGCATCTGACATGTGGTTTAGAATGGCTGTTGTTGTATGCATGTGTACAGACAGACAAACAAGCGGCTAGACAGGCGACCTTTAGTGAACACACGAAATTGACTGCAGGGTGTGTTGTTTTACAAGACCAGATTGCATCGGGCAGACATGAATCCGTAACAATCATAATCACAAATATAACCGTAAATATACGCCGTGTGCCAAATAAATATCAGCAAATACACATCGTATCTGCTTGCGTATACAAACCAGTAAAACATGTCAACAAATAATGCACGCGCAACAGAATTTAGTTTCCCACGCGGGTATGGTCTTTTTACGATAAAGTAATCATACATTTTGTTGATGTTCGATAAGGGTAGGTGTTTTCGCATCACTACAATTTTGCATCTATCAACGGCCCACTATCTACGGTTACATTGATTCCACAAAATTTAAATTAGGGACTGTCGGTTTTAAATTGGAGATAAAACACGGTTGATTATTTTTGGAACGTAAAGGTAACATTATTGCGGGGGTTTTTTTAATTCAGAAGTAAAGCAAAGTAAGTGGAGCCGATCGGATGACGTCACGTGATGACTGACAGCTTCGTTATGTCACCGAGATATACGTGTGAATTTCACATATCGTAAATAAATTGGATTTGAGCTCGGCTATCAACTGTAAATAAACCTTGCTTTACACAGAGGGCTCTTTCTGCGTAGACATTGCGCCACCCGAAGTTTATTTATGTCCCGTGTCAAAATATAGCGTTGAGAGAGTATTTCGGAATACTTTTGTGACCTCCGCTAGAACAATAGTTGATTATTTATCGGTCCACCCGGGAGGTGTTTTGTCGCCTAGGATTTATTTTATGACGGCCATATTCAACAAATACTGCCTCTATCAACCTGCAAAGTATTTACATATGTGTATGTTTGTGGTGTTTGGCGGTGTAGTGCAGACTGAAAACGGCGTGAATTGGAAAAATTAACATTTTCAGCCCTCTCCCCCTTCCTCCACCTCCGCAAACATTGCCCTCAACATAGATTATGTAATTGCGGTTTATTGCAAGCTCAGTCTTTCTTTTTGAAAGACCAATCGTCATGACTGACATGCTATGTATATCGTACACATTTTCTTAATACAAGTAATTGGTGGGAATTTCATGCGAATGTTTGGTATACAAAGATCTGTTCTCAGACGTCGCCGTGTGAAGTTGTGGGTAGAAAATGGGAAGGCGGCCGTGGTCTGGCATATATCCCCGTGGCTGGTCTGTTGGCTCTGTTCAGCTTCAAAACGCCAGGATATAAATCCCAGACAACTGTCAGAGTTACTGAGGGAAAAATGCATCAACGTTTGCAGGCTGATATGATCATTTTCTTTACTTAATTAAAACAAGGAAATCAGATGTAGAGAGTGGAATCTGCGGAGATCCAATACGTATCGGTGTGTATATTCTCTGGTGGCCGATCTCTCGTTGAGAAATTTCAAAATAAACTTCCCATAAACATCTTGGGTGGGCGGGAATAATTGTTAGCCTTGTTTAATAAACACTGAGCAATGGATCGAGGCGTTTTCATTGGTCGCTGTTCCCTAAGTGCCCGCCAACGTCTGGTTCTACCCCACGGGCTTACACCCACAGGACAAAAGGAACTTTTGCCCGGCTTGATTTCCCCACCATTTATTTAGTCATCAAAAAGTCAACTAGCTTTACAAAAACAACAACATATAACAATCCCCGCGTCCTAGGCTTGTGTAAACACTTGTCCCATAAGGCACTGTGTATAAAAGACGGGGACCTCAGTCTAGCAATCCGTATCGAACTGACAAGAAGGCTTTTACCATCGGTTAGAACTGTGTCTGTGATAATTTGGGTTCGTCCTAACCGGTCAGCCTTACACGCTCTATCTGATAGACCCCTGCTACCGATATACCTGTGACACAGAACTGAGCGAGCAGACGATAAGTTATATACAAGTGTGTGAGTTTTTACCGAGATAATGATGTCAGCGCAGAGACCGTCTCCCCCGGGGCTGGGCCTGTACAGCCACTATCCCGACACCCGCTACCTGTACCCACCCATGTACTATCCCCAGGGTGACCTGAGTCAGGCGTACACCCTGAGTGTCCTGGCAGACCTGGAGCGACGGGAGCAGCACCAGAAACCTCCCTACTCTTACATAGCTCTCATTGCAATGGCCATTAAGAATTCTCCAGAAAAGAAAACCACCTTAAATGGCATTTACCAGTTTATCATGGAACGTTTCCCTTACTACCACGACAACAAGCAAGGCTGGCAGAACTCAATCCGCCATAATCTCAGCCTCAATGACTGCTTCATCAAAGTGCCCCGTGAAAAAGGGAAACCCGGTAAAGGTAACTACTGGACGTTGGATCCAAACTCCGAGGAAATGTTCGAGAATGGCAACTACAGGCGACGGAAGAGGCGTTCTAGAGTCACTACCGGCCCGGGGAAACAAACTGAGAAAACCCAGCCGACCTCTGACAGTCCGATATCCACATCTGATGAAGACGAGGAAACGTTTGATTCCAACCTACTACAACCGGAAGTTTCACCTGTCCGTTCAGGTAACACAAAGTTTACGTGTCAGTCGAGATTTATCTCGTCGTGTGATAGTAGCTACAAACAGGAGAGCTGTGAGAAAGCCGAGCAGAAACTCATCCCAACGGATTTGTCAGCGTTCGACGAAAGACAGGAGGGAAAGTTTGACGTGTCTCCACGCGTCAACATGCTAGAAGGAGTGAAGCAAGAGTCCGTGTCACCTGAACGCTGTAACAAGCTTCAAGACAGTCCCCCGAAACGTCCTTTGTTTAGTATTGATAATATCATCAGCGGTAAAAGTGTGACAAAGAAAGACTCGTCACCAGTCCTGCAGTCGTCGATAGCAAAAGACAGACATCCAAAAAGCAAACCGGAATCTCCTGTCATGAGGAAACGCGACGTGTTTGACCGCATCCCGAGTCCGCCTCCGAAAATCAGCGATACCTACAAGAAATCTCCCCACTCTACTCCCCAGTTAGCTGGACAAAGTGCTCTCTACAGACATTTCCCTGGTTTGACCAGAAACTTGCTTCAAACTTTACCTGCGTATCTCCCATACGGACTGACCGCTGGTTACGGTTTCCTTCCTAACAGCGCATTCTCATTCGGACAGTATCCTCAGTCGCCTGGATCCTTTCCGGTTTCCATACATTCCGGAATTTGTCCTCAACCCACCGGACTTCCACTCGTATATGGTAATGTAAAATAAGCACGATATTTTGTATGAAACGTGCATGATGAGGTGAAATTCGAAAAAGAGATTTTGTGATTGAAACGATCGTAAACCTTTGAAGCCAGGACACGTTCAGTTCAGTCCTGAACCCCATCGTGTCATAATATTACACGTCTGTTTTTTGTGTATTGAACTTTTTATTTATGACATTATTTATTAAAATCGTTGTGTACATTGTTATATAGTCGCCGTAAACGGCCTGTGTAGATCTTAATATGTGTAATGTGCAACTCCACACCAAATTGCTCTCCATGTATTTGTACATAATTCTGATAAATTGTGCCAAAATAGAGCCAAGTCACACCTAAACGTACTCATCTGTTTGCCTTTGTGTTGCTTTATTAGGTATATATATACCGAGCAGTATTGTTCATGCCAGTCTAGTTATAAGACCGCCGATGGTAAATATATATACAGCTTACATGTACATATACACGAGCAAATGCTGTTGCATGTGTCAATTAGTGTTGCAGTCTCTAAATCCCATTTCCGTATACCGCCTTAGGCTTACATAGTTTTTGTTGAAGAAGAACAACACTGTGTGGTTTACCTCCTGCGATTTTAACACGGAATAATTGGGCATGACGCCTGAGCAGAAGTATGTGAATCATAAATTCCATTCAATGAGATTATGTCAAATATTTATCTGACTGACTTTTCAACGCCGTACCCAAACTTTTTGAATTTACATAATGGCGGCCTGGTTTATAAATGGAGGAAACTCGGGTGCCTAGGATAAGCCGCTAACATTCGCCAGGTATCTGGCACCTCCTGACCTAAAGCTGCAGCCTAGCCAACGAGGGATGGATTCGAACCTGCCTTTTGCAAAAGCTGACTGGTTAAAAATAGGTTAAGTAATAAACATGATCATCAAATCCACTGATCACAAATATTCCTGGGAGCTAGAAAGATATTTTACATAAATTTACATATCAAGGTTGATATGAGGGTGTCGATCATCCTCTTTATTTATAGATTTACTTATTTATATACAGGTGCTAGCGCAGTACAATGACCCAGTGCAATCGTTGTGAGTTCGAATCTAGTTCTTGTTGGAAGGTCTGCTTGCAGGCTGCCGGGGGGGGGGGGGGACGTTATTTTTACTGACAAGATAGTGCAGCTGAAATGTTGCTCGAGACAACTTCTCATGCAGATGGGTTCAGAAATGTCTGAAGATTCACAATTACAGCTGGTTAACAAAATATCAAAATATTTGTCGATCGTGGACTTTCATTTTCCTCAGTTACGGTTTATGAGACGGCGAAACCATCTTAACTGTGGGGAAATCCTCGGAACAACCTGACATAGTCAGGCCAAGCTCAGTTGGGGATTCGAACTCATTTCCACTATTAATCTATACAGCACTATACCAAAGGTCCATAACGGTCTCGTGATTGGTTGAGACAACAGTTCCACAAAAACACGTGACATAGCACAACATGATTTGTCGATTTGTTAATATTATAGAGGTTGTAGGATTCCAACAAAATCGAAACGTGTGAACAGAATGGTATTCACCATATATAATTATATTCGAATTATGGTTCAATGTTATCTGTATTCGCATCAATCAAAACCAGACATCGCACTGTGTGGATACAGCTATAACATCACTGAAAACTGAGATATAATCATCATCAGAAAGTTATCACTGAAAAATGTAAATTAGTTTATAATTTTATCACTGAGTTACCACAGTGTCAAATGTGTGGATGATATACATTGGATTTCACGGATCATTTCGGTAATCCCCGTGTTAAACACTTTCGTTTTTCTTCCACTTTTATGGTGACATTTTTTTTTAATGAAAATGTATAATTATATTTATTCAAGTAATGTGGCGTATTCAAAACACATATATCCGGACTTCAACTATGCCGTTCTCAGCCGTCCAAAATTGAAATTACGCTTTACATTGCGTTTATAATAGACCTATTATATATGCAGTTAAAGTATACATTCTGCATGAGGCACTAAACGAGACCAATACTTACTTGTGGGTACGTCTATTTAAAACAAAGTCAGAGAGGTATTTTGAGGCATGCTTTTACCGATAATGACATCATGTCAGAAGGTGACGTTCATTTCAGCTTTTCTTTTGCCCTTCTTTTGAAATCTATATGTATCTTGATTGTGCGGTTAAAATATATGCTGACTTGTCAGCAGAAAGCCATGAATTTTACACTTCTTTGTTTCACTTTCAATCTTTTTGCAAACAGGAAAATATTAAAGAGTGTACTAAACAAATAAAGTTTAAATAAAGTCATGACATCGCCGTGCAAGCTAATAATCTTAAGTGCGTTCCACTTTTTTAACTCCATTGCAGCTAACAACTGTCATACTGTATAGTATATTAAGCATGCAACTTATTTATTTATTTCCTGATACGGTAGTGATCGTATTTATAGATGCGTGAGAAAAGCGGAAAGTCCTGAGTATACCGCTGCACTTCACCATGCAGATACCTGTGAGACCTTCTAACTTAACCCGCTTCCACTCAGTGGGAGCAGTAGAGAACGGCGCTTCAGACGAAGGAGCCAGTAAACAGCCGCATGTAACGTTAGCATTCAAAATTGAGGAAAAACAGTAAAGTGGACCTATATACGGAACATTTCATAGCATACTGAAGCGTATTGCATGGTATAAAAGGTATATATACCTTGACTGAGGTAAACACCTATCATTCAAACAAGTACACGAGCTTGTTATCTCATGTTGCCTTGAGCATAATGCTACCTGTTGATTATTTCTTAAATATGTTACAAATTTATAAAGGTTCTTTGCACAATCTGAATACTTTTGAAGCCAATTTTTTTATTAAAAATTTAAAGAATTAATAAATGTTCGTCCTCAAGTTGCAAATCCCAAAACACTTACATAAAGAAAAAGTCCTATAAAATGCATAATACTACAAGAGAGACACGAAGATCAACACTGAAACTTTTAATTCGAAAAGAATTACCGGTACTACAACATGGTTATTGAATACATGTGGTTATATTTATATTTATTTATTTATTTATTTATTTATTTATTTATGTATGTATTTATTTTAAATATTTATTTATTTATTTGATTGGTGTTTTACGACATACTCAAGAATATTTCTCTTTTACGACGGCGACAAGCATTATGGTGAGAGGAAACCAGGCAGAGGCCGGGAAAACCCACGACCATCCACAGGTGGCTATCAGACCTTTTCACGTACGGCCGGAGAGGAAGCCACCATGAGCTAGACTTGAACTCACAGCGACCGCATTGATGAGAGGCTTCTGGGTCAGACTAGTTATACTTTTATGTTCTAATTATATCTCAGTTCGGTATTTAAACATTTCACATCTGCACATTTATGGTTAGGGCAATTATCTTGTTTATAGCATACCATCAGGATATCTAAGAATCAGTCATGCCGAGCAAATATTAGTTTCCTGCTGGGGTCCCTAAAGAGTCATTGTCTGTAATCATCTACAGTGTTCTATGTCAGGTCCTTCAGACGACCCAAACACTTGTTTGCTGAGAAACTTCACAAACTTATTCAGTTTTTAAGTCGATATAGCGTTACTTTTATTTGTCTTAAGCTGCCGTTCGGTATTTTTTACCATGAGAAATTTGACACTGACTGCAAGCATATACCTGCATATATCGCTTTAACCGGTAAAGTCACCTTATAGCATTATGTATCAGAGCAATTTGAACTCACAATTCAGACAAGGGAAGGATACAGTGGATACAATCCCCAGCAGCCTGCTTTATCCATCTGTAGTTGAAATAGACATATCATTTCGTTTTATTGGTAATTTCCGTTTAAACCTGCAATCGTTGTACCAAGCATATAAGAAAAAATTAAACATATGCCCTTTGTACTTGTACAGAATGTACAGAAAGTAGAACGAAAATTGGAAAAGAGACGCTGAAATGTATGATGAAGCATGTCAGCCCAAAACAGTGACGACAGTGAGGGGCAGGGCATCAGGGCCCACTTCCACGAAACCCTCTTAACGTTAAGAGCACGCAACTACCATGGTAACATGGCACGCAACACTGTAGGCATAACATCGCCATGGTAGTTACACCATGGTAGTAACTACCATGGCAACCAGCACCGTAGTTACGTGTGGTTCACGTTAAGAGAGTTTGGTGCAGGTGAGCCCTGGTCAATCATTTACATAGCCTAACGGATGCATGAAGCACGTGTTACATGTAACAAGTTGACATGTACACACGCATCACTCCGCATGCGTGCAGGATTTTATCCTGACATACAATGAGATAAATCATGCATAATTAACAGATGTCGTTACACATTACTGTTTTAATGCTGTGTGTCTCTTTCACAGATATAATGTAACACGTGATATTGGCAATAATGTGGAGGGCACCCCTGTACCGTGAGGTGTATTGAAGTGTGTGAATATTGCATTTGTAAAAAGCTGAAAAGAAAGGAAAAGAGAAAGACGCAGAAGTCACAGTAACATCCTTTCACAATGATAACTTAATTGTGAATCTCAGATCTCAGAACCTCAGATATAAAGTGATATATCTGTAGATCTCAAAGTAAATCATAGATGCATGCTTCCTTCCACGCCGTTAAAAAGACTTTTTATATTTTATGAACGGCATAATCGATGAAGATTTGTCAGTTAACCTCTTTGTCGTTATATGTGGCAATTTTATATGATTTTTAAACGAGTGTCGGTTGCACGAATAATAACATATCTCAAGGAGATTGTAGCTTCGTGTAGATCTGAAGTTCTATGATCAACGAATTCAGAATGGGACTCTTGAATGGACATTTTTTTTGGGTTGGTGGAGGGTGGGGCAGGGAGGAGGTCTTCGGCTGCTTTTTACAGTATTGTAGTATGTATAATGTTTTTTGCACGGGATCACTTGCTTATGTTTGATTTGTTTATTTATTTTTGTTTGTTTATTTGTTTATATGATTGGTGTTTCATGCTGTACTCGGGGATTCTTTCAATAAAACAACCCTGGATGGAAATACCTATCTTGCTGAGGCATTTCTGTAACAATATAACAATATAATATAGCGTTAGGTGAAGGTGTTCTTCGTTGAAACGGACAAGCCACTCAAACGGTCGTTCGTCTAAAGAGCGTGCGGTCGCTGGCTCAAATCCAGATAGGGACTTCTGGATCGTCCCGGCTAGGTAACCGTCACGTACTCTTCCCTAAGCCAGTGTGTATCTGACTGGCCTCACCCCTTAGCGGCAGACCTGTATACCCACAATCACAGTTACACGTCAGTTACAGGAGAATCAACGGGAAGGTCTTTAATTGTTCAACATTTCCTTACCCTGCCGAACTCATCCGGCGTTAACTCGTAAACTCAGCCCTTAACTCAAATATTTGCCATTGTGTATATATACAAGTGTCACTGCTATCTCCTGTTATGCTAAAACTCCCAACACGTGGGACCCCCCGGGAAATATTACCCCGGACCCAAGCTACACAGCATCTATATTCCTTCCCCAGCACCTTAATTCAAGAGCAAGGCTTACGAAGGTTATGTGTTGTCCTATATACAGCTCGGCTCTGACAGCTCTGGTTGACAGATTGAGAACTCTGCCTCATATCTACAGTGAAATAACTGATACTTACACGCACAATGACAACAAATACCTATATAATTATAATGACAGCATATTATATTTGGCATAGCCTGAGAATAAGTGTATGTATACATATAGGAGTATGTTAGTATACGGTGTAAAATGATCTGCGCATGTTTTCACAGCATTTGTGTCGTCATACAACTACCTATCACCATCATGAAGTAAGTACGTAAGTATTTATGATCATATATATGTAAGGTTCAAGTTTATCCGGTCGTGTTTGGAGGGTTTATTTATTTTATCTTGAAGATAATTATCATCCATGTTCAGGAAGACTATACAAATGTAACTTCTATAAGCACTGCATGCTTTCAGTCACTTTAACCCATATATACATTTTCCGCAATCACCCAGGAGCCCCCCACCAATGCGGTGGCTGGGAGTTCAAGTCCAGCTAATTCTGGCTTCCTCAACGGCCGTACGTGGAAAAGTTTGTCAGCAGCCTGCGGATGGCCGTACGTTTCCCCCGTGCTCTGCTCGGTTTCCTCCCAACACAATGATCACTGCCGCGGTATAAGTGAAATATTCTTGAGTACGGCATAAAACACAAACCAAATCAAATCAAACCATATATTTTCAAGTTAAGTAGCTTTATCCTTATGCTATTTGTCAGGCTACATAGATACATCAGAATACATCCGGGTATATGGATACATCAATGTATATAGACACATCAGAATACATCAGGATACATAGTTACATCAGGGTATATAGATACATCAGGGTACATAGATACATCAGGGTATATAGATACATCAGAATACATCCGGGTATATGGATACATCAATGTATATAGACACATCAGAATGCATCAGGATACATAGATACATCAGGGTATATAGATACATCAGGGTATATAGATACATCAGGGTACATAGATACATCAGGGTATATAGATACATCAGAATACATCCGGGTATATGGATACATCAATGTATATAGACACATCAGAATGCATCAGGATACATAGATACATCAGGGTATATAGATACATCCCGGGTATATAGATACATCAGGGTATATAGATACATCAGGGTATATAGATACATCACGGTAAATAGATACATCAGGGTATATAGATACATCAGGCTACATAAATACATCAGGCTACATAGATACATCAGGGTATATAGATACATCAGAATACATCCGGATACATAGATACATCAGGGTATATAGATACATCTGGGTATATAGATACATCAGGGTACATAGATACATCAGGGTATATAGATACATCAGGCTACATAGATACATCAGGCTACATAGATACATCAGACTACATAGACACATCAGGGTATATAGATACATCAGAATACATCCTGCAACTTAGATACATCAGAATACATAGATCCTCGCACTGAGGTTGACATGTCGCACTCAGAAGGAAATCAGCCCCTGACCAATTAGGCATGGAAAGCTCATACTTGAATCCATTCTTAGTTATGGCATTAAACGAAAATAAATCGAGAAATAAAATTTAAAAAATTTCCAGCGAATGATCACATGTATAACCCGTTAAATCTGGCCTTTCGTCAATTTATCTCAGTCAGTTATAGAGTTTTAGTCAAACTGACAATGCTTAAATAGTAGTTACTTACATACCTCTAGCTCCTCGGTCTGAGTAGTGATGTGAATAGCAATCTATTAGTTATAATACGAAAGACCTACAGTATAGAGAGTAAGACTGTGACGACAGTTAGACAGATGGTCACACGTACTCTGTGAAATACGACGTCTTGTCAGTTTACCTTAGTTAGGGTTTTATTCTAACTGATCAGGTAAATGCATAAATAGTATCAATTTACACGCCCCCTGGCACCAAAACCCTTACCATCATGACCATAAAAACACTGGAGTAATGTCAATAACAATTTATTAGATATCTCTGGTTTAGAATGATCACACTCCATAAATCCGTCTTGCATCGTTTATTCCACAAGATAGTGTATAAACTGATCAAAAATGGTCTAATGGCCAAATCAGGTTTTTCATGGAATATCTATAATCTGAGCAGCTCAGGGGCAGGCTTTTTATACAGGTTATCCCGGATCTTGATATTTGAGGGTCAAGGAATATCAAAGAGCTGGCAATCACAAAGGACGGCCGAAATTAAATATATGTCTTTCAGAAAAAATCAGACCCGCACCCGGACTATTTATAGTACTTAACGATTCTAAAGTTTTGAAATTTACGATTTTTTGTGCACTGACGAGACTCATATTTTGTGAAAGGTAACTGGGCTATTCTAAAATAACAGTAAAAATCAGTTGAGTTTGCACTGATCGATTTTGTCTAAAACTACAAGATACTGCCTCTTTAATATACATCGCTAATAAAGCACAACTTATCGGGCTTTCTTTTAATATTTCCAATAAACCTTGACAAACCCCATTAAATTAATCTTAATTAAAATATAGAATAGCCCTAATGTTTTGGGAACTTTTGGGTTTCGGCGTCTCAAATTAAGTACGCATATGTGTACTGATTGATCAGGCGATAGGATCGTGAGCGTAGCGAATAAGCCGTCGGTTCCAATACTAAACGGTGACTGAATGACAGTAATTAGGAGACCATACGATATCTTGTATGCATCCCTGAGACACTCTGACCAAAGATTCCTCAGGGGTCGGGGTTCCTATTACCGCTGATTGTGACGGATTAGGCTTAGCACTTCTATCTTTCTGGGGTCAGCTACTCCATCACCAGTGCATGATGTGAAAATTCTAGAGCGTTATCAGCCAATCTCCTACCTAATGTGTCTTAATTGCTCTGTTTAGATGAACGTTAGATGCGGAAATGCCATCGCGTGAATGGCGTTTACTGTTACGTCATAAAACTACCTATCTTACATCATTCCAAAATAAGCATTACAATTACTCATCTGCTCGAGTTGAACAGGCTTTAATTGAAGGAATAGCCCGAGATGTCCAGGAAACTAATTGCACACGTGCGAACATCGGATAGTAGGATAAATAATGGGGGAGGAGGAATGGGTAAAATGGTGCATTCATTGGCAGGAACGGAATGTTAATTCTCTGGTATGCAGGTCTCCAAATATTTAACTTCGTCCGTAGTACAATAACATGTGCTTTGTAAGATGTCTGAAGCATGAGCAGTTAGAATAAGACCCTAGCCAACGTACACTGTTTTCGCTGCTCTGGGCGTACTTTATGCTGTAAGTTTTTATGTCAAACGCTTGTTTTAATGTCCCTGCAGGACTATTCATTCGCAAACTGGAAATCATCTGTTATTCCACTGACCACGAATATGTGACAAGAACATATCTGCAATTTTCTGCTATACGAATTCTGGTTATATTTTGTTTTCTTCACTGGGACTAACATGCTAAGATATCTGCTTTTGATGACATTAGTTTATTTGTCAAGTTTTTACGTTCTTGATCTTATTTTACGTGAATGACGTCACAGAGCTAGTTCTAGAACTTTAAGAAACTCCTTTCATTTACTCAGGAATATTTTACTTATACGACGACGGGAGAAAAGCGGGCGGGGCCCGGGGGAAACTCACGACCATCCACAGGTTGCTGCCAGAACTTCCCACGTACGGCCGGAGAGGAAGCCAGCACGAGCTGGATTTTGAACTCACAGCAACCCCATTGGTGAGAGGGTCCTTTAATTAATGTGAGGAGAAAAAAGTCATAAAAAACAACAAACATCATGACAAAATGGAACATACAGTACTGTTTTGACCTGAATTCGGGAAAGCAGAATATTAGTCCATTTGAAAAAATTTCGGCTCCAGAAAATTTTATAGAGGGAAAAACACATACATTGACAGAAAGCATCCGCCTATAGCAGATTCAAAGTTGATAATGGTTTCAAAGCCGATTGAATTTTTATTTTTTAATTTAAATATTTATTTACACATTTAGTTGATTGGTGTTTTACGCCGTACTCAAAATTATTTCGCTTCTAGGCCTACGGCGGCGGGATTGGATTTATATAATGTATACCTAATGTCGCACGACATTCTAAGCCTCAGACAGTAAGTATGTGTGCGATGTAACTGAAGCTAAGGCAGAGCCAAGATAAGACGATATAGATGAGGGACGTGCGAGATAGATGTGTGACAAAGTGGTGGCAACACGTGTCAAAACTTCTCCTCTACAGATAGTATCTCACTCAACAACAACAACGTTTAACAACAACAGCATGAAGACAAACACAGCGCCGGCTCTAATAGCTAGTTTGGTGCGAGTACGACTGTCGTTAAAACAAACAAGGACGCCACGAGCAAGGGGTAATAATGATGCCGAAAACAGGGGAAATTATCTCACTCATCTTAATTGACGAGTTACTTGAAAGTACTTGAAACATCCATTAGCAGACGATCACCAGCACGGTTCAGCGTACACCTACATGCGTACACATTAGGTTGATGTGTCCAATCCCCACATTGAATTAATAAGCAATCAACGTTGTACACCCCTTTTTATCGTTTAAGGCGTTTGATTGACAAGTTACCTGGTGGTTGTCATCGAACATTGTTGCCAATTTCCAGATAGTATTTGTTTTCGTTATGTTCTGTATATAACAAGCGGGTAACCATATGTATTTACTCCTCTGTATAAAGGCTATGCAACACAGTTCATATACCGATGTTAAGTTTGCAAAGGGAGGTCACTGTGTAATCCTGTAATATGCGCGAATAAGACAACAAATGACAAAGTATGAACCTTTCGTGGTTATGATGGCTTAATGAATACGCCTTTAACGACCCGACCGTCCCTCTGCCTGCTACCGCCCCCCTCCCCCCCACCCTTACGTTCTTTGGTACACATATAGCTGTGAATAAATTGCAGTAACCAATTTAAGTAAATAAATTTAAGAAGTTTTAAAAAATTGCTTCGAGGTGGTCCCTTCAGCTGAAGATATGAATACTCGATTTGACGAGAATGTTTGCAGATACCTGCTGTGTGTACAACATCCAGTACTTTATAAAGGGAATTTTCAGGGTAACATTTGGTGAAAAAAAAAAAGACTTAGAACTTTCTGAAACTTGGAAGATTTCATTTCAATTATAAAATGTCATGGATTTCATGAATTTGTAACGAGCATTCGACGGTCAGACTTGAAATAATATGAGAGAAATTGTCTGTAAAAGTGCACATCTTGATTCCTGCACGATTCTCAGAGTTCATTTCCAGTTGCTGTCCATCAGAGTTTCAAAAATGTGACCCGACCAGGAGTGTTTTATGGGGCTTCCATTAGTAAGGCAGTTGCGACGGTTTATGTGTCCTCTTCAGATCACCATAGCGCACTTATCAATGATCCAGTCGGCTTCAGATCACTACAGCGCGCTTATCATTGATCCAGTCCTCTTCAGATCACCATAGCGCACTTATCAATGATCCAGTCGGCTTCAGATCACTACAGCGCGCTTATCATTGATCCAGTCCTCTTCAGATCACCATAGCGCACTTATCAATGATCCAGTCGGCTTCAGATCACTACAGCGCGCTTATCATTGATCCAGTCGGCTTCAGATAACTACAGCGCGCTTATCATTGGTCCAGTCGGCTTCAGATCACTACAGCGCGCTTATCATTGATCCAGTCGGCTTCAGATCACTACAGCGCGCTTATCATTGATGCACTACACATGATCTTGAACACCGACTGCTTCTGTATGAGTTGAGCTGTAGTGCAAGGCGCCATTTCGCTGCTCCTGTATGTGTTGAGGTGTAGTACAAGACGCCATTTCGTTGCTCCTGTATGAGTTGATCTGTAGTACAAGACGCCCTTTCGCTGCTCCTGTGTGAGTTGTGCTGTAGCACATGACGCCATTTCGTTGCTCATGTAGGAGTGGAGCTCTAGCACATGACGCCATCTGGCTGCTCATGTAGGAGTGGAGCTCTAGAACATGACGCCATTTCGCTGCTCCTGTAGGAGTGGAGCTCTAGTACATGACGCCATCTGGCTGCTCATGTAGGAGTGGAGCTCTAGTACATGACGCCATTTCGCTGCTCCTGTCGGAGTGGAGCTCTAGTACATGACGCCATGTGGCTGCTCCTGTTGGAGTGGAGCTCTAGTACATGACGCCATTTCGTTGCTCATGTAGGGGTGGAGCTCTAGCACATGACGCCATTTCGCTGCTCCTATAGGAGTGGAGCTCTAGTACATGACGCCATCTGGCTGCTCATGTAGGAGTGGAGCTCTAGAACATGACGCCATTTCGCTGCTCCTGTTGGAGTGGAGCTCTAGTACATGACGCCATTTCGCTGCTCCTGTTGGAGTGGAGCTCTAGTACATGACGCCATGTGGCTGCTCCTGTTGGAGTGGAGCTCTAGCACATGACGCCATTTCGCTGCTCCTATAGGAGTGGAGCTCTAGTACATGACGCCATCTGGCTGCTCATGTAGGAGTGGAGCTCTAGAACATGACGCCATTTCGCTGCTCCAGTAGGAGTGGAGCTCTAGGACATGACGCCATGTGGCTTCTCCTGTTGGATTGAAGCTCTAGTACATGACGCCATTTCGGAGATAAATTTATAAATATCTTGTGCTGATTTTTTCTTTCTTTCTTGAGGGAGGAGAGGGTGTTGGTAAGGGTCTTCATTAACTTTTGCAGATCAGGGTAAATTTGACACTGTAGAGTAGAGCACCTGTACTACATATTGCTTTAAGTCATGGGATATTCCCTTAAATAAACACAAAAATGTTAACATTGCTCAAATCTTGTCCTTTACATTTACCTCGAAAAATGATCTATTCATCCGCGGTGCATGAACATTACGAGACAAACATATATGGAACTGAAGGAGACACCTCAAGAATGCAATCAGTAACCTAAGTGCTGTGTACCCGTGAAACCTCCTGGTCCAATATTAACCAACAAACCTGATCTAAAATGATAACAAATCAAGGGCTATCATCTTGATTGCATTTAGTTGTTTTTTTTTAATTTGATTGCTAATTGCGTTGCACTCGAAAATATATCACTTCATAAACGGAAAAAAATGGAAAGCCAAATTTTATAGAAAATAAATTTCAGGTGGCACATAAATCAAAAAATATTCTCATATCAAATTATATCAAGGATCTTAACACTGCTGGCCGTTTTATTTCAACACACTGTTACATGGACACTCCAAGGGAAGTAACTCGCACGCACAGCTGGAAGTCTCAACCGGGAGGCACCTTTGGGGGTTTCTCAGCGGTTTTTCATGTATACGTATTTTGGTTTCACAATCAAAAAGGGTTGCAATCTTATTATAGTCAGATTTTGTATTAGATTTCCGCAGAAAATACATTGACCATTACACACATGCGCCGCTATAACACGAGGTTGAGGATAGGGTAGTGACTGATCCGGGTAGAATGATGCCTCATTTAGTTTGTATTAATCACTAACAGTCCGAAATTGAGAGTTACGGGATATTTTGTTTTTATTCGCCGTGTTGGTGAGTCGAGGCGATAAGTGTCACAGATGTGGACAAATAGTACCACGTGTGCGCGACTCGTTCACCCGGCACTTCACGGGTGTAGATTGCCTCGGCTAGGCGGTATTCCCAGCCTATAACCAGAGAACATTCCACCCGTAGCATCGAAACAATCTGGCCGTGCCGTTAAATCTCACAACATATCCGATTTAATTATATAACAACCACATGTTGGATTTCGTGGAGTTTTATTTTTTACACCTCGCAAAACTTCCCAAAAGTCACACAAGGCATGCAATTTGTTAACGGCCTTCATATCTCAGACAATATAGCTACGTCTGAATCGGTTAAAATAATACTGTAAAATGGTTTTTGTTTCCCAAATGACAATAATTGTGCTTCCTTTCCGTAATGGAGTGATATTCTGTAGCGTCAAGAAAAGAAAGTGAAGTTATGAAACAGTTGTAAAAAAAAAATTGCGCCAAAACTTTTTGAACTCTAATATACTCTGTGTACAAAATTGTTAATGTTAATACTGCGGAGGCTGACATTCTAAGCACTAATCATTCATTCATTCAGCACTAACCATTACATTTTAGAATAACTCAACAAGGCAAAAAGCCGACAAAAGAATATTGCGAAAACCTATATGTTTGTTCGGGTATTTATAGCCTTGCTAAAATATACTTAACGAACGATCAAAGAAGTAAACCTTCTATTAAAACCACACGGAGTGGAAAAGAGTTTTTTTCATTCCAGAGTCGATTGGATGCTCATTGAAAGGGTAGATACAGAGCCATGCTTAATGTGATAGCCGCAAAGCCCGGAGCTCATACCGGGCGGTAAGGGAATCGCCTATTCATGAGGCTGCCAGCGACAGTCAGCGTGTTTGTTTAAGCCTCGTAGTCTTCTCTATACCTGCTTTTTGAATAATGAGTCGCCCTGCACACAGATGACCGTTCTCTGCCACTCCAATGAATGACGCCGCACGCGCTCAATGCCATTTCCTATACAACGGCCAATCGGCGGATTTTTTTCCCTTCAAGCGAATGGATTCAAATAATTTAATAGGACAGACAGAGAGGGTTTTATGCGATCTGGGGGATTCACAGAAGACATTTTTCTGAATGGACCCGAGGAGCAAAATAAACAACTTTGTTTCTGCGTTAAAATGAAATTGGCTGAACTGGATTTGTGAGGCGGGGTGATCCTCTATGCCTCCTGTGTTATCCTCACCACCCAATACAACTATACCGTCCAGCACGAAGTCGTTATGCTGGACACGGGCAGGTTTCCAGAAACTTTCTTTCAATTCTTCCCAAGATCCACCATCTCCTAGTATATATCTTGATGAGTAAATATGGACTATGTTGAAAACCCGTCCGTACCATACCTATAAATCAAGCCCCGCGCATCCGCAGAACTGCCCTGACACTATACGTGTATACGGCTATATGTAAACCGTAATATCGGATTTATATACACAATCTTTTCAACACAAATGTCTCTGTTTTACTTTACGACTAAATTTGTGTTAAATTTTGGTGTAAATTTTGGCGCGATAAATGAACGAATAATATCATTAAAAATGTTTTTGGTGCTCCACAAATTCGTTTGTGAGCGGTATCGCGTCACTGTCAGCAATCAGTGTTTATTATATTTATAGATATAGAAACATATTTGTTATGTGTTATGGAAAACTGTAATATAGTTGTAAAAGTGTAATACTTTTAAATAAATGTAAATGTAAATCAAAGATTTATTTATTTTAAAAAAAATAAGTAAATCTGGTAAAATATACGAATATCTAAATTTCCACAGACGGCCGTTACAACACATCAGCCATAACCAAACTTTGTCAGCCACAGACGGCCGTTACAGCACAGCAGCCATAACCAAACTTTGTCAGCCACAGACCGCCGTTACAGCACATCAGCCACAACCAAGCTTTGTCAGCCACAGACCGCCGTTATAGCACATCAGCCGTAACCAAGCTTTTTCATCAACAATTGCTTTATAAGTTTACGTCCTACAGAACTCTTTGTTGACCTTGTGTGCTTGAGGAGTTCTTTAAAAGAATACCCCATATGACAATCTTCGAAAATGTTCAAATACATATTGTAACAGAGCATGGCTATTTACAAGTTTTGCTTAACAAATAATAACAATTTATCTGTGCCCAATTGAAAGTATAATTTAGTTATGACTTCCGTCCTGGGTATATCATCAGATCAATTCCTTAATAAAATTTCCCGCAATAAACCAAATGCTTTATTTTGCAGGAAACACGAAACGTCGTCCCTATGTAAAACAGTATCGGACAAAAAATTGTGCAACTACCCCTCCCCCCCCCCCCCCCCCCACTCCATCCTCCCTTAATCATCTAGATCACTCCCGAGGGGTAAGACCCTCTACCCTGTCAACTAGCGATTAACGTTTCATTTCCCCCACAACACGTGAGACGGAAGAAACCGGAGGGTGGTGCAAATGGCAGATCTGGCTCAGCAAAGCTCCCTGTTTACCTGGGACGAACCAGCCTCTAATTAGCGAGCACAGATGAGCGGTGTATCCCCGATCGGCCGGAAATACACAGAGGCTTGTTATCTGTCCTTATCATTAAGATATAATATAAAGGTAAGGCTCAGTTTGGTTCCCATAAAACGAGACATCCCTACCCATACAGGAAGATATCATACATTTAGATATCCCTACCCATATAGAACCACCTCATACAGTTAGATATCCCTACCCATATAGAACCATCTCATACAGTTAGATATCCCAAGCCAAACAGGACTACCTCATACAGTTAGATATCCCTACCCAAATAGAACCACCTCAAACAGTTAGATATCCATACCCATATAGGACCGATCCGTACAGTTAGATATCCCTACCCATATAGGATCACCGCATACAGTTCGAGATCTCTATACATAGATGACCACCCTATACAATTGGATATCCCTACTCATACAGAACCACTTCATACAGTGAAATATCCCTACCCATATAGAACCAACCCATACAGTTAGATATCCCTACCCAAACAGGACCACCTCATAAAGCTAGATATCCCTGCCCATATAGGATCACCTCATACATATAGATATCCCTACCTATATAGGACCACCTCATACAGCTAAATATCCCTATCCATATAAAACCACCCCATACATTTAGATATCCCTACCTCATATAGAACCATCTCATACAGTTAGATATCCCTACCCATATAGAACCACCTCATACAGTTAGAGATGGGACCACCTAATACCGTTAGATATCCCTACCCATACAGCACCACCTCATACAGCTAGATATCCCTACCCCTTATAGGACCACTTAATACAGTTAGATGTCTCTACTCATATAGAACCACCTTATACTGTTAGGTAAAACATTCTGATATCCCTACCCATATAGGACCACATACAGCTAGATGTCCCTACCAAAACAGGATCATCTCATACAGTTAGATATCCCTACCTCATTGGACCACCCCATACAGTTAAATATCCCTTCCCATGCAGGCCCACCCCACTCCAGGTACCGAAATACCTCCTGGCGGTCACGATAGCATATATTCACCCATACCACCTGCCTCAATAGAGCATATTTATAGGTATCAAAAGGAAGTGTATAGTCATTTATACGACGCAGCTTAACAAATACCACAAAGTTATGATCATCTTCACAAGTACACACAGAGTTGTCGTTCATTCGTTGTTGTACACACTTACATATGAAGAATTATTCAAATTCATTAGCGTATATTTAAAGTTCACAGTTACAGTTTACAGTTATAAAATTTACAGTGACGGTTACGATTTACGAACATAAAGAGCACAAAATATAGTTGAATGTTGAGATACACTTAATTTAACCAAAAAAAATAATTAAACCTGACATAAATTAATCCAAGCCAAAAATCCATTATTACCCACATAATATCCGAGTTTAATTGGCATATATATATATATATATATATATATATATATATATATATATATATATATATATATATATATATATATATATATATATATGTATGTATATATATATATATATATATATATATATATATATATATAAATGATCAGTATTTCTCACAACGTCTATTATACTGGACGAATATAGCAGAACACCTTGGCTTGGTCCAGTTTGCCACCACCGCTAATTATCTTACACACTCCGATTATATGTACGCTGGACAGCACGGATTTATATGTACAACGAAGTCAGCATACGAAACCTGATTTGGGTATTTTTCAATTTGCCTCTATTGAGCAGGTTAGCTTTCTCGAGCGTTGATTCACGGCAGGTGTCGTGGCAACATTTGTCAAGTTAATTGGAATCCTATCGCTTTTTGGAGGAAAGAAAAAAATATCGGTTCACCGGTCTCTATATCCGGCAAAAGTTTGTTTCTAATTGGAAAGGTACCAGAGCGGTACATCTGGAACCCATACATCGTCCGTATACACTGCTCGGCAAGAACGTCCCAGGCTTTGGCCCAGGTTCAACTCGCTTTCTCCTGTCCACATGTTCTCTAATCCCTCTAACATATTTTTCTACCTCGCTCTGGCTATTTACCTAGCTTTGCCGCCTCTTAAAGCACGACCTACTCGTGGAAATTAGACTGTTTTCATTCTATTTATTTATCGTCGGTTTTTCTGACGTTAATCTGTTACCTCAGAAAGCTGAGAACAGGAGACACATAGCCCCCTGAAGCCACTTAGATACACAACGATAACCCGTACACACACCCACATATATATATATATATATGTCTGTGTACACAAAAGTTGATCTCCGATAGAATGTTCACACGTGTCATCTAAGGTTAACCGACTAAAACAATCAAAATGTTTACAAACGATCTTTGAGGTCTACAGGTCGTAGAAGCAAATGCATTTCTGATTTGTGCGGTGAATAGAGGGTACACACATACTTATCATTCATTCTACCATGTAGGCCTTTACAAATAAACTGAACAGGTGTACTCTTATATTCAGCCATTTCAATTGTCTCACCGTGACCATAAATGCTGAGACCAAGTCAATATCATTCAGAGCCTCAGGCACAATTGTACCGATGAATATTCTAATTTACTTTTTCAGAAAGAAAAAGTAATACAAAAAATATATAAAACACCTTGGCCATCATCAAGTTCAGCTGCATGGGAATTTTCCTTCTTTGTTCATGAAACATAAATTTCTGTGAAATTATCTCCGATAAACTTCCTTCATTTCAGTAAGTTTTATTGGACTGTCATGCTATCAAATAATGTGAAAAACCTGGGAAAATATGGCCTCAGTTCGGTAAATAATTCGGCCATTTTCATACAATTTCGTTGTAAGACAAAAAATGTAAAACAAATAATTTTTGTTAGTGATCTGTTAGTGTTAATGATAATGATCTGTCCATGCCCATTGTGTCGCCTTTGATAGAAGGGAGACAACCCGTTCTAGACTTTTTGGAATAATCCAGCGCTTTAAAGGCGATTTGGTTGATTTACATTTCTCTCTATTATAAGACTCCATTGTCAAATAAGTAATGATGTCATAATGAGGTCTTCATTCTCATATCTGTATATATCGTCCGCCAGCCTGAGTGTAATGTCTAATCCTACATTCGTTACACGCCCTACGCTAAAATATTCAATGTTCCTGCTTTGCTTCTGATGTTTGATGCCGTTACGGCCTCCGTCACAGCTCCGTCACAGCCTCTATGTAATGGTGATGTAGGTGTAGGCCAAATATATCGCTGTCACCATCGGATAAACTCTGTCAACAACTTTCAGCAACTTACTGTGTCAAAGTTAAAAAATTTAAATTTGTAAAACTACCTCCGTAAATTTGGTATGGTATATAATTGGTATATAATTTCACTGATGACACTGTCTTCTGCCAAACACTCGGGCACCGACGGTATCGACGTTCCTAGCAGGCAACACGCGCATACGTGTGCCTCGGGCTCTCATATCGACAGTTTCATCGGATATTCTGACAAAAATGAAGATAAGGGTTGTTAGATTTGAATTCTCGCGTTAGTCTATATTAATTTTGTCTACGCTGGGACGCTGGGTGCTGACGGCTGTAGAGGTAGGGCTGGGTAGTCGGGGGGGTTGGGGGGCACTGGAGGGCACTTGGGGAGTCAGGTGAAGCTATCTTCCTGTAGGATCAGAACATGACTTCCCCGGCCAGATACTCGCCTTGTTTTCACAACACTGCTATCAGATCGCTGTTGCATTAGGTACCGACAGTAAAATGGGTTTCTCATGAAATCCGAGTCGGCCAGGAAAAGTTTGAAGACGATCCGCCCAAAGACTGGTTTGCTCTTTTGGGGGGCCTCCAGACGGTCTGAGGAACGGATAATAGGGTACAGATGTGGTATGCGGGGTTTGTAGCGCCCTATACACCAGGCTCCTCTGGGCCCCATTCTCTGTGTGAGCGGGCCGCACGCTGAGCTCTGGTATCCCCAGACACAACTCTTCACGAATATAGCACACAGAGTCGGGGTATGTAAAACATTCTGATCGGTACGCGGCTGGTTAGGACAATTCGTCGGTGCCTACCCTGGTGACGTGTGATGATAATCGCACAAATTGACCTTGTCCGCGACTTCAGCGGAGACTAAGATTTATCACTAGGCCACGAGACTAACAGGCCGGCAAGCTCTGACACATAGTTCCCTATTGATGCGCTCGATGTGTTTACTTTAGGAGGCAATTGTCTGAGTGTTAACTCTGTTAAATCGGAATGTTAAAACGCCTAGATCAGTTCACCTGATACAAACATGAGATACTGTCAGATCGTCGTAAAGGTTATCTGTCACGTTAACAGAATTAGACGCGTTTGCTTTAGAGCTTTCAGGAAATTCTGTTCTGTTCAAAAAAGCGTGTTTGTGAAAAGATGTAGTTTTCGCGACCTCAAAATATCCCTTCCCATTTGTTGTTAGATGGTGAAACCTCCAGTCGTGATCTATGTATACATGGCCTCGAATGAAACAGACTTTATTTCGTTCCGCTTATTAGAGAGAGGATATTGTTTTTGAGAATAAATTCACTCAGCATGACAACTTGTCATGTCTACGTCGGGTCAGTAGAACACGATCTACACTCATGCCAGAACTCAGCCCAATAGACCTACATGCTTTCGTTCAGGTCCGAAACTCGTTCATGATTTACGACTGGCATTTATCTCGGTCGAAATGTCACGTGCTACGTATACGGTATTACCGCGGGATGATAAATGTCGTCTGCTATTCATGTTTATTTCACGCGCTAAGCATTTCGCCTCACAAACTGTCTTGTTGTGTGGGATATCGCTTAGCTACCCACGCGCTCAGACACGGTTGCCATGTAGCGCCGCCTAGGTGGTAAACAAACAGACTCATTCCAACCGTTTGTTAACCAGTTCTTTCTAATTCTGACAAATTGATGAGCATGTTGAACGGCAGGTAGCTGACCCGTATCTCTATCCATCACTACAGAGTGAATTTACCGGTCCGGTGTGACGAGAAGAGAGAGGGGAGCATATACGTAAATCTTGGTTCATCCTGAGCGCATTTTCTATATGTACACTGACACACATGACGTATATACGAATATACCATCACCCCCAAAATCCCACTTCCAAGCTGTGTAACCCATTGTCCATCGTCATCATATAGTGGCCAAAAGAGTAGACAGTGCGCGTGTGTGGAACAGTGCACGCTCCAGTTTTCACGCGAATTACTCCGCCAAAAATCTGCAGCGAGCGCACAGAGCACAAAGCAGAGTTCTCAATCTGCGTGATGCGCTATAATCAGCCGAGTACACTCGTACTTAGCTTTTAATCGTTTATTAATACTTTTTATAATTGTTTTTGTTCTTCCCCGGAAGCCCTTGCAGGTGATTGACAAATGCAAACATACACGCACATAAATAGGTTATGCATTTACCTGTTTGGTGTACATATACATTTAGAAGGAGTATACCTTATTATTTTTGTTAGAAATAAAAACACTGTGGTTATGCATGTCGCCATATTGTAGAAAAGACGCGAACACAGTTAGTCAAATCGAACAGAAAAGAAAATACGAAGATGGGAAAAAGGGCACATTTCGGAGTCCAAACTTTAACAAATTTACACTTTGCGAATGTAATATAGATAACAAAGGCAAGCTTCACAGGCAAATTTACCAACAGCTGATGAATATGCATATATACCTTGACGCGGTATATAAAAATAATGAGATCACGATAGTTGGATGGTGTTGTACACGATTGCGGTGGGAGCGGTAGGGAGGAGATTGGTGGTAAGCGAGTAAGATGAAACGTCCACACAAAGTGGTGTGCCGGGTGTTTTACTCATCAAAGCTCGTTAAATGAAATTAGAGACCGTAAAACAAGTCTGATGTAGGTCGAAAATCTGCACGTCTCGAATACATAAACCAAACTTTGTAAGACTTGTACAAAAGCTGACTTTTGCAAACCGAGAATTATCTCTCATCACTGCCAAAGTTCAGACGAAATCTATATGCTAATTTGTTTCTGGAAATCTTTCACCCATATGTGAGGTTTGGAAGTGAAAAAATGTTAACTAGGTCCAGCTTGTGTGGCTGGCAATTGACATCCATTTAAGCAGGTTTAAAGACTAGTCCATAAAACACGTGCTTGGCTTCTCTGCAGCACCTGTTACACGATACCAGCACCGAGCTGTCAAAGGACGGTATGCTTACGTTTCCGTTTTAAGTAGAAAGAGTGACGTAATGACTGGAAGTATTTCACTTTGGACTAAGTGGCCGTAGTTAATGAATTGCCCATACTATGAGTATTGGCCAAATTTGTGCTGCGCGCTTTGGGACGCGGGATCCATCGAAGGCCATCTCGCCAATTATACAAGCCTCCGGGGATTCGATCGCTCCGACCACAGGTGCTCGGGATGGTACATTTCATTCGCTTCGGATGCTGACGGACCAACCTAAGCGGAAAATGGAAATATGAATCGTGCAATTTGATTATGCCCGGTGCTGAGATCATGGACTGATATGAACACGTGTTCGCTCATCACGTCTTGCTCACTGACGAGAAACAGCTCGTCCATTCGCACGCCACTTGGAGTTTTCACAAACCACATCAATTTATTGCTGTACACTAGAAAAATAATCCTCTATTACCAGAAATTTAATTCAGCAAATTTTTGACACCCATCGAAAGCTAAAAGCAAACTACATTGGACATCATTAACTTACAACTGCCTGATGCAGTTTAATTAACGATCTACTTCAAGCTTTTGAATTAAACGTCACAGATACATTGCCGCAGTTTTGCTCGTATTGCAGGAATAAAAATGCTTGAAATAAGGATAGGCAGTCAGCCTTGAATGTTACACATTTATCCTCTACACTATATTTGAGGATGTCTGAATAAATGAATGACTGAATGAATGACTAGAGCAATACTGCAGCCATAACGAGGCGAGAACATGGGCTCCAATAATGGAAGTCTAAATATAGGTCCCCGTAACCATCATCGCACAAATATTGTCTGTCCTCACTAAATGAAGGTTTCTAAAATACATAACTGTACAATGTACACAAGTATTAATTAAGACCTATTAGCTAGAAGAAGGCCAGCCACTGAAGGTCCACATGGCCATTTGTTTACATTTCCCTCGTTTTTGAGTTTGTCACCGCAGAGTTCGTTCCGTTTAGCAGAAGACTGTTCTGGCAGCTGAAATGGAAGACGATTCCATGGGTCAACATGCTGACTGTGACACCCTGCATGCTGCTATAGTGTCATGTTTTGTTGTTTTTAGACAACCGCCTAGGGTGTTGTAGTGCACCCGAGTAATCCGTGGGTCGCGCGGTATGGGGACAGTGGTATCGGTTTCGGCAACCAGTATCTCGTCAATCACGCTTGTAACAAAGTGACCAGTATGCACTAACATGCTATAAACACCACGCCGGAAATGAAAATTAATTATTAAATTGACATTTATGTCAATCCAGAAAGTTCTGTGATAATTAACGGGTTTAGAACCCTGTAGCACTTTGATGTCGAACGCGTGTACAGTATGAGTATGAAGTTATAACACAGGCTTATTGACTCGTCGAAACATTCACGTCCTTAACGTTGGCCTCGTACTATCCGATAGGTGAAGCCACAAGATCGAATCCATCTCTTGCAGTGTTACGTCAGAATATTTGTCAGGTATCCGGCTAGGGGGCTGTAGTTTAATCCGGTTTCTTCCATCTATAATTACCGGCCCGGATAGCACAGTTGGTAGAGCGTCCGCTTCGGGACCGGTAGATCCAGGATCAATCCTTGATCGAGTCACACCTAAGACTTTAAAAGAGGAAGTTGTAACTTCCTCGCTTGGCGTTCAGCATGAAGGGGATAGTGCAACGACTGGTTGACCCGTATCAGTATAATGGCTCGGGCGGGCGGCTTACTTGCCTTCGGTAAGTCGTCTCAGTGATGCAGCACTAAATAAAAGAGCGGTCGAAATCCGTCCTGCAACAAGGAGGCACATTACACGTGCATGCACCCTAATGATTCCTTCGTCGTCATATGACTGAAAAATTGTTGAGTGCGACGAAAAAACACCTATTAGAGAAATATACCAGTATAAGCATAACAGTTCGCCAATAAAGTATTAATTAGGCTTAAGCGAGACTCGTAACGAATACATCACAGTTCATGTATGGGAAGAGAGTTTATCCAAAAGCCACATGGCCAATTTGTTTATGATGTGTGAGATGTTAGTATGAGTGATTTTATCCTCAGGTATAGGCGTTATAGTGGGACTGTGGCGTTGCCTGATTGCAGATGATCAAGGTTCTACGCTGATCATCAGTACATCAGTATATTGTGGTAAGTAATATATCTTACTATATAGGTAAAAAAAACGTAGCAGGAACAATAAAATGTTTATTTTATTTATTTTATGGATGTTTTACTCAAAAATATTTCACTTATACGATAGAGGCCAGCCTTGCGGTGGGAGGAAACCGACTAGAGCGCGGGGAAACCCACGACCGTCCTCTGGTTGCTAACAGATCTTCCCACATATGACCGGAGAATTTTAGTGTGGCCTGGAAGTACTGTATTTTCAGGTCGGTTTAAAATTAATTTCGGAGGTTTTTAAAAATTAATTTGTAAAAGGTGAAATTCGTGTGGTCCGCATCAAAAGTTATTCTAGAATTGGGTTCCAATTTATTTTTGAGGCGCGTAGAATAACATAAATCTGCGTAATTAAAAAAAAAAACACATACAATGTCTCGCTTTGAAAAAACGCATACAATGTCTGGTTTGCATTAACATAAAACTGCGTAATGAAAAAACACACACGTACAATGTCTGCTTTGGACTAACATAAAACTACGTAATTAAAAAATACACACGTACAATGTCTGCTTTGGATTAACATAAAACTACGTAATTAAAAAATACACACGTACAATGTCTGCTTTGGATTAACATAAAACTACGTAATTAAAAAATACACACGTGCAATGTCTGCTTTGGATTAACATAAAACTACGTAATTAAAAAACAGACATACAATGTCTACTTTGGGATTTTTTTTTGTTTTTTTTTTTATTTATTTATTTTTTTTTGTTTTATTTAATTTTTTTTTTTGGAAGCCGCCATTAACCCATGGTAATCCTTTGGTGTGATCTGTTTCTTCAACCGTTTTCTGCCTCCTTCGTCATGGTACTTAAAACAGCCCGGATCCCTGAATCACCCTTACTGCGTCCTTCTTCGTAATTATGTCGCATACCTCAACCAACTCATGTAACGTATGTACATGTATCTTGAATGTTATATGTACAAAAGACAGTTTACGTATTACTCAGGCTACATGTGTACACCCAAAGCACAGATAACATGAAGTCATATACATGTAGTGAGGCTGTACTGCCCTACACTGTGGTACATTTGGTGACATGATCTAACAGTCGGGGGGCAGCTGGGGATGGGTGTACGGCTTGTTTCATACCTCTTCATCCCACTACGAATGATGTCAGAAGGCATTTTCGGTCCACATCGGCTGATTGGCCAATTTCACGTCTCGTTTGTCGTGATGTTGGACGCTTGACCACTGGCCATTGAGAGGTGGCCCTGACATACTCACTGCTGACCGCGCACCGTCCATCTGTGTTTATTGACGCTGGCCGCCAGCCAAGGCTTAAAAACAACACCGCCTGTGACAAGTCAGCGAAACGGCTATACATCCCCAGATGGTGCACGGCTGAAATGAAACATGGAATCAACAGACACCGACCGAAATGTGACATCGCTCAAACCCTCCGCAAATTAAGTGATTTCACCAGGTCAGGGCTGATCGTATGTCAGACGATTACGTTTTTGCGTGGACAGATCTCTGAGCTATCTGTCAGAGTGGTCAGCAACGGCCAACTGTCCAAGTGACGTGCAATTTGCTCAGCGTAATCGCCGAGTTAAGCTGGTGTGAAGATTTGACTGATAGGGAAAGGAAATACGGGAACGCTTACTGGGAATTAGCCATTTAAATGGGACTTCTGAGGATATCAGAAGCGGGAATCATGCAGCACAAGCTTCGTCTTGAAACGACCAATATGTGGTGTCTATGTATTTAGTCCCAAGGTTTCTAAATTACCAGAAAATTAACCAGAATAAAAACAGATCGTGTATGAATAATTTAAGAAATTAATATCAAGATTCTCCGCATCCAGCGGCAATCAACTGAAACAAAAGCTACTCCTTTAAGTACATCCACAAGCATTTAATTTGTTATTATCTTGACTGATAGTATATTGTCAGTTATAATCAAACATATTACTTGACAGTCTTTATGGATTCAGAATGGTTTTTTTGTGCGAAAAATCCTGCCATGCGAATCGCAAAAAAAAACATCTCAGAAGGTAATGCGCAGCCAAACCAAAATTGTTGATCCATGACAGGTAAATGATAACATAGAAAACACGAGTGTGTATAGCTTTCATGTTCATATAAACTACAATTGTTGTATGCAATGCTGGCTCAGTGGGGAAACTTTCCCGTCTTAGGTAACTGGTCCGCATAGAAGCTGGGTGCTCTGTTGTTCATTCCTGCCTTTGCGATGACTTTTTGTGGGAAAACTGGTCACGTATTTCTCATGTTCTGCGATGACCGCACCAGATTGGACCCGAGTGGCCATCGGGCGGGGGTGGGTGTGTGTGTGTGTGGGGGGGGGGAGTATCCCTTTGTTTACTCATATCTATTTATTTCCATTAGATTTTTACGCCGCACGCATGAATGTTTATTACTTATAACAGTTTAATATTGAAACACGTGAAGTAATAAATGTGACGTTAGACAGTTCCTCTGTTAGCGACAAACAACACTCTAGCATGAGCTACATGTTAGATGAAAGACCATTAAATATTTTGAAAATAGTTAGATTTATGTATTTTAGAATATTTTTCGAGCCAGTAAAATACATTTAAAGTCTTGGATTCTAATGTGGCCTTTTCTAACTATACTAGGACCAGTGATGTCACTTCAGTTTTTTGCCACACCTATACTCCTATATTTCATCATTCAAAATGTATCTTCATTTAGAGCTATGAATGCATTCAGCAAATGGACCTTCAAAAGAACTATTTCTTTTGCTGTGACAATACTTCTGTGACGTCATTGATACCCTTTGGGTCCCAAGAAACCACCATAGAATCCTATGTGTTAGATGCATTTTAGTCGGTTAGAAACATTCTGAAAAAATAAATCAGAGTATTTTCCTGGACAGTGTTTAATGCTCCTTCATCTTTACGAAAATACTAATATCCCTTCTTCATTTGAAAGACAAAACATCTTAACAGAAGCACGGAGGATTACCGTGGTTTGTCAACGCTCTCGGATTATCAGAGGCATTGTTTGTTATATGTTCAGAATAGTTCAGTGACACTTTGTGGGTGACGGTGAAAAAGTGTCATGTAGGTACTGTTTTGTTTCGTACACGTGAAGGAACGAACAAAGCGGCGCGATTTGGTGAACCTGGGTGCCCAGAAGCCTGTCACAATTAACATCAGCTGTTATCCCTACTTCTCACAGCTTCACAGCCGCCACATCTGAAAACGATTGTTTCCAGGCTTGATCAGAGCCACAAAGAAATGTAACGACAGAAAAAAAGTAAGGCGCCTACATCGTGAAAACCAAGACCCATTTCTTTATACAATTTGAGAAAAGTAAGATATCTGTCCGTTAAAACGCGATATGCAACCTGGAGAAGCGATGAGATGTCTTTTTCTTTGGTCTCTCACTTGTCAGCCTACGTCAGTCATGGCTTCAGCAGAAACGAACAGCGATAGCAACATCGCTCGACAAGCCACTACGCTCTGCTATTGACATCTTACCGACCGTTGGATTGTTTTCAAAGCAGGAAACAAAAACAAAATAATTGCTTAAACATTTATCGCCCTTTTTTCTCGCCTCTCACGCCAATCGTACGTTGATTTATATTGCTTTATTTCAAAACAAGTCACGAATTTCATGCATGTTTTTCAAGCTAAACTGTGTTTATCCATGCGCCATAGAGAGGCGCGTGTGATAGGTAGTGAAAGCAGCAGTGCTGGCTGCCGAATGGCTCTCCCTGCCACTCGATAACGCCTTCAACAGATATCTAACGAAAACACATCATGTATCCACTCGGTGTGTACATGGAATCAGCGACCCGCCATTGTTTGTACAGAGAAACCGGTCCGCGCTTTACCCCGCTATAAAAGCCAGCGCATGTTGTTTCGGCCTGACTTTCATTTAGTCCCATCGCCGTGCTTGTCGTTCTCGTCTTTTTCCCTATTCGTTCACTTCCACATGCCACCTCGTTTCTTATAAGATGCCTCCTACCAAATGAATATCAGCTAAAAATATAAAGCCTCCGAGTAGATAAAACAAAAGCTTATTTGCTGGCGAGATTTCACCAAAGTTGTATTTATTTATATTGTTACGAGGAGCAAGTGTTTGCACGTGATGCCTGTATTGTAGGCATAGAGCGCTAACACTGCTAGGAAATGGCCACTTAGCGGAGCTTGCACAAGATATGGTAGATCTGTACAGGTATATAACGCTGTGCTTTTCCAGAAACAATAGAGTACAATTCTGACCTGTTATATATCGACACAATTGGAACATTTTTATTTCTGCAAGTTTATTTCTTTATTATTTAATGGCCATACCAAAGAACTTCTTGGCGACAGTGCAATGGTGAGGTTTTTCCACCATTGACTTTTAATAGTTGAAACTACACAAACATAAAATTGTACATTTTATATTCAGAACATCATCAATGAGTTTATTATGGAGAGTTTCCGTGCGGATTTCTCACTCTCTCATAACGCTTTATATTGTTTGCTTATAGAAATTATGTGTATAGACAATCTTTCACAAACCCATCACATATATATATTTTGAAAAGTATCGGAAATTAATTTATTTGGCTTAACCGATGAATACATATATGTTGTGTGAATTCAGACATACTTGACTGAAAGTACAGAAGACCTTAGACTGTGGTCTAAATGTCCACGTTTACCGTGCAAAGGGAAGTAACTCGCAAAATTATGCTGACTATTATATTTTTGAAGTTATGTCCCTTTAAACTTCCTTAGAGTCCTGGGGCTGTTCGGTTGCAGGTTCAGGGAGTTTGTGGGATACGATACATGGATATATAAGTGGTTCATCGGAAAATTTATTGGATGTTACGGACATCGAAATCTAGTATAATGTTTGTATAGTTCGTATATCCATCACAATGGTAGGCTTATTGGTTGTAATATACTCACAATTAAGATTATCTGGAGATTTTCTTGCGACAGTGATATCTAAAAGATTTTCTTACCTATAAATAGTATAATGTATGTATGCACGCTAGGGTTTAACTTCGTACTTAGCAATTTTTCAGACATTTGACAACGAGAAGTCGTTAGGAATGTGTGCATATACTTTGTTTTCCTGTGGCAGGGTGTCCATGCCACCAAAGTGCTGCCGTCACTGAAGCATCACGCCGAAGACCTGGCCTCGGACCCCCATTAATTTTCCATAAGCGACAATGTTAACGTCTAGCACTGTAGCTCAGTCCCAAACATTCCGTGGCCAATAAGCTTTGGTGCATACCTGGCCCAGCCTGTGAGAAAGAAGCCATAAAAATCTTGACATAGGTTGACCGTCAAAATCTGGACCTTTCCATGCCGGCAGCTGGGAGGCGTGCCTAGCAACGCCAAGGGGACGTCACTCGCAGCCTCATCACTACCTCACACCTTGTGTCCTCTCGCCCAGAGTTTCAAACTTTCATCAATAAAGCTCATACCTCCTCAAAGTTTAGACAGTTTCCAGCATTTTAATACCAAGCATGCACCTGTGCACCAAAAATGGACGCCTGGGAGCAAAAAAAGACTTTATACCCTAAAATTCACAGAACTACAATCGTCCCTACCGAAAAACGGAAGTTGTAATGGGGGTCTGTGTCCTATCACACCAGCCAACTTTTTTCAAAATCAATAATTTTTGCACCACACAATTCCTGACACTTCTGAACCTCACAGGCAAAATTAGGGCTTGATACATGCAGAAACTTTGGAGTTGAATGAATTCAAGTTGGGGTACCCCCATCTTGGACATGTGTCTTTTTTTCAGGGTGAAAAAACTCTGAAGGGTAAACTTTGAAGCTTTGCAGTGCATATACCGTTCAAGATATCTCCATCAGGTCAACTGTTTTGGAAAGACAAGATGTTTATCTGCAAGAAAAGTTAAAAAAATCACATTGACAGAGCACTTTAGACTTTTCAAAAGCAACCATTTAGAGAAATATACATTTTTAAGAAGACTTTTCTACTCAGAGCAGCTTTAAATATGAAAGTTACAAACCAAAAGTGTCAAAGCATACATCAAAATATAGGCAATTTATCTGACAATTAAATGTCAAAATATAAGACATTTACTTCAGCAACTATGTGAAAAAAATTGACTGACAGTGTGGTAGGGGGTATCAAAGCGGATTGTCACGATTTCGGAACAATCATTTGTGACCAAAATCAAAGCAAGAATAATGCCTCAAGGTGATGAAGACCTACTCACAGGCACTTTTTTAGTGGACAGGACTTAAGAAAAGACTAGTATCCCAGTTCCCCACTGAATAGCATGATGAAACCCTTTAAAAGACCACCCAGCCAGGCATCCCCCCCCCCTGCCCTCCTCCCCCATGACTGCTGATTGGCTGACCACCTCACCATGCAAAAACCTCCCTGCACCATTGCTGTTGTCTCACAGCAGGTTATTACTCTACACAGTCACATCAAAGGGTGTCACATTGGCATCTACAACATATAAACAGAGAGGAAAAATATGAATTTAACATTTCCAATCAGGCAGCCACCAAGTACACCTATATTGGTCAGTCTGACAGTTAACAAGGCAAACAATCTACCCCAAAACACCATGAAGGGAGACAGAAAGAGGAAACAGTCTAGATTTCAAGCTGGAAAGGCCCAGGATCGCTCAAATAACCTGTCAGCAGTTACAGACATGCTGAATCCTCTGCCTGGGTGTTCCTTGATGGACACAGATTTCCAGCCCAATCAGGAGGCTGTAAGAACACACCAGCCTGACACAAAGAGAATACAGCGGCCAAGACGGTGCAAGGTAGATTCCACGGCTGGATCAGACAGAGATACCCATGAGCGGGAATGGGCTGCTGAAGGAATGCGACTCATAGACATACAGAAAATGGTGTGTATATGGAACAAAGTTATGCTTGAGCACAGTGAGACCAAGGACCACTGTCCACTGCCCAGGTTAGAGATAGCTGCAGAGAAAAAGTGGGGTTTAGCCTGGGCGTTCAGTTTTAAGTGCTGTGACTGTGACTATGTATCTGGCTTCCACAAATTCTACAAAGAGGTAGAATGCAACAGACCTGGCCAAAAAGCTGCAGCGGTGAACCGAGCTCTTCAAGTAGGCCTCCAGGACACACCAATGGGGAACACCCGAGCCAGACTCCTATTTGCAGCGATGGACGTGCCGCCTGCCACTCGTAGGAACATGCATCGCACTGCAAACCATGTCGCATCTGCAATCGCAAAGCTGAACAGAGAGGATATGGCAAATAAGGTGGAAGAGGTAAAGGCATACAAAAGGCAAAGAGGAGAGGATGACAGCACAATAGATTTGGCCACAGACACTCGCTACAACAGCATTACCATAACCAGTCCCAAGAAACCGGGCCAGAATGCTTCACAAGCCATTTCCCTGGCAGTGGAGACATCAACAGACAAGCAATACATTGTCTCCGCAGCACTGAAGAATAAATTGTGTTGGACTGGGTCCTGGCTGAGAGGAAAAGGCTTCCAAGTAAAGTGCCCTGGAGGACACGAGGAGTGCACAGCGAACACAAACCCACATGCCCCCTGGTCCGAGTATAATATGGGGAACGAGATTGGCGAGGGATTGGCGAGGCAAGGTGTTTTAGCCAAGCACGTAACCACGGACGGCGACTCCAGGTCAGCCAAGGGAGTGGAGGACGGCATCCGACTGGTCGAGCCACTGTGGGAGGTCGAACGGTTAGCAGACCCCACGCACCTTGGTAGATCCCAGTTCAAGAAATGTAACCAGGCTAAGTTCAGCGATGCCATGTTTGAAGGACAGGGCCGAACGAGGGAAGCCAGGAAGAAAGCACAGAAGGTGTTGAGTCAGGATGTTAAGGCCAGGTGTAGCTTGATATTTTCTCAACTTATGTCTGAGCACATTGGTGACATAAGGAAAATAAAAGCTTACCTACCCAGGGTTGTGGATGCAACGGTCAGGTGTTATGGTGGGGACTGTTCCAAATGCCGCAGGAACAGTGTGGTTTGCTCCGGAGGGGAAACCAGCAGCTGGTGGGAGAGATCCCTGTTTTTATCCGCCAGTAAACTCTGCCCTTTCAACATGGATGACAACGACAGGAAACTATTGACCGAAGTACTGCACATGAGGTTGAGCGAGACAGCCGTCACCAGTCTCCGGATGAACACCAGTACTCAAAAGTGCGAAGCTGTCAACAGATCACTCAGCGTCTCCTTGCCCAAGAATGTAAACTACAGCAGAAATATGGAGGGAAGGGCGGCGTCCACAATCCACAGACTTAACAATGGCCAGGACAAGTCCACGGCTGCCAAACTCCAAGCTGTCGGCGCCAGTATTTCACCTAGGAGCGAGAAAACAGTACAACAGATTGAAAGGGTGAACCAGTACCACAAGGTTTATAAGAAGCGACAGACAGTTAAGGGGAGATCACTCCGCAATACAGCCAGAAAACTCCGAGAGCACATTGAGTACAGGCTTTCAAATCCAGAAGAGAAAACTGACTATGCCAAGGGACAACTGGACAACACCCCAACAGATCACACATACGCTAGATATTTGTAACCGCCAGTTTTGTATAAAATTTGTCACTGCTGTTGTCGCTTGTGAAAGAAATTAAAAAATGATGACAGAAATTGAGCAAAATCTGAAACACATCTGTTATTTATTATTTTTAATGAGGGGAAACCAACCTGCTCAGTCTTAAATGCAGCATGCACCTTGCATACTGCCCATGGCCGAGACAGCGCCCTACGTTGCAGCAGCGCTGCCTGTTATTGTTAACACAATGCGGTTCCAAGCTTGTGTGGTCCACATTTACACAGCGTGTGTTGTGGCACAATCAAGCTTGGGATCTAAATGTGACAGCCCCTGTCTGGCCATATAAACAAGTCTACTGATGTATTTCTTCTTCCATCCATGTGTGACGGGGTCTTTGTAGGAGGCAAGGCCATATCGACCATCTCTCGTCAATGGTCCAGTCCACACTCGACAGGCTCCGTTTTCGTTATAAACACTGAAACTTTCAATTTTTGCAGCAATTTCTGCTCTGAACGTCTCCATTTTCAAGCGTAGGAATACTAGAACGTTGCATGTTGTTCATTTCAGGATGCCTATACACATGTTACCCTACACTGAACAGCATTTTACCGATTTTTCATCAAAATGGATATTTTCAAAAAATAAATAGCCCCAAGAAGCTATAAAACGGCTCAATCAATGCAAAACACATCACAGACATACCCACCAAAAATTATCAGGCTGCTGCGAAATCTAAGCGCATAGTGACATTTTTCACATTTTGGTGACTTCGTCAGTACAGGCCTCGGACCCCCATTAATTTTCCATAAGCGACAATGTTAACGTCTAGCACTGTAGCTCAGTCCCAAACATTCCGTGGCCAATAAGCTTTGGTGCATACCTGGCCCAGCCTGTGAGAAAGAAGCCATAAAAATCTTGACATAGGTTGACCGTCAAAATCTGGACCTTTCCATGCCGGCAGCTGGGAGGCGTGCCTAGCAACGCCAAGGGGACGTCACTCGCAGCCTCATCACTACCTCACACCTTGTGTCCTCTCGCCCAGAGTTTCAAACTTTCATCAATAAAGCTCATACCTCCTCAAAGTTTAGACAGTTTCCAGCATTTTAATACCAAGCATGCACCTGTGCACCAAAAATGGACGCCTGGGAGCAAAAAAAGACTTTATACCCTAAAATTCACAGAACTACAATCGTCCCTACCGAAAAACGGAAGTTGTAATGGGGGTCTGTGTCCACCTGACACGCCACTGGGCCAGCCAGATCTGTTTCTTACTCTAACCCCTCAGTGCTGAGCGCAAAAGCCAGGCAAAAAACAACGACCATTTTTATAAAGTCTTTGCTAAGATCCCAAAGGTTTGACCCCGGGTCTCCCGACTCCCCTATACATAGTAGACAGAAGCTTTATTTAGCCTGTGGGGACACAACGACCATCCGCTGGAAGTTTCCCGAGACCTTCACATAAAGAAATAATGTATTCAAAGTGCTGTGTCCGCCTACAGCTGACCGCCCGATAGACAGATAGAGAGACAGACATCCACCGAAAATAAAATACCCTTTCATGAAACAATTTTAGTATTTCATAGAACCACACCTTTGTCAAATCCTACCATGAGCATTACTTATGTTCATAATCTGTTTTATTTATTTATTAAATTGTTACTTTACGCCATAGTGAAGACTTTTTCACCATATACGACGGCGACCTGTTTTAATGGTGCATGGGGGCCTCCGTGGCTCAGTTGGTTAGCGCGCTAGCGCAGCGTAATGACCCAGGAGTATCTCACCAATGCGGTCGCTGTGAATTCAAGTCCAGCTCATACTGGCTTCCTCTCCGGCCGTACGTGGGAAGGTCTGTCAGCAACCTGCGGATGGTCGTGGATTTTCCCCGGGCTCTGCCCGGTTTCCACCCACCATAATGCTGGCCGCCGTCGTATAAATGAAATATTCTTGAGTACGGCGTAAAACACCAATCAAATAAATATATAAATAAATTTTAATGATGCAGGAAGGAAATCGGATTTTCTGGAGTAAACCAATGACCTTTGGCGAGTTACTACTCTCCCACAGTCAACATATGCCTTATATCTCTTAGGACAAGAGATCTCCGGTGAACGTCAGTCACACCACGCACGATGACACCCTTATGTGGGTATACCCGTGTAACTAGAACAATGCATCAGCTCACACAAAAGCCACGTGTTTATAACAAATGATGTAAAGAGTTTATTGCCAGGCATTATGGGTAAGGATTGTTCAAAGTTACACGCCTAAACGCATAGCGTTATAAATGTTAGAACTGCAGGCCACAAAATGCAAATGTACATACACTGGTTGACGGAAATGCGTAACGGTGCATATAAAATTGTATATATCATTCTTTTCGAAGTGAATCGAAAAAGTGGGTAAAATAAATATGCAGGCAGTTGTAAGTACATGTATATAAAATACAAATTCAAAATTTTCAAAACCACGGCAATATTTTCTTGATTTAAAACCGAACTTCAAAAATATATCATCGTGCATCAAAAGGATGAATATCCACTTGTACTATATGGTATTTTTCAGGAATTAAAAAATATAAAAGGTAAGTTATAAAATCTAATGGTTAAGTGGTGACGAACCAATAAGTAGCTTACAAAGTAAAGAGTGTTATAAAATGTATAATGTAATGCGGTACACAAACTAATGAAGCTAACTTCTTGTATACACATCTGTGAACCGATAAAGACATTTTCTTTGAGAAGCTGTTACTGCAAGGAAACCTGTTTTAAATCATTTATTTATTTGACTGTTGCTTAAGACCGTCATCCAGAAATGTGAAGTCCTCAGCGAAAACCATCGGCCTTTGTTCAGTACTCGACACAACCTGTTACCTCACTGGCCGGCGGCCGATTGCAGCATAGCGAGCAATGCTTTACACCGCTTTGCCAGCAGGGATTTATTTCTACTTCAAAGCTATAGGCCTACAAATTGCAAGCTATCCTGAGCTAGGTAGGAACAAAGGTATGATCAGCTGTGAAATTTAGTAATAAAATATTGTCTTCCATGGATTTAAATGTTGTCCCTGGATTATCAGTTTAAGTAATAATAGGATGTTCAAATAATTAACGATATCCGATACGGAAGATTACCACACAGACGGTACCATGTGTTAATTGCCTCATACGTCTGTCAACATATACATCATACACACCGGCCTATAATAATACGGCAACTTTACACATTCTTCAAATTCTGTACATGGATAGAGATTCTCCATACATCCAGTGAGAAGATTTTTTTTGCACATATTTCCCTGTCAACGCAGCAATAACAAAATGCTAGATTTCCACACAAACACTATGACCTAGGCTATATAACTGTGCTCTGACAATCCCTGATTGCCTATTACACCGGTGCTCTGACAATCCCTGGTCGACTATTACACCGGTGCTCTGACAATCCCTGGTCGACTATTACACCGGTGCTCTGACAATCCCTGATTGCCTATTACACCTGTGCTCTGACAATCCCTGATTGCCTATTACACCGGTGCTCTGACAATCCCTGGTCGACTATTACACCGGTGCTCTGACAATCCCTGGTCGACTATTAAACATGAGCTCTGACAATCCCTGGTCGACTATTAAACATGTGCTCTGACAATCCCTGGTCGCCTGTTACACCGGTGCTCTGACAATCTCTGGTCGCCTATTACACCGGTGCTCTGACAATCCCTGATTGACAATCACAGATGTGTTCTGGCATTCCTTGATTGTCTGATTGTCTATTACACCTGTTCCTGACAATCCCTGATTCCCATTACACCTGTTTATGGAAAATTTATTATAAACTGCTCACAGCGTTTAAATTTGCAAGAACAGCGGTTAAAAAAACATGAAAATCTTTGTTTGCTTCAAAGTTTTTTCATACCGCATATCGCTTGGCAGTTACGTGATCGGCTCGTCAAAATCGTGACTTTGTCTGTAAAGCCGGCAGTTTAGTTCAGACGAATGTCCGATTAACGAATTATCAATTGTCTGATTCATACGCTTATTTCGGCAAATATGTTCCGAGGAGTAGTAAAAGGACAAAATTTGGTATCCTGCTATCACAAACGTTTTGTTGCTTTGCTGTCATAGCAAAACACTTTAACCTAACCACAATTGTCACCAGGCCGGGAACGCTCAACATGTATGATCGTTACACCTCAATACGTTAGCGTATGATCATCACACCTCAATACGTTAGCGTATGATCGTCACACCTCAAATCGTAAGCGTACGATAATCACACCTCAATACGTTAGCCTATGATCGTCACACCTCAATACGTTAGCGTATGATCGTCACACCTCAATACGTTAGCCTATGATCGTCACACCTCAATACGTTAGCGTATGATCGTCACACCTCAAATCGTAAGCGTACGATAATCACACCTCAATACGTTAGCCTATGATCGTCACACCTCAATACGTTAGCCTATGATCGTCACACCTCAATACGTTAGCGTATGATCGTCACACCTCAATACGTTAGCCTATGATCGTCACACCTCAATACGTTAGCTTATGATCATCACACCTCAATATGTTAGCGTATGATCATCACACCCAGTACCCTAGCGTATGATCATCACACATAAATACATTAGCGTATGATCATCACACCTCAATACGTTAGCCTATGATCGTCACACCTCAATACGTTAGCCAATGATCGTCACACCTCAGTATGTTAGCGTATGATCATCACACCCCAGTACCCTAGCGTATGATCATCACACATAAATACATTAGCGTACGATCATCACGCCTCAATACGTTAGCGTATGGTCATCACACCCCAGTACCCTAGCGTATAATCATCACACCCCAGTACCCTAGCGTATGATCATCACACCCCAGTACCCTAGCGTATAATCATCACACCCCAGTACCCTAGCGTATGATCATCACACCCCAGTACCCTAGCGTATAATCATCACACCCCAGTACCCTAGCGTATGATCATCACACCTCAATACGTTAGCGTATGATCATCACACCCCAGTACCCTAGCGTATGATCATCACACCCCAGTACCCTAGCGTATGATCATCACACCCCAGTACCCTAGCGTATGATCATCACACCCCAGTACCCTAGCGTATGATCATCACACCCCAGTACCCTAGCGTATGATCATCACACCCCAGTACCCTAGCGTAAGATCATCACACCCCAGTACCCTAGCGTATAATCATCACACCTCAATACGTTAGCGTATGATCATCACACCTCAATACGTTAGCGTATGATCATCACACCTCAATACGTTAGCGTATGATCATCACACCCCAGTACCCTAGCGTATGATCATCACACCCCAGTACCCTAGCGTATGATCATCACACCTCAATACGTTAGCGTATGATCATCACACCTCAATTGCACTTAATGGTAAAACAAATGATATCTAACACAACTACATGCTATCACATTAAAAGCGACAGCATGTAACGATGTAATAAAAATAATGACGAAATGGAACGATTGCCCGACGAGGGTATTCGCCAGGACATGGTGGATATACTGACGGCTTAACATTAAAGTCATTATGGTTTATTCATTCCCAAGTGGAAGCCAATGCACCTCTGTGGACTACCTGAAGTGCTTGGCAGTATGTCTGGATGAAACAGTGATAGCGCGATTATAACAGCACTTTGGGATTTCACAAATCGTGTATAGCTTGTTCATGCCTGTATTCAGATACCAGTGTGCTAAAATTGGCAATCATCAATAGACAATTAAACCTGGCGCTGGTCTCAAGATGGCTCCTCTGTGTGGATATTTGGTTGGGAATTGTCATCCTGAGGTATTGGTAGCTGATTCATGTCAGCGCGAGGTTTGTCAGTTTGAACGATAGTGTCCCCAGCTGATCCAAAGCTGGGCATGCGTTGCAGGAATTCTGATAGACACACAGATGAGGGTGTAGATGAGATGGTCTCAGTTGGCGAACCGGAGGAATTTTTAACTTCTTCACTTTGATACTGGGCAAAAGTCTTCGAACCAGCAATTGATCTGGCCAATATTTTTTCCGATAGCACTGATCCTACTAATGTAACGGTAACATCTCCCGAGTGCGATGGTTTTGTTAACGTAGTAGAAATATCTGCCGAATGCACTATGCTTGTTAACGTAGAAGAAATATCTGCCGAATGCACTGTGCTTGTTAACGTAGTAGGAATATCTGCCGAATGCACTGTGTTTGATAATGCGGTTGGAATAACTGCCGATTGCACTGTGTTTGGTAATGCGGTCGGAATATCTGCCAATTGCGCTGTGCGTTTTAATGTGGTTTGAATATCTGCCGAATGCACTGTGCTTGCTGATGTTGTTGGAATATCTGGCGATTGCACTGTACTTGCTAATGCGGTTGGAATATCTGCCGATTGCACTATGCTTGCTAATGAAGTTTGAATATCCTCCGAGTGAATTGAATCAGTCGTTAACACTGAGCTGCCAGTTGTTGATATTCCCTCTCCACGAGAAGAGTCAACGTTCATTACTAAAGGTGGTTCTATGTAGTTGCCAGGCAACCAAACATGTCGGTTTCCGTCAATAAAATGCCGGAAGTGACGTATCACCCTGCTGCCAAGGGAATCGTACGACTCTGGCATAACCTGGAACAGCCAAAAACAGTGAAATACCGTCAGTCCAATTTTATCAAGCACTGCTCTGTACATATCAAACAAATACGAAAGCTAATATAAAAATAAGAAAATAAGAAAATATAAGAATAAGAAAGCTAATAAGAAAATGTCAGAACCATGTTCAGCAAGGACACAGAGTGTAACACCACTGGACGGCATGAGGTATAAGTCGAGAGGGGAATAGTGACAGCCTGCTGTGAAGCATCATTAGTGTACATCAATAATTGTTTTTGTGTGTTTGATTGACTGGGGTTTAATGTCGCTTTGGACATTACTTCGGTCATATCAAGACGGTGTCTCCCTGTAGCAGGCCGGAACAAATGCCGGCATGGTTTATCGTGTCCCCTTACATACCGAAGACACAAAATACGACACCCCACCCAGTCACATTTTACTCAAACCGGGCCGACCTGAAAGCCTCTTACACAAATGATCGTGGAGAACTTGACTGTAACTAATATAAATGGAGATGTATGTTTTAAACATGTGTCACCCTGCTAATTACTAATACTATCCTGCTGCTAATAGTCCTGCAAAATGGCCGACTACATCATGGCCGTCGTTTCATTTGATAGATGATGACGTAACGTGTACATTTTATCTGCATTAAATATCCGCTCGCAAGGTTGATAGGAATGACACAGTCTCCTAATCAGGTACAGGTTTCAACGAAGGAAAACAGATAAATAGCAAGAGCTAAAGTAATATTTTTACTTCTATTTCAATCTGGCTGCTTCCTATCAGTAGCTTGGCCTTGTATAGGCGTTTTTCCCGGGAGGCGTGGACACCTTTACTTCGCACCGTCCCTAACAACTCCAGGTCGAGGCTCTCCAGCACCTCTTCTCTTAAAGTGACGACGTCACTTCCGGAATCCACCATGAAATCTGACGAGTAAAAAGTAACATTTGAGCCCAAGAGCAATTTAGACAAAGCTATACAAGTGGTGGGTCACAGTAATCCATAACTGTGATACTGTTTTAATTGATATTGTTACAAGATAGGTTTAGGCGATGTACTGGTGTACAGCCATGTATCATGCTACCTCCATATAATGACTGAGAAGCCTCATCAGTCACAAACATCAGCAAGCCGTTCGAAAATTTCCTGTCAAGTACAGCTAAAATGTATTTATTGGAATTTTACGCCGTACTCAAGAATATTTCACTTATACAACGGCCAGCAACGTTATGGTGGGAGGATAACAAGGCACAGCCCCGGGGTAACACCACCATCCACAGGTTGCTGGGAGACCTTCCCATGTAGGTCTAGAGAGAAAACCATAATGAGTAAGAGGAACTCACAGCGACGGTATTGGGGGAGACCCTTAGGTCACTGTTCTACATTAGCACTGCAGCTCAAATACACATACGATTTATTTCTTTGCACTTAAAAATACACTCTGCTTATATACCGACAGGCAGCGTTATGGGTGCAGGAAGCCGCAAATAACCCAGAGGAAAACTACCGGTCCCCAGTTAAGGAATACATATCCTGACTTACAGCCGCGGCCAAAACAAATCTTTCCCTGACGAGTCACGGACAAGTGGTCTCACTGGACGGTGCCATCAGAGAGGAAGTCATTTTTATCCTCATAGGACAGATTCACATGAGAAATGTCCCATGCTAAATATGCAAAATTTCTGCAAGAATCAGGTTTTTAAAATGAATATGTAAACAATTTGTTTTACCAAAATCGGACAATATTTGGAGCAGTTATTTCACAGAAACCAACGACCAATCAGAATCAACGAAACGAAGACGTGACAGAACGAATAATGGACAAACGTACTGACCGACAAACAGACCCACGTTAATATCCCTGGCAAAAGCGTGGAGTAACATAGTTATTCACTTGTCTTGTGTAACTTACCAATCCTCTTGGCATTTTGCGGATGTTTCGTGGAGGTAATGACGCCTTCAACACACAGAAAATCATATTTGGCATCGACGAGAGCACTGGGCTTTCCCCAACGTCCCACGACAAGAGGCTCTTCCGGTGAGCTATCATCCAATCGCCGTTTCTTTCTCAGCTGTGTAACTGTAACATTACAAGCAGAAAACCAGGAAAGTTAGTTTTTGAAAGAAAACTTGACTTAAGATGAGCATTGATCGTATTTACGTCGCTTAAACAATGTTTTCAGATCAACATTAATGAGTTTTACTTCACTTAACCAAATTTTTAGGATGGACACTGGTCAGATAGACGTCCCTTAACCAAAGTTTTCAGATCAGCATAGATCAGATTGACGTCACTTCATGGTTCCACGGTTAGAATTATTCTGATAACTACATTTAACCAATGTTTAACATAAAGTGCAATAACAAAGGAAAAGCACATCTATATAATTAATGACATGTACTAGAGTATGATACGTCAGTGCGGGATTTTACATTCTTCTCAACAACCTGTCTGCGGCGACAAGGAAGTTCTAAGTGTTCTGATCACGTGATCTCTGGGACCAGGTGCCTTGGCGTCTGGTTAGAAAAGTCCGTGTCACTTGACGCGTTATTTGTGTAAGTGTTCAGATTAAGTAGGTTATGGCACCCCAGTGGGTCTGGCGAGATTATTGTGTAATAGTTAAGCCCGTCCTGGAAGTAGTGCCAGTCAAGATAACATACTAAACATGCAGAGAATAAAAGCTATTCTTAGTTCAAAGAAACCGCGAAGTGCCACAGTCCCCTCTGTATTCAATATGTGTAAGGCTTATTTCTTATATAAGAACGAGCGCTCTTATTTTAGGCGTTCTCTGTCCCTGTTCACGTACATGTATTTATTCACATCAGATTATATCATTCACATTTTAGACCCAAGTATACATTCACAGTTTAGACCCAAGCATACATTCACAGTTTAGACCCAAGCATACATTCACAGTTTAGACCCAAGTATATATTCACAGTTTAGACCCAATTATACATTCACATGTATTCACACGTACTACACTACATTCCCTGGAACTTACGCTCGTACAGCCATGCATCGTAAATGAATAATTAGCGAAGAATTAGCGAACCAATTTGCCCTGGATGTACGAGTGTTTGGCAACCATTGCAATTTACCCTGCTTGCACGAGCGTATGACAACCCGCGCTATTTACCCTGGTTGTACGCGCGTATGACAATCCGCTACAATTTCCCTGGTTGTACAGGCGTATGACAACCCGCTACAATTGCCCTGGTTGCACGAACGTATGACAATCCGCGCTATTTACCCTGCTTGTACGAACGTATGACAACCCGCGCTATTTACCCTGATTGTACGAACGTATGACAATCCGCGCTATTTACCCTGGTTGTACGCTTATATGACAACCCGCTACAATTGCCCTGGTTGTACAGGCGTATGACAACCCGTTACAACTGCCCTGGTTGTACGAGCGTATGACAACCCACTACATTTACCCTGGCTGTACGAACGTATGACAGCCCGCTATTTTTACCCTGGTTGTACGAGCGTATGGCAGCCCGCTGTTTTTACCCTCGTTGCACGAACGTATGACAACTCGCGAAATTTCCCCTGGATGTACGAACGCATGACAACTCGCGAAATTTTCCCTGGATGCACGAGCGTATGGCAGCTCGTGCTATTTACCCTGGTTGTACGAGCGTATGGCAGCCCGTGCTATTTACCCTGGATGTACGAGCGCATGACAACCCGCACTATTTACCCTGGTTGTAGGAGCGTATGGCAGCCGGTGCTATTTGTTGTACGAGCGTGTGGCAGCCTGTACAGGTAACCTTGGGTGCATTCGAGCGAGCTGCAACCCGCGCTATTTACCCTGGTTGTACGAGCAAATGACATCCCGCGCTATTTACCCTGGTTGTACGAGCTTATGACAACCCTGGCTATTTACCCTGGTTCTACGACCGTATGACAACCCGAGACATTTACCCTCGTTGTACGAGCATATCGCAGCCTGTACAATTTATCTTGAGTGTATTCGAAGGAGGGCCAACCGGCACAAAAGTGTTGACTGTGTCGTGTAAGTGAAATATTCTTGAGCATGGCGTAAAACACCAATCAAATAAATAAATAAATACAACACCACAGTGTTGATAACCCTGTTATAAAGCCATAATGTTGTCAATTGTACTTATATTGCGCACGTTTTACCCTCACCCAAACCGGTTGCACTTTTTTTTCATTCTTCCGTGTGTAATCGTAATTTATCGTCGAGTACCCTTTTTGATGTCCCTTTTTATTTGACTAGCATGAACGACGTGTGCGGGAGAGCGTGAATCCGAATTCAATCGCGCAACCTGAGGTAGCATATCTAGTGTCGAACCTGCCCGAATTCAACTTACAGAAAACAAGAGGCACATGTGTGTAACCTGTCCTCAAGAATGTCATGTCGACATGCAATATAGCTTGACGTTGATCTTACACTTAAGAGATATAAGTAACTTTATACTTTGGTTATTTAAATAAAGCACTCTCAAATTGTCCCTTATATCACGATTTCTCAAATGGTGGTGTATATGTACATCGTTCTAACCCACAGGTGAGCTATTGTATAGACCGTGTAAAGATAGCAGGTTTAGACGCTGTCTATACAGTTAAAACTTCTGTAACTATATACATAAGCGAGTAAATAGCTTGGTTAACAAAGAAACACCCCCAAATAAAGAAAGAAACCGAAAATACATGAGTATTGCTGTCCACTAGTCGTAACCTAAAATGAATAGCTTACACGACAAACAGATTTAGAAGACTTAGAAATCTCCATGTGAGAGCACAGTAATACCAGTACCCAGATAATAACCCAACAGCGGTCTATATACCGCTTAAATAAAATAAAAATGAAAATAAAGCGCAAGCCAAACCGGCGACTGGTTTCGATTTCGAACATTCGACCAGACGCAGGCTATCACTATCTTTCATCATTTGCCTATAAATATCTGCCATCCTCTGTTAGCCTATAAATATCTGCTATCTTCTGTTAGCCTTTAAACATCTGCCACGTTTTATCAGCCTATAGCTATCTGCAATCCTCTGTTAAATGGTTTATTGGTTTATTAATATTCAGAGCCAACAGGCCAGGAGCCCACTTACAGGTCTGATAACAGGGTTACATACAGAGTAACAGATGCGTATAATACAAAATACAATTTTTGTACAAAGATAGTGTAAACACAGGTAAACCTATGGTGTAATTCTTGGTACAAAAATGTTATACGTGTAAACATAGGTTAATATATAAAACTATTGTAAACGGTTATAATCAGAAGTCAAGATCATGAAATATGTTAATCACAGGAATACCGTTAAAAAAGAATCGAGTGAACTGACATGACCTTTTAAAACATTGTTGTGAAGACAAATTTCTCTGGAATGATTAGATCTCAGGTCATAGAAATTCATGGCTCGAGGGGAAAAAAGAAGGTTTTCGAGCGTTAATTCTGGTTGACACAGGCCGGAAAGTTGTCATTTGTCGTAAGGCGGGGGCAGGAAAATTAAAGTTGACCTGTTGTACTAGGTAAGGCGAGTCAACGATAGAGTGAACACATTTGTGTAAGAACTTTAAATCGGCAGCTCTGCGGCGATCAGATTGTGTCGGCAGCTGAAAATGTTTACACATAGCACTGTATTTTTCAGAGGAATAAGCGTGATTAGTTTTAAAACAAAGATATTTGATGAGCTTTTTTTGAATGAACTCTAACTTGTCTGAAAGATATATTTGGGTGGGAAACCATATAATTGACCCATACTCCAAGTTGGAGCCAACTAAGAATCTGTACAGGGAAAAAGTAAAATGCACGATCGCTTGAGAAAACTAAGCATTTTATAACCTTTTCTAACGGTATTGGTGACATATACTCTAAAATTCAGATTACTGGTTAATGTTATCCCACGATCTTTCAGTCTCTTTCAAGTGCATGTCCGTCAATGCTATAATTATAATATATATATAACATATAATATTTATAATATAATTGGATATAATTTTGTTTTATTCGTGAATGATGTGACACAACAATTGTCCACGTTTAACTTAAGCTGCGAAACTGAACACCAGTTGGTTGCTGAACACCACGTGCGAGGTCTTCCTGTAATAGCTCACATTCTTGTGCGGAACGCACTTGTTTTTAAAGTTTACTGTCATCTGCATACAGTGACAATTTAGAGTGCCGAACACAAGAAGACATGTCGTTTACATATAAAACAAACAGTAACGGAAGAATCAAAGACCCTTGCGGTACCCCGGACAATACCGGCTTCCATGAAGATCCTGCGCCCTGTAAGATAACTCGTTGTGAGCGGCCTTTGAGATACGAGCGCAGCCATTTGAGCAGTGGGCGTTGGAAGCCATAATGCTTCAGTTTATGTATCAACAACTCATGACAGACGCTGTCGAAGGCTTTACATAGGTCTAGGTACACAGCATCGGTCTGCAGTTTTGCGTCAAAAGCCTTAGTGATACCATCAACATAACAGGTTGGGTTGGTAACCGTGTCACGGTTACGAAAAAATCCATGTTGATTTAAGGCTATTTTGTTTCGAACATGTTGAAATAGTGTTTCATATACAGCCTTTTCATGAATTGTACTGAAGATTGGTATCAAAGATATAGGGCGGTAATTAGTAACGTCAGTCCGGTCGCCTTTTTGAAAATTGGAATCACGTTAGCTCTCTTAAAACCTGTTGGAAAGCACCCATTTGAAGAGATGTGTTGAAAATTAAACTTAGGGGAACGGCCAGTTCCTCTGCACACTCTTTCAAAAGTAGGCCTGAAATATTGTCATATCCACAGGCCTTGTGGATTTTTACAGAATTCAGTAAACAGGATATATAATGGGCATCAACAGTAGCATTGCTCATTATGTCATCACACTGAACAGAGAGCGGAGGCATTTCCGTTGTTTGAGGTCTGGTAAAAACACTATTGAAAAAATCGTTGAACAACTCGATTGAGTTTATATCATTAGCCTTAATATTTTCATACTTAACAAAGCCCAAAACTGAGCCTTTTGATTCCTTGGTTTTAACGAAACCCCAGACTTGCTTTGGGTTGTTTTCCCTTTCTGACTCAACATTTGAAATATATTCCTTATATTTCGTTTTAACTTTTTGAATGTATCGCGACCAGTGATGACGAGTGATCAGTGCAATGTTAGTTGTTACACTAAAGGGCATAGTTGCCTTCACAGTATTGTGTCAATGTTGCTTGTTACAGTACTGAACACAGTTGCCTTCACAGTATCATGTCAATGTTGCTTGTTACACTACCGGCCATAGTTGCCTTCACAGTATCGTGTCAATGTTGCTTTTACACTACCGGGCATAGCTGCCTTCACAGTATCGCGTCAATGTTGCTTTTACACTACCGGGCATAGCTGCCTTCACAGTATCGCGTCAATGTTGCTTGTTACAACACTGGGCATAGTTGCCTTCACAGAATCGTGTCAATGTTGCTTGTTACACTACCGGCCATAGTTGCCTTCAAAGTATCGTGTCAATGTTGCTTGTTACAGTACTGGACATAGTTGCCTTCACAGTATTGTGTCAATGTTGCTTCTTACGGTATTGAACATAGTTACCTTCACAGTATCGTGTCATTGTTGCTTGTTACAGTACTGGACATAGTTGCCTTCACAATATTGTGTCAATGTTGCTTGTTACGGTACTGAACATAGTTGCCTTCACAGTATCGTGTCAGTGTTGCTTGTTACAGTACTGGACATAGTTGCCTTCACAGTATCGTGTCAGTGTTGCTTGTTACAGTACTGAACATAGTTGCCTTCACAGTGTCGTGTCAATGTTGCTTGCTACAATACCTTGACGGTATTGTGTCATTTTTGGTTCTTACAGTACTGGACGATATAGTTAATATACAATTCCACAGTGATGACTCACCTGCTCTCTCCAGTCGCTTCCGGTGTCCGGGAAGGACTATCTCTAGCTCATCATACAATTCCTGGTCCGGTAACTGAAGGTTGGCCAGCTCCGTGAAATCCGTCAGATCTGACCGGATAAAGTTCACAAGGTAGTAGTCTAGATGGTGTTGACGTAACCATGTGTACAGTTGGTAGCCTTCACTGGGAGTGTAATGATAGCCTGAAAATACAGTTGACATAAGTTCAACAATGACGAGATGTATCATTCCACATTTTTTTCCTTAACAATGCAGAATACTGAGTGGACTGTCTTTATTATGTTATATTTTGTTCTTGTGCAGTTCGAGACCGTTCTGTGGTGGAGTGCCGGTATTCAGATCGACACCGTTCTGAGGTCGAGTGCCTGTATTCAGATCGACACTGTTCTGTGGTCGAGCGCTAGTGTTCAGATCAACACTGATTCTGTGGTCGAATGCCTGTATTCAGATCGACACTAACTCTGTGGTCGAGTGCCTGTATTCAGATCAACACTGTTCTGTGGTCGAGTGCCTGTATTCAGATCGACACCGTTCTGTAGTCGAATGCCTGTCTTCAGACCAACCTTGTTCTGTGGTCAAGTGCCTGTATTCAGATCAACACTATTCTGTGATCGAGTACCTGTATTCAGATCGACATTGTTCTGTGGTCGAGTGCCTGTATTCAGATCGACACTGTTCTGTGGTCGAGCGCCAGTGTTCAGATCGACACTGATTCTGTGGTCGAGTGCTAGTATTCAGATCGACACTGATTCTGTGGTCTAGTGCCTCTATTGAGATCGACACTGTTCTGTGGTCGAGCGCCAGTGTTCAGATCGACACTGATTCTGTGGTCGAGTGCCAGTATTCAGATCGACACTGATTATGTGGTCGAGTGCCTGTATTCAGATCGACGCTATTCTGTGGTCGAGCGCCAGTGTACAGATCGACACTGATTCTGTGTTCGGGTGCCTGTATTCAGATCAACACTGTTCTGTGGTCGAGTGCCTCTATTCAGATCGACATTGTTTTGTGGTCGAGCGCCAGTGTTCAGATCGACACTGATTCTGTGGACGAGTGCCTGTATTTAGATCGACACTGATTCTGTGGTCGAGTGCCTCTATTCAGATCGACATTGTTCTGTGGTCGAGTGCCTGTATTCAGATCGACACTGATTCTGTGGTCGAGCGCCAGTGTTCAGATCGACACTGATTCTGTGGTCGAGTGCCTGTATTCAGATCAACACTGTTCTGTGGTCGAGTGCAAGTGTTCAGATCGACACTGATTCTGTGCTCGAGTACCTGTATTGAGATCGACACCGTTCTGTGGTTGAGTGCCTGTATAGAGATCGACACTGTTCTGTGGTCAAATGCCAGTATTCAGATCGACACTGATTCTGTGGTCGAGTGCCTGTATTGAGATCGACACTGTTCTGTGGTCGAGTACCTGTATTCAGATCGACACAGATTCTGTGGTCGAATACCTGTATTCAGATTGACACTGTTCTGTGGTCAAGTGCTTGTTTTCAGATCGACACTGTTCTGTGGTCGAGTGCCTGTATTCAGTCACAATCAGTCATAAACTCATTTTTTATGGTTTATTTTTTCGTGTGAGCCGTAGACAGTCTATACTGTGAAACAAATAATTGCAGTCCTTTGACTGAATTAATTTTATGAACGATTTATGTTATTGCAGTTAGATATAACATACTGGGTTTTCGAGGGAACGAGCTGAATATACTGGTCTATTACTGTGATTCACAATTTTCTGCACTTTGATCAAATCCAAAACCTTTCACGAACTAGAAATGGTGTTAACACGGGACTTAGCTCGCGAATCTAGATGTCAAAAACTCGTCAGGCAAAATAGGGGTACCACGCCAGCACTTGCGGGAATTTTTTTTTTGTACACATTTACACATATAGCTCCCAGCCAGGTATTCCATTAAAGGGGGCGTTGACGGGACATATAGGCCCTTCAACTTACATAACCCTTATGTAAGGATGTATGACGCTTTCTTACACTTGGTTTCCTACCACTACAACACCATACCACGCGATCATGTATACACCCATGAAATGGGTATCTTGCATGCACATGCAGTCTTATTTATTTCATCATTTAATTATTTGTCCATTTCATTGGTGCGTAACTCAATAATACAACACTATACCAGATGACAAGTATTATGTTTATTTGCATGTTGTTGTTTCTTTATACATTTGATTTCTGTTTAAAATCATGAGCAGGAAGACTCCTATCACCCCCAAGGTTCACTCATAACATCGCCAAAATTCATTTATATCATCGCCAATGTTCACTCATATCATCGCCAAGGTTCACTCATATCATCCCTAAGATTCACTCATATCATCGCCAAAGTTCACTGATATTACCGTCAAGATTCACTCATATCATGGCCAAGATTCACTCATATCATCGCCAAAGGTTCACTCATATCACCCCCAAGGTTCGCTCATATCATCGCCAAGATTCAATCATATCACCCCCAAGGTTCCCTCATATCATCCCCAAGGTTCACACATATCATCCCCAAGGTTCACTCATATCACCCCCAAGATTCACTCATTTCACCCCCAAGGTTCGCTCATATCACCCCCAAGGTTGACTCATGTCACCCCCAAGGTTCCCTCACATCATCCCCAAGGTTCACACAAATCATCCCCAAGTTTCACTCATATCATCGCCAAGATTTACTCATA